>NC_072385.2:7194230-7819230 GCF_028885625.2 Pongo pygmaeus
GGAAGGACGCACGGGACTCCGCAAAGCTGGCCTGTCCCACCGAGGTCAAATGGATACCTCTGCGTCGGCCCGAGGCCTCCAACGTACATCACCGTCACCAACCGTCACCGTCAGCATCCTTGTGAGCCTGGCCAAGGCCCCGACTCCGGGGAGACTCTTGGGAGCCCGGCCTTCATCGGCTACAGTCCAAAGGGATGGTGACTCCACCCACAAGGTCCCCACTGAACTGCGAAGACGTGGAGCGTAGGTCAGAGAGGGGACTAGGAGGGGAGACGTCCTGACAGGCGATGAGTTCCCTAGGCTCTGGCCACCCCACCCACGTCCCACGTCCCACATCCCAAGTCCCGGGCACCCACGGGACACCGCCGCTTTATCCCCTCCTCTGTCCACAGCCGGCCCCACCCCACCAAGCAACCCACGCACACACGCTGGAGGTTACAAAACCACACGGTGTGAACAGAGCCTGACGGAGCGAGAGCCCATTTCACGAGGTGGGGGCGTGGGGGTGGGGGTGGGGGTGGGGCTGGGGTGGGGGTTGCGGGGTCTGCAGAGAGCCCGAGTCTCCCTCTCGGGTGGCTGACAGGCTCGAAATGAATATCGCTTCTTGGGCGGAGGGGCTTCCTTAGGCCATCACCGCTTGCCTGCAGCGGGACTACCTCTCACACCCTCCCTTGAGGCCACAAAATAGATTCCACCCCACCCCTCGACGTTTCCTCCGGGGGCCGGATGTATCCTGTTCGAGAGACCTGAGCCTGACGGGTTGAATGAAACACCTTTATTGGCTTTGTGTGTTTGTTTGTTTCTGAGATGGAGTCTTGCTCTGTCCCCCATGCTGGAGTGCAGTGGCGTGATCTCAGCTCACGGCAACCTCTGCCTCCTGGGTTCCAGTCATTCTCCTGCACTTGAACCAGAGAGACTGCCACCGTGGCCGGCTCATTTTTTTCTTTTTAGTAGACACGGGGTTTCGCCCTCTTTCATTGGTTTTCACTGCAGATTCTAGATTCCAGCGACACCTCCTCGTTCTGTGCCACAGAAAGACTTTTTTTTTTTTTTTTCTTAAAAGCACAACATATCTGCTTGATTTGAGTGGCTTCCTATATCATTATCATTGTGTTATAGATGAAGAAAAGGTATTAAACACCGTGCTAGTGATAGTCAAAGTGAAAACAAAAGAACGGCTATCTATTTTGTAGTTAGAATAAAGTGGCTCAGTATTGAGAGCTACCTAAATATGTCAGCATTTAAACTCTTCCTAGTAAAAGCTTGCCGATCTGAATAATCCTCCTTTAAACACAATTTTTGATACGGTTAAGTTTTTTTAAGAATGCGACTCCTGCGAAATAGCTGAACGGACGATACACATTTAAAAAGCAAACGACACAAGGATCAACCAGACTTGGGAAAAAATCAAAAAACAACACAAGTCTCATGAAGAACTGAGTTCTTAAAATGTCACGGAGAACACGGCCGTCGGAAGAGAAGGCAGTATCGGCAAGTTGATTGTTACATTGGTCAGCGATAGCTAGCACTATTATGTTTTTGGCCATCTTTCAGGAGATGTAACTACTACAGCAGAATGAGATATCACCCACTAAACAACATAGTCACAAATCAAAAAATGTTTTAGTAATCTAATGCTTCAGATTTAGAAGCAAATCAAATGAAAAACCTCCACTGCTGTAACAATTAACCCACCCCAAAGATAACCGTATCTGACAAGAAAACGACCACAGGCTTATGACTTCAGAATTATACTTTCTCTTGATATTCATTTGTGTATTTATTTATTTTTTTGTTTTCTTTTCTTGAGAGGGCGTCTCGCTCTGTCGCCCAGCGTGGAGCGCAATGGCGTGATCTCGGCTCACTGCAACCTCCACCTCTCCGGGTTCAAGAGATTCTCCCGCCTCAGCCTCCCGAGTAGCTGGGACCACAGGCGCCCACCACCACGCCCAGCTAATTTTTCTACTTTTAATAGAGGCGGGGTTTCACCATGTTGGCCGGGATGGTCTCGATCCCTTGACCTTGTGACCCGCCCGCCTCGGCCTCCCAGAGTGCCGGGATGACAGGCGTGAACCACCGCGCCCGGCCTTCTCTTGAGGTTTTAACTATCAAGTCAGCCCAGAAAAATACAATAAATGTCAACAGTCAGTATGGTGTTGAGGCGGAAGTAGGACCACGCTTTTTCATATCTTATTCAGTTGATAACCATACGACCCAGGTAGACATTTCCTGTGTGTCTACTGACACACGAGCACAAAACAGTGAAACAGAGAGACCGCTGAATAAAAGGGGATGCTCAGTTCTTCATAGTAACGCCATAGACTGGAACACTGTCACAAAGCAGCAGCTAGTGAATCGTGTCCATATTTTTTTCTATTATCCAATAAGTGAATGATGCTATTCCTTTCCAATCTCCCAAGCCCTTTTTGTCCCCATCACCGCTGCGGTGCTCGAACAAAAAGTAACAAATCAAGTAACAAAACTAAAGAAACACACACACACACACACACACACACACACACACACACACACACCCCCTAAAGACAACTACGGTGTCTGCAAAAGTTTGGTAGAAGACAGAAACTGTTGAGTATAAGGATCTGGTATTCTATTATCATGAGTTCATTTAAGAGTTTGTTCAAGACATACATTTCATAAGAAAACATCTTAGTTAGAAGTTATTGACCAGCGTGTACCATCCCTAAGTATTCGTCACCAAATTCATGACAATAAAGAGCTATCTAACAAGAAAAATTAGCGAGTACCGGCACCATCCGTAAGACTTTGTCTTTACGCTTCCTGACCAGTCACCATGCATTGCAATGTCTAGGACTGACTCTGATAGCATTTCGAAATCAAGCTAAGGCTTTGTCCAATTCTTCAGTGAAGACACACTCACGCCCTAAGACGGTATAGGCGTAAGCATCATTTGGATCCACTTCGATAGTTCTCTGGAAGAATATAATGGCAATATCCTGTTCCCGTTGCAGACTGCAACGGGTCCCTGCAGCACACCAGGCCTCTGGCTGGAGAACTTTTATCCATGTCTGTGAAGTCTTTCGACAGAACTGAAAGAGCAACATCTTTCGGAGGATGCCAAAGTGTTGTAGTCTAGATCTCCATGCCTTCCACTCTATAATTCTCCCTCCTTCTAACCTCTGAGAATATTCTTTCAGGTCGCACGGACTCTGAAAGTTGAAAACGGGCCCTTCCAATTTGGCGCAGTACCCAACCGGTATTCTAGTGGTGAGAAGGTAGATGGCTCAAAATATCGATAGCTTCTTTGCGGTGGTAAGAACACAAAGCTAAATAACCTTTCCCCCTTTCACGAAGAAGGCTCATCAAGCCTTCTGCTGCTGCTTTTTGTAGATGAAAAGCCTGAATCTGAGGTGTGATTGCGGCTCTTTTCTCTTCTGAAACGATGGAAGAGTCCAGTTTTGTCATTTCCAGGCTATCGTTTATGTTAGGTTGTGGTGTACCTCCTTTATTAGTTCTACTTTTTGTTTTTCTGCTTGGGATTTCAGGTGGAAACTTCATTTTAAATTTTTTCCTATTATCCTTGGTTGTGGAGCTGTCACTAATCAAGAGTCGCGAATTTCTTCGAGGTCGTGCATTTGGGGGAGACGCCATAGTGGGGCTCAACACCTGAGGCGTTCCACTCGTTTGTGGACCAGAACTTTGTGTTTTTGCAAGAATTGGAGTGACCTTTCGGCTGATTCCCCTCTGCGAGAAGACAGACTGTGTTCCGGTTTGGCCGATTCTGGCAACAGACTTTTTTGAAGGGGCTCCGGTGGGTGGCACGTCAATTACAGAAGGTGTCTCAAAGCGGTGTAGTTTTGTAAATAGGATCCATCTCCGGGACTCGAGGTTTCTACTGGCAAAGTCCCAACACTTGGGGTGAATGGACCAACAGCTGCTGGCCCTCCTAATAAACTTCGACCGGTGTTTGGTTCATTTTGCACCTGTGTAGATCACCTGGAAGTTCCCGTTCCCAGTGGGACAGTATCAGGTGAAATGACAGCTGAATCCATAGAAGACACTGGGGAATCTGTATTCAAGGAGTACTTTGAATTGGAAGATTCTAAACTCAATCTGTTTAATTCAATGGTGTCCTGGGGTGTTTCCGTAAGAACGGTCTCAGGCTGTCTGTGACATAAGCTAGGACGAGGTACTTGTGTGGGGCAACACTTGGACAGACAGTTGCCAAAGTTCTGTAAAGATGTGAATTGAAGTGTTTGGTCAGGATCTTGCTTTTTCACCTACTTCACATAATGATTCAAAGGGATACCAGAGGAAAGGATTTCAACTAAGGCCCTGTTGGTCACATTCTGATCCTTTGGCAAGCCGATCTGTCTTGCGATATGCGTGTCCCGGCAATGAGAGAGTAAAGCGAGCTGAATCACCAGACTCAGTAAAAATATCGTCATGGCTTTTCTGCTTAGGAAACACTCCACCCGATAAGATGTGTTCCCCTTCTGCAAGCTTGCTGAGATCCACGCAACATTTTGCAAGCCGGTATTTGCATGGCGGTGCAGTACCACTGTGTCCTTTCCAGAGTCTATACGCTTTATAGGCCTTTCCTGAGGGGTAAGGACAGGTCACCAGTGAAAACAAGGCTTCTTCTGAGTGTACTTCTGCATAAAGGCGTTCTGCGAGGAAAACCGCATCTCGGTAAGCGTAGCGGTTTAGTGCTTGCCATAGAGCAGCCTGGACGGGTTCCTGCAGCACCGTCATCCTCGAGGCTCAGGCCCACTTTCTGCAGTGTCTCAGGCATCCCCCCACCCCACACCGCCCGCACCCCACCGCCACCCCACCCCCGTAGCGGCTATGGCCCGGCCAGGCCAGCCCCAGCTCGTTTGAAGTCACCAGCGGGACCGTTCCCGGGGGATGGGGGAGGCCGAGCCAGAATGACTTCTCTATCCTGCCGACTCTGGAAAGTCCGGCCCCTTGTGATCCATTGCAAACCAAGAGTCACCTCGTGTTTGGAACACGGATCCGCTCCCAAGTTCAGTGGGGGGGATGTGAGGGATGTGGCATGTAGGACGAAGGACTCTCTTCCTTCTGATTCGGTCTGCACAGCGGGGCCTAGGGCTGGAGCTCTCTCCGTGTGGACCGCTGACTCCCTCTACCTTGGGTTCCATCGGCCCCACCCTGGAACACGGGCCTCGGCAGATTCTGGCCCTTCCTGGCCCTTATAAGTCGCTGTCAGAAACACCATCTCGAGCTCGGATGCCCTCGAATGACTGTGGCTCGCACCTCTCTGGAAACATTGGCGATCTCTCCTCTACGCGCGGCCACCTGAAACCACAGGAGCTCGGGACACTCGTGCTTTCAGGAGAGAACGCTGAGAGTCTCTTGCCGACTCTCTCTTGACTTGAGTTCTTCATGGGTGTGTGGTGAGGACGTAGTGAGACCAGACGTATTAACTCAGGCCGGGTGCTGGTGGCTCACGCCTGTAACCCAGACGCTTTGGGAGGCCGAGGCCGTAGGATCCCTTGAGGAATCGCCTAACCCTGGGGAGGTTGAGGCGGCAGTGAGCGAGCCATAATGGTGTCACTGCGCTCCAGTCTGGGCGAAAGACAGAGTGAGGCCCTGTCACAGGCAGGCAGGCAGGGAGGCAGGCAGGCAGGCAGGCAGGCAGGCAGGCTGGCAGGCAACAGTTGTATTATGTTCTTCTCAGGGCAGGAAGCAGAAATAACAGAATACAGCACTTCATTTTTTTTTCCTTGGGACGGAGTTTCACTCTTGGTGCCCACGCTGGAGTGCAGTGGCACCATCTCGGCTCACCGCAACCTCCACCTGCCGTGTTCAAGAGATTCTCCTGCCTCAGCCTCCTGAGAGTAGCTGGGATTTCAGGCATGGGCCACCACACCCGGCTGATTTTGTATTGTTTGTAGAGACGGCATTTCTCCATGTGTGTCAGGCTGGTCTCGAACTGGCGACCCCAGGTGATCTCCCCACCTCGGCCTCCCAAAGTGCTGGGATGGCAGGTGTGAGCTATTGCACCCGGCCGGCTACATTTTTTTATTTTTATTTTTTTTTTAGTTTTCAATTTTAATGTATTTATTTATTTGCTATTCTTTATTAATTAATTAATTAATTAATTAATTAATTAATTAATTTCTTTTCGATGCAGGCTCTCGCTCTGTTGCACAGGCTGGAGGGCAGCGGCGCGATCTCGGCTCACTGTAAGCTCTGCCTCCCGGGTTCACGCCACTCTCCTGCCTCAGCCTCCCGTGTAGCTGGGACTACAGGCACCCGCCACCGTACCTGGCTAATTTTTTGTATTTTTAGTAGAGATGGGTTTTCACTGTGGTAGCCAGGATGGTCTCGATCTCCTGACACTATGATCCGTCCGCCTCGGCCTCCCAAAATGCTGGGATGACAGGCGTGAGCCACCGCGCCCAGCCTCTCTCTTTCTTTTTGTTTCTTTCTTGTTTCTTTCTTTCTCTTTATTCTTTGCTCTTTCTCTTTTTTCTTTCTTTTGCTTTCTCTCTCTCTCTCATTCGTCTTCTTGAGAGTTTCCCTCTTGTTTCTCAGGCTCGAGTGCGATATCGCGATCTTGGCTCACAACATCCTCCACCTCCTGATTTCAAGCGATTCTCCTGCCTCAGCCTCCTGAGTAGCTGGGATTACTGGGTTGCACCTCCATGCCTGGATGATTTTTTGTATTTTTAGTAGAGATGGTGTTTTACCAAGTTGTCCGGGCTGCTCTCCGTCTCCCGACCTCAGGTGTTGCGCCCACCTGGGCCTCTCAAAGTGCTGGGATGACAGGCGTGAGCCACGGAAGCCTATTTACTTAGTTTATTGTATTTTTTGTTTCGTTTCTATTTATTTACTTTTATAAATGTTTACTTTTACAGAGAAGTGTATTCATATATGAAAAAGACATTTATTATATACAAGTATACTTATTTAAAATAAATGTATAGAAATATGCTTCTATCTATATATTTATTAAATATAAATAAACATGTATTGCTACATAAGGAAATGATTGTAGATAATAAATACATTTATGCTTATGTATAAAAAGTGTTGTATTTCTATTTATAAATAAACGAGTATATTTGTCTCTGTTTTCTTTCTTTTTCTACTTGATGTTCTTCTTCCTTCCTTTCTTCCTTTCTCTCCTTCTTTACGTTTTTCTTCCTCTTTTCCAACATAGTCCTCAAAGAGCTCCAAATGTCCACATGCAGATTTTACAAAAAGAGTGTTTCAAAACTGCTGAATCAAAAGAAATTTTCAACTCTGTGAGATGAATGCACACATCACAAAGAAGTTTTTCAAAATGCTTCTGTCTCGTTTTTATGTGAAGATATTTCCTTTTCCACCATAGGCCTCAGAGTGCTCCAAATATCCAATTGCAGATAGTACAAAAAGAGTGTTTCAAACAGATCAATGAAAAGTATGGTTCAAATCTGTGAGATGAATGCACACATCACAAGGAAGTTTGTCAGAATGCTTATGTCTAGGTTTTATGTGAAGATATTTCCTTTCCAACATAGGCCTCAAAGCGGTGCAAATGTCCACTTGCAGATTGTACACAAAGAATGTTTCAAAACTGATCAATGAAAAGAAAAGTTCACCTCTGTGAGATGAATGCATGCATCATAAAGAAGTTTGTCAGATTGCTTTGGTCTAGTTTTTATGTGAAGATATTTCCCTTTGAATCATGGGCCGCAAAGCCCTCCAAATATCCAAATGTAGATTCTACAAAAAAGAGGGGTTCAAAGCCGCTCAATCAAAGGAAAGTTTCACCTGTGTGAGATGAATACACACATTTCAAAGAAGTTTGTCAGAATGCTTCTACCTAGTTTTATGTGAAGATATTTCATTTTCCACCATAGGCACCAAAGCACTCTAAATGTCCACTTTCAGATTCTACAAAAAGTGTGTTTCAAGGCTGCTCAATCAAAAGAAAAGTTCAACTCTGTGAGATGAATGTACAAATCACAATGAAATTTGTTAGAATGCTTCTGTCTAGTTTTTATGTGAAGATATTTCGTTTTCCACCATAGGCCACAAAGCACTCCAATTGTCCAGTTGCAGATTTTACAAAAAGAGTGTTTCAAAGCTTATCAAAGAAAGTTTCAACTCTTTGTGAGATGAATGCACACATCACAAAGTAGTTTCTCTTAATGCTTCTCTGTAATTATTTTGTGAAGGTATTTCATTATCCATCATAAGCCTCTAAGCCCTCCAATTGTCCACTTACAGATTCTACGAAAAGAGTGTTTCAAAATTGCTCAATTGAATGTAAGGTTCAACTCTGACGTGAATGCATACATCACAATGAAGTTTGTCAGAAGGCTTCTGTCTAGTTTTTATGTGAAGATATTTCCTTTTCCACCATAGGCCTTAGAGCTCTGCAAATATCCTCTTGCAGATTCTACAAAAGGAGTTTATCAACACTGCTCAATAAAAAGAAAGGTTCAACTCTGCCAGATGAATGCACATATCACAAAGAACTTGGTCAGAATGCTTCTGTCTAGTTGTAACGTGGAGATATTTCGTTTTTCACCACAGGCCTCAAAGCGCTCCAAGTGTCCCCTTGCAGATTCGTCAAAAAGAGTGTTTCAAAACTGCTCAATCAAGAGAAAGGTTCGACTCTGTAAAATGAATACCCACATCACAAAGAACTTTGTCAGAAGGTTTCTGTGTTGTTTTTATGTTAAGATATTGCCTTTCCAACCATTGGCCACAAAGCGCTCCAATTGCCCACTTGCAGATTCTACAAAAAGATTGTTTAAAAATTGCTCGGTGAAAAGCAAGTTTCAACTCTGTGAGATGAATTCACACATCAAAAAGTAGTTTGTCACAATGCTTCCGTCTGGTTTTTATGTGAAGATATTTCCTTTTCCACCATAGGCCTCAAAGCACTCCAAATATCCACTTGCAGATTCTACAAAAATAGTGTTTTGAAGCTCATAAATCAAAGAAAGGCTCAACTCTTTGTGAGATGAATGCACACATCACAAAGAAGTTTCTCATAATGCTTCTCTCTAGTTATTATATGATGTTATTTCGTTATCCACAATAAGCCTCAAAACGCTCCAAATGTCCATTTGCAGAATCTACAAAAAGCGTGTTTCAAAACTTCTCAATTGAAAGTAAGTTTAAACTCTCTGAGATAAATATGCACATCACAAAGAAGTTTCTCTGAATGCTTCTATCAAATTTTTATGTGAAGATATTTCCTTTTCCACCATAGGCCGCAAAGAGCTCCAAGTGACCACATGGAGATTTTACAAAAAGAGTGTTTCAAAACTACTGAATCAAAGGAAATGTTCAACTCTGTGAAATGAATGCACACATCAGAAAGAAGTTTTTCAAGATGCTTCTGTCTCGTTTTTATGTGAAGATATTTCTTTTTCCACGATATGCCTCCAAGCGCTCCAAATGTCCACTTGCAGATTCTACAAAAACGTGTTTCAGAACGGCTCAATGAAAATTAAATTTCAACACTGTGAGATGAAGGCACACATGACATAGAAGTTTTTCCGAAGGTATCTGTCTAGTTTTTATGTGAAGATATTTCCTTTTCCACCATAGGCCTAAATGCGCTCCAAATGTCCACTTGCAGATTCTACAAAAAGAGTATTTCAAACCTACTCAATGAAAAGTAAAGTTCACCGCTGTGAGATGAATGCACACATCAAAAAGCAGTTTGTCAGAATGCTTCTGTCTAGTTTTTATGTGAAGATATTTCTTTTTCCACCTTCAGCCCCAATGTGCTCCAAATGTGCACTTGCAGATTCTTCAAAAAGATGGTTTCAAAACAGCTCAATCAAAAGAAAATTTCAAATCTGTGAGGTGAATGCACACATCATAAAGAAATTTATCACAATGCTTCTGCCTATTTCTTATGTGAAGATATTTCCTGTTCCACCACAGGCCTCAAAGCACTGCAAATGTCCACTTGCAGATAGTACAAAAAGGGTGATTCAAAACTGCTCAATGAAAAGTAAGGTTCAACTCTCTGAGATGAATGCACACATCACAAAGAAGTTTATCAGAATGCTTCTCTCTGTTTTTATATGAAGATATTTCCTTTTCCACCCTAGGCCTCAAAGAGCTTCAAATGTCCACTTGCAGATTCTACAAAAAGAGTGTTTCGAAGTTGCTCAATCAAAAGAAAGGTTGAACTCTGTAAGATGAATGCAAACATCACAAAAAAGTTTGTCAGAATGCTTCTGTCTTTGTTTTATGTGAATATATTTCCTTTTCCACCGTAGGCCTCAAAGTGCTCCAAATGTCCACTTGCAGATTTTACAAAAAGAGTGTTTCAAATGCGCTCAATCAAAAGAAAAGTTCAAATCTGTGAGATGAATGCACACATCACAAAGACTTTTTTCAGAATGCTTCTGTCTAGTTAGTATAGGAAGATATCTAGTTATCCACCATAGGCCTCAAAATACTCCAAATGTCCACTTACAGATTCTACAAAAAGAGTGTTTCAAAACTGCTCAATGAAAAGTAAGGTTCAACTCTGTGAGATGAATGCACACATCACAAAGTAGTTTGTCAGAAGGCTTCTGTCTAGTCTTTATGTTAAGATATTTCCTTTTACACCATAGGTCTCAAAGCACTCCAACTGTCCACTTGCAGTTTCTGCAAAAAGAATGTTTCAAACCTGCTCAATCAAAAGAATGGTTCAACTCTTTAAGATGAATGGACACATCAGAAAGAAGTTTGTCAGAAGTTTCTGTAAAGTTTTTATGTGAAGATATTTCCTTTTCAACCTAAGTAAGAACACTCTCCAATAGTTCACTTGCAAATTATGCAAAAAGAGTGTTTAAAACTGCTCAATGAAAAGTAAAGTTCAACTCTGTGAGATAAATGCACACATCACAGAGAAGCTTCTCATAATTCTTCTGTCTAGTTATTGTAGGAAAATATTTCGTTATCCACCACAGGCCTCAGAGGACTCCAAATGTCCACTTGCAGATTCTACAAAAAGAGGGTTTCAAAAGTGCTCAATCGAAAGTAAGGTTCAACTCTGTGAGATGAATGCACACATCACAAACCTATTCCTCAGAATGCTTCTGTCTACTTCTTATGTGAATATATTTCCTTTCTACCATAGGCCTCAAACTACTCCAAATGTCCACTTGCAGATTGTACAAAAAGGTTATTTCAAAACTGCTCAAGGAAAAGTAAGGTTCAACTCTGTCAGATGAATGCACACATCACAAAGAAGTTTGTCACAATGCTTCTGTCTCGTTTTTAAGTGAAGATATTTACTTTACCACCATAGTCCGCAAAGCGCTCAATATGTCCACTTGCAAATACTACAAAAAGAGTGTTTCAAAGCTGCTCAATCAAAAGAAAAGTTCAACACAGTAAGATGAATGCACGCATCACAAAGAAGTTTTTCAGAATGCTTCTGTCTAGTTTTCATGTGAAGATATTTCCTTCTCCACCATATTCCTCAAAGAGCTCCATTTGTTCACTTGCAGATTCTACAAAAAGAGTGTTTCAAAGCTGCTAAATTAAAACAAATGTTCAACTCTGTGAGATGAATGCACACAACACAAAGAAATTTGTCAGAATTCTTCTATCTAGTTTTTATGTGAAGATATTTCCTTTTCCACCATAGGCCTCAAAGCGCTGCAAATGTCCCAATACAGATACTACAAAATAGGTGTTTCAAAACTGCTCAATGAAAAGTAAGGTTCAACTGTGTGAGATGAATGCACACATCACAAATAAGTTTGTCAGAATGCTTCTGTCTAGTTTTTATCTGAAAATATCTCCTTTTCCACCATAGGCTTCAAGCGCTCCAAATGTCCACTTGCAGATTCTACCAAAAGAGTGTTTCAAAACTGCTCAATGAAAAGTAAGGTTCAACTCTGCGAGACAAATGCACACATCACAAAGAAGTTTGTCAGAATGCTTCTCTCTCATTTTTATGTGAAGATATTTCCTTTTCCACCATAGGCCTCAAAGCCCTAAAAATTTTCACTTGCAGATTCTACAAAAAAGAGTATTTCAACCTGCTCAATCAAAAGAAAGTTTTCAATCTGTGAGATGAATGCACACATCACAATGAAGTTTTTCAGAATGCTTCTGTCTAGTTTTTATGTGAACATATTTTCTTTTCCACCATTGGCCTCAAAGTGCTCCAAATGTACACTGGCAAATTCTACAAAAAGACTGTTTCAAAACTGCTCAATCAAAAGAAAGTTTCTACTCACTGTGAGATGAATGCACACATCATGAAGAGGTTTCTCATAGTGCTTCTGTCTAGTCATTTTATGAAGATATTTCGTTATCCACCATAGGCCTCAAAGCACTCCAAATGTCCACTTGCAGATAGTACAAAAAGCGTATTTCAAAACTGCTCAATCAAAAGCAAGGTTCAACTCCGTGAGATGAATGCACACTTCAAAAATAAGGTTGTCAGAATGCATCTGTCCAGTTTTTATGTGAAGATATTTCCTTTTCCACCGTAGGCCTCAAAGCACTACAAATGTCCACTTGCAAATACTACAAAAAGAGTGTTTCAAAGCTGCTCAATCAAACGAAAAGTTCAACTCTGTAAGGTGAATGCACACATCACGAAGAAGTTTTTCAGAAGGCTTCTGTCTAGTTTTTATGTGAAGATATTTCCTTTTCCACCATATTCCTCAAAGAGCTCCTTTGTCCACTTGCAGGTTCTACAAACAGAGTGTTTCAAAACTGCTCAATGAAAAGTAAGTTTCAACTCTGTGAGATAAATGCACACATCACAAAGAAGTTTCTCAGAATGCTTCTGTCTAGTTTTATGTGAAGATATTACCTTTTCCACCATAGGCCTCAAAGCTCTTCAAATGTCCCCTTGCTGATTCAACAAAAAGAGTGTTTCAAAGCGGCTCAATCCAAAGAAAGGTTCAACTCAGTGTGAGATGAATGCACACATCACAAAGAAGTTTTTCATAATGCTTCTGTCTAGTTATTATATGAAGATGTTTGCTTATCTACCATAGGCCTGAAAGAGCTCCAAATGTCCACTTGCAGATTCTACAAGAAGAGTGTTTCAAAACTGCTCAATCAAAATTCAGGTTCAACTGTGTGAGATGAATGCACACATCACAAATTAACTTCTCAGAATGCTTCTGACTAGTTCTTACGTGAGGATATTTCCTTTTCCACCATAGACCTCAAAGCACTCCAAATGTACACTTGCAGATAGTACAAAAAGGGTGTTTCAAATCTGATATATCAAAAGTAAGATTCAACTCTGAGATGAATGCACACATCAAAAAGAAGTTTGTTTGAATGCTTCTGTCTAGTTTCTAAGTGAAGATATTTCTTTTTCCCCTGTAGGCGTCAAAGGGCTCCAAATGTCCACTTGCAGATACTACAAAAACAGTGTTTCCCAACTGCTCAATGAAAAGTAAGGTTCAACTCTGTGACATGAACGCACAAATCACAAAGAGGTTTTTCACAATGCTTCTGTCTAGTTTTTATGAGAAGATATTTCCTTTTCCATCATAGACCTCCAAGCCATCCAAATGTCCACTTGCAGATTCTAGAAAAAGAATGTTTCAAAGCTGCACTGTCAAAAGAAATATTCAACTCTGTGAGATGAATGCACACATCACAAAGAAGTTTTTCAGAAGGCTTCTGTGTAGTATTTATGTGAAGATATTTCCTTTTCCACCTAAGGCCTCCAAGCGCTCCAATTTTCCCCTTGCAGATTCTACAAAAAGAGGGTTTCAAAACTTCCCAAAAAAAGTAAGGTTCAACCCTGTGAGATGAATGCACTCATCACAAAGAAGTTTGTCAGAATGCTTCTGTCTTTTTTTTATGTGAAGATATTTCCTTTTCAACCATAGGCTTCAAATCGCTCCAAATATCCACTTGCAGATTCTACAAAAAGAGGGTTTCAAAGCTGCTCAATCAAAAGAAAGGTTGATCTCAGTGTGAGATGAATGCACACACCTCAGAGAAGTTTCTCACAATGCTTCTGTCTAGTTACTATATGAAGATATTTCATTACACACTATAGGCCTCAAAGCTCTCCAAATATCCACTTGCAGATTCTACAGAAACAGTGTTTCAAAACTGCTCAATCGAAAGTAAGGTTCAACACTGTGAGATGAATGCACACATCACAAAGAAGTTTTTCAGTATGCTTCTGTCTTGTTTTTATGTGAAGCTATTTCCTTTTCCATCATAGGCCTCAAAGCGCTCCAAACGCCCACTTGAAGATTCTACAAAAAGTGTTTTTCAAACCTGCTCAACTGAAGGAATGGTTCACCTCTGTGAGAAGAATGCAGACAACACAAAGTAGTTTCTCATAATGTTTCTGTCTGGTCATTATATGAAGATATTACGTTATCTTTCATAATCCTCAAAGCGCTCCAACTGTTGAATTGCAGATTTTACAAAAAGGGTGTTTCAAAACTGCTCCATCAAAAAAAAAGTTCAACTCTGAAAGATGAATGCACACATCACTAAGAAGTTTTTCCGAAGGCTTCTGTCTAGTTTTAATGTGAAGATATTTCATATTCCAACATATGTCTCAAGAGCTCCACATGTCCACTTGCAGATTCTTCAGAAAGTGTGTTTCAAAGCTTCTTAATTAAAAGAGATGTTCAAGTTTGTGAGATGAATGCAAACTTTACAAATAAGTTTCTCAGGATGCTGCTGTCTAGTTCTTAAGGGAAGATATTTCCTTTTCCACCATAGGTGTCAGAAATCTCCAAATAACCACTTGCAGATTCTACAACAAGAGAGTTTTCAAAGTATTCAATCAAAGGAAAGCTTCAACTCTGTGAGATGAATGCTCATATCACAAAGAAATTTGTCAAAATGCTTGTGTCTAGTTTTTATGTGAAGATAATTCCTTTTCAACCATAGGCCTCAAAGGCCTCCAAATGTCCACTTGCTGGTTATACAAAAACAGTGTTTCAAAACTGCTCAATCAAAAGAAAGTTTCATGTGTGTGAGATGAATGCACACATCACAAATTATTTTCTCTGAATGATTCTGTCTAGTTTTTATGTGAAGATATTTCCTTTTCCACCATTGGCCTCAATGCGCTCCAAATGAACACTTGCAGATGCTACAAAAAGGGTGTTTTAAAACTGCTCAATCAAAAGAAAGGTTCAACTCTGTGTGATGAATGCACACATCACAAAGAAGGTAATCAGAATGTTTCTGTCTAGTTCTTAAGTGAGATATTTTCTTTTCCTCTATTGTCCTCAAAGCACTCCAAATGTCCACTGGCAGATTCTACAAAAAGAGACTTTCCAAACTACTTAATCAAAAGAAAGGTTCAACTAAGTGAAATGAATGCACACATCACATAGTAATTTGTCAGAATGCTCCTTTCTAGTTCTTATGTGAAGATATTTCCTTTTCCACCATAGGTCTCAAAGTGCTCCACATGTCCACTTGCAGATTCTACAAACAGATTGTTTCAAAACTGCTCAATAGATAGTGAGGTTCAATTCTGTGAGATGAATGCACACATCACAAGGTAGTTTGTCAGAATGCTTCTGTCTAGTTTTTATGTGAAGATATTTCCTTTTCCACCATAGGACTCAAGGCGCTCCAAATGTACACTTGTAGATCCTACAAAAAAAGTATTTTAAAACTGCTCAATCAAAAGAAATGTTCAACTCTGTGAGATGAAGGCACATATCACAAAGAATTTTGTCAGAATGTTTCTGTCTAGTTTTGAAACACCCTTTTTTTACTATCTGAAAGTGGACATTTGGATTACTTTGAGGCCTACGGTGGAAAAGAAAATATCTCCACATAAAAAACAGACAGAAGCATTCTGACAAATTTATTTGTGATGTGTGCCTGCATCTCACTTAGTTGAACCTTTCTTTTGATTGAGTAGTTTGGAAACTCTCTTTTTGTAGAATCTGCAAGTGGATATTTGGAGCGCTTCGAGGCCTATGGAGGAAAAGGAAGTATCTTCACTTAAGAACTAGACAGAAACATTCTGAGTAACTTATTTGTGATGTGTGCATTCATCTCACAGATTTGAACCTCTCTTTTGATTGAGCAGCTTGGAAACACCCTTTTTGTAGCATCTGCAAGTGGACATTTGGAGCACTTTGTGGCTTTGGGTGGAAAACGAAATATCTTCACATAAAAACTAGACAGAAGCATTCTGACAAAGTTCTTGGTGATATGTGCATTCATCCCCCAGAATTGAATCTTAAAAACTAGACAGAAGCATTCTGACAACTTCTGTTTGGTATTTGCATTCATTTCACAGAGTTGAACCTTACTTTTGATTGAGCAGCTTTGAAACATCCTTTTTCTACTATCTGCAAGTGGGCATTTGGAGGGCTTTCAGGCTTGTGGTGGAAAAGGAAATATCTTCACAGAAAAAGTAAACGAAAGCATTCTGACAAATATTTTTGTGATATGTGCATTCATCTCACAGATTTGAACTTTCTTTTGATTGAGTAGTTTGGAAACTCTCTTTTTGTAGAATCTGGAAGTGGACATTCGGAGCTCTTTGGGGCCAATCGTGGAAAAAGAAATATCTTCCCATAAAAACTAGACAGAAGTATTCAGACAAACTTCTATGTGATATGTGCATTCATCTCACACAGCTGAGCCTTACTTTTCATTGAGCAGTTTTGAATCACCCTTTTTGTACTGTCTACAAGTCGACATTTGGAGTGCTTTGAGGCCTATGGTGGAAAAGGAAATGTGTTCATATAAACCCAGACAGAAGCAATCTGAGAAACTTCTTTGTGATGGGTGCATTCATCTCACAGAGTTGAAACTTTCTTTTGATTGAGCAGTTTTAAACACTCTTTTCGTAGGATCTGCAAGTGGATATTTGGAGTGCTTTGAGGCCTATGGTGGAAGAGGAAATATCTTCAATCAAGAACTAGACAGAAGCATTCTGGGAAACTTTTTGTGATGTGTGCGTTCATCTCACAGATTTGACCTTTGTTTCGATTGTGTAGGTTGGAAACACTCTTTTGTAGAATCTGCAATCTGAGATCAGGAGAGCTTTGAGGCATATGGTGGAAAATGAAATATCTTCACATAATAAAGAGCCACAAGCATTCTGAGAAACTTCTTTGTGATGTGTGCATTCATCTCATAGATTTTAAACTCTATTTTGAGTGAGCAGGTTTGAAACACTCTTTTTGTAGAATCTCCAAGTGGACATTTGGAGCGCTATGAGGCCTATGGTGGAAAAGGAAATGTTTTCACATAAAATGTATACAGAAAACTTCTGACCAACTTCTTTGTGATGTGTGCATTCATCTCATGGAGTTGAAACTTTCTTTTCATTGAGCAGTTTTGATCCACTCTTTTTCTAGGATCTGCAAGTGTCCATATGGAGTGCTTTGAGGCCAATGGTGGAAAAGGAAATATCTTCACCTAAAAACTGGACAGAATAATTTTGAGAAAATTCTTTGTGATGAGTCCATTCATCTCCCAGAGATGAACATTTTTTGTGTTTGAATAGTTTTGAAACACTCTTTGTGTAGAATCTGCAAGAGGACATTTGGAGCGCTTAGAGGCCTATGGTGTAAAAGATAGTATGTTCACATAAAAACTGGACAGAATCATACTGAGAAGCTTCTTTGTGATGTGTGCATTCATCTCACAGAATTGAAGCTTCCTTTTGATTGAGCAGTTTGGAAAAACTCTTTTGTAGAATCTTCAAGGGGAGATTTGGAGCACTGTGAGTCCTATGGTGGAAAAGGAAATATCTTCACATAAAAACTAGACAGAAATATTCTGACAGTCTTCTATGTGATGTGTGCATTCATCTCTCAGAGTTGAACCTTACTATTCATAGAGCAGTTTGGAAACACTCTTTTTGTAGAATCTGCAAGTAGACATTTGGAGCTCTTGGAGGCCTGTGGTGGAAAAGGACTTATCTTCACATTAGAACTGTACAAAAGCATTCTGACAAACTTCTTTGGGATGTGTGCACTCAACTCACAGAGTTGAACCTCACTTGTCTTTGAGCAGTTTTGAAACACTCTTTTTATAGAATCTGCAGGTAGACATTTGGAGCGCCTTGAGGCCTGTGGTGTGTAACGAAATATCTTCATATAATAACTAGACAGAAGCATTCTGAGAAACTTCTTTGTGATGGGTGCATTCATCTCACGTAGTTGAATCTTTCTTTTGATTGAGCAGCTTTGAAACACGCTTTTTGTAGAATCTGAAAGTGGACATTCGGAGCACATTTAGGTGTACGGTGGAAAAGGAAGTATCTTCAAATAATAACAAGACAGAAGCATTCGGACACACTTCTTTGTGATGTGTGCATTCATCTCACAGAGTTGAAGCTTACTTTTCGTTAAAGTGTTTTGAAACACTATTTTTGTTGAATCTGCAAGTGGACATTTGGAGAGCTTTGAGGCCTATTATGGAAAAGGAAATATCTTCACATAAATAGTAGACAGAAGCATTTTGACAATATTCTTTGTGATGTGTTCATTCTTCTCACAGAGTTCAACCTTTCTTTTGATTGAGCAGCCTTCAAACACTCTTTTTGTAGAATCCGCAAGTGGACACTTGGAGCTCTTTGAGGTCTAAGGTGGAAAAGGAAATATCTTTACATAAAAACTAGGCAGAAGCATTCTGACAAACTACTTTGTGAGATGTACATTCATCTCACAGATTGGAACCTTATTTTTCATTGATTAGTTTTGAAACCCTCTTTTTGTAGATTCTACAAGTGGACATTTGGAGCGCTTTGAGACCTATGTTGGAAAAGGAAATATATTTATATAAATACTAGACAGAAGCATTCTGACAAACTTCTTTGTGATGCGTGCATTCATCTCACAGAGCTGAACATTTCTTTTGATTGAGCAACTTGAAACACTCTTTTTGTAGAATCTGCAAGTGGACATTTGAAGCGCTGTGAGGCCTATCGTAGAAAGAGAAATATCTTCACATAAAAACTATAGGAAGCATTTTGAAAAACTTCTTTGTGATGTGTGCATTCGCCTCACAGAGTCGAACCTTTCTGTTGTTTGAGCAGTCTTGAAACACTCTTTTTTAGAATCTGCAAGTGGACATTTGTAGTGCTTTGAGGTCTATGGTGGAAAAAGAAATATCTTCACATAAAAACTAGACAGAGGCATTCTGACAAACTTCTTTGTGATGTGTGCATTCGTCTCAGAGAGATGAACATTTCCTTTGATTGAGAAGCTTTGAAACATTCTTTTTGTGCAAGCTGCAAGTGGACATTTGTTCCGTTTTGGGGCCTTTGGTGGAAAAGGAAATATCTTCACATAAAAAATAGAAGCACTCTGACAACCTTTGTGATATGTGCATTCATCTCACAGATTTGAACCTTAATTTTGATTGAGCAGTTTTGGAAAACCCTTTTTGTCCTATCTGCAAGTGGACATTTGGAGTGATTTGATGCCTATGGTGGAAAAGGAATTATATTCCCAAAACAACTAGACAGAAGCATTCTGAGAAACTTCTTTGTGATGTGTGCATTCATCCCACAGAGTTGAAACATACTTTTCATTAAATTCCATTCCATTAAATTCCATTCCATTCCACTCCACTCCTCTCCACTCCATTGCACTCCATTCAACTCCACTCCATTCCCGACCAATCTACTCCATTCCACTCTATTCCATTCCATTCCAATCCATTCTACTCCACTCCACTCCACTCCTCTACACTCCATTCCATTTCATTTCATTCCATCCCATTCCATTCCACTCCATTCCACTCCACTCCACTGCACTCGATTCCATTCCATCCCATTCCTTTCCACTCCATTCCACTCCACACCACTCCACTCTACTCCACTCCACTCTTTTCCATTCCATTCCATTCCATTCCTTTCTTTTTACAGAATATCACCCTATCACCCAGGCTGGAGTGCACTGGCACAATCTCAGCACACATTTCTCTTCACCATTCCATTCCATTGCATTCCACTCCCTTCCATTCCATTCCATTCCACTCCATTCCACTCCACTCCACTTCATTCCATTCCATCCCATTCCATTCCACTTCATTCCACTCCAATCGACTCCACTAAACTCAACTCCATTCCATTCCATCCCAGTTCATTCCACTCCACTCCACTCCACTGAATTCCATTCTATTTCATCCCATCCCATTCCATTCCATTCCATTCTATTCCATTCCATTCCATTCCATTCCATTCCATTCCATTCCATTGCTTTCCATTCCTTTCCATTCCTTTATTTTGACAGGATCTCAATTTGTCACACAGGCTGGAGTGCAGTGGCAGAATCTCAGCTCACATTTCATTTCACCATTCAATTACACTCCATTACACACCACTCCACTCCACTCCATTCCATTCCACTTCATTACTTTCCATTCTTTTCTTTCGAAAGGATCTCACTGTTTCACGCAGCGTGGAGTGCAGCGGCACAATCACAGCTCACATTTCATTTAAGCTTTCCATTCTACTCCATCCATTCCATCCCATTACATTCCTTTCCACTCTAATCCACTCCACTCCAATCCACTCCGCTGCATTCCATTCCTTTTCCCTTCACTCCCTTCCATTCAACACCATTGCATTCCATCCCATTCCATTCCACTCTAATCCACCCTACACCACTCGACTCCACTCCATTCCATTCCAATCCATCACAATCCATTCCACCTCATTCCAGTCCACTCCACAGCACTCCACTCCAATCCACTACACTGCAATCCACTCCATTCGACTCCACTCCACTCCACTCCACTCCATTCCATTCCACTCCATTCCATTCCATTCCTTTCTTTCGACAGGATCTCACTCTTTCACCAAGGCTGGAGTGCAGTGGCACAATCTCAGCTCACATTTCAATTCACCATTCCATTTCATTGCATTGCATTCCATTCCATTCCATTCCTTTCCATTCCTTTCCACTCCACCCCACTCCACTCCACTCTATTACACTCCTTTCCATTCCATTCCATTCCACTCCACTCAACTCTTCTCCACTCCACTCCATTTCATCCCATTTCATTCCACTCCATTGCACTCCACTCCAATCCCCTACACACCATTCCATTCCATCCCATTCCATTCCACTCTATTCCACTCCACTCCACTCCACTTCACTCCACTCCGTTTCATTCCATTACATTGCATTCAACTCCATTCCATTCCATTCCCTTCTTTCGACAGGATCTCACTCAATCACCCAGGCTGGAGTGCAGTGGAACAATCTCAGCTCACATTTCATTTCAACATTCTGTTGCATTCCATTCCATTCCATTCCATAACATTGGACTCCATTCCACTCCACTCTGCTAAACTTCTCTCAACTACATTCCATTCCATTCCATTCCATTCCATTCCATTCCTTTCCATTCTGTTACACTCCGTTCCATTTCTTTATTTTGACAGGATCTCCCTCTG
Organism: Pongo pygmaeus; assembly: GCF_028885625.2. Taxonomy (NCBI): domain Eukaryota; kingdom Metazoa; phylum Chordata; class Mammalia; order Primates; family Hominidae; genus Pongo; species Pongo pygmaeus. The sequence goes on from NC_072385.2 coordinate 7,215,580, forward strand.
TCACACAGGCTGGAGTGCAGTGGCGCAATCTCATCTCACATTTCATTTCACCATTCAATTACACTCCATTACACACTACTTTACTGCACTCCACTCCACTCGATTCCATCCCAATCCATTCCATTCCACTCCATTACTTTCCATTCCTTTCTTTCAAAAGGATCTCACTCTTTCACGCAGCGTGGAGTGCAGCGGAACAATCACAGCTCAAGTTTCATTTAAGGATTCCTTTCCAATCCATCCCATTACATTCCTTTCCACTCTAATCCACTCCACTCCAATCCACTCCACTCAATTCCATTCCGTTTCCCTTAACTCCATTCCATTCAACACCATTGCATTCCATCCCATTCCATTCTACTCTAATCCACCCTACCCCACTCGACTCCACTCCATTCCATTCCTATCCATCACAATCCATTCGGCCTCATTCCAGTCCACTTCACAGCACTGCCACTCCAATCCACTACACTGCAATCCACGCCATTTCACTAAATTCCATTCCATTCCATTCCATTCCACTCCATTCCATTCCATTCCTTTCTTTCAACAGGATCTCACTGTTTCACCCAGGCTGGAGTGCAGTGGCACAATCTCAGCTCACATTTCAATTCAACATTCCATTTCATTACGTTCCATTCCATTCCATTCCACTGCACCCCACTCCACTCCACTCTATTCCACTCTTTTTCCATTCCATTCCATTCCACTCCACTCAACTCCATTCCAGTCCACTCCATTCCATTACATCCCATTCCATTCCAGTCCACTCCACTCCATTACATCCCATTCCATTCCAGTCCATTGCACTCCACTTCACTCCACTCCCTTCCACACCATTCCTTTCCATCTAATTCCATTCCACTCTATTCCACTCCACTCCACTTCACTCTGCTCCATTCCATTACATTCCATTGCATTCAACTCCATTCTATTCCATTCCTTCTTTCAACAGGATCTCACTGAGTCACCCAGCCTGGGGTGTAGTGGAACAATCTCAGCTCACATTTCATTTCAACATTCTGTTGCATTCCATTCCATTCCATAACATTCGACTCCACTCCACTCCACTCCGCTAAACTTCACTCAACTACATTCCATTCCATTCCATTCCATTCCATTCCCGTCCATTCCAATCCACTCCACTCCAGTACAATCCACTCTATCCCATTCCATCCCATTCAATTCCAATCCATTCCACTCCACTCTACTCCACTCCACTTCATTCCATTCCAATCCGTCCTATCCCATTCCACTCCATTCCACTCTACTCCACTCTACTCCACTCCACTTCACTCCACTCCACTCCACTATATTCCATTTCATTCCGCTCCATTCCATTCCATTCCTTTCTTTCAACAAGATCTCACTCAGTCAACCAGGCTGGAGTGCAGTGGCACAATCTCATCTCACATTTCATTTCATCACTCCATTCCATTCAAATCCATTCCATTCCATTCCACTCCACTCCGTTCCATTCCATTCCATTCCACACCATTCCAGTCCACTCCACCCCACTACACTACATTCCACTCCATTAGATTCAATCCAATTCCATTCTACTCCATTCCACTCCACTCCACTCCAGTCCACTCCTTTCCACTCCTTTCCATTCCATTCAACTCCATTCCATTCCATTCTTTTCTTTCGACAGTATCTCTCTCTGTCACAGAGTCTCGAGTACAGTGGCACAATCTCAGCTCACATTTCATTTCACCATTCCAATCCATTCCATTCTATTTCATTGCATTCCAACCCACTCCACTTCACTCCACTCCACTCCACTCCACTACATTCGATTCCATACCACTCAACTCGAGTCCACTCCACTCCACTCCATACCTTCCCATTCCATTCCACTCCAATCGACTCCAATCCACTCTGTTCCATTCCATTGCATCCCATTCCATTCCACTCCATTCCAATCCACTGCACTCATTCCACTCCACTACACTCCACTTCACTCAATTCCATTCCATTGCATTCCATTCCATTCCACTCCGTTCCATTTCATTCCTTTCTTTCGACAGGATCTCACTCTGTCACCCAGGCTGCAATGTAGTACAACAATCTCAGCTCACATTTCATTTCACCATTCCAATCCATTCCATTCAATTCCACTCCATTCTATTCCATTCCCTTCCATTCCATTCCATTCCACTCCACTCCACGGCAATCCATTCCATTCCATTGCATTATATTTCATTCCAATCCATTGCACTCCACTCCACTCCATTCCACTCAATCCCATTCCATTCCACTCGATTCTACTCCACTCCCCTCCACTCCATTCCATTCCATCCCATTCCATTTCCTGCCTTTCCACTCCATTTCACTAAACTGCACTCCAATCCACTCCACTCCTTTCCACTCCATTTCATTCCATTCCATTCCATTCCTATCTTTCAACAGGATATCACTCTGTGACATCAGCTGGAGTGCAGTGGCACAATCTCATCTCACATTTAATTTCACCATTAGATTCCATTGCATTCCTTTTGATTCCATTCCATTGCATTCCACTCCACTGCATTTTAGTCCACTCCATTCTACACCATTCCATTCCATTCCATTCCTTTCCACTACATTCCAATCTACTCCACTCCACTCCAGTCCATTCAATTCCATCCCATTCCATTCCACTCCATTCCAGTTCACTCCACTTCATTCCATTCCACTCCATCCAATTCCATTCCTCTCCATTCCACTCCACTACACTCCACTCCACTCGAGTCCACTGCACTCCACTCAACTCCATTCCACTCCATTCAATTCCACTCCAATCCATTATAATCCATTCCATTCCATTCCTGTCTTTTGAGAGGATTTCACTCTGTCACGCAGGCTGGAGTGCAGTGGCAAAATCTCAACTCACATTTCATTTCACAATTCCACTCCATTGCGTCAAACTGCACTCAATTCCATTCCATTGCATTGCATTGCATTCCACTCCACTCCATTCCACTGTATTCCACTCCACTCCATTCCACTCTATTCCACTCCACTCCACTCCGTTCCATCCATTCCACTCCACTCCATTCCATTCCATTCCATTCCATTCCACTCAACTCCACTCATCTCCACTCCATTCTATTCCATTGCATTCCATTCCGTTACATTCCACTCCACTCCACTCCACTCCATTCAACTCCATTCCATTCCATTCCATTCTATTACACTCCATTCCATTCCATTCCTTTCTTTTGACAGAATCTCACTCTGTCACCCAGGCTGGATTGCAGTGGCCGAATCTCAGCTCATATTTCATTTCACCATTCCCTTCCATTGCCTTCCATTCCGTTCCGTTCTATTCCATTCCATTCTATTCCATTCCACTCCACTCCACTCAACTCCACTCCAATCCTCTCCATTCCACTCTCTTCAATTCCAGTCCTTTCCACTCCACTCCACTGCAGTCTATTCCATTCCATTCCATCCCATTCCATTCCACTACATTCCACTCCACTCCACACCACTCCACACCACTCCACTCCACTCCATTACATTCCATCCCATTCCAATCCATTCCATTCCACTAAACTCCACTCCACTCCACTCCACTCCACTCCACTCCACTCCATTCCATTCCATTCCATTCCATTCAGTTCCTTGCCATTCCATTCCACTGCATTCCATTCAATTCCTTGCTTTTGACAGGATCTCCCTCTGTATCCCAGGTTGGAGTGCAGTTGCACAAACCCAGTTCACATTTCATTTCACCATTCCATTCCATTCCATTCCTTTCCATTCAATTCCATTGCATTCCATTCCATTACATTCCACTCAACTCCACTCCACTCCACTCCAGTCTATTCCATCCCATTCCATTCCACTCCATTCCACTCCACTCCAGTCCACTCCACTCCATGCCATTCCATTCCATCCCATTCCATTCCATTCCACTCCACAACACTCCAATCCACTCCTCTCCCCTCCATTCCATTCCATTCCATTCCACTCCATTCTACTCCACTCCACTCCCACCAACTCCACTCCATTCCATTCCATCCCATTCCATTCCACTCCATTCCACTCCATTCCACTCCATTCCACTCCACTCCATTCTAGTCCATTCCACTCCATTCCATCCCATTCCATTCCACTCCCCTCCATTCCAATCCACTCTATTCCACTGCACTCCACTCCATTCTATTCCATTCCATTCCATTCCACTCCATTCCATTCCATTCTTTTCTTTTGACAGGATCTCACTCTGTCACACAGGCTGGAGTGCAGTGGCAGAATCTCAGCTCACATTTCATTTTACCATTCCATTCCATTCCATTTCTTTCCACTCCACTTCACTCCCCTCCACTGCGTTCCATTCCATTCCACTCCACTTCACTCCACTTCACTCCACTCCACTCTTCTCCAGTCTATACCATTCCATTCCACTGCATTGCACTCCACTCCACTCCACTCCACTCCATTCCACTTCATTACATCAAATTCCATTCCACTCCATTTCACTCCACTCCACTCCAATGCACTCCATTGCACTCCACTCCACTCCAATCCACTCCATTGCTCTTCACTGCACTCCATTCCATTCCATTCCATTCCAATACACTCCATTATATTACATTTCTTTCTTTCAACAGGATCTCACTCTGTCACCCAGAATGGAGTGCAGTGGTAGAATCTCAGCTCATATTTCATTTCTCCATTCCATTCCATTCCATTTGATTCCATTTCATTCCATTCGACATCATTCCATTCCTTTCCCTTCTTTCTACTGGATCTCACCCTGTCACACAGGTTGGAGTACAGTAGCACAATCTCATCTCATATTTCATTTCACCATTCTATTCCACTCCATTCCACTCCACTCCACTTCATGCCATCCCACTCCATTTCATTCCACTCCATTCCATTCCATTCCTTTCTTTCGACAGGATCTCATTCTGTCACCCAGGCTGGAGTGCAGTGGCACGATCTCAGCTACCATTTCATTTCAGCGTTTCATTCCATTCTAATCCATTCCATTCCACTCCACTCCACTCTATTCCACTCTACTTCTCTGCTTTTCATTCTATTCCGTTCCACTCAACACCACTCCACTCCACACCATCCCACTCCATCCCACTCCATCCCATTCCATTCCATTCCACCCCATTCCATTCCACTGCATTCCTCTCCACTCCACTCCACTCCATTCCATTCTTTGATCTCACTTCCATTGCATTCCTTTCTTTTGACAGGGTCTCGCTCTGTCAACCTGGCTTCAGTGCAGTGGATTAATCTCAGTGCACATTTCATTTCACCATTCTATTCAATTGCATTTATTTGCATTCCATTCCTTTCCATTCCATTCCTTTCCATTCCATTCCATTCCATTCCTTCCCATTCCACTAAACTCCGCTCTATTCCACACCACTCCACTCCAATCAATTCCATTCCATGCCATTCCATTCCATTCCATTCCCCTCCATTCCACAGCACACCACTCAATTCCATTCCAACCCATTCCATTGCACTCCATTAAACACCAAACCACTGGACTCGATTCCATTCCATTCCACTCCATTCCGTTCCCCTCCATACCATTCTAATCCACTCCATTCCTCTCCACTCCTCTGCACTCCACTCCAGTCCAGTCAACTCCACTCCACTCCATTCCATTCCACTGTATTCCATTCCACGCCATTCCATTCCATTCCTTTCTTTTGACAGGATCTCACACTGACACCCAGATTGGATTACAGTGCAACAATCTCAGCTCACAATTCATTTCAACAGACCACTTAGACTCCCACACAATAATACTGGGAGATTTTAACACCCCACTGTCAACATTAGACCGATGAATGAGACAGAAATTTAACAAGGATACTCAGGAATTGTACTCAGCTCTGTACCAAATGAAACTGATAGACATCGACAGAACTCTCCACCCCAAATCAACAGAATATGCATTCTTTTCAGCACCACACCACACCTATTCCAAAACTGACCACATAGTTGGAAGTAAAGCTCTCTTCTGCAAATGTAAAAGAACTGAATTTATGACAAAGTCTCTCTCAAACCACAATGCAATCAAACTAGATCTCAGGATTAAGCAACTCGTTCAAAACCGCTAAACTACATGGAAATTCAACAACCTCCTCCTGAATGACTACAGGGTACATGAAGAATTGAAGGCAGAATTGAACCTTTCTTTTGATTGAGCTGTTTTGAAACACTCTTTTTGTGGAATCTGCAATTGGATATTTGGAACGCTGTGCGATCTAAGGTGGAAAAACCAATATCTTCACATAAAAACTAGACAGAGGATGTCTGACAAACTTCTTTGTGATGTGTGCATTTATCTCACAGAGTTGAAACTTACTTGCAATTGAGCAGTTTTGAAAGAACCTTTTTGTAGAACCTGCAGGTGGACATCTGGAGGGCTTTGAAGCCTATGTTGGAAAATGAAATATCTTTACATAATTAATAGAAGCATTCTGAGAAACCTCTTTGTGATGTGCGCATTCATCTCACAGAGTTGAAGATTTGTTTTGATCGAGCAGGTTTGAAACACTCTTTTGGTAGAATCTGCAAGTGGACATTTGGAGCGCTTGAGACCAATGCTAGGAAAGGAAATATCTTCACATAAAAACTAGGCAGAAGCATTCTGACAAACTTCTTTGTGATGTGTGCTTTCATCTCACAGAATTGAACCTTACTCTTCATTCAGCAGTTTTGAAACACTCTATTTGTAGAATCTGCAATTGGACATTTGGAGTGCTTTTAGGCCTGTGGTGGAAAAGGAAATATCTTCACATACAAACGAGACAGAAGCATTCTGACAAACTTCTTTATGATGTGTGCATTCACCTTATAGAGTTGAACCTTTCTTTTCATTGAGCAGTTTTGACACACTCTTTTTGTAGAATCTGCAAATGGTCATTTGGAGCGCTTTGAGGCCTATGGTGGAAAAGGAAATATCCTCTCATAAAAACTAGACAGAAGCATTCTGAGAAACTTCTTTGTGATGTGTGCATTCATCTCACAGACTCCAACTTTTCTTTTGATTGAGGAGTTTGAAAAAACTCTTTTTGTAGAATCTGCAAGTGGATATTTGGAGTGCTATACTGACTACAGTGGAAAAGGAAATATCTTCACATAAAAACTGGACAGAAGCATTCTGAAAAATCTTCCTTTTGATTGAGCAGTTTGGAAACAAGCTTTTTGTAGAATGTGCAAGTGGACATTTGGAGCGCTTTGGGACCTCTGCTGGAAACGCAAATATTTTCCCATATAAACTAGGTAGAAGCATTCTGACAAACTTCTTTGTGATATGCGCATTCATCTCACAGAGTTGAACCTTACTCTGGATGGTGCAGTTTTGAAACATCCTTTTTGTACTATCTGCACGTGGACAGTTGGAGTGTTTGAGGTCTATGGTAGAAAAGGAAATATCTTCACATAAAAACTAGACAGAAGCATTCTGAAGAATGTCTTTGTTATGTGAGTATTCATGTCACTGAGTTGAATCATTCTTTTGATTGAATAGTTTGGAAACTCCCTTAGCAGAATCTGCAAGTGGGTATTTGGAGGGCTTTGAGGCCTATGGTGGAAAAGGGAATATCTTCACACAAAAACAAGACAGAAGCATTCCGAAGAAATTCTTTGTGATGCGTGCGTGCATCCCAGAAAGTTGAACCTTTCTTTTCATTAAGCAGTTTTGAAACACTCTTTTTGTAGAATCTGCAAGTGGGCAATTTGTGCATTTTGAGGCCTAAGGTGGAAAAGGAAATATTTTCACATAAAAACTAGACAGAAGCCTTCTGAAAAATTTCTTTGTGATGTGTGCATTCGTCATACAAAGTTTAACATTTCTTTTGGTTGAGCAGTTTTGAAACACTCTTTTTGTAGAATCTGCAAGTGGACAATTGAAGTGCTTTGAGGACTATGGTGGAAAAGGAAATATCTTCACTTAAGAACTAGACAGATGCATTCTGACAAATTTGCTTGTGATGTGTGCATTCATCTCACAGTGTTGAACCTGACTTTCGATTGAGCAGTTTGAAACACTCTTTTTGTAGAGTCTGCAAGTGAACATTTTGAGTGCTTTTGAGGTCTATGGTGTAGAAGGAAATATCTTCAAATAAAAAATAGACATAAGCCTTCTGACAAATGCACATACTTTATGATGTGTGCATTCATCTAACAGATTTGAAATTTACTTTTCATTGAACAGTTTTGAAACACTCTTTTTGTAGAATCTGCAAGTGGACTTTGGAGGGCTTTGAGGCCTATGGTGGAAAAGGAAATATCTTCACATAAAAACTAGACAGAAGCCTGCTGAAAAATTTATTTGTGATGTGTGCATTCATCTTACGGAGTTGAACTTTTCTTTTGATTGAGCAGTTTTGAAACACTCTTTTTGTAGAATCTGGAAGTGGATATTTGGATCGCTTTGAAGCCTATGGTGGATAACGAAATATCTTCATATAATAACTAGACAGAAGCATTACGAGAAACTTCTTTGTGATGTGTGCATTCATCTCACACTGAGTTGAGTCTTTCTTTTGATTTAGCAGCTTTGAAGCCCTCTTTTTGTAAAATATGCAAGTGGACATTTGGAGCACTTTGGGGCCTATGATGGAAAAGGAAATATCTTCACATAAAAACTAGACAGAATCATTCTGAGAAAAATCGTTGTGATATGTGCATTCATCTTACAGAGTTGAAACTTTCTTTTCATTGAGCAGTTTTGACACTCTCTTTTTGTAGAATCTGCAACTAGTCATTTTGGGTTCGTTGTTGTCAATGGTGAAAAAGGAAATATCTTCACATAAAAACTAGACAGAAGGATTCTGAGAAACTTCTTTGTGATGTGTGCATTCATCTCACGGACTCGAACCTTTCTTTTGATTGAGCAGTTTGGAAACACTCTTTTTGTAGAATCTGCAAGTGGATATTTGGAGTGCTATACTGCCTCTAGTAGAAAAAGAAATATCTTCACGTAAAAACTGGACAGAAGCATTCTGAGAAACTCCTTTATGATGTGTGCATGCATCTCACAGAGTTGAACCTTTTTATTGATTGAGCAGTTTTGACACACTCTTTTTGTAGAATCTGCAATTTGACATTGGAGCCCAATGAGGCCTATGTTGGAACATGAAATAACTTCACATAGTAGCTAGACAGAAGCATCCTGAGAAACTTCCTTTTGATATGTGCATTCATCTCATGGAGGAGACACTTCCTTAGATTGAGCAGTACAGAAACACTCTTTTTGTAGAATATGCAATTGGACATTTGTAGCGCTCTGACACCCATGGTGGAAAAGGACACATCTTCCCTTAAAAACTATAGAAAAACATTCCGAAAAACTTCTTTGTGATGTGTGCATTCATCTCACAGAGTTGAACTTTCTTTTCATTGAGCAGTTTTGAAACGCCCTTTTGTAGAATCTGCAAGTGTACATTTGCAGCACTTTGAGGCATTTGTTGGAATAGGAAATATCTTCACATTAAAATTAGAGAGAAGCCTTCTGAAAAACTTCCTTGTGATGCGTGCATTCATCTTTCACAGTTGAACCTTTTTTTGATTGAGCAGTTTTGAAACACCCTTTTTGTAGAATCTGCAAGTCAACAATTGGAGCGCTTTGAGGATTATGATGGATACCGGAATATCTTTATCTAATAACTACAAAGAAACAGTATGAGAAACTTCTTTGTGTTGTCTGCATTCTTCTCACAGAGTTGAGCCATTCTTTTGGTTGAGCAGGTTTTTCCTCTGTAAAATGTTTATTACTAAAAATTATTATTAAATAGAAAATTGTTATTAAAAAGAGATTTACTCTGAGCCAAATAAGAGTGACCATGGCCCATGACAGATCCCGCACTCATGAGGCCCTGAGAACACGGGCCCAAGGTGGTTGAGCGCAGCTTAGTTTTATACATTTTGGGGAGACAGGAGACATCAATCAAATACATTTAAGATATAAATTGGTTCAGTGCAGAAAGGCGGGAAAACTTGAAGCAGAGTGCAGGTGGGGGCTCCCAGATTTATAGGTAGAATAAAAAAATTTCTGATTGGTAATTGGTTAAAAGAATTATGATCAATAGAAAGGAATGTCTGAGTTATGATAAAAGGTTTGAAGACCAAAGTTTTATCATGCAGATGAAGCCTCCAGGAAGCAGGCTTCAGAAAGAATACATTGTAAGTGTTTCTCACTTTTTAAAATTATTATTATACTTTAGGTTTTAGGGTACATGTGTGCAATGTGCAGGTTAGTTACATATGTATACATGTCCCATATTGGTGCGCTGCACCCACTAACTCGTCATCTAGCATTAGGTATATCTCCCAATTCTATCCCTCCCCCCACCCCCCAGTCCACAAAAGTCCCCAGAGTGTGATGTTCCCCTTCCTGTGTCCATGTGTTCTCATTGTTCAATTCCCACCTATGAGTGAGAATATGTGGTGTTTGGTTTTTTGTTCTTGGGATAGTTTACTGAGAATGATGATTTCCAATTTCATCCATGTCCCTACAAAGGACATGAACTCATCATTTTTTATGGCTGCATAGTATTCCATGGTGTATACGTGCCACATTTTCTTAATCCAGTCTATCATTGCTGGACATTTGGGTTAGTTCCAAGTCTTTGCTATTGTGAATAATGCCACAATAAACATACGTGTGCATGTGTCTTTATAGCAGCATGATTTATAGTCCTTTGGATATATACCCAGTAATGGGATGGCTGGGTCAAATGGTATTTCTAGTTCTAGATCCCTGAGGAATCACCACACTGACTTCCACAAGGGTTGAACTAGTTTACAGTCCCACCAACAGTGTAAAAGTGTTCCTATTTCTCCACAACCTCTCCAGCACCTGTTGTTTCCTGACTTTTTAATGATTGCCATTCTAACTGGTGTGAGAGGGTATCTCATTGTGGTTTTGATTTGCATTTCTCTGATGGCCAGTGATGCTGAGCATTTTTTCATGTGTTTTTTGGCTGCATAAATGTCTTCTTTTAAGAAGTGTCTATTCATGTCCTTCACCCACTTTTTGATGGGTTTGTTTGTTTTTTTTTGTAAATTTGATTGAGTTCATTGTAGATTCTGGATCTTGGCCCTTTGTCAGGTGAGTAGGTTGCAAAAATTTTCTCCCATTTTGTAGGTGCCTGTTCACTCTGATGGTAGTTTCTTTTGCTGTACAGAAGCTGTTTAGTTTAATTAGATCCCATTTATCAATTTTGGCTTTTGTTGCCATTGCTTTTGGTGTTTAAGACATGAAGTCCTTGCCCATGCCTATGTCCTGAATGTTAATGCCTAGGTTTTCTTCTAGTGTTTTTATGGTTTTATGTCTAAAGTTTAAGTCTTTAATCCATCTTGAATTGATTTTTGTATAAGTGGTAAGGAAGGGATCCAGTTTCAGCTTTCTACATATGGCTAGCCAGTTTTCCCAGCACCATTTATTAAATAGGAAATCCTTTCCCCATTGCTTGTTTTTGTCAGGTTTCTCAAAGATCAGATAGTTGTAGATATGTGGCATTATTTCTGAGGGCTCTGTTCTGTTCCATTGATCTATATCTCTGTTTTGGTACCAGTACCATGCTGTTTTGGTTACTGTAGCCTTGTAGTATAGTTTGAAGTCAGGTAGTGTGATGCCTCCAGCTTTGTTCTTTTGGCTTAGGATTGACTTGGAGATGCAGGCTCTTTTTTGGTTCTATATGAACTTTAAAGTATATTTTTTCAGTTCTGTGAAGAAAGTCATTGGTAGCTTGATGGGGATGGCATTGAATCTACAAATTACCTTGGGCAGTATGGTCATTTTCACAATATCAATGCTTCCTACCCGAGAGCATGGAATGTTCTTCCGTTTGTTTGTGTCCTCTTTTATTTTCTTGAGCAGTGGTTTGTAGTTCTCCTTGAAGAAGTCCTTCACATCCCTTGTAAGTTGGATTCCTTGGTATTTTATTCTCTTTGAAGCAATTGTGAATGGGAGTTCACTCATGATTTGGCTCTCTGTTTGTCTGTTATTGGTGTATAAGAATGCTTGTGATTTTTGTACATTGATTTTGTATCCTGAGACTTTGCTGAAGTTGCTTGTCAGCTTAAGGACATTTTGGGCTGAGATGATGGGGTTTTCTAGATATATAATCATGTCATCTGCAAACGGGGACAATTTGACATCCTCTTTTCCTAATTGAATACCCATTATTTCCTTCTTCTGCCTAATTGCCCTGGCCAGAATTTCCAACAATATGTTGAATAGGAGTGGTGAGAGAGGGCATCCCTGTCTTGTGCCAGTTTTCAAAAGGAATGCTTTCAGTTTTTGCCCATTCAGTATGATATTGGCTGTGGGTTTGTCATAGATGGCTCTTATTATTTTGAGATACGTCCCATCAATACCTAATTTATTGAGAGTTTTTAGCATGAATGGTTGTTGATTTTTGTCAAAGGCCTTTTCTGCATCTGTTGAGATAATCATGTGGTTTTTGTCTCTGTTTCTGTTTATATGCTGGATTATATTTACTGATTTACATAGATTGAACCAGCCTTGAATTCCAGGGATGAAGCCCACTCGATCATGGTGGATAAGCTTTTTGATTTGCTGCTGGATTTGGTTTGCCAGTATTTTATTGATGATTTTTGCATCAGTGTTCTTCAAGGATATTGGTCTAAAATTCTCCTTTTTGGTTGTGTCTCTGTCAGGCTTTGGTATCAGGATGATGCTGGCCTCATAGCAAGAGTTAGGGAGGATTCCCTCTTTTTCTATTGATTGGAATAGTTTCAGAAGGAATGGTACCAGTTCCTCCTTGTACCTCTGGTAGAATTCGGCTGTGAATCCATCTGGTCCTGGACTTTTTTTGGTTGGTAAGCTATTGATTATTGCCACAATTTCAGATCCTGTTATTGGTCTATTCAGAGATTCAACTTCTTCCTGGTTTAGTCTTGGGAAAGTGTATGTGTCGAGGAATTTATCCATTTCTTCTAGATTTTCTAGTTTATTTGCGTGAGGTGTTTGTAGTATTCTCTGATGGTAGTTTGTATTTCTGTGGGATCAGTGGTGATATCCCCTTTATCATTTTTTATTGCATCTATTTGATTCTTCTCTCTTTTTTTCTTTATTAATCTTGCTAGTGGTCTATCAATTTTGTTGATCCTTTCAAAAAACCGGCTCCTGGATTCATTATTTTTTTGAAGGTTTTTTTTTTGTGTCTCTATTTCCTTCAGTTCTGCTCTGATTTTAGTTATTTCTTGCCTTCTGCTAGCTTTTGAATATGTTTGCTGTTGCTTCTCTAGTTCTTTTTATGGTGATGTTAGGGTGTCAATTTTCGATCTTTCCTGCTTTCTCTTGTGGGCATTTAGTGCTATAAATTTCCCTCTACACACTGCTTTGAATGCATCCCAGAGATTCTGGCATGTTGTATCTTTGTTCTCGTTGGTTTCAAAGAATATCTTTATTTGTGCCTTCATTTCCTTATGTACCCAGTAGTCATTCAGGAGCAGGTTGTTCAGTTTCCATGTAGTTGAGCAGTTTTGAGTGAGATTCTTAATCCTGAGTTCTAGCTTGATTGCACTGTGATCTGAGAGATAGTTTTTTATAATTTCTGTTCTTTTACTTTTATTGAGGAGTGCTTTACTTCCAAGTATGTGGTCAATTTTGTAATAGGTGTGGTGTGGTGCTGAAAAATATGTATATTCTGTTGATTTTGGGTGGAGAGTTCTGTAGATGTCTATTAGGTCCGCTTGGTGCAGAGCTGAGTTCAATTCCTGGGTATTCTTTTTGACTTTCTGTCTCGTTGATCTGTCTAATATTGACAGTGGGGTGTTAAAGTCTCCCATTATTAATGTGTGGGAGTCTAAGTCTCTTTGTAGGTCACTCAGGGTTTGCTTCATGAATCTGGGAGCTCCTGTATTGGGTGCATATAAATTTAGGATATGCACCCAAGAATTCAAAAATTCTTGTTGAATTGATCCCTTTACCATTATGTAATGGCCTTCTTTGTCTCTTTTCATCTTTGTTGGTTTAAAGTTTGTTTTATCAGAGACTAGGATTGCAACCCCTGCTTTTTTTTTGCTTTCCATTTGCTTGGTAGATCTTCCTCCATCCTTTTATTTTGAGCCTATGTGTGTCTCTGCACGTGAGATGGGTTTTCTGATTACAGCACACTGATGGGTCTTAACTCTTTATCCAATTTGCCAGTCTGTGTCTTTTAATTGGAGCATTTAGTTCATTTACATTTAAAGTTGATATTGTAATGTGTGAATTTGATCCTGTCATTATGATGTTAGCTGGTTATTTTACTCGTTAGTTGATGCAGTCTCTTCCTGGTCTCGATGGTCTTTACATTTTGGCATGATTTTGCAGCGGCTGGTACTGGTTGTGCCTTCCACATTTAGCGCTTCCTTCAGGAGCTCTTTTAGGGCAGGCCTGGTGGTGACAAAATCTCTCAGCATTTGCATGTCTGTAAAGAATTTCATTTCTCCTTCACTTATGAGGCTTAGTTTGGCTGGATATGAAATTCTGGGTTGAAAAGTCTTTTCTTTAAGAATGTTGAATATTGCCCCCCACTCTCTTCTGGCTTGTAGAGTTTGTGCTGAGACATCCACTGTTAGTCTGATGGGCTTCCCTTTGAGGGTAACCCGACCATTCTCTCTGGCTGCCCTTAACATTTTTTCCTTCATTTCAACTTTGGTGAATCTGAGAATTATGTGTCTTGGAGTTGCTCTTCTCGAGGAGTATCTTTGTGGTGTTCTCTGTATTTCCTGAATCTGAATTTTGGCCTGCCTTGCTAGATTGGGGAAGTTCTCCTGGATAATATCCTGCAGTGTGTTTTCCAACTTGGTTCCATTTTCCCCGTCACTTTCAGGTACACCAATCAGATGTAGATTTGGTCTTTTCACATAGTCCCACATTTCTTGGAGGCTTTGCTTGTTTCTTTTTATTCTTTTTTCTCTAAACCTCCCTTCTCACTTCATTTCATTCATTTCATCTTCCATTGCTGATACCCTTTCTTCCATTTGATCGTATCAGCTCCTGAGGCTTCTGCATTCTTCAGGTAGTTCTCGAGCCTTGGTTTTCAGCTCCTTCAGCTCCTTTAAGCACTTCTCTGTATTGGTTATTCTAGTTATACATTCTTCTAAATTTTTTTCAAAGTTTTCAACTTCTTTGCCTTTGGTTTGAATATCCTCCCGTAGCTCGGAATAATTTGATCATCTGAAGCCTTCTTCTCCCAGCTTGTCAAAGTCATTCTCCATCCAGCTTTGTTCCGTTGCTGGTGAGGAACTGCGTTCCTTTGGAAGAGGAGAGGTACTCTCCTTTTTAGAGTTTCCAGTTTTTCTGCTCTGTTTTTTCCCCATCTTTGTGGTTTTATCTACTTTTGGTCTTTGATGATGGTGATGTACAGATGGGATTTTGGTGTGGATGTCCTTTCTGTCTGTTAGTTTTCCTTCTAAAAGACAGGACCCTCAGCTGCAGGTCTGTTGGAGTACGTGGCCGGCATTGTGAGGTGTCAGTCTGCCCTTGCTGGTGGGTTCCTCCCAGTTTGGCTGCTCGGGGGTCAAGGGTCAGGGACCCATTTGAGGAGGCAGTCTGCCCTTTCTCAGATCTCCAGCTGCATGCTGGGAGAACTACTGCTTTATTCAAAGCTGTCAGACAGGGACATTTAAGTCTGCAGATGTTACTGCTGTCTTTTTGTTTGTCTGTGCCCTGCCCCCAGAGGTGGAGCCTACAGGGGCAGGCAGGCCCCCTTGAGCTGTGGGGGGCTCCACCCTGTCAGAGCTTCCCGGCTGCCTTGTTTACTTAAGCAAGCCTGGGCAATGGTTATCACCCCTTCCCAAGCCGCACTGCCACCTTGCAGTTTGATCTCAGACTGCTGTGCTAGCAATCAGTGAGACTCTGTGGGCGTAGGACCCTCTGAGCCAGGTGCGGGATATTAATCTCCTGGTGCGCTGTCTTTTAAGCTCGTCGGAAAAGCGCAGTATTTGGGTGGGAGTGACCCGATTTTCCAGGTGCCCTCTGTCACCCATTTCTTTGACTAGGAAAGAGAACTCCCCGACCCCTTGCACTTCCCGAGTGAGGCAATGCCTCAGCCTTCTTCGGCTCGTGCACGGTGTGTGCACCCACTGACCTGTGCCCACTGTCTGGCACTCCCTAGTGAGATGAACCCGGTAGATCAGATGGAAATGCAGAAATCAACCGTCTTCTGCGTTGCTCATGCTGGGAGCTGTAGACCAGAGCTGTTCCTACTCGGCCAGCTTGGCTTCTGCCCCCCGGTTGAGGAGGTTTGAAAAATTCTCTTTGTAGAATCTGTAAGTGGGCATTTGGAGCGCTTTGAGGCCTATGGTGGAAAAAGAAATATCTTCCCATAAAAACTAGACAGAAGCATACTGAAAAACATCTTTGTAGTGTGTCCATTCATCTAACAGTGTTGAACCTTACTTTCGATTGAGCAGTTTTGGAACACTCTTTTTGTAGAATCTGCAAGTGGACATTTGGAGCGCTTTGAGGCCTATAGCGTGTAACCAAATATCTTCATATAATAACTAGACAGAAGCATTATGAGAAACTTCTTTGTGATGTGTGCATTCATCTCACACTGAGTAGAACCTTTCTTTTGACTGAGCAGCTTTGAAACACTCTTTTTGTAGATTCTGCAAGTGGACCTTTGGAGTGATTTGAGGCCTATGGTGGAAAAGGAAATATCTTCACATTAAAACCAGATAGAAGCATTCTGACAAAATTCTTTGTGATGTGTGCATTCATCTCACAGGGTTGAGCCTTTCTTTTTTTGAGCAGTTTTGAAACCCTCTTTTTGTAGAATCTGCAAGTGGACAATTGGAGCACTTTGAGGCCTATAGTGGAAAAGGAAACATCTTCACATAAAAACTAGACAGAAGTCTTCTGGAAAACTTCTTTTTGATGTGTTCATCCATCTTAGAGTGTTGAACCTTTCTTTTGATTGAGCACTTTTGAAACTCTATTTTTGTAGAATCTGCAGGTGGACATTTGGAGTGCTTTGAGGATTATGGTGGAGAAAGAAATATCTTCCTATAATAACTAGACAGAAGCATGATGAGAAACTTCTTTGTGTTGTGTGAGTTCATCTCACACTGAGTTGAATATTTCTTTTGATTCAGCAGCTTTGAAACACTCTTTTTGTGAAATCAGCAAGTGAATATTTGGAGCGCTTTGACGCCTATGGTGGAAAATGAAATATGTTCACATAAAAACAAGACAGAAGCATTCTGACAAACTTCTTTATGATGTGTGCATTCATCTCACAGAGTTGAACCTTACTTTTCATTGAGCAGTTTTGAAACACTCTTTTTGTAGAATCTGCAATTGGATAATTGGAACTCTCCGAGGCCAATGGTGGAAACGGAAATATCTTCACATAAAAACTGGAGAGAAGCATTCTGACAAACTTCTTTCTGATGAGAGCATTCATCTCACAGAGTTGAACCTTTCTTTTGGTTGAGCAATAGAACCTTTCTTTTTGTAGAATCTGCAAGTGGACATTTGGAGACCTTTGAGGCCTATGATGGGAAAGGACATATCTTCACATAAAAACTACACAGAAGCATTCTGACAAAGTTCTTTGTGATGTGTGCATTCATCTCACAGAGTTGAACCTTTCTTTTGTTTGAGCAGCTTTGAAAGACTCTTTTTGTACAATCTGCAAGTGGACATTTGTAGTCCTTTGAGGCCTATAGTGGAAAAGGCCTTATCTTCACTGAAAAACTAGACAGAAGCATTCTGACAAACTTCTTTGTGATGTGTGCATTCATCTCAAAGAGTTGAACCTTTCTTTTGATTGGTCAGTTTTGAAACACTCTTTTTATAGAATCTGCAAGTGGAGATTTGGAGTGCTTTGAGGCCTATGGTGGAAAAGAAAATATCTTCACATAAAAACTAGACAGAAGCATTCTGACAAACTTCTACATGATGTGTGCATTCATCTCACAGAGTTGTAACTTTGTTGTGTTGAGCAGTTTTGAAAATCTCTTTTTATGCAACCTGAAATTGGACAATTAGAGTGCTTTGAGGCCTATTGTGTGAAAGGAAATATCTTCACCTAAAAACCACTCAGAAGAATTCTGACAACCTTCCTTGTGATATGTGTGTTCATCTCATAGAGTTGAACCTTACTTTTCACTGAGTAGTTCTGAAACCCTCTGTTTGTACTCTCCAAAAGTGGATATTTGGAGTTCTTTGAGGCCTATGGTAGAAAAGGTAATATCTTCACTTAAAAACTAGACAGAAGCATTCTGACAAATTTGCTTGTCATGTGTTCATTAGTCTCACCAAGTTGAACCTTACTTTCAATTGAATAGTTTTGACACACTCTTTTTGTAGAATCTGCAAGTGGACATTGGGAGGGCTTTGAGGCCCACGGAGGAAAAGTTGATATCTTCACATAAAAAATAGACAGAAGCATTCTGACAAACTTCTTTGGATGTGTGCATTCATCTCACAGATTTGAAACTTACTTTCCATTGAGCAGTTTTGAAACACTCTTTTTATAGAATCTGCAAGTGGACATTTAGAGTGCTTTGAGGCCGATGGTGGAAAAGGAAGTACCTTGACATAAAAACTAGACAGAAGAATTCTGACAAACTTCTTTGTGATATGTGCATTCATCTCACAGATTTGAACCTTACTTTTGATTGAGCAGCTTCGAAACAACCTTTCTGTACTATCTGCAAGTGGATATTTGGTTTGCTTTGAGGCCTATGGTGCAAAAGGAAATATCTCCACATAAGATCTAGACAGAAGCATTCTGAGGACTTTCTTTGTGATGCGTGCATTAATCTCACAGAGTTGAACCTTACTTTCAATTGAGCACTTTTGAAACACTCTTTTTGTAGAATCTGCAAGTGGACATTTGGAGCGCTCTGCGGCCTATGGTGGATAAAGAAATATCTTCATACTATAAGTAGACAGAAGAATTATGGGAAACTTCTCTGTGATGTGCACATTTATCTCACAGAGTTGAAATTTACTTTTCATTGAACAGTTTTGAAACACTCTTTTTGTGGAATCTGCAAGTGGACAATTGGAGAGCTTTGGGGCTAAGGTCGAAAAGGAAATATCTTCACATAAAAACTTGACAGAAACTTCTGACAAACTTCTTTGTGATTTGTGCATTCATCTTATGGAGTTCAAACTTTCTTTTGATTCAGCAGCATGGAAACCCTCTTTTTGCAGAATCTGCAAATGGACATTTGGAGCGCTTTGAGACCTATGGTGAAAAAGGAAATATCTTAACATAAAAAATAGACAGAAGCATTCTGACAAAATTCTTTGTGTTGGGTGCATTCATCTCACAGAGTTGAACCTTATTTTTCATTGAGCAGTTTTGAAACACTGTTTTTGAAGAATCTGTATGAGGACTTTGGAGCATTTTGAGGCCTATGGTGGATAACGAAATATCTTCATATACTAACTAGACAGAAGCATTCTGAAAAGCTTGTTTGTGATGTGTGCATTCATCTCACAGATTTGAACTGTTCTTTTGATTGAGCAACTTTGAAAAACTCTTTTTGTAGAATCTGCAAGAGGACATTTGGAGCGTTTTGAGGCCTACGGCGGAAAAGGAAATATATTCACATAAAAACAAGACAGAATCATTCTGACAAACTTTTTTGTGATGTGTGCATTCATCTCACAGAGTTGAACCTTTCTTTTGATTGAACAGTTTGGAAACACTCTTTTTGAAGTATCTGCAAGTGGATATTTGGAGCGATTTTAGGTGTTTGGTGGAAAAGGAAATATCTTCACATAAAAACTAGACAGAAGCATTCTGACAGCCTTCCTTGTGATAAGTGTATTCATCTCAGATAGGTGAACCTTACTTTTGATTGGGCAGTTTTCAAGCACTCTTCTTGTAATATCCGCAAGTGGACTTTCGGAGTGCTTTGAGGCCATTGGTGGAAAAGGAAATATCTTCACTTAAGAACTACACAGAAGCATTCTGACTAATTTCTTTGTGATGGGTGCATTCATTGCATAGAGTTGAACCTTACCTTCGATTGAGCAGTTTTGAAACACTCTTTTTGAAGAATGTGCAAGTGGATATTTGGAACACAAGAGACCTATGTTGGAAAAGGAAATATCTTCACATAAAAACTAGAGAGAAGCATTCTGAAAAACTCCTTTGTGATCTGTGCATTCACCTCACACAGTTGGACCTTACTTTTCATTGAGCAGTTTGGAAACACTCGTTTTGTAGAATCTGCAAGTGGATATTTTTAGCACTTTGAGGCCTACGGTGGAAAAGGAAATATCTTCACATAAAAATAAGACAGAAGCATTCTGACAAACTTCTTTGTGATGTGTGCATTCATCTCACAGAATTGAACCTTTCTTTTGATTGGTCAGTTTTGAAACACTCTTCTTGCAGATCTGCAAGTGGACATTCGGACAGCTTTGAGGCCTATGGTGGAAAAGTGAATATCTTCACATAAAAACCAGACAGATGCATGCTGACAAACATCTTCGTGATGTGTGCATTAATCTCACAGAGTTGAAATTTAATTTTCATTGACGAGTTTTGATACACTCTTTTTGTAGAATCTTCCAGTGGACATTTGGAGCACTTTGAGGCCTATGGTGTAAAATGAAATATCTTCACATGAAAACTAGACAGAAGCATTCTGGGAAACTTCTTTGTGATGTGTGCATTCATCTCACAAAGCTGAAACTTTCTTTTGATTGAGGAGCTTTGAAACACACTTTTTGTAGAATTTGCAAGTGAACATTTGGAGCGCTTTTGCGCCTATGGTAGGAAAGGAAATATCTTAACATAAAAACTAGACAGAAGCATTCTGACAAACTTCTTTGTGATGTGTGCGTTCATTTCACACATTCTGCCTAGTACTTATATGAGGATATTTCCTTTTCCACCAAAGGCCTTTAAGTGCTCCAAATGTTCACTTGCAGATTGTACAAAAGAGTATTTCAAAGCTGCTCAATCAAAAGAAAGGTTCAACTCTCTCAGATGAATGCACACATTACAAAGTAGTTCATCAGAATGCTTCTGTCCAGTTTTTTTGTGAAGGTATTTTCTTTTCCACCATAGGCCTCAAAGCACTCAAATGTCCCCTTACAGATACTGCAAAAAGTGGTTTTCAGAACTGATCAAAGAAAAGTAAGCTTCAATTCTATGCAATGAATCCACACACCACATAAAATTTTTTAAGAATGCTTCTGTCTAGTTTTTATGTGAAGATAATTCCATTTCCACCACAGGCCTCCAAGCGCTCCAAATTTCCACTTGCAGATATTACAAACAGATTGTTTTAAAGCTGCTCAATCAAAAGTAAGGTTCAACTCTGTGAGGTGAATACACACATCACAAAGAAGTTTGTCAGAATGCTTCTGTCTAGTATTTATGTGAAGATATTTCCTTTTCCATCATAGGCCTCAAAGAGGTCCAAATGTCCACTTGCCGATTATACATAAAGAGGGCTTCCAAACTCCTCAATCAAAAGGAAGGTTCAACTCTTTGAGATAAGTGCACACATCACAAAGAAGTTTCCCAGAATGATTCTGTCCAGTTTTTATGTGAAGATATTTCCTTTTCCACCATAGGCCTCAAAGCACTCCGAATCTCCACTTGCAGATTCTATAAAAAGAGTGTCTCAAAACTGACCAATCAAAAGAAAGGTTCAACTCTTTGAGATGAATGCACACATCACAAAGATGTTTGTCAGAATGCTTCTGTCTAATTTTTATGTGAAGATATTTCTTTTTCCACCATAGGCCTCAAAGCGCTCCAAATGTTCAATTGCAGATTCTACAAAAAGAATGTTTCAAAGCTGCTCAATCAAAAGAAAGGTTCAACTCTTTCAGGTGGATGAACACATTGCAAAAAGCTTGTCAGAAAGTTTCTGTCTAGTTGTTATGTGAAAATATTTCCTTTTCCACCATAGGCCATAAAGCGCTCAAAATGCCCACTTGCAGATTCTACATAAAGAGTGCTTCCAAACTCCTCAATCAAAAGGAAGGTTCAACTCTGTGAGATGAATTCACACATCACAAAGAAGTTTCTCAGAATGCTTCTGTCCAGTTTTTGTATGAAGATATTTCCTTTTCCACCATAGGCCTCAAAGCACTCCAAACCTCCACTTGCAGACTCTACAAAAAGAATGTTTCAAAACTGCTCAATGAAAAGTAAGTTTCAACTTTGTGAGATTAATGCACACATCTAAAAGATGTTTGTCAGAATGCTTCTGTCTAGTTTTTATGTGAAGAATTTCCTTTTCCACCGTAGGCCTCAAAGCACTCCAAATGTCCACTTGCAGATCCTACAGAAACAGTGTTTCAAAACTGCTGAATGAAAAGTAAGTTTCATCTGTGTGATCTGAATGCGCATATCACTAAGAAGGTTCTCAGATTGCTTCTGTCTAGTTCCTAAACGAAGATATTTCCTTTTCCACCAAAGGCCTCAAAGCACTCCGAAAGTCCACTTGCGTATATTACATAAAGGGTGCTTCCAAACTGCTCAATCAATATTAAGGTTCAACTCTGTGAGATGAATGCACATATCACAAAGAAGGTTGTCAGAATGTTCCTATCTGGTTTGTATGTGAAGATATTTCCTTTTCCACCACACACCTAAAAGCGCTCCAAATGTCCACTTGCAGATTCTACAAAAAGAGTGTTTCCAAACTGCTCAATCAAAAGAAAGCTTCAACTCTGTGAGATGAGTGCACATATCACACAGAAATTTGTGAGAATGCTTCTGTCTAGTTTTTATGGGAAGATATTTCCTTTTCTGCCATAGGCCTCAAAGCTTTCCCAATGTCACCTTGCAGATTCTACAAAAAGAGGGTTTCAAAGCTGCTCAATCAAAACAGATGTTCAACTCTCTGAGATGAATTCACAAATCACAAATTTTGTCATAATGCTTCTGTCTATTTTTTTTGTGAAGATATTTCCTTTTCCACCAGAGGCCTCAAAGCACTTCAAATGTCCCCTTGCAGATACTACAAAAAGTTTGTTTCAAATCAGCTCAATGAAAAGTAAGTTTCAACTCTGTGAGATGAATGTATGCATCACTTAGAAGTTTTTTGGAATGCTTCTATCTAATTTTTATATGAAAATAATTCCTTTTCCACCATAGGCCTAAATGGGCTCCAAATGTCCACTTGCAGAATCTACAAAAAGATTGTTTCAAAACTACTCAATGAAAAGTAAGATTCAGCTCTGAGAGATGAATGCACACATCAAAAAGAAGTTTCCCAGAGTGACTCTGTCTGGTAATTATATGAAGATATTTCCTTCTCTACCATTGGCCTGTAAGCGCTCTGAATGTCTACATGCATATTGTACAAAAAGAGGGTTTCAAAGCTGCTCAATCAAAACAAATGTTCACTTCTGGGGGATGAATGCACACATCAGAAAAAAGTTGGTCAGAATGTTTCTGTCTAGTTTTTATGTGAAAATATTACGTTTTCCACCATAGGACTCAAAGCGCACGAAATGTTCACTTGCAGATTCTACATAAAGAGTGCTTCCAAGCTGCTCAATCAAAACGAAGGCTCAACTCTGTGAGATAAATGTACACATCACAAAGAAGTTTCTCAGAGTGCTTCTGTCTAGTTTTCATGTCAAGATATTTCCTTTTCCATCATAGTACTCAAAGCGCCCCAAATGTCCACTTGCAGATTCTACAAAAAGAGTGTTTCAAAAATGCTAAATGATGCCTCCAGCTTTGTTCTTTTGGCTTAGGATTGACTTGGCGATGCGGGCTCTTTTTTGGTTCCATATGAAGTTTAAAGTAGTTTTTTTCCAATTCTGTGAAGACACTACCTGACTTCAAACTATACTACATGGCTACAGTAACCAAACCAGCATGGTTCTGGTACCAAAACAGAGATATATATCAATGGAACAGAAGAGAGCCATCACAAATAATGCCACATATCTATAACTATCTGATCTTTGACAAACCTGACAAAAACAAGAAATGGGGAAAAATTCCCCATTTAATGAATGGTGCTGGGAAAACTGGCTAGCCATATGTAGAAAGCTGAAACTGGATCTCTTCCTTACACCTTATACATAAATCAATTCAAGATGGATTAAAGACTTAAATGTTAGACCTAAATCCATAAAAACCTTAGAAGAAAACCTAGGTATTACCATTCAGGACATAGGCATGGGCAAGGACTTCATGTCTAAAACACCAAAAGCAATGGCAACAAAAGCCAAAATTGACAAATGGGATCTAATTAAACTAAAGAGCTTCTGCACAGCAAAGGAAACTACCATCAGAGTGAACAGGCAACCTACAAAATCGGAGAAAATTTTCGCAACCTACTCATCTGACAAAGGGCTAATATCCAGAATCTACAATGAACTCCAACAAATTTACCAGAAAAAAACAAACAACCCCATCAAAAAGTGGGCGAAGGACATGAACAGACACTTCTGAAAAGAAGACATTTATGCAGCCAAAAAACACATGAAAAAAGGCTGACCATCACTGGCCATCAGAGAAATGCAAATCAAAACCACAATGAGATACCATCTCACACCAGTTAGAATGGCAATCACTAAAAAGTCAGGAAACAACAGGTGCTGGAGATGATGTGAACACTTTTACACTGTTGGTGGGACTGTAAACTAGTTCAACCCTTGTGGAAGTCAGTGTGGCGATTCCTCAGGGATCTAGAACTAGAAATTCCATTCGACCCAACCATCGCATTACTGAGTATATACCCAAAGGACTATAAATCACGCTGCTATAAAGACACATTCACACGTATGTTTATTGCAGCATTATTCATAATAGCAAAGACTTGGAACCAACCCAAATGTCCAACAATGATAGACTGGATTAAGAAAATGTGGCACATATACACCATGGAATACTATGCAGCCATAAAAAATGATGAGTTCATGTCCTTTGTAGGGACATGGATGAAATTGGAAATCATCATTCTCAGTAAACTATCAGAAGAACAGAAAACCAAACACCGCATATTCTCACTCATAGGTGGGAATTGAACAATGAAAACACATGGACACAGGAAGGGGAACATCACACTTCGGGGACTGTTGTGGGGTCGGGGGAGGAGGGAGGGATAATTTTGGGAGATATACCTAATGCTAGATGACGAGTTAGTGGGTGCAGCGCACCAGCATGGCACACGTATACATATGTAACTTACCTGCACATTGCGTTCATGTACCATAAAACTTAAAGTATAATAATAAAAAAAAGCATCTGCAAGTGGACAAATGGAGTGCTTTGTGGCATATGGTGGAAAAGGAAATATCTTCATATAAAAACTAGACATAAACGTTCTGAGAAACTTCTTGGTGATGTGTGTATTCATCTTACAGACTTGAACTTTTCTTTTGATTGAGCAGCTTTGAAACACTCTTTTTTAGAATCTGCAAGTGGACATTTGGAGCATTTGAGGCCTATGGTGAAAAAGGAAATATCTTCACATAAAAACTAGACAGAAGCATTCTGACCACCTTCTTTGTTATGTGTGCATTCATCTCACAGAGATGAACCTTCCTTTTGTTTGAGCACATTTGAAGCACTCTTTTTGTGGAATCTGCATGTGGACATTTGGAGCGCTTTCGGGCCTATGGTGGAAAAAGGAATATCTTCACTTAAAAACTAGACAGAAGCATTCTGACAAACTTCTTTGTGATGTGTGCATTCATCTCACAGAGTTGAACTTTACCTTACATTGAGCAGATTGAAACCCTCTTTTCGTAGTATCTGCAAGGGGACATTTGGAGAGCTTTGAGGCCGATGGTGGAAAGCTAAATATCTTCATATAAAAACTAGATAGAAGCATTCTGACAAAGTTCTTTGTGTTATGTGCATTCATCTCATGGAGTTGGACCTTACTTTTGATTGAGCAGTTTTGAATCACCATTTTGGTACTACCTGCAAGTGGACATTCGGAGTGTTTTGAGACCTATGGTGGAACAGGAAGTATCTTCACATAAGAACTAGGCAGAAGCATTGTGAGAAATTTTTTGTGATGTGTGCATTCATCTCACGGAGTTGAACCTTTCTTTTGATTTAGCTGCTTGGAAACACTCTTTTTGTACAATCTGCAAGTGGACATTTGGAGTGCTTTGGGGCCTACGGTGGAAAAGGAAATATCTTTACATAAAAACTAGAAAGAAGCATTCTGACAAACTTTTTCTTGATGTGTGCAGTTATCTCACAGAATTGAACGTTACTTTTCATTGAGTAGTTTTGAGACACTCTTTGTAGATTCTGCAATGGACATTTGGAGCGCATTTAGGCCTAAGGTGGAAAAGGAAATAGTTTCACATAACAACTAGACAGAAGGATTCGGAAAAATTTCTATGTGATATGTGCCTTCATCTCACAGTGTTGAAAATTAATCTTCATTGAGCCTTTTTGAAACTTTTTTTGTAGAATCTGCAAGTGGACATTTGGAGTCCTTGGAGGCCTATTGTGGATAAAGAAATATCCTCACAAAATAACTAGACAGAAGCATTCTGAGAAAATTATTTTTGATGCGTGCATTCATCTCACCGAGTTGAACCTTACTTTTCATTAAGCAGTTTTGAAACACTCTTTTTGTAGATTCTGTAAGTGGACATTTGGCGTGCTTTGAAGCCTATGATTATCAAAAAAACTTCAAATAATAACCAGACAGAAGCATTCTGAGACAAATCTTTGTGAAGTGTACATTCATCTCACAGCATTGAAATTTTTTGATTGAACTCCTTTTGCAGCATCTGCAAGTGGACATTTGAAGCGCTTTGAGGCGTATGGTGGAAAAGGAAATATGTTCACAAAAAAATGGACAGAAGCATTCTGGCAAACTTATTTGTGATGTGTACATTCATCTCACAGAGTTGAACCTTACTTCTCATTGAGCAGTTTTGAAACCCTCTTTTTGTGGGATCTGCAATTGGACATTTGGAGCGCTTTGAGGCCTATGGTGGATAACAAAATATCTTCATATAATAACTATACTGAAGCAGTCAGAGAAACTTCTTTGTGATTTGTGGCATCAGCTCACAGAGTTGAGCTTTTCTTTAGATTGAGCTGTTTTGAATCAGTCTTTTTTGTAGAATCTGCAACTGGATATTTGCAGCGCTTTGAGGCTTTTGGTGGAGAATGAAATAACTTCATATAATAACTATAGAGAAGAATTATGGGAAACTTTTTGTGATGTGTGCATTCATCTCACAAAGAGTTGAAACTTTCTTTTATTGATGAGCTTTGAAACACTCTTTTTGTAGAATCTGCAAGTGGATATTTGGAGAGCTTTGAGGTCTTTTGTGAAAAAGGAAATATCCTCACATAAAACTGGATAGAAGCATTCAGAGAAACATCTTTGTGTTGTGTGCATTCATCTTACAGAATTGAACGTTACTTTCAATGGACCAGTTTTGAAACACTCTTTCTGTATAGTCTGCAACAGGACATTTGCAGAGCTTTGAGGTTTATGGTGGATAACGAAATAACATCATATAATAACTAGAGAGAAACATTATGAGAAACTTCTTTGTGATGTGTGCATTCTTCTCAGAAAGATTTGAATCTTTCTTTGTTTGATGAGCTTTGCAACACTCTTTTAGTAGAGCCTGCAAGTGGATATTTGGAGTGCATTGAGGCCTATGGTGGAAAAGGAAATATCTTCACATAAAAAACAGACGGAAGCATTCTGTCAAACTTCTTTTTGATGTGTACATTTATCTCACAGAGTTGAACCTTACTTTTCACTGACCAGTTTTGAAACAATCTTTTTGTAGAATCTGCAAGTGGATAATTGGATCTCTTTGTGGCCTATGGTGGAAAAGGAAATATGTTCACATAAAAACTAGACAGAAACCTTCTGACAAACGTCTTTCTGATGTGTGCATTCATTTTACAAAGTTGAACCTTTCTTTTGATTGAGCAGCTTTGAAACTCTCTTTTTGTGGAATCTGCAAGTGGACATTTGGAGCGCTTTGAGGCCTTTGGTGGAAAAGTAAATATCTTCACATAAAAACTAGACAGAAGCTTTCTGACAAACTTCACTGTGATGTGTGCATTCAACTCACAGAGCTGAACCTTACAATCAATTGAGCAATTTTGAAACTCTCTTTTTGTAGGTTCTGCATGTGCACATTTGGAGGGCTTTGAGGCTTATGTTGCATAGTGAAGTAAGTTCATATAATAACTACAGGGAAGCATTAAGAGAAACTTCTTTGTGATGTGTGCATTCATCTCACAAAGAGTTGAACCTTTCTTTTTTTTTTTCTTTTTATTATTTATTTATTTTTTTATTTATTGTTATTATACTTTAGGTTTTATGGTACAAGTGCGCAATGTGTAGGTTAGTTACATATGTATACATGTGCCATGCTGGTGTGCTGCAACCACTTACTCGTCATCAAGCATTAGTTTTATCTCCCAGTGCTATCCCTCCCCTCTCTCCCCACCCGACAAGAGTCCCCAGAGTGTGATGTTCCCCTTCCTATGTCAATCTTTCTTTGATTGATGAGCTTTCAAACACTTTTTGTAGAATCTGCAAGTGGACAACTGGAGCACTTTGTGGCCTATGGTGGAAAAGGAAATATCTTCACATAAAAACTAGACAGAAGAATTCTGAAAAACTTCATTGTGATGTGCACATTCACCTCACAGAGTTGAACCTTTCTTTTGATTGAGCAGCTTTGAAACACTCTTTGTGTACAATCTGCAAGTGGATGTTTAGAGCGCTTTGGAGCCAATGGTGGAAAAGGAAATATCTTCACATAAAACTAGACAGAAGCATTCGACAAACTTGTTTGAAATGTGTGCATTCATCTCACACACTTGAAACTTTATTTTGATTGAATAGCTTTGAACCCCTCTTTTTTGTAGAATCTGCTACTGGACATTTAGGGTACTTTGAGGTCTATGGTCGAAAAGGAAATACCTCCACATAAAAACTAGACAGAACAATTCTGACAAACTTCTTTGTGTTGTGTGCATTCAGCTCACAGAGTTGAACTTTCCTTTTGATAGAGCAGTTTTGAAACACTCTTTTTGTAGTATCTGCAAGTGGACATGTGGAGCACTTTGAGGCCTATATTGGAAAAGGAAATATATTCACATAAAAATTGAACAGAAGTATTCTGAGAAACTTCTTTGGACGTGTGCATTCAACTCAAAGATTTGAACCTTCCGATTGATAGAGCAGTTTTGAAACACTCTTTTTGTAGAATCTGCAAGTAAATATTTGGAGAAATTTGAGGCCTTTGGTGGAGAAGGAAATATCTTCACATAAAAACTAGACAGAAGCATTTTGAAAACCTTCTTTGTGATGTGTGTATTCATTTCACAGAGGTGATCCTTTCTTTAGATTGAGCAGTTTTGAAACACACTTTTTATAGAATCTGAAAGTGGACATTTGGAGCACTTTGATCCCTATGTTGGAAAAGAAAATATCTTCACATAAAAACCAGACAGAAGCATTCTGACAAACTTCTTTGTTTTGAGTGCTTTCATCACACAGAAACTATATTTTGATTGAGCAGCTTTGAAACACTCTTTTTGTAGAATCTGCAAGTGGACAATTGGAGCACTTTGCGGCCTATGGTGGAAAAGGAAATATCTGCACATAAAAACTAGCAGAAACCTTCTGATAAACTTCTTTGTAATGTGTGCATTCGTCTTATGGAGTTGAACCTTTCTTTTGACTGAGCAGCTTTGAAGCGCTCTTTTTGTAGAATCTGCAATTGGACATTTGGAGTGCATTGAGGCCTATGGCGAAAAAGGAAATACCTTCACATAAAAGCTAGACAGAAGAATTCTGACAAACTACTTTGTAATGTGTGCATTCATCTCACAAAGTTGAACCATACTTTTCCTTGAGCAGTTTTAAAATACTCTTTTTGTAGAATCTGCAAGTGGACGTTTGGAGAGCTCTGAGGCCTATATTGGAAAAGGAAATATCTTCACATAAAAAATAGACAGAAGAATTCTCACAAACTTCATTCTGATGTGTGCATTCACCTCACAGAGTTGAACCTTTCTTTTGATTGAGTAGCTTTGAAACACTCTTTTTGTAGAATCTGAAAGTGGACATTTAGAGCGCTTTGGAGCCTATGGTGGAAAAGGAAATATCTTCACATAAAACTAAAAAAAATAATTCAGACATACTTCTTTGAAATGTGTGCATTCATTTCACACAAATGAAACTTTCTTTTGATTGACCAGCTTTGAACGACTCTTTTTGTAGAATCTGCAATTGGACATTTGGAGCGATTTGAGGCCAATGGTGGAAAAGGAAATATTTTCAAATAAAAGCTAGACAGAAGCATTCTGACAAAGTCCTTTGTGATGTGTGCATTCATCTCACAGAGTTGAACCTTTGTGTCGATTGGGAAGCTTTGAAAGACTCTTTTTGTAGAATCTGCAAGTGGACAACTGGAGCGTTTTGAGATCTATGGTGGAAAACGAAAAATCTTCACACAATAACTAGGCAGAAGTATTCTGAGAAACTTCTTTGTGATGTGCGCATTCATCTCACAGAGTTGAAACTTTCTTTTGATAGAGCAGCTTTGAAACACTCTTGTTGTAAAATCTGCAAGTGGACATTTGAAGCACTGCGAGGCCTATTGTGGAAATGGAAATATCTTCACCTAAAATCTATACAGAAACTTTCTGACAAACTTCTTTGTGATGTGTGCATTCATCTCACAGAGTTGAACCTTTCTTTTCATTGAGCAGTTTTGAAACACTCTTTTTGTAGAATCTGCAAGTGGACATTTGGACGCTTTGCGGCCTATGGTGGAAATGGAAATACCTTCAAATAAAAACTAGACAGAAGCATTCTGACAAACTTCTTTGTGATGTGTGCATTCACCTCACAAAGTTGAACCTTACTTTCGATTGATCAGCTTTGAAACACACTTTTTGTAGAATCTGCAGGTGGACAATTGCAGCGCTTTAAGGCCTATGGTGGAAAAAGAAATATCGTCACATAATAGATAGACAAAAGCATTCTGAGAAACTTATTTGTGATATGTGCATTCATATCCCGTAGCTGAAGTTTATTTTCATTGAGCATTTTAGAAAAAGTCTTTTTGTAGAAACTTCAAGTGTACTTTTGTAGCGCTTTGAGGCCTATGATGAAAAGGAAATATCTTCACCGGAAAATTAGACAGAATCACTCTGAGAAAATCCTTTGTGATGTGTGCATTCATGTCACAGAGTTGTACCTTTCTCTTGATTGAGCAGTTTTGAAACACTCTCTTTTTAAAATCTGCAAGTGGACATTTGGAGCGCTTTGAGGCCTATGGTGGGAAAGGAAATATCTTCACATAAAACTAGACAGAAGCATTCTGTGAATCTTCTTTTTGATGTGTGAATTCATCTCACAGAATTGAACCTTAATTTCAATTGAGCAGTTTGCAACTCTCTTTTTGTAGAATCTGCAATTGGAAATTTGGAGCGCATTGAAGCCTACGGTGGAACTCGAAATATCTTCACATAATAGATAGACAGAAGCATTCTGAAAAACCTGTTTGTGATATGTGCATTCATCTCACAGAATTGAAACTTTCTTTTGATTGAGCAACTTTGAAACACTCTTTTTGTAGAATCTGCAAGTGGATAATTGGAGCGCTTTGAGGTCTATGGTGGAAAAGGAAATATCTACCCTTAACTACTAGACAGAAGCATTCTGAGAAACTTCTTTGTGATGTGTGCGTTCATCTCACAGAATTGAACCTTTCTTTTGATAGAGCAGTTCTGAAACACTCTTTTTGTAGAATCTGCAAATGGATATTTGGAGGGCTTTGAGTCCAATGGCGGAAAAGGAAATATCTTCACATAAAAACTAGACAGAAGCATTCTCAGAAACTTCTTTGTGATGTGCACATTCAACTCACGGAGTTGAACGTTCCTTTTAATAGAGCAATTTTGAAACACTCTTTTTGTAGTATCGGCAAGTGGATATTTGGAGCGCTTTGAGGCCTATGCTGGAAAAAGAAATATCTTCACAGAAAAACTAGACAGAAGCATTCTCAGAAACTTCTTTGGGATGCGTGCATTCATCTCACAGAGTTGAAACTTTCTTTTGATTGAGCAGCTTTGAAAGAAACTTTTTGTAGAATCTGCAGGTGATCAATTGGAGCACTTTGAGGCCTATGGTGGAAAATGAAATATCTTCACATCATAGCTACACAAAAGCATTCTGAGAAACTTCTTTGTGTTGTGTGCATTCATCTCCCAGAGTTGAACCTTATTTTCAATGAGCATTTTAGAAACTCTCTTTTTGTGGAATCTGCAAATGGACATTTGGAGTACTTTGAGGTCTATGGTGGAAAAGGAAATATCTTCACATGAAACTAGATAGAAGCATTCTGCGGAACTTCTTTGTGATGTGTGCATTCAACTCACAGAGTTGAAACTCTTTTTAGATTGAGGCGTTTGGAAACACACTTTTTGTAGAATCTGCAAGTGGATATTTGGAGTGCTTTGAGGCATATGGTGAATAAGGAAATATCTCCACTTAAGAACTAGAAAGAAGCATTCAGAGAAACTTCTTCTTGATGTGTGCATTCATCTCACGGATTTGAACATTTCTTTTGATTGAGCAGTTTTGAATCACCCTTTTGTAGAATCTGCAAGTGCACATTTAGCACGTTTAAGGCCTAAGGTGTGAAAGGAAATTTCTTCACATAAAAACTAGACAGAATCATTCTGAGAAAATTCTTTGTGATGTGTGCATTCATCTCACTGAGTTGAACCTTTCTTTTGATTGAGCAGCTTTGAAACACTCTTTTTTTAAATCTGAAAGTGGACATTTGGATCGCTTAAGGCCTATGGTGCAAATAGAAATATCTTCACAAAAAAAACTATACAGAAACTTTCTGAGAAACTTCT
The DNA here is from genome assembly GCF_028885625.2 of Pongo pygmaeus. Classification (NCBI taxonomy): domain Eukaryota; kingdom Metazoa; phylum Chordata; class Mammalia; order Primates; family Hominidae; genus Pongo; species Pongo pygmaeus. The sequence goes on from NC_072385.2 coordinate 7,248,405, forward strand.
TTGTGATATGTGCATTAATCTCACAGATTTGAACCTTTTCACTGAGCAGTTTTGAAATACACTTTTTCTAGAATGTGCTTGTGTACATTTGGAGCACTTTGAAGCCTATGGTAGAAGATGAAATATCTTCACATACAAACTAGGCAGAATCATTCTGAGAAAATTCTTCGTGATGTATGCATTCATCTCACAGAGTTGAAACTTTCTTTGGATTGAGCAGCTTTGGAACACTCTTTTTGTATAATCTACACGTGGACATTTGGAGTGCTTTGAGGCCTATGGTGGAAAAGGAAATATCATCAAATAAAAACTAGAAAGAAGCATTCTGACAAACCTCTTTGTGATACGTGCATTCATCTCACAGAATTTAAATTTACTTTTGATTGAGCAGTTTTGAAACACCCTTTTTGTACTATCTGCAATTGGAAATTTGGAGTGATTTGAGGCCTATGGTGGAAAAGGAAATATCTTCATTTAAAAACCAGACGGAATCATTCTGAGAAAATTCTTTGTGATGTGTGCATTCGTCTCACAGAGTTGAACATTTCTTTTGATTGAGTAGTTTGGAAACACTCTTTTTGTAGAATCTGAAGGTGGACATTTGGAGTGCTTTGAGGCGTAAGGTGGAAAAGGAAATATCTTGAATTAAAAACTAGACAGAAGCATTCTGAGAAACTCCTTTGTGATGTGTGCATTCATTTCTCAGAATTGAACATTTCTTTTGATTGAGCTGTTTTGAAGCACTCCTTTTGGAGAATCTGCAATGGGACATTTGTACCGCTTTTTGGGCTATGGTGGAAAGGGAAATACCTTCAGATAAAAACTAGATAGAAACATTCTGACAATCTATTTTGTGAGGTGTGCATTCATCTCACAGATTTGAACCTTACTTTCCAATGAGCGGGTTTGAAACACACTTTTTCTTGAATCTTCAAGTGGACATTTGGAGCGATTTGAGGCCTATGTTGGAAAACGAAATATCTTCACATAATAACTAGACAGAAGCATTCTGAGAAACTATCTTTGAGATTTCTGTATTCATTTCACAGAGTTGAACCTTTCTTTTGATTGAGCAGCTTTGAGACACTCTTTACGGGATCTTCAAGGGGACATTTGGGGCGATTTGAGGCCTGTGGAGGAAAAGGAAATATCTTCACTTAAGAACAGGACAGAAGCATTCTGAGAAACATTTTGTAACGTGTGCATTCATCTCCCATAGTTGAATCTCTCTTTTGATTGAGCAGTTTTGAAACACTCTTTTTTTGGAATCTGCAAGTGGACATTTGGAGCGCTTTGAGGCCTAAGGTGGAAATCAAAATATCTTCACATAATAACTAAATGGAAGCATTCTGAGAAACTATCTTTGTGATGTCTGCGTTCATCTCACAGATTTGAACCTTTCTTTTCATTAAGCAGCTTTGAAACTCTCTTTTTATGGGATCTGCAAGGGGACATTTTGGGCGATTTGAGGCCTACGGTGGAAAAGGAAATGTTTTCACATAAAAACTAGACAGAAGTTTTCTGAGAAACTTCTTTGTGATGTGTTCAATCATCTCACAGAGTTGAACATTTCTTTTGATTGAGCAGTTTGGAAACACTCCTTTTGTCGAATCTGCATATGGATATTTGGAGCCCTTTGAGGCCTATGGTGGTAAAGGAAATAGCTTCAAATAAAAACTAGTCAGAAACATCCTGACAAGCTTCTTTGTGATATGTGCATTCATCTCACAGAGTTGAACCTTAATTCTGATTGGGCAGTTTTCAAACAAGCTTTTTATCCTATGTGCAAGTGGACAATTGGAGTGCTTTGCGGCCTATGGTGGAAAAGGAAATATCTTCACCTAAAAATTAGAAAGAAGCATTCTGACAAACTCCTTTGTGATGTGTATATTCATCTCACAGAGTTGAACCTTTCTTTTGATTGAGTAGTTTGGAAACTCTGTTTTTGTAGAATCTGCAAGTGGAGATGAGGAGCACATTGCGGCCTATGGTGGAAAAGGAGATATCTTCACTTAAGAACAAGACAGAAGCATCCTGAGAAACTTCTTTGTGATATGTTCATTCATCTCACAGAGTAGAACTTTTCTTTTGATTGAGCAGTTTAGAAACACTCTTTTTGAAGAATCTGCATGTGGACATTCAGAGAACTTTGCGGCCTATGGTGGAAAAGGAAATATCTTCACATAAAAACTGGACAGAAGCATTCTGACAGAATTCTCTGTGAAATGTGAATTCATCTCATAGAGTTCAACCTTACTTTCAACTGAACAGTTTTGAAACACTCTTTTTGTAGAATCTGCAAGTGGACGTTTGGAGCGCTTTGAGGTCTACTGTGGAAAAGGAAATATCTTCACATAAAAACTGGACAGAATCATTCTGAGAAAATTCTCTGTGATGTGTGCATTCATCTCAAGGAGTTGAAACTTTCTTTTGATTGAGCGGTTTTGAAACACTCTTTTTGTAGAAACTGCAAGTGTACATTTGGAGGGCTTTGAAGCCTATGGTGGAAGAGGAAATATGTACACATAAAAACTAGACAGAAGCTTTCTGAGAAAATTCTTTGTGATTTCTGCATTCATCTCACAGAGTTGAACCTTTCCTTTCTCTAAGCAGTTTTGAAACACTCTTTTTGAAGAATCGGCAAGTGGACATTTGGAGCGCTTTGCAGCCTATGGTGGAAGAGGAAATATCTTCACATAAAAACTAGACAGAAGCTTTCTGACAAACTTCTTTTTGATATGTTTATACATCTCACACAGTTGATGCTTACTTTTGATTTAGCAGTTTTGAAACTCTCTTTTTGTAGAATCTGCAAGTGGACATTTGGAATGCTTTGAGGCCTAAGGTGGAAATCAAAATACCTTCACATAATAGTTAAACAGAAGCATTCTGAGAAACTTCTTTGTGATTTGTGCTTTCATCTCACAGAGTTGAAACTTTCTTATATTGAGCAGCTTTGAAAATCTCCTTTTGTAGAATCTGCAAGCGGACATTTGGAAAGCTTTGAGGCCTGTGGTGGAAAAGGAAATATTTCCACATAAAAACTAGACAGAAGTTTTTTGAGAAACTTCTTTCTGATGTTTCCATTCGTCTCACAGAGTTGAACATTTCTTTTGATTGAGCAGTTTAGAAACACTCCTTTTGTAGAAACTGCATATGGACATTTGGAGTTCTTTGACGCCAATGGTGGAAAACGAAATATCTTCATATAAAAACAAGTCAGAAGAATTCTGACAAACTACTTTGTGATAGATGCATTCATCTGACAGAGTTGAATCTTATTTCTGATTGAGCAGTTTTCAAACAACCTTTTTATACTATCTGCAAGTTGACATTTTGAAGGCTTTGTGGCCTATGGTGGAAAAGGAAAAATCTTCACATAAAAACTAGACAGAAGCATTCTGACAAATTTCTTTGTGATATGCCCATTCATCTCAGAGAGTTGAAACTTATTTTGATTGAGCAGTTTGGAAACACCCTTTTTGTACTATCTGAAAGTGCACATTTGGAGTGCTTTGAGGCCTATGGCAGTAAAAGAAATATCTTCAAAGGAAAACTAGACAGAAGCATTCTTACAAAATTCTCTGTGATGTGTGCATTCATCTCAAAGAGTTGAAACTTTCTTTTGATTGAGCAGTTAGGAAAGTCTCTTTTTGTAGAAACTGCAAGTGGACATTTGCAGCCCTTTGAGGTCTATCGTGGAAAAGGAGATATCTTCACTTAAGAACTAGACAGAAGCATTCTGATAAACTTCTTTGTGAGTTGTGCATTCGTCTTACAGGGTTGAACCTTTCTTTTGATTGAGCAGTTTTGAAATAAACTTTTTGTAGTATTTGCAAGGGGACTTTTGGAGTGTTTTGTGGCCTATGGTGGGAAAGGAAATATCTTCACATAATAACTAGACAGAAGGATTCTGGGAAACTTATTTGTGATGTGTGCATTCATCTCACAGAGTTGAAAATTTCTTTTGATTGAACAGCTTTGAAACACACGTTTTGTAGAATCTGCAAATGGATATTTGGACTGCTTCAAGGCCTATGGTGGAAAAGGAAATATCTTCACATAAAAACTAGACAGAATCATTCTGAGAAAATTCTCTGTGATGTGTTCATTCATCTCTCAGAGTTGAACATTTCTTATGATTGAGCAGTTTAGAAACACTCTTTTTGTAGAATCTGCAAGGGGACATTTGGAACGCTTTGAGGCCTATGGTGGAAAAGGAAATATCTTCACATAAAAACTAGATAGAAGCATTCTGTGAAACTTCTTTGTGATGTGTGTATCCAACTTACAGAGTTGAAACTTTCTTTCGTTGAGCAGTTTTGAAATACTCTTTTTGTAGAATCTGCAAGTTGACAATTGGAGCGCTTTGAGGCCTATGGTGAAAAAGGAAATATCTTCACCTAAAAATTAGAAAGAAGCATTCTCAGAAACTTCTTTGTGATGTCTACTTTCAACCCAAAGAGTTGAATATTCCCTTTGATAGAACTGTTTAAAAACACTCTTTTTGAAGAATCTGAATGTGGGCATTTGGAGCGCTTTGAGGCTTCTGCTACAAATGGAAATATCTGCACATGAAAATTAGACAGAAGCATTCTCAGAAACTTCTTTGTGATGTGTACATTCAAACCAAAGAGTTGAACCTTCCTTTTCATAGAGAAGTTTTTAAACACTGTTTTTGCACTATCTGCAAGTGGACATTTGGAGTGATTTGAGGCCAATCCTGGAAAAGAAAATATCTTTACATAAAAACTAGACAGAAGCATTCTCAGAAACTTCTTTGTGATGTGTGATTTCACCTCACAGAGTTGAAACTTATTTCCGAAAGAGCAGTTTTGAAACACACTTTTTGTAGAATCTGCAAGTAGATATTTGGGGCGCTTTGAGGCCTATGCTGGAAAAGGAAATATCTTCAAATCAAAACCAGACAGAAGCATTTTCAGAAACTTCTTTGTGATGTGTGCATTCAACTGACAGAGTTGAACCTTCCTTTTGATAGAGCAGTTTTGAAACACTCTTTTTGTAGAATCTGCAAGTGGATATTTGGAGAGCTTTGAGGCCTATGCTGGAAAAGGAAATATGTTCACATAAAAACTAGACAGAAGGATTCTCAACAAATACTTTGTGATATGTGCATTCAAGTCACAGAATTGAATCTTCCTTTTCATAGAGGAGAATTGAAAAATTCTTTTTGAAGTTTCTGCAATTGTAAATTTGGAGCGCTTTGAGACCTAGCTGGAAAAGGAAATATCTTCAAATAAAAACTAGACATAAGGATTCTCAGAAACTAGTTTATGATATGTGCATTCAACTTACAATGTTGAACCTTCTTTTTGATAGAAGAGTTTTGAAACTCTCTTTTTGAAGCATCTGCCAGTGGATATTTGGAGGGCTTTGAGGCCTATGCTGGAAAAAGAAATATATTCACATGAAAAGTAGACAGAAGCATTCCCAGAAACTTCTTTGTGATGTTTGCATTCAACTCACTGAGTTGAAACTTCCTTTTGATTGAGCAGTTTTGAAACACTATTTTTGTAGAATCTACCAGTGGATATTTGGGGAGTTTTGAGGCCTATGTTGGAAAAGGAAATACCTTCACATAAAAATTAGACAGAAGCATTCTCAGAAACTTCTTTGTGATGTGTGCATTCACCTCACAGAATTCAACCTTCCTTTTGATAGAGCAGTTTTGAAGCACACTTTTTGTAGAATTTGGAAGTGCATATTTGGACCGCTTTCTGGCCTAGGCTGGAAAAAGAAATACTTTCACATAAAAACTAGAAAGAAACAATCACAGAAACTTCTTTGTGAAGTGTGCACTCAATTCACAGAGGTTAACCTTCGTTTTGATAGAGCAGTTTTGAAACACTCTTATTGTAGAATCTGCAAGTGGACATTTGGAGCGCTTTGAGGCCTAAGATGGAAAACGAAATATCTTAATATAAAAATTAGATAGAAGCATTCTTAGAAACTTCTTTCTGATATGCACATTCAAATAAAAGAGTTGAATCTTCCTTTTGACACAGCACTTTCGAAACACTCTTTTTTCACAATCTGCAAGTGGATATTTGGAGCGCTTTGTGGCCTATGCTGGAAAAGGAAATATCTTCACATAAAAACTAGACAGAAGCATAATCAGAAACTTCTTTGTGATGTGTGCATTTAACGCACAGAGTTGAATCTTCCTTTTGAGACGACAGTTTAGAATCACTCTTTTTGTAGAAACTGCCAGGGGATATTTGCAGCGATTTGAGACCTAGGCAGGAAAAGGAATTACCTTCACATAAAAAACAGACAGAAGCATTTTCAGAAACTTCTTTGTTATGTGGGCATTCAGCACACAGACTTCAATCTTCCTTTTGATAGAGCAGTTTTGAAACACTCTCTTTGTAGAATCTGCAAGTGGGTATTTGGAAGGCCTAGACGCCTATGCTAGATAAGGAAATATCTTCACATAAAAACTATACAGTAGCATTCTCAGAAACTTCTTTGTGATGTGTGCGTCCAGCTCACAGAGTTGAACCTTTCTTTTGATAGAGCACTTTTGAAACACTCTTTTTCTAGAATCTCCAAGTGGATATTTGGAGTGCTTTGAGGTCTGTGGTGGAAAAGGAAATACCTTCACATAAAAAGTAGACAGACGCATCATCAGAAGCATCTTTGTGATGTGTGCATTCAACTCACAGACTTGAGCCTTCCTTTAAATAGAGCTGTTTTGAAACCCACTTTTTGTAGGATCTGCAAGTGGATATTTCGAGTGCTTTGAGGACTATGCAGGAAAAGGAAATATCTTCACCTAAAAACTACACAGAAGAATTATCAGGAAATTCTCGCGATGTGTGCATGCAACTCACAGAGTTGAACCTTACTTTCAATAGATCAGTTTTGTAACACTCTTTTTGTAGAATATTCAACTGGATATTTGGAAAGCTTTGAAGCCTATGCTGGGAAAGGAAATATCTTCACATAAAAACTAGACAAAAGCATTCTCCGAAACTTCTTTGTGATGTGTGCATTCGACTCACTGAGTTGAACATTTCTTTCGATGGAGCAGTTTTGAAACACTCTTTTTGTAGAATGTGCAAGTGGATATTTGGAGCTCTTTGAGGCCTATACCAGAAAAGGAAATATCTTCACATAAAAACTAGACAGAAGCATTTTCGGAAACTTCTTTGCTATGTGTGCTTTCAACTCACAGAGTTGAACCTTGCTTTCAATAGAGCAGTTTGAAACACTCTTTTTGTAAAATCTGCCAGTAGATAGTTGGTGCCCTTTGAGGCCTATGCTGGAAAAGGAAGTATCTGCGCATGAAAAGTAGACAGAAGCATTCTCAGAAACTTCTTTGTGATGTGTGCTTTCAACTCACAGAGTTGAACCTTGCTTTCAATAGAGAAGTTTTGAAAAACTCTTTTTGTGGAATCTGCAAGAGGATATTTGGAGTGATTTGAAGCCTATGCTGGAAAAGGTATTATCGTTTCATAAAAACTAGACAGAAGCATTCTCAGGAACTTCTTGGTGATATGTGAATTCAGCTTACAGGGTTGAACCTTCCTTTTGATAGAGCAGTTTTGTAACACTCTTTTTGTGGTATCTGCAAGAGGATAATTGGTGCGTTTTGAGGACTATGCTGGAAAAGGAAATATCTTCACATAAAAACTAGACAGAAGCATTCTCAGGAACTTCTTTGTGTTTCGCACTTTCAACTGACGGAGTTGGACCTTCCTTTTGATAGAGCAGTTTTGAAAAAGTCTTTTTGTAGAATCTGCGAGTGGATATATCTGGAGCGCTTTGAGGCCTATGCTGGAAAAGAAATTATCTTCACATAAAAACCAGACAGAAGCATTCTCAGAAACTTCTTTGTGATGTGTGCATTTAAAACACAGAGTTGAACCTTCCTTTTGATAGCGCAGTTTAGAATCACTCTTTTTGTAGAATGTGCCAAAGGATATTTGAACGCTTTGAGGCCTATGCTGGAAAAGGATATATCTTCACGTAAAACCTAGACGGAATTATTCTTAGAAACTTCGTTGTGATGTGTGCATTCAACTCACAGAGTTGAACCTTCCTTTTGATAGACCAGTTTTGAAACACTGTTTTTGGAGAATCAGCAAGTGGATATTTGGAGCACTTTGAGGCCTATGCTGGAACAGGAAATATCCTCACCTTAAAACTAGACAGAAGTATTCTCAGGAACATCTTTGTGATGTGTGCATTCAACTCACAGAGTTGAACCTTCTTTTTGATAGTACAGTTTTGAAACACTCTTTTTGTAGAATTTGCCAGTGGATATTTAGAGTGCTTTGATGCCTATGCTGGGAAAGGAAGAATCTTCACATAAATACTAAACAGAACCATTCTCAGAAACTTTTTTGCAATGTGTGCATTTAACCCACAGAGTTGAACCTTTGTTTTGATAGTGCAGTTTTGAATCGTTCTGTTTGTACAATCTGCCAGTGGATTTTTTTGGAGTTTTGAAGCCCATCCTGGAAAAGGAAATATTTTCACATAAAAACTAGACAGAAGAATTCTGAGAAACTTATTTGTGATGTGTGCATCCACCTCACAAAGTTGAACCTGCCTTTTGATAGAGCAGTTTTGAAACGCTCTTTCTGTAGAATCTGCTGGTGGATATTTGGATCGCTTAGAAGGCTATGCTGTAAAAGGAAATATTTTCACATAAAAACTAGACAAAAGCATTCTCAGGAACTTCTTTGTGATGTGTACATTCAACTCAAAGAGTTGGACCTTCCTTTTGATAGAGCAGTTTTGAATCACTCTTTCTCTATAATCTGCCATTGGATATTTGGAGCGTTTTGAGGCCTGTACAGGAAAAGGAAATATCTTCACATAAAAAGCAGACAGAAGCATTCTCAGTAACTCGTTTGTGATATCTGCATTCAACTCACAGAGTTAAACCTCCTTTTTATAGAGCAGTTTTGAAACATTCTTTTTGAAGTATCGGAAAATGTATATTTGGAGCCCTTTGAGGCCTATGCTGGAAAAGGAAATATCTTCACATAAAAACCAGACAGAAGCTTTCTCAGAAACTTATTTGTGATGTGTGCACTCAACTCACAGAGTTGAACCTTCCTTTTGATAGAGCAGATTTGAAACTCTTTTTGTAGAAACTGCAATTGCATATTTGGTGTGCTTTGAGGCCTATGCAGGAAAAAGAAATATGTTCACATAAAACCTAGACAGAAGCATTCTCAGAAAATTCTTTTTGATGAGTGCATTCAACTCACAGAATTGAACCTTCCTTTCGATAGGGCAGTTTTGAAACACTATATTTGTACAATCTGCAAGTGGATATTTGCAGCCCTTTGAGGCCTGTGCTGGAAATGGAAATATCTTCACATAAAAACTAGACAGAAGCATTCTCAGAAACTTCTCGTTTTTTATTTATTATTATGATACATTAGGTTTTAGGGTACATGTGCACAATGGGCAGTTTAGTTACATATGTATACATGTGGCATGCTGGTGTGCTGCATCCAATAACTCTTCTAGCATTAGGTGTATCTCCCAATGATATCCCTCCCCCCTCCCCAGACCCCACAACAGTCCCCAGAGTGTGATGTTTCCCTTCCTGTGTCCATGTGTTCTCATTTAAAATTCCCACCTATAAGTGTGAATATGTGGTGTTTGGTTTTTTGTTCTTGCGATAGCTGACTGAGAATAATGATTTCCAATTTCATCCATGTCCCCACAAAGGACATAAACTCATCATTTTTCATGTCTGCATAGTATTCCGTGGTGTATATGTGTGACATTTCCTTTTTTTTTAATTACTATTATTATTATACTTTAGGTTTTATGGTACATGTGCGCAACGTGCAGATAAGTTACATAAGAATACATGTGCCATGCTGGTGCACTGCACCTACTAACTCGTCATCTAGCATTAGGTGTATCTCCCAATGCTATCCCTCTCCCCTCCCCCCATCCCACCACTGTCCCCGAAATGTGATGTTACCCTTTCTGTGTCCATGTGTTCTCATTGTTCAATTCCCACCTATGAGTGAGAATATGCGGTGTTTGGTTTTTTGTTCTTGGGATAGTTTACTGAGAATGATGATTTCCAGTTTCATCCATGTCCCTACAAAGGATATGAACTCATCATTTTTTATGGCTGCATAGTATTCCATGGTGTATATATGCCACATTTTCCTAATCCAGTCTATCATTGTTGGACATTTGGGTTGGTTCCAAGTCTTTGCTGTTGTGAATAATGCCACAATAAACATACGTGTGCATGTGTCTTTATAGCAGCATGATTTATAGTCCTTTGGGTATATACCCAGTGATGGGGTGGCTAGGTCGAATGGAATTTCTAGTTCTAGATTCCTGAGGAATCGCCACACTGACTTCCACAAGGGTTGAACTAGTTTACAGTCCCACCAACAGTGCAACAGTGTTCCTATTTCTCCACATCCTCTCCAGCACCTGTTGTTTCCCGACTTTATAATGATTGCCATTCTAACTGGTGTGAGATGGTATCTCATTGTGGTTTTGATTTGCATTTCTCTGATGGCCAGTGATGGTGAGCATTTTTTCATGTGTTTTTGGCTGCATAAATGTCTTCTTTTGAGAAGTGTCTCTTCATGTCCCTCGCCCACTTTTTGATGGGTTTGTTTGTTTTTTTCTTGTAAATTTGTTTGAGTTCATTGTAGATTCTGGATATTATCCCTTTGTCAGATGAGTAGGTTGCGAAAATTTTCTCCCATTTTGTAGGTTGCCTGTTCACTCTGATGGTAGTTTCCTTTGCTGTACAGAAGCTCTTTAGTTTAATTAGATTCCATTTGTCAATTTTGGCTTTTGTTGCCTTTGCTTTTGGTGTTTTAGACGTGAAGTCCTTGCCCATGCCTATGTCCTGAATGGTACTGCCTACGTTTTCTTCTAGGGTTTTTATGGTTTTAGGTCTAACATTTAAGTCTTTAATCCATCTTGAATTGATTTATGTATAAGGTGTAAGGAAAGGATCCAGTTTCAGTTTTCTACATATGGTAGCCAGTTTTCCCAGCACCATTTATTAAATAGGGAATCCTTTCCCCATTGCTCGTTTTTGTCAGGTTTGTCAAAGATCAGATATTTGTAGATATGTGGCATTATTTCTGAGGGCTCTGTTCTGTTCCATTGATCTATATCTCTGTTTTGGTACCAGTACCATGCTGTTTTGGTTACAGTAGCCATGTAGTATATTTTGAAGTCAGGTAGTGTGATGCCTCCAGCTTTGTTCTTTTGGCTTAGGATTGACTTGGTGATGCGGACTGCTTTTTGGTTCCATATGAACTTGAAAGTAGTTTTTTCCAATTCTGTGAAGAAAGTCATTGGTAGCTTGATGGGGATGGCATTGAATCTGTAAATTACCTTGGACAGTATGGCCATTTTCACGATATTGATTCTTCCTATCCATGAGCATAGAATGTTCTTCTATTTGTTTGTATCCTCTTTTATTTCCTTGAGCAGTGGCTTGTAGTTCTCCTTGAAGAGTTCCTTCACATCCCTTGTAAGTTGGATTCCTAGGTATTTTATTCTCTTTGAAGCAATTGTGAATGGGAGTTCACTCATGATTTGGCTCTCTGTTTGTCTGTTATTGGTGTATAAGAATGCTTGTGATTTTTGTACATTGATTTTGTATCCTGAGACGTTGCTGAAGTTGCTTATCTGCTTAAGGAGATTTTGGGCTGAGACAATGGGGTTTTCAAGATATACAATCATGTCATCTGCAAACAGGGACAATTTGACTTCCTCTTTTCCTTATTGAATACCCTTTATTATTTCCTTCTCCTGCCTAATTGCCCTGGCCAGAACTTCCAACACTATGTTGAATAGAAGTGGTGAGAGAGGGCATCCCTGTCTTGTGCCAGTTTTCAAAGGGAATGCTTCCAGTTTTTGCCCATTCAGTATGATATTGGCTGTGGGTTTGTCATAGAGAGCTCTTATTATTTTGAGATATGTCCCATCAATACCTAATTTATTGAGAGCTTTTAGCATGAAGGGTTGTTGAAATATGTCAAAGGCCTTTTCTGCATCTATTGAGATAATCATGTGGTTTTTGTCTTTGGTTCTGTTGACAGGCTGGATTACATTTATTGACTTGCATATATTGAACCAGGCTTGCATCCCAAGGATGAAGCCCACTTGATGCTGGTGGATAAGCTGTTTGATGTGCTGCTGGATTCTGTTTGCCAGTATTTTATTGAGGATTTTTGCATCAATGTTCATCAAGGATATTGGTCTAAAATTCTCTTTTTTGGTTGTGTCTCTGCCCGGCTTTGGTATCAGGATGATGCTGGCTTCATAAAATGAGTTAGGGAGGAATCCCTCTTTTTCTATTGATTGGAATAGTTTCAGAAGGTATGGTACCAGCTCCTCCTTTTACCTCTGGTAGAATTCGGCTGTGAACCCATCTGGTCCTGGACTGTTTTTGGTTGCTAAGCTATTGATTATTGCCACAATTTCAGCTGCTGTTATTGGTCTATTCAGAGATTCATCTTTTTCCTGGTTTAGTCTTAGGAGCGTGTATGTGTCGAGTAATTTATCCATTTCTTCTAGATTTTCTAGTTTATTTGCGTAGAGGTGTTTGTAATATTCTCTGATTGTAGTTTGTATTTCTGTGGGATTGGTGGTGATATCCTGTTTATCATTTTTTATTGCATCCATTTGATTCTTCTCTCTCTTTTTCTTTATTAATTTTGCTAGTGGTCTATCAATTTTGTTGATCCTTTCAAAAAACCAGCTTCTGGATTCATTTATTTTTTGAAGGATTTTTTTGTCTCTATTTCCTTCAGCTCTGCTCTGATTATAGTTATTTCTTGCCTTCTGCTAGCTTTTGAATGTGTTTGCTCTTGCTTTTCTAGTTCTTTTAATTGTGATGTTAGGGTGTCAATTTTGGATCTTTCCTGCTTTCTCTTGTGGGCATTTAGTGCCATAAATTTCCCTCTACACACTGCTTTGAATGCATCCCATAGATTCTGGTATGTTGTGTCTTGGTTCTCGTTGGTTTCAAAGAACATCTTTATTTCTGCCTTCATTCCGTCATATACCCAGTAGTCATTCAGGAGCAGGTAGTTCAGTTTCCACGTAATTGAGCAGTTTTGAGTGAGATTCTTAATCCTGAGTTCTAGCTTGATTGCACTGTGATCTGAGAGACAGTTTGTTATAATTTCTGTTCTTTTACATTTATTGAGGAGAGCTTTACTTCCAAGTATGTGGTTAATTTTGTAATAGGTGTGGTGTGGTGCTGAAAAAAATGTATATTCTATTGATTTGTGGTGGAGAGTTCTGTAGATGTCTATTAGGTTCACTTGGTGCAGAGATGAATTCAAATCCTGGTTGTCCTTGTTGAGTTTCTGTCTCGTTGATCTGTCTAATGTTGACAGTGGGGTGTTAAATTCTCCCATTATTAATGTGTGGGAGTCTAAGTCTCTTTGTAGGTTACTCAGGACTTGCTTTATGAATCTGGGTGCTCCTGTATTGGGTGCATTCATATTTAGGACAGTTAGCTCTTCTTGTTGAATTAATCCCTTTACCATTATGTAATGGCCTTCTTTGTCTCTTTTGATCTTTGTTGGTTTAAAGTCTGTTTTATCAGAGACTAGGATTGCAAACCCTAGGATTGAGATGGGTTTACTGAATACAGTACACTGATGGGTCTTGAGTCTTTATCCAATTTGCCAGTCTGTGTCTTTTAACTGGAGCATTTAGTCCATTTACATTTAAAGATAATATTGTTATGTGTGAATTTGATCCTGTCATTGTGATGTTAGCTGGTTATTTTGCTCGTTAGTTGATGCAGTCTCTTCCTAGTCTCGAAGGTCTTTACATTTCGGCATGATTTTGCAGTGGCTGGTACCGGTTGTGCCTTTCCATGTTTAGCGCTTCCTTCAGGAGCTCTTTTAAGGCAGGCCTGGTGGTGACAAAATCTCTCAGCATTTGCTTGTCTGTAAAGTATTTTATTTCTCCTTCACTTATGAAGCTTAGTTTGGCTGGATATGAAATTCTGTGTTGAAAATTCTTTTCTTTAAGATTGTTGAATATTGGCCCCCACTTTCTTCTGGCTTGTAGGGTTTCTGCCGAGAGATCCGCTGTTAGTCTGATGGGTTTCCCTTTGATGGTAACACGACCTTTCTCTCTGGCTGCCCTTAACATTTTTTCCTTCATTTCAAATTTGGTGAATCTGACAGTTATGTGTCTTTGAGTTGCTCTTCTCGAGGTGTATGTTTGTGGCGTCCTCTGTATTTCCTGAATCTGAATGTTGGCCTGCCTTGCTAGATTGGGGAAGTTCTCCTGGATAATATCATGAAGAGTGTTTTCCAACTTGTTTTCATTCTCCCCGTCACTTTCAGGTACACCAATCAGACGTAGATTTGGTCTTTTCACATAGTCCCACATTTCTTGGAGGCTTTGCTCATTTCTTTTTATTCTTTTTTCTCTTAGCTTCCCTTCTCACTTAATTTCATTCATTTCATCTTCCAGGGCTGATACCCTCTCTTCCATTTGATCGCATCGGCTCATGAGGCTTCTATATTCTTCACGTAGTTCGCGAGCCTTGGTTTTCAGCTCCATCAGCTCCTTTAAGCACTTCTCTGTATTGGTTATTCTAGTTATTCATTCTTCTAAATTTTTTTTCAAAGTTTTCAACTTCTTTGCCTTTGGTTTGAATATCCTCCCGTAACTCGGAGTAATTTGATCATCTGAAGCCTTCTCTCAGCTCGTCAAAGTCATTCTCTGTCCAGCTTTGTTCCATTGCTGGTGAGGAACTGTATTCCTTTGAAGGAGGAGAGGTACTCTGCTTTTTAGAGTTTCCAGTTTTTCTGCTCTGTTTTTTCCCCTATTTGTGGTTTTATCTACTTTTGGTCTTTGATGATGGTGATGTACAGATGGGTTTTTGGTGTGGATGTCCTTTCTGTTAGTTTTCCTTCTAACAGACAGAACCCTCAGCTGCAGGTCTGTTGGAGTACCTGGCCGGCCGTGTGAGGTGTCAGTCTGCCCCTGGTGGGGGATGCCTCCCAGTTAGGCTGCTTGGGGGTCAGGGGTCAGGGACCCACTTGAGGAGGCAGTCTGCCCGTTCTCAGATCTCCAGCTGCATGCTGGGAGAACCACTGCTCTCTTCAAAACTGTCAGACAGGGACATTTAAGTCTGCAGATGCTACTGCTGTCTTTTTGTCTCTCTGTGCCCTGCCCCCAGAGGTGGAGCCTACAGAGGCAGGCAGGCCTCCTTCAGCTGTGGTGTGCCCCACCCAGTTCAAGCTTCCAGGCTGCTTTGTTCACCGAAGCGAGCCTGGGCAATGGCGGGCGCCGCTCCCCCAGCCTCGCTGCCGACTTGCTGTTTGATCTCAGACTGCTGTGCTAGCAATCAGCGAGATTCCGTGGGCATAGGACCCTCTGAGCCAGGTGCGGGCTATACTCTCCTGGGGCACCGTTTCCTAAGCCCGTCGGAAAAGCACAGTATTCGAGTGGGAGTGGCCCGATTTTCCAGGTGCCGTCTGTCACCCCTGCAAAGGGAACTCCGTGTCCCCTTGTGCATCCCGTGTGAGGCAATGCCTCGCCCCTTCTTTGGCTGGCGCACGGTGCAGTCACCCACTGACCTGCGCCCACTGTCTGGCACTCCCTAGTGAGATGAACAGGGTACCTCAGATGGAAATGCAAAAATCACCTGTCTTCTGTGTCGCTCACGCTGCGAGCTGTAGACCAGAGATGTTCCTATTCGATTTGTGCCAGATTTTCTTAATCCAATTTATCATTGTTGGACATTTGGGTTAGTTCCAAGTGTTTCGTATTGTGAATAATGCCGCAATAAGCATACGTGTTCATGTCTGTTTATTGCAGCATGATTTATAGTCCTTTGTGTATATACCCAGTAATGTGATGACTGTGTCAAATGGTATTTCTAGTTCTAGATGCCTGAGAAATCCCCACACTGACTTCTACAATGGTTGAACTTGTTTACAGTCCAACCAACAGTGTAAAAGTCTTCCTATTTCTCCATATCCTCTCCAGCACATTTTGTTTCCTGACTTTTTAGTGATTGCCATTCTAACTGGTGTGAGATGGTATCTCATTGTTGATTTGATTTGCTTTTCTCTGATGGCCATTGATGGTGAGCATTTTTTCATGTGTTTTTTGGCTGCATAATAGTCTTCTTTTGAGAAGTATCTGTTCATGTCCTTTGCCCCCTTCTTTTTGATGGGGGCTAAATGCTCCAATTAAAAGACACAGACTGGTAAATTGGATAAAGTGTCAAGACCCATCAGTGTGCTGTATTCAGGAAACCCATCTCACGTGCAGAGACACACATAGGCTCAAAATAAAAGCTTGGAGGATGATCTACCTAGCAAACGGAAAGCAAAAAAATGCAGGGGTTGCAATCCTAGTGTCTGATAAATCAGACTTTAAACCAAAAAAGATCAAAAGAGACAAAGAAGGCCATTGCATAAAGGTAAAGGGATCAATTCAACAAGAAGAGCTAATTATTCTGAATATATAAGCACCCAACACAGGAGCACCCAGATTCATAAAGCAAGTCCTGAGTGACCTACAAAGAGACTTAGTCTCCCACACATTAATATTGTGAGACTTTAACACCCCACTGTCTACATTAGACAGATCAACGAGACAGAAAGTCAAGAAGGATACCCAGGAATTGAACTGAGCTCTGCACCAAGCGGACCTAATAGACATCTACAGAACTCTCCACCCGAAATCAACAGAATATACATTTTTTTCGGCACCACACCACACCTGTTCCAAAATTGACCACATAGTTGGAAGTAAAGCTTTCCTCAGCAAAAGTAAAAGAACAGAGGGTATAACAAACTATCTCTCAGATCACAGTGCAATCAAACTAGAACTCAGGATTAAGAATCTCTCTCAAAACTGCTCAACTACGTGGAAACTGAACAACCTGCTCCTGAATGACTACTGGGTACATAACGAAATGAAGGCAGAAATAAAGATGTTCTTTGAAACCAACGAGAACCAAGACACAACATACCAGAACTTCTGGGATGCATTCAAAGCAGTGTGTAGAGGAAAATTTATAGCACTAAATGCCCACAACAGAAAGCAGGAAAGATCCAAATTTGACACCCTAACACTATAATTAAAAGAACTAGAAAAGCAAGAGCAAACACATTCAAAAGCTAGCAGAAGGCAAGAAATAACTAAAATCAGAACAGAACTGAAGGAAGTAGAGACACAAAAAAACCCTTCCAAAAATTAATGAATCCACGAGCTGGTTTTTTGAAAGCATCAACAAAATTGATAGACTGCTAGCAAGAATAATAAAGAAAAAAAGAGAGAAGAATGAGATAGATGCAACAAAAAATGATAAATGGGATATCACCACTGATCCCACAGAAATACAAACTACCATCAGAGAATACTACAAACACCTCTACGAAAATAAACTAGAAAATTTAGAAGAAAAGGATAAATTCCTCGTCACATATACTCTCCCAAGACTAAACCAGGAAGAAGTTGAATCTCTAAATACACCAATAACAGGCTCTGAAATTGTGGCCATAATCAATAGCTTACCAACCAAAAAGAGTCCAGGACCAGATGGTTTCACAGCCAAATTCTATGAGAGGTGCAAGGAGGAACTGGTACAATTCCGTCAGAATCTATTCCAATCAATAGAAAAAGAGGGAATCCTCCCTAACTCATTTTATGAGGCCAGCATCATCCTGATACCAAAGCCGGGCAGAGACACAACCAAAAAAGAGAATTTTAGACCAATATCCTTGATGAACATTGATGCAAAAATCCTCAATAAATTACTGGCAAACCGAATCCAGCAGCACATCAAAGAGCTTATCCACCAGGATCAAGTGGGCTTCATCTCTGTGATGCAAGTGTGGTTCTATATACACAAATCAATAAATGTAATCCTGCATATAAACAGAACCAAAGACAAAAACCACATGATTATCTCAATAGATGCAGAAATGGCCTCTGACAAAATTCAACAACACTTCATGCTTAAACCTCTCAATAAATTAGGTATTCATGGGACGTATCTCAAAATAATAAGAGCTGTCTATGAGAAACCCACAGCCACAATCATACTGAATGGGCAAAAACTGGAAGCATTCCCTTTGAAAACTGGCACAAGACAGGGATGCCCTCTCTCACCCCTTCTATTCAACACAGTGTTGGAATTTCTGGCCAGGGCAATTAGGTAGGAGAAGGAAATAAAGGGTATTCAATTAGGAAAAGAGGAAGTCAAATTGTCCCTGTTTGTTGGTGACATGATTATGTATCTAGAAAACCCCATTGTCTTAGCCCAAAATTTCAAGCTGATAAGCAACTTCAGCAAAGTCTCAGGATACAAAATCAATGTACAAATATCACACGAATTCTTATACACCAGTTACAGACAAACAGAGAGCAAAATCATGAGTGAACTCCCTTTCATAATTGCTTCAAAGAGAATAAAATATCTAGGAATCCAACTTACATGGGATGTGAAGGACCTCTTCAAGGAGAAGTACAAACCACTGCTCAAGAAAATAAAAGGGGATACAAACAAATGGAAGAACATTCCATACTCATGGGTAGGAAGAATCAATATCGTGAAAATGGCCATACTGCCCAAGGTAATTTACAGATTCAATGCCATCCCCATCAAGCTACCAATGACTTTCTTCACAGAATTGGAAAAAACTACTTTAAAGTTGATATGGAACCAAAAAAGAGCCCGCATCGCCAAGACAATCCTAAGCCAAAAGAACAAAGCTGGAGGCATCACACTACCTGAATTCAAACTATATTACATAGCTACCGTAACCAAAACAGCATGGTACTGGTACCAAAACAGAGATATAGATCAATGGAACAGAACAGAGCCGTCAGAAATATCGCCACATATCTACAAGTATCTGATATTTGACAAACCTGACAAAAACAAGCAATGGGGAAAGGATTCCCTATTTAATAAATGGTGCTGGGAAAACTGGCTAGCCATATGTAGAAAGCTGAAACTGGATCCCTT
The DNA here is from genome assembly GCF_028885625.2 of Pongo pygmaeus. Taxonomy (NCBI): domain Eukaryota; kingdom Metazoa; phylum Chordata; class Mammalia; order Primates; family Hominidae; genus Pongo; species Pongo pygmaeus. Next base: position 7,267,405 of record NC_072385.2, read on the forward strand.
CCTTACACCTTATACAAAAATCAATTCAAGATGGATTAAAGACTTAAACGTTAGCTCTAAAACCATAAAAACCCTAGAAGAAAACCTAGGCATTACCATTCAGGACACAGGCACGTGCAAGGACTTCATCTCTAAAACACCAAAGGCAATGGCAACAAAAGCCAAAATTGACAAATGGGATCTAATTAAACTAAAGAGCTTCTGCACAGAAAAAGAAACTACCATCATGGTGAACAAGCAACCTACAAGATGGAAAAAATTTTCGCAACCTACTCATCTGACAAAGGGCTAATATCCAGAATCTACAATGAACTCCAACAAATTTACAAGAAAAAAACAAACAACCCCGTCAAAAAGTGGGGGAAGGACATGCAGAGACACTTCTCAAAATAAGACATTTATGCAGCCAAAAAACACATGAAAAAATGCTCACCATCACTGGCCATCAGAGAAATGCAAATCAAAACCACAATGAGATACCATCTCACACCAGTGAGAATGGCAATCATTATAAAGTCAGGAAACAACAGGTGCTGGAGAGGATGTGGAGAAATAGGAACACTTTTACACTGTTGGTGGGACGGTAAACTAGTTCAACCCTTGCGGAAGTCAGTGTGGTGATTCCTCAGGGATCTAGAACTAGAAATTCCATTTGACCCAGCCATCCCATTACTGGGTATATACCCGAAGGACTATAAATCATGTTGCTATAAAGACACATGCACACGTATGTTTTTTGTGGCATTATTCACAACAGCAAAGACTTGGAACCAACCCAAATGTCCAAAAATGATAGACTGGATTAAGAAAATGTGGCACATATACACCATGGAATACTATGCAGCCATAAGAAAAGATGAGTTCATGTCCTTTGTAGGGACATGGATGAAATTGGAATTCATCATTCTCAGTAAACTATCCCAAGAACAAAAAACCAAACACCGCATATTCTCACTCACAGGTGGGAATTGAACAATGAGAACACATGGACACAGGAAGTGTAACGTCACACTTCGGAGACTGTTGTTGGGTGGGGGAAGGTTGGAGGGATAGCATTGGGAGATATACTTAATGCTAGATGACGAGTTAGTGGATGCAGCGCACCCGCATGGCACATGTGTACATATGTAACTAACCTGCACATTGCGCACATGTACCATAAAACCTAAAGTGTAATAATAATAAAAAAAAGAAAAAAATCAGACCATTCCATTCCATTCCGTTTTATTCCATTCCATTCCACTCCATTCCATTCCATTCCATTAAATTCCATTCCTTTCCATTCCACTCCACTCTATTCCACCCCATTGCATTCCATCCCATTCCATTGCACTCCATTCCACTCCACTCTACTCCACTCCACTCCACTCCACTCCACTCCAGTCCATTCCATTCCATTCCACTCCTTTCCATTCCATTACTTTCCTTCGACATGATCTCTGTTACACAGGCTGGAGTGCAGTGGCACAATCTCAGCTCAGATTTCACTTCACCATTCCATTTCATTCCATTCCATTTCATTCCGTTCCATTCCATTCCATTCCATTCCATTCCATTCCATTCCAATCCATTCCATTCCACTCCACCCCACTCCTCTCCACTCCATTCCACTCCTTTCCATTCCATTCCATTCCACTCCACTCAACTCCACTCCACTCCATTCCATTACATCCTATTCCATTCAACTCCATTGCACTCTTCTCCATTCCACTCCATTACCGTCTGCACCATTCCATTCTATCCCATTCCATTCCACTCCATTCCACTCCACTCCACTCAAATCAACTTCACTCCGCTCCATTCCATTCCACTCCATTCCATTCCATTCCTTTCTTTCGACAGGATCTCACGTAGTCACCCAGGCTGGAATGCAGTGGAACAATCTAAGCTCACATGTCATTTCACCATTCTGTTGCATTCCATTGCATTCCATAATATTCGAATCCACTCCACTCCACTCCACTCAACTCCATTCCACTCCATTCCACTCCACTCCACCCCACTCCTGTACATTTCATTCAATCCCTTTCCATCCCATTCAATTCCACTCCATTCCACTCCATCCCACTGCACTGCACTCCACTACATTCCACTCAAATCCATACCATCCCATTCCACTACATTCTACTCTACTCCACTCCACTCCACTCCACCCCATTCCATTCCATTCTGCTCCATTCCATTCCATTTCTTTCTTTCGACAGGATCTCTCTCTGTCATCCAGGCTGGAGTGCAGCGGCACAATCTCAGCTCACATTTCATTTCACCATTCCATTCCATTCCATTGCATTCCATTCCATTCCATTTCTATCAATTCCATTCCATTCAACTCCACTCCACTTCCCTCCAGTCCACTCCATTCCATTCCCTTCCATTCCATTCTTCTCCATTCCAGTCCACTCCACTCCACTCCGGTACATTTCACTACACTCCATTAGATTGAATACCATTCCTTTCCACTCTACTCCACTCAACTCCACTTCATTCCACTCCATTCCATTCCACTCCATTCCATTCCATTCGTTTCTTTCAACAGGATCTCACTCAGTCACCCAGGCTGAAGTGCAGTGGAACAATTTCAGCTCACATGCCATTTCTCCATTCTGTTGCATTCCATTGCATTCCATTCCATTCCATAACATTCGAATCCACTCCATTCCACTCCACTCCACTCAACTCCATTCCACTCCATTCCACTCCACTCCCCTCCAGTACAATTCACTCGATCCCATTCCATCCCATTCAGTTCCACTCCATTCCATTCTACTCCACTCCACTCCACTCCACTTCACTCCAGTCCACTGCACTCCACACCATTCCATTCCATTCCATTGAATTCCATTCCATTCCATTGAATTCCATTCCATTCCTTTCTTTCGACAGGATTTCTGTCTGTCACTTAGCCTGGAGTGCAGCGGCACAATCTCAGCTCACATTTCATTTCACCATTAAATTCCATTCTATTCCATTCCATTTCAATCAATTCCATTCCATTCCACTCCACTCCATTCCAGTCCACTCCATTCCTATCTCTTCCATTCCAGTCCGCTCCACTCCACTCCACTATGTTCCACTACACTCCATTAGATTCAATCCCATTCCATTCCACTCCATTCCACTCCACTCTACTCCATTCCATTCCATTCAATCCCATTCCTTTCCACTCCTTTGCACTCCACACCACTACACTCCAGTCCACCAGACTCCACTCGATTCCATTCCATTCCTTTCAATTCCATTCCATTCCAAACCTTTCTTTCGACAGGATCTCACACTGTCACAGAGTCTGGAGTGCAGTGGCACAATCTAAGCTCACATTTCATTTCACCATTCCATTCCATTTCATTCTATTTCATTCCATTCCAAACCACTCCACTGCACTCCACTCAAATCCAATCAATTACATTCCATTCAGTTCCACTCCACTTGAGTCCACTCCACTCCACTCCACTGAGTACCATCCCATTCCATTCCACTCCATTCCACTCCATTCGACTCCACTCCACTCCAATCCATTCCGTTCCATTACATCCCATTCCATTCCACTCCATTCAACTCTACTGCACTCCTCTCCAATCCCCTCCACTCCACTCCACTCCACTTCACTCCATTCCATTCCACTCCATTCCACTCCATTCCACTCAATTCCATTCCATTCCATTCCATTCCATTCCTTTTTTCTGACAGGATCTCACTCTGTCACCCAGGCTGGAGTGTAGTACAACAATCTCAGCTCACATTTCATTTCACCATTCCAATCCATTCCACTCCATTCCATTCACCTTCACTCCACTCCATTCCACTCAATCCCATTCCATTCCACTATATTCCTCTCCACTCCACTAAACTCCACTCTACTCCACTCGTTTCCACTCCATTCCATTCTCGTCCATTCCATTCCTTTCTTTCGACAGGATCTCACTCTGCGATACAGGCTGGAGTGCAGTGGCAGAATCTCAGCTGACATTTAATTTCACCATTCCATTCCACTCCACTCCACTCCACTCCATTTCAGTCCACTCCATTGCATTCCATTCTATTCCATTCCGTTCCATTCCACTACATTCCAATCCACTCCACTCCACTACAATCCACTCCATTCCTTTCCATCCCATTCAATTCCACTTCACTCCATTCCATTCCACTCCATCCCATTCCATTCCACTCCTCTCCTCTCCACTCCAGTCCACTCCACTCCATACCACTCCATTCCACTCCATTCAATTACATTCCATTCTATTACACTCCATTCCATTCTATTCCTTTCTTTTGATATGACTTCATTCTGTCATGCAGGCTGCAGTTCAGTGGCAAAATCTCAGCTCAAATTTCATTTCACCATTCCATTCCATTGCATTCCATTGCATTCCATTCCACTCCACTCCACTCCACTCCATTCTACTCCACTCCACTCCACTTCATTCCATTACATTACACTCTACTCCACTCATCTCCACTCCATTCCATTGCTTTCCATTCCATTACAGTCCACTCCACTCCACTCCACTCCATTCCACTACATTCAATTCCATTCCATTCTATTTTACTCCATTCCATTTCATTCGTTTTTTTTTACAGGATATCTCTCTGTCAACCAGGCTGGAATGCAGTGGCCCAATCTCAGCTCATATTTAGTTTCACCATTCCTTTCCACTCCATTCCATTCCATTCTATTCCATTCAAATACCCTCCACTCCACTCTATTCCATTCACCTCCACTCCAATCCCCTCCATTCCAATCTTCTCAATTCCAGTCCATTCCACTCCACTCCACTCCACTCCATTCCCTTCCATGCCATTCCATTCCAATACATTCCACTCTACTCCACTCCACACCACTCCACTCCACTCCATTCCATTCCATCCCACTCCATTCCACTCCACTCCACTCCACTCAACTCCATTCCACTCCACTGCACTCCGTTCCATTCCATTCCATTCCATTGCATTACATTCCACTCAATTTCTTTTTTTTGACAGGATCTCACTCTGTGTCCAGGCTGAAGTGTAGTGGCACAATCTCAGGTCACATTTCATTTCACCATTCCATTCCATTCCATTCCATTCCATTCCATGCCTTTCTATTCCTTTCCTTTCCATTCTATGGCATTCCATTCCATTCCACTCCATGCCAATCCACTCCACTCCAGTCCAGTCCATTCCTTCCCATTCCATTCCACTCCATTCCACTCCATTCCACTCCAGTCCACTCCAATCCACACCACTCTACTCCATTCCATCCATCCCATTCCATTCAACTGTACTCCACTCCACTCCATTCCATGCCACTACATCCCATTCCATTCCACTCCACTACACTCCAATCCACTCCTCTCCCCTCCATTCCATTCTTTTCCATTCACTCCATTCCACTCCACTCCACTCCACTCCATTCTATCCCATTCCATTCCACTCCATTCCACTCCACTCCATTCCATGCCACTACATCCCATTCCATTTCACTCCACTACTCTCCAATTCACTCCTCTCCCCTCCATTCCACTCCTTTCCATTCACTCCATTCCACTCCACTCCACTCCATTCCATCGCATTCCACTGCACTCCATTCCACTCCACTCCACTGCAGTCCACTCCATTCCATTGCATTCTATCCCATTCCTTTCCACTCCTTTCCACTCCACTCCACTGCACTCCACTGCGTTCCGTTCCATTCCTTTCCATTCCATTCCATTCCATTCCACTCCATTCCATTCCATTCCATTCCACTCCATTCCATTCCATTCCATTCCATTCCATTCCATTCCATTCATTTCTTTCGACAGAATCTCACTCTGTCACACAGCCTGGAGTGCAGTGGCACAATCTCAGCTCACATTTCATTTTACCTTTCCATTCCATTCCATTCCATTCCATTCCATTCCATTCCGTTTCACTCCACTACACTCCTCCTCTCCATTCCATTTCATTGAACTCCACTCTACTGGACTCCACTCCACTCCACCCCTTTCCATTCCATCTCATTCCATTCCAAATATTTCCACTCCATTCCACTCCACTCTACTCCACACCACTACATTCCACTTGATTACATCAAATTCCATTCCACTCCATTCCACTCCACTCCCTTCCACTCCACTGCTCTCCACTCTACTCAATTTCATTCCATTCCATTCCAATACACTCTATGCCATTCCATTCCTTTCTTTCAACTGGATCTCACTCTGTAACCCTTGCTGGAGTGCAGCTGCAGAATCTCACCTCACATTACATTTCACCTTTCCATTCCATTGAAATCGATTCCATTTCACTCCATTCCAGTTCATTGCATTCCATTCCCTTCTTTCGAGAGGATTTCACTCTGATACACAGGCCGGAGTGCAGTAGCCCAATCTCATATCACATTTCATTTCACCATTCCATTCCACTCCATTCCACTTCACTCCACTCCACTCCACTCCATGTCATTCCACTCCATTCTATTCCACTCCATTCCATTCCATTCCTTCGACAGGATCTCTTTCTGTTCCCCAGGCTGGAGTGCAGTGGGACAATCTCAGCTAACATTTCATTTCACCATTCCATTCCATTCCAATCCATTCCATTCCATTCCACTGCACTCCACTCTACTCCACTCTACTCCTCTGCACTCCATTCTATTCTGTTCCACTCCACACCACTCCACTCCACTCATCCCATTCCTTTCCATTCAATTCCATTCCACTCCATTCCACTCCACTCCACTCCATTCCTTTCCACTCTATCCCATTCCATACCACTCCATTCCACTCCACTCCTCTCCACTTCACTCCACTCCATTCCTTTCTTTTCCACTCCCTTCCATTCTATTCCTTTTTTTTGACAGGATCGCACTCTGTCAAACTGGCTGCAGCGCAGTGGCAAAATCTCAGCTCACATTTCATTTCACCATTCCGTTCCACTGCATTCCAATCCATTCCATTCCATTCCACTCCACTCCACTCTACTCCACTCTACTCCTCTGCACTCCATTCCATTCTGTTCCACTCCACACCACTCCATTCCACTCCACACCCCACCACTCCACTTCACTCCATCCCTTTCCTTCCCATTCAATTCCACTTCACTCCATTCCACTCCACTCCACTCTATTCCATTCCTCTCTATCCCATTCCATTCCACTCTATTCCACTCCACTCCTCACCACTTCACTCCACTCCATTCCTTTCTTTTCGACTCCCTTCCATTCCATTCCTTTCTTTTGACAGGATCTCCTTCTGTCACCCTGGCTGCAGTTCAGTGGCACAATCTCAGCTCACATTTCATTTCACTGTTCCATTCCATTGCATTCCATTGCTTACCATTCCATCCCATTCCTTTTCAGTCCACTAAACTCCACTCCATTCCACTACACTCCAATACACTCCATTCCATTCCATTCCACTCCACTCCATTCCACTCCACAACACACCAATCAATTCCAATCCATCCCATTCCATTCCAATCTGTTAAACTCCAGTCCAATTCACTCCCCTCCATTCCATTCCACTCCATCCCATTCTATTCCACTCCATTCCCCTCCACTCCACTCTACTCCACTCCAGTCCACTCCACTCCACTTCATTCCGTTCCACATTATTCCATTCTACTCCATTCCATTCCATTCTTTCTTATGACAGGATCTCACTCTGTCACCCAGGATGGATTACAGTGCAACAATTTCAGGTCACAATTCATTTCACCAGCCCATTCCTTTCCATTCCATTTCATTTCATTCCATTAAATTCCATTCCTTTCCATTTCACTCCACTCCACTCCTCTCCACCCCATACCATTCCATCCCACTCCATTCCACTCCATTCCACTCTTCTCCACTCCACTCCTTTCCATGACATCCCATTACATTCCACTCTAATCCACTGCATTCCACACCACTCCACTCCACTCCTCTCCATTCCATTCGATTCCATTCCATTCCTTTCCTTTCCATTCCTTTCTTTCGATATGATCTCAGTCTGTTACACCGGCTGGAGTGCAGTGGCACAATCTCAGCTCACATTTCATTTCAGCATTCCATTGCATTCCATTCCATTCCATTCCATTGCATTCCATTCCATTGCATTGCATTCCATCCATTCCATTCCATTCCGTTCCATTCCGTTCCATTCCACTAGATTCCCCTCCACTGCACTACAGTCCATTTCACTGCACTCCACTCCACCCCATTCCATTCAGTCTCATTCCATTCCAGTCCATTCCACTCCACTCCACTTCACACCTCTCCATTCCTTTCCACACCATCCCATTCCTTTACAATCCACTACACTCCAATCCACTCATCTCCCCTCCTATCCATTCCATTCCATTCCATTCCACTCCACTCAACTCGACTCCATTCCATTCCATCCCATTCCATTCCACTACATTCCACTCCACTCCACTCCATTCCCTCCCACTCCATTCCACTCCATTTCACTCCTCTCCTCTCCACTCCACTGCACTCCACTCCATTCCATTCCACTCCATTCCATTCCATTCCTTTCTTTCAACAGGATCTCACTGTCAGACAAGCTGGAGTGCAGTGGCACAATCTCAGCTCACATTGCCTTTTACCATTGCATTCCATTCCGTTTCATTCCACTCCACTCCACTCCACTCCATCCCGTGCTATTCAACTCCAATCCACTCCACTCCACTCCATTCAATTCCGTCCCATTCCATTCCACTCCATTCCCCTCCACTCTAATTGACTCCACTCCAGTCCACTCCACTCCACTCCAATCCACTACATTCCATTCCATTCCATTCCATTCCATTTCATTCCATTCCATTCCATTGTATTCCATTCCATTGCATTCCATTCCTTTGCATTCCTTTCCATTCCCTTCCATTACATTCCACTCCATTCCCTTCCATTCCTTTATTTCCATTCCGTTCCATTGCATTCCATTCCATTGCATTCCATTCCATTCCATTCCATTCCACTCCATTCCCTTCCATTCCCTTATTTCAACAGGATCTCGCTCTTACACCAAGGCTGGAGTGCAGAAGCACAATCTCAGCTCACTTTTCTTTTCACCATTCCACTCCATTGAATTCCATTCCATTCCTTTCCATTTCCAATCCACTCCACTCCACTCTACTATACTACATTCCATTTCACTCCTTTGTATTCTATTCCTCTCCACTCCACTCCATTCCATTCACTTCCATCAAATTCCATTTTACTCTATTCCACTCTACTCCTCTCCACTCCTCTCCTTTTCATTCCATTCCCTTCCATTCCAATCCAATCCATTCCATTCCATTCCTTTCTTTTGACAGGATCTCACTCTATGACACAGGCTGGAGTGCAGTGGCACTCCATTCCACTGCATTCCATTCCATTCCATTCCATTCCGTTGCATCCCATTCCATTCCATTCCATTCCATTCCATTCCATTGCATTCGATTCCATTCCATTACACTCTATTCCACTCCACTCCGCACTGCTACAGTACACTCCTTGTCACTCCTTTAAATTCTATTCCTTTCCACTCCACAACACTCCACTCCATTCCATTCCATCAAATTCCGTTCCACTCTTTTCCACTCCACTCCACTCCAATCCATTCAATTCCTTTCTATTCCATTCCACTCCATTCCATACATTACTTTCTTTCGACAGGATCTCACTCTTGGACACAGGCTGTAGTGCAGTGGCACTCCATTCCATTGCATTGTATTCCGTTTCATTCCATTCCATTGCATTCCACTCCATTCCATTCCATTAAATTGCATTGCATTCCATTGCATTCCATTGCATTCCTTTCCATTCCAATTCTTTCCATTCCTTTCCATTCCATTGCAATCCGTTCCATTCCACTAGATTCTCCTACACTCACTACAGTCCATTTCACTCCACTCCACTCCACCCCATTCCATTCTATCTCATTCCATTCCACTCCATTCCACTCCACTCCACACTACTCCATTCCATTCCACACCATCCCTTTCTATTACAATCCACTACACTCCAATCCACTCATCTCCCTTCCAATCCATTCCATTCCATTCCACTCCACTCCAGTCCACTCCAGTCCACTCCATTCCATTCCATCCCATTCCATTCCACTAAATTCCACTCCACTCCAGTCCACTCCAGTCCACTCCATTCCATTCCATCCCATTCCATTCCACTACATTCCACTCCACTCCACTCCACTCCATTTCATTCCATTCCATCCCATTCCATTCCACGCCATTCCACTCCACTCTTCTCCACTCCAATGCATTCATTTCCATTCCATTCCATCCCATTCCATTCCACTACATACCACTCCAATCCACTCCACTCTATTTCATTCCATTCCATCCCATTCCATTCCACGCCATTCCACTCCACTCTACTCCACTCCACTGCATTCATTTCCATTCCATTCCCTTCCACTCCATTCCATTCCATTCCTTTTTTCGACGGATCTCACTCTGTCACACAAGCTGGAGTGCAGTGGCACAATCTCAGCTCACATTTCATTTTACCATTGAATTTCATTCCACTCCACTCCATCCCGTTCCATTCAACTCCACTCCACTCCACTCCACTCCACTCGACTATACGCCACTCCTCTCTTTTACATCCCATTCCAATCCTTTCCACTGCACTCCACTGTACTCCACTCCACTCCATTCCACTTTATTACATCAAATTCCATTCAACTCCATTCCACTCCACTCCCCTCCAATGCACTCCACTCCTCTCCACTGCACCCCTTTCTATTCCATTCCATTCCAGTACACTCCATTACATTACATTCCTTTCTTTCAACAGGATCTCTCTCTGTCAACCAGGTTGGAGTGCAGTGGCACAATCTCAGCTCATATTTCATTTCACCGTTCCTTCCCATTCCATTTGATTACATTTCATTCCATTCCACTCTATTCCATTCCATTGCCTTCTTTCCACAGGATCTCATTCTGTCACACAGGCTGGAGTGCAGTAGCACAATCTCATCTCATATTTCATTTCACCATTCCATTCCACTCCATTTCTCTCCACTCCACTCCATGCCATTCCACTCCATTTCTCTCCACTCCACTCCATGCCATTCCACTCGATTCCATTACAATCTTTTTCTCGACTGGATCTCATTCTGTCACCCAGCCTGGAGTGCAGTGGCACAATCTCAGCTCACATTTCATTTCAAAGTTGCATATCATTGCATTCCATTCCATTTCACAACACTCTACTCCACTCTACTCCTCTGCACTCCATTCCATTCCATTCCACTCCACACCACTCCACTCCACTTCCATCCATTCTGTTCCTTCCCATTCCATTCCACTCCACTCCATTCCACTCCACTCCACTCCATTCCACTCCACTCCACTCCATTCCATCCCACCCCATCCCATTCAATTCCACTCCATTCCATTCCACTGCACTCCACTTCACTCCACTCCATTCCATTCTATTACACTCCCTTTCATTCCATTCCTTTCTTTCGACAGGATCTCACTCTGTCACCCTGGTTGCAGTGCAGTGGCACAATCTCAGCTCACATTTCATTTCACCATTGCATTCCATTGCATTCTATTCCATTGCTTTCCATTCTATCCATTCCCTTGCATTCCTTTCTTTCGACAGGATCTCACTCTGTCACCCAGGTTTGATTACAGTGCAAAAATTTCAGCTTATTATTCATTTCACCATTCCATTGCATTCCAATCCATTCCATTCCATTCCATTCCATTCCATTCCATTCCATTCCACTCCATTCCATTCCATTCCATTAAATGACATTCCTTTCCATTCCACTCTACCCCACTCCACTCCACTCCTCTCCACCACATTCCATTCCATCCCATTCCAGTCCACTCCATTCCACTCCATTCCACTCCACTCCACTCCTTTGCATTCCACCCCTTTACGTTCCACTCCAATCCACTCTGCTACACTCCATTCCACTCCAGTCCATTCCATACAATTCCATTCCATTCCACTCCTTTCCATTACGTTCCTTTCTTTAGACATGATCTCACTCTGTTACACAGGCTGGAGTGCAGTGGCACAGTCTCAGCTGACATTTCTTTTCACCATTCCATGGCATTCCATTCCATTCCATTCCGCTCCACTCTACTCCAGTCCACCGTGCTACATTCCATTCCATTCCATTCAGTTCCATTCCATTCCACTCCACTCCAGTCCACTCTGCTACACTCCATTCCATTCCATTCCCTTCCATTCCATTCCATTCCATTCCATTCCCTTCCATTCCATTCCATTCCATTCCATTCCATTCCATTCCATTGCTTTCCATTCCATTCCACTCCACTCTAATCCACTCCATTCCTCTCCATCCCATTCTATCCCATTCGATTCCACTCCATTCCTCTCCACTCCATTCCATTGCATACCTTCCCATCCCATTCCACTCCATTCCACTACAATCCACTCCACTCCACTCCATTCCTTTCAATTCAACTCCATTCCATTCCATTCCACTCCATTGCATTTCATTCCTTTCAACTTCACTCCTCTCCATTCCATTCTATTCCATCCTATTCCATTCCACTCCTTTCCCCTCCACTCCAATCCACTCCATTCCTGTCCACTCCACTCCAATCCAATCCACTACATTCCATTCCATTCCATTCCATTCCACTTCATTCCTTTCCATTCCTTTCCATTCCATTCCATTCCACTCCATTCCCTTCCATTCCTTATTTCAACAGGATCTCACTCTTGTACCCAGGCTGCAGTGCAGTGGCACAATCTCAGCTCACTTTTCTTTAAACCATTCCACTGCATTGCATTGCATTCCATTCCATTCCACTCCATTCCACTCCACTCCACAACACTCCACTGTGCTCCACTCCACTCCACTGCACCCCATTCCATTCCATTCCACCCCATTCCATTCCATTCCATTCTCTCCTTTGACAGGATCTCGCTCTGTCACCCAGGCTGGAGTGCAGTGGCACAATCTCAGCTCACACTTTATTTCACCATTCTATTGCATTCCATTCCATTTGATTTCATTCTAGTGAATTCCCATCCACTCCACTCCACTCCATCCCACTCCACTGCACTCCACGCCATTCCATTCTATTACTTTCCAGTCCATTCCACTCCGTTCCACTCCCCACCACTCTGCTACATTCCATTCCATTCCATCCCAAACCATTCCACTCCACTCCTCTCCTTTCCACTGCATTCCATTCCATTCCATTATTCTTCGTTCTTTTCCATTCCATTCCATTCCATTCCATTCGACTTTTCCATTCCATTCCATTCCATTCCATTCCTTTCATTTGACAGCATCTCACTCTGTCACTCAGGCTTTACTGCATTGGTACAATCTCAGTTCACATTTCATTTCACCATTCCATTCCATTCCACTCCACTGCACTCCACTCCACTCCATTCCCTTAAATTCCATTCCACTCCACTCCACTCTTCTCCACTACATTCCGTTCCATCTCATTCCACTCCATTCCACACCACACCACTCCTCTCCACTCCATTCCAATCTATCCCATTCCCTTCCACTTCATTACAATCCACTCCCCTCCACTCCACTCCATTCCATTCCATTCCATTCCATTCTGTTCCATTCCATTCCTCTAAATTCCATTACATTGCTTTCTTTAGACCAGATGTCACTCTGTCACACCGGCTGGTGTGCCGTGGCAGAATCTCAGCTCACATTTGCCTTCTCCATTCCATTCTATTCCATTTCATTAAATTCCTTCCACTCCACTCCACTCCTCTCCATTCCATCCCTTTCCATTCCACTGCATTCCACTCCACTCCACTCCACTCCATTCCGTTCCATTACATCCCATTCCATTCCACTCTATTCCCCTCCACTCCATTCTTCTCCACTGCACCGTGCTCCATTCCATTCCAATACAGTCCATTACATTGGATTCCTTCCTTTTGACAGGATCTCACTCTGTCACCAAGGCTGGAGTGCAGTGGCACAATCTCAGGTCACATTCCATTTCACCATTTCATTCCACCATTCCATTCCATTCCATTCCAATCGGTTCCATTCCAATCCATTGCACTCCACTCCACTCCACTCCAATCCACTCCGGTCCACTCTGTTCCATTCCACTCCATTCCACTCAAATTCAGTACACACCACTCCACTCTTGTCCACTCATTTCCATTCCATTCCATGCCATTCACTAGAATCCACTCCACTCCACTCCACTCCATTCCATTCCTTTCCCTTCCATTCCATTCCTCTCCTTTACCTTCCATTCGTTTTTTTTTTTTTTTGACAGGATCTCACACTGTCCCCCAAGCTGTAGTGCAGTGACAGAATCTCAGCTCACATTTCATTTCACCATTCCATTGCATTCCATTCCATTTCTTTCCACTCCACTCCACTCCTCTCCCCTCCACTGTGTGGCATTGCATTCCATTCCACTCCTTACCTCTCCACTCTACTCCACTTCTCTCCACTCCATCCCACTTCACCCCACTTCATTCCAGTCCATTCCACTTCCTTCCACTCCACTCCATTCCATTCCATTCCATTCCATTCTATTCTATTCCATTCCATTCCATTACATTCCTTTCTGTCGGCAAGATCTCACTCTGTCACACTGGCTGGTGTGCAGTGGCACTATCTCAGCTCACATTTCATTTCCCCATTCCATTTGATTCCACTTCAATCCACTCCATTCCACTCCATTCCACTCCATTCCACTACACTCAACCCCACTCCACTCAACTCCACTCCATTCCATTACTTCCCATTCCACTCCACTTGGTTCCACTCCACTTAAGTTCCCTCCACTCCACTCCATTCCATTCCTTTCCATCCCATTCCATTCCACTCCAGTCAACTCCAATTCACTCCACTCCTCTCCAGTCCACTCCACTCCATTCCATCCCACTCCATTCCCCTGCATTCCACTCCAGTCCACTCCATCCCTTTAAATTCCACTCCATTCCACTCCATTCCACTCCACTCCACTCCACTCCATTCCGTTCCAATCCATCGCATTCCATTCCACTCCTTTCCACTCCACACCACTCCTCACCACTACACCGCCTTCCATTCCATTCCATTCCATTCCTCTCCATTCCATTCCACTACACTCCCGTCCACTCCACTCCCCTCCACACCATTCCATTCCATACCTTTCCATACCACTCCATTCCATTCCTTTCTTTTCTTTTGACAGGATCTGACTCTGTCATTCAGGTTGGAGTGCAGTGAAATAATTTCAGCTCACATTTCATTTTACCATTCCATTCCATTCCATTCCATTCCACTCCACTCCACTCCATTCCATTTCATTGCATTTCATTTCATTCCAGTCCATTCCAATCCAGTCCTCTCCACTCCTCTCCACTCCTTTCCATTCCCCTCCTTTCCATTCCTTTCCTCTCCATTCCACTCCACTCCTCTAAGTTTCACTCCACTCCACCCCTTTCCATTCCATTCCATCCCATCCCTTTCCATTCCACTCCATTCCATTCCACTCCACTCCATAGAATTCTATCCGATGCCATCCCATTCCATTCTGCTCCATTCCCGTCTATCCCACTCCACTCCACTCCGTTCCATTCCATTCCACTGCATTCCATTCCGTTCCTTTCTTTCGACAGGATCACACTCTGTGACAGGGGCTGGAGTGCAGTGGCACAATCTCAGCTAATATTTCATTTCAGCATTCAATTCCATTGCTTTCCATTTCATTCCAATCCATTGCATTCCACTGCATTCCATTTCATTCCATTCCACTCCACTCCACTGCACTCCTCTCCACTATACTCCACTCAATTCTATTCCATTCCATTCCACTACACTCCACTACACTCCATTCCACTCCACTCCACTCCATTTCATTCCATTCCATCCCATTCCATTCCACTCCAGCACTCAACTCCACTCCACTTTGTTCAATTCCATTGCACTCCATTCCACTCCTTTCCATTTCATTTCTTTCTATCGACAGGATCTCACTCTGTCACCCAGGCTGAAGTGCAGTGGAAGAGTCTCGGTTCACATTTCATTTCACCATTCCATTGTATTCCATTCCATTCCATTCCATTCCATTCCACTCCATTACAATCCATACCATCACATTCCATTCCACTCCACTCCATACCATTCCATTCCACTCCATTCCACCTCACCATACTCCACTCCTCTACACTGCATCTCATTCCATCCCATTCCATTCAACTCCATTCAACTCCACTCCACTCCATTTCAATTCATTCCATCTCATCCTATTCCACTCCATTCCTCTCGACTCTTCTCCACTCCTGTGCACTCCACTCCAATGCATTCCATTACACTCCATTCCATTCCATTTCTTTCTGTCTACAGGATGCAACTTTATCACACTGGCTGGAGTGCAGTTGCACAATCTCAGCTCACATTTCATTTCACCATTTAATTCCATTGCATTCCATTCCATTCCATTCCATTCCATTCCACTCCACTCCACTCCACTCCACTCCATTCAATTCCATTCCATTCTGTACCATTCCTCTCCATTCCATTCCATTCCTTTCTTCCTACAGGATCTCAATATGTCACCCATCCTGGAGTGCAGTCGCACAATCTCAGATCACATTTCTTTTCACCGTTCCATTCCATTTCTTTAAATTCCATTCCATTCCACTCCACTGCA
The DNA here is from genome assembly GCF_028885625.2 of Pongo pygmaeus. Classification (NCBI taxonomy): domain Eukaryota; kingdom Metazoa; phylum Chordata; class Mammalia; order Primates; family Hominidae; genus Pongo; species Pongo pygmaeus. The sequence continues at coordinate 7,283,986 of NC_072385.2, forward strand.
CTTCTCTCCAATCAACTCCATTTCACGCAATTCCACTCCACTCCACTCCACTCTACTCCACTCCACATCATTCCATTCCATCCCATTCAATTCCTCTCCATTCCACTCCACTCCTCTCCACTCCACACGACTCCACTCCACTTCATCCCATTACATTCCATTCCACTGCGTTGAATTCCACTCCTTTCTTTTGACAGGAACTCACCCTGTTAACCAGCTTGGAGTGTATTGGCACAATCTCAGCTCACATTTCATTTCACCATTCTATTTCATTCCGTTCCACTCCATTCCATTCCGTTCCGTTCCATTCCGTTCCATTCCGTTCCACTCCACTCCACTCCACTCCACTCACTCCACTCCACTCCACTCCAGTCCACTCCACTCCACTCCATTCCATTCCATTCCTTTTCATTTCAATCCATTCAATTCCTTTCCTTTCTTTTGACAGGATCTCACTCTGTCACACAGGCTGGAGTGAAGTGTAATAATCTCAGCTTACATTTCATTTCACCATTTCATTGCATTCCTTTCCATTCCATTCCATTCCACTACACTCCTCTCCACTACACTCCAGTCTATTCCACTCCATCCGATTCCATTCCACTCCACTCCACTCAACTCACATCCACTCCACTACATCCCATTCATTCCACTCCGCTCCACTCCACTACATTCCATTCCATTGCATCCCATCCCATTCCATTTCACTCCATTCCACTCCACTCCACTCCACTGCACACCACTCCACGACACTCCACTACACGCCATTCCATTCGTTTCTTTTGGAAGGATCTCACTCTTTCAATCTGGCTGGAGTGAAGGGGAACAATCTCAGCTCACATTTCATTTCCCTTTTCCATTCCATTCCATTCCATTCCTTTGCAGTCCACTCCTCTCCACTCCATTCCACTCCTATCCACTCAACAGCATTCCACTCCACTCCATTCCATTCCATCCCATTCCATTCCACTCAATGCCACTCAATTTCAATCCACTCCACTCCACTCCACTCCACTCTACTCCATTCCACCACATTTCATCCTATTCCATTGCAATCCATTCCACTCCACTCCACTCCACTCCACTGCCCTCCACACCATTCCTTTCCATTCATTCCACTCGATTCTATTCCATTCCTTTCTTTCTTCAGGGTCTCACTCTGTCTCCTGGGCTGGAGTGCAGTGACACAGTCTTAGCTAACATTTCATTTCATTATTCCATTCCATTCCATGCCATTCCACTCCACTCCAGTCCACTCCACTCCCATTCATTCAATTCCATTCCACTGCATTCCACTCCTCTGCCCTCCAATCCACTCTACTCCATCCCATTCTATCCCATTCTATTCCACTCCTTTCCTCTCCAATCCTTTTCAATCCACTCCACTCCACTCCATTCCATTCCATTCCATTCCATTCCACTAAATTCCACTCTACTCCACTCTACTCCGCTCCACTCCACTCCACTTCACTCCACTACATTACATTCCTTTCAATTCCACTCCATTCCATTCCATTCCTTTCTTTCGACAGGATATCACTCTGTCTCCCGAGCTGGAGTGCAATGGCAGAATCTTAGCTCACGTTTCTTTTCACTATTCCATTACATTGCCACCATTCCACCCCATTCCATTCCATTCCATTGCATTCCATTCCATTCCATTGCATTCCATCCCATTCCATTGCATTCCATCCCATTCCATTGTATTCCATTCCATTCCATTCCACTCCACAACTCTCCACTCTACTCCACTCTATTCCCCTCCATTGTATTCCATTCCATTCCATTCCAGTCCATTCCATTCCACTCAACTTCACTCCACTCCATTCCTCTCTATTTCATTCCATTCCGTTCCATTCCACTCCATTCAATTCCATCCCTTTTCATTCCACTCCATTCCACACAACTCCACTCCAGTCCACTCCACTCCATTCCATCCCATTCCATTCCACTTCATTGCACTCCGCTCCACTCCACTCCACACCATTCATTCCATTCCACTCCCTTCCATTCTATTCCATTCCATTCCTTTCTTACGGAAGGATCTCACTCTGTCACCCTGCTGGAGTGCAGTGGCACAATCTCAGCTCACCTTTCGTTTCACCATTCCATTTCATTTTATTCCATTCCATTCCATTCTACTTTATTTCATTGCATTCCACTCCACTCCACTGCACTCCATTGCATTCCATTCGATTCCATTCCAATCCATTCCACTCCACTCCAATCAAATCCACTCCATTCCATTCCATCTATAACTCTCCCTTCCACTCCATTCCAGTCCTCTCCACTGCACTCCACTCCACTCAACTCTTTTGATTCCATTCCATCCCATTGCATTCCACTCCATTCCAGTCCACTAAACTCCACTCCATTCAACTCCACTCAATTCCTTTCCATTCCATTCCATTCTACTCCATTCCTTTCTTTCGACAGGATCTCAGTTTGTCACACAGGCTGGAGTGCAGTGTCACAATCTCAGCTCAAATTTCATTTCACCATTTCATTCCATTCCTTTCCATGCCATTCCATTCCACTCCACCCCACTACACTCCTCTCCATTGCATTCCACTCCACTCCATTCCACTCCATATCACTCCACTCCACTCCATTCCATTCCATCCCATTCCACTCCACTCCGTTCCACTGCACTACATTCCTCTCCATTCCCCTCGTTTCAGTCCCATTCCACTCCAATCCATTCCACTGCACTCCACTCCACTGCCTTCCTTTCCACCCCATTCCATTCCACTCCATTCCACTGCACTCCACTCCAATCCACTCCACTTCACTCCATTTATTCCATTACACATCATTCCATTGTTTTCCTTTCTTTTGAGAGGTTCTCTCTCTGCCACTGTGTCTGGAGTGCATTGGCATAATCTCTGCTCTCATTTCATTTCACCATTCCATTCCATTCTGTCCATTAAATTCCACTCCACTCCACTCCACTCCACTACATAACAGTCCAGCCCATTCCATTCCATTCCAATCCACTCCACTCCACTCCTCTCCTCTCCACTCCACTCCATTCCATTCTTTGCCATACGATTCCATTCCACTCCCCTCCACTCCAGTACACTCCACTCCACTCCAGTTAACTCCACTACATTTCATTCCCCTCCATTCCATTCTATTCCATTCCATTCCATTCCTTTCATTCGACAACATCTCACTCTGTCACCCAGGCTGCAGTGCATTGGCACCATCTCATCTCTCATTTCATTTCACAATTATTCTATTCCATTCCATTCCACTCCATGCCATTCCATTGTATTTCATTCCATTCCACTCCACCCACCTCGATTCCTCTCCACTCCATTCCATTCCACTCCATTCCACTCCACTCCACTCCATTCCATCACATCACATTCCATTCAACTCCATTACACTGCACTCCACTCCACTCCAATCCATTCTATTCCATTCCATTCCATCTCACTCCATTCCAATTCACTCCACTCTACTCCAGTCCACTCCAATCAACTCCATTCCTTTCCATTTCACTCCAGTCCATTATACTCCACTCCACTCCACTCTACTCCACTGCATTCGATCCTATTCCCCTCCATTCCACTCCATTCCATTGCATCTAATTCCATTCCCCTCCATTCCACTACTCTGCACTCCACTCCCCTCCACTCTATCCCATTCCAACCCATTCCATTCCACTTCATTCCACTCCACTCCACTCCATTCACTCCACACCGTTCCATTCCATTCCATCCCATTCCATTCCTCTCCTTTCCACTCCACTCCACTCCCTCCACTCCATTCCTTTCCTTCCCATCCCATTCCACTCGACTTCACTCCACCAACTCCACTGCACTCTGTTTCATTCCATTCCAATCTAGTCTACTCCACTCGACTCCACTGCACTCCACTCCTATACACTACATCCCATTCCATTCCTGTCCACTCCACTCCACTCTGTTCCATTCCAATCCTTTCCATTCCACTCATTTCCACTCCACTCCACTCCACTCTACTCCATTCTATTCCATTACGTTTCATTCCATTCCATTCTACTCCTTTCTTTTGACAGAATCTCACTCTGTCACACAGGCTGGAGTGCAGTGGGAAAATATCAGCTCACATTTCACTTCACCATTTCATTCCATTCCGTTCCCTTCCATTCGATTCCATTCCACTCCACTCCACTCCACTCCCCTCCATTCCATCCCAGCCCATTCCTTTGCCCTCCATTCTACTCCAATCCAATCCACTAAACTCAATTCCAATCCTCTCCACTCCACTCCACTCCACTCCACAGTACAGCACTCCACTGCACTCCACTCCACTCCACAGTACAGCACTCCACTGCACTCCACTCCACTCCACTCCACTCCACTCCATTCCACTCCATTCCATTCCACTCCATTCCATTCCATTCCATTCCATTCCATTCCATTCCGTTCCGTTCCGTTCCGTTCCTTTCCATTCCATTGTGTTCCATTCCGTTCCATTCCATTCCATTCCATTCCGTTCCATTCGATTGCATTCCATTCCATTCCTCTCTATTCCTTTCCTCTCCATTCCATTCCATTCCTTTCTTTCGACAGGATCTCACTCTGTCACCCAGGCTGGAGTGTAGTGGCACAATCTCAGCTTGCATTTCATTTAACCTTTCCATTCCATTCCATTACACTTCACTCCACTCTACTCCATTCCATTCCTTTCTTTCGACGGGATCTCACTCAGTCACCCAGGGTAGTGTGCAGTGGCACAATCTCAGCTCACATTTCATTTCACCATTCCATTCCATTGCATTCCATTCCATTCCATTCCGCTCCACTCCACTCCATTCCACTGAACTAAATTCCACTCCATTCCACTCTGCTGCACTCCACTCCTCTCCAGTCAACTCCATTCCATTCCATTCCATTTCATTCGACTCTGTACCATTTCATTCCTTTCTTTCGACTGGATCTGAGTCTTTCACCCAGGCTAGTGTACAGTGTCACAATCTCAGCTCACATTCCATTTCAGAATTCCATTCCTTTACATTCCATTCCATACCATTCCATTCCATTCCACTCCATTCGTCTGAACTTCATTTCCATCCATTCCACCCCATTAAATTCCACTCCATTCCAATCCACTCCACTCCACTCCATCCATTTCCGTTCCATTCCATTCAACTCCATGCCATTCCATTGCTTTCTTTCGACAGGATCTCACTCTGTCTCCCAGGCTGGAGTGCAGTGACACAATCTCCTATTTCATTTCACCATTCCATTCCGTTCCATTCCGTTCACCTCCATTCCATTCCACTCCTCTCCAATCCATTCCATTCCATTCCACTCCACTCCAATCCAATCCATTCCACTCTACTCCAACCCATTCCATGCCATTCCATTCTATTCCATTCCATTCCATTCCACTGTATTCCATCCCATTCCATTACCTTGCATTCCATCCCATTCCATTCTACTCCATTCAACTCCACTCCACTCCTATCCACTCAATTCCCTTCCATCCCATTCGATTCCACTCCACCCCACTCCACTCATGTAACCTCCACTCCACTCCATTCCATTCTATTCCATTCCATTACATTCCACTCCTTTCCACTCCACTCCACTGCACTCCATTGCATTCTGCTCCATTCCATTACATTCATTTCTTTCGACAGAATCTCACTCTGTCACCCAGCCTGGAGGGCAGTGGCACAATCTCAGCTCAAATTTCATTTCACAATTCCATTCCATTCTGTTGCATTCCATTCCACTCCCTTCCACTCCACTCCACTCCATTCCATTTGGTTCCATTCCACATCACTCCATTCCACTCCACTACACTCCAATATATTCCATTTAATTCCATTCCATTCCATTCCATTACACTTCATTTCACTCATCTCCACTCCACTCCATCCTATTCCATCCCTTTCTATTCCACTCCATTCCACTGCACTCCACTCCACTATACTCCACTCCACTCCACTCTTTTCCATTACAGTTCCTCAATCTCAGCTGACACTTCATTTCACCATCCCATTCCATTCCATTCCTCTTGACTTCACTGCACTCCACTTTATTCCACTCCAGTCCACTCCACTCCATTCCATTCCATTCTATTTACTCTATTCTTTTCCATTCCTTTCTTTCGAAGGGATCTCACTCTGCCACCCAGGCTGGAGCGCAGTGGCTCAATCTCAGCTCAATTTTCATTTCAGAATTCCATTCCATTCCATTCCAGTCCAATCCATTCCACACTACTCCAATGCAGTATATTCCATTAAATTCCATTCCATTCCACTCCTCTATACTCCACTCCACTCCACTGCACTCCATCCCATTCCATCCCAATACATTGCACTCCATTCCACTCCACTCCACTCCACTAAACTCCACAACACTCCACTCCACTCTATTCCACAGCAGTGCCACTATCTCAGCTCACACTACATTTCACCATTCCATTCGACTCCACTCCACTCCACTTTATTCCACACCACCCCACTCAACTCCATTCCATTCAACTCCATTCTATTCAATTCCTCCCTTTTGAAAGGATCTCATTCTGTCACCCAAGCTCGAGTGCATTGGCACAATCTCAGCTCACATTCCTTTTCACCATTCCATTCAATTCCATTCCTTTCCGCTCCATTCCATTCCAGTCCATTCCATTCGACTTCACTCCACTCCACTTTATTCCAATCCACTCCACTCCACTCCATTCCATTCCATTCCATTCCATTTCACTCCATTCCATTCCATTCCTTTCTTTCGAAGGGATCTCACTCTGCCACCCAGGCTGGAGTGCAGTGGCTCAATCTCAGTTCAATTTTCATTTCAGAATTCCATTCCGTTCCATTCCATTCCATTCCATTCCACTCCACTCCACTCCACTCTACTCTACTCCATTCCATTCCATTCCATTACACTCCAAACCATTCCACACTTCTCCAATACAGTATATTCCATGAAATTCCATTCCATTCCATTCCACTCCTCTATACTCAACTCCACTCCACTGCACTCCATCCCATTCCATCCCAATATATTCCACTCCATTCCACTCCACTCTACTCTATACTCCACACCACTCCACTCCACTCTATTCCACTGCAGTGCCACAATCTCAGCTCACACTATGTTTCACCATTCCATTCCTTTCCATTCGACTCCACTCCACTTTATTCCACTCCACCCCACTTAACTCCACTCCATTCCATTCCATTCCACTCAATTCTATTTAATTCCTTTCTTTTGAAAGGATCTCACTCTGTCACCCAAGCTCGAGTGCATTGGCACAATCTCAGCTCACCTTTCTTTTCACCATTCCATTCAATTCCATTACATTCCACTCCATTCCATTCCATTGCATTGCATACCACTCCACTCCACTCCATTCCACTCCATTCCACTGCATTCCATTCCTCTCCAATCCACTCCACTCCACCCTATTCCATCCCATTCCTTTCCACTCCATAACACTGCACTCCACTCCATTCCACTTCATTCCATTCCACTCCATTCCTTTCCATTCCAGTTCATTCAACTCCATTCCTCTCCACTCCACTCCACTCCTCTCCATTCCATTCCATTCTACTCCTTTCGATTACATTCCTTTCTTTTGACAGAATGTCACTCTGTCACCCGAGCAGGAGAGCAGTGGCAGAATCTCAGCTCACATTTCATTTCTCCATTCCATTCCATTCCATTCCATTCCATTCCATTCCATTCCATTCCATTCCCTTCATTCCCCTGCACTCCACTCCACACCCCTCCATTCCATTCCACTCCATTCCATTTCTTTCCACTCCACTCCACTCCACTTCCCTCTACTACACTCCACACCACTCCAATCCCCTCTACTACACTCCACACCACTCCAATCCATTCCATTCCATTACGTTCATTCCTCTCCACTCCACTCCACATCCCTCCATTCCATTCCACTCCATCCCATTTCTTTCCACTCCACTCCACTCCACTCCCCTCTACTCCACTCCACACCACTCCACTCCATTCCATTCCATTTCTTTCCAATCCATTCCATTCCATTCTTTTCTTTCAAGAGGATCTCACTCTGTAAGTCAGGCTGGATTGCAGTGGCTGAATCTCAACTATCATTTCATTTCACCATTCCATTCCATTCCACTCCATCGTATTCCACTCCACTCCACTCCACTCCAGTCCATTGCATTCCCTTCCTCTCCATTCCACTACACTACACTCCATTCTAGTCCATCTCATTCAATCTCATTCCATTCCAATTCACTCCACTCCACTCCACTTCACTCCACTCCACTCCATTCCATTCCATGGCATTCAATTCCATTCCATTTCATTCCCTTCCATTCCTTTCTTTCGACAGGATCTCGCTCTGTCACCAAGGCTGGAGTGCAGTGACAGAATCTCAGCTCAGGTTTCATTTCACCATTCCATTCCATTCCATTCCATTCCATTCCATTCCACTCCACTCCACTCCATTCCATTCTATTCGTTTGCACTCCACTCCAATCCATTCCACTCCAGTACGTTCCATTCCATTCCATTCCATTCAACTCCATTCCATTCCACTCCACTCTATCCCATTCCATCTCTTTCCATTCCACTCCATCCCATTCCATTCCACTCCACTCCACTGCACTCCACTCCATTCCACTGCAGTGGCACAATCTCCCCTCACACTTCATTTCAACATTCCTTTCCATTCCATTCAACTTCACTCCAATCCACTACATTCCAATCCATTCCATTCCATTCTCTTCCCCTCCATTCCATTCCGTTAATTTCCACTCCACTCCACTCCACCCCACATCACTTCATTCTATTCCATTGCATTCCATTCCATTCCGCTCCACTGAACTTCACTCCACTCCACTCCAATCCACTCCACTCAATCTTATTCCATCCCATTCCATTTCACTCCATTCGACTCCACTCCACTCCACTGCACAACATTCCACTCCGCTCCGCTGCACTCCACTCCACTTGAGTCCTCTCATTTCCATTGATTCCATTCCATTCCACTCAATTCCATTCCATTCCTTTCTTTCCACAGGATCTCTCTCTGTCACCCATGCTAGAGTGCAGTGGCACAATATGAGCTCACATTTTATTTCACCATTCCGTTCCATTGCATTGCATTGAATTCTCTTCCATTTCTTTGCCTTCTGTTCCATTCCAATCCTTCCCATTCCATTCCGTTCCATCACTTTCCATTCCATTGCCTTCCATCCCATTCCACTCCATTCCATTACACTCCCCTCCACTCCACTACACTGCACTCCACTCCATTCCATTCCATTGCATTTTATTCCATTCCAATCCATTCCACTGCAGTCCACTCCACTCCCCCCCATTCCACTCCACTCCCCTCCCCTCCACTCCACTCCACTCCACTCCGTTCCGTTCCGTTCCATTCCATTCCATTCCATTCCATTCCATTCCATTCCATTCCATTCCTTTCCTTTCCTTTCCATTCCATTCCATTCCATTCCTTTCTTTCGACAGGATCTCAATCTCTCACCCAGGCTGGAGTGCAGTGGCACTATCTCAATTCTCATTCGATTTCACCATTCCATTCCATTCCATTCAACTCCTTTCCACTCCACTCCACTCCATTCCACTCCCCTACACTCCACTCCACTCCAGTCCACTCCCCTCCACTCCAATCCATTCAATTCCATTCTATTCCACTCTACTCCATGTCATTCCATTCTTTTCTTTCGACAAGTTCTCCATCTGTCATGCAGGCTGTAGTGCAGTGGCACAATCTCAGCTCACATTTCTTTAGACATTTCCATTCCATTCCATTCCATTCCATTCCATACCTTTCCATTTCATTTCACTAAACCCCTCTCCACTCCACTCTGATCCATTCCATTCCACTCCACTCCACTCCAATCTACTCCACTCCATTCTCCTCTTCCCCTTCTATTCCACTCCGTTCCACTCCACTCTACTCCAATCCACTCAAATTCACTCCACTCTTTTCCATTCCATTCCATTCCAATCCATTCCATTCCATTCCTCTCTTTCGACAGGATCTCACCATGTCACCCAGGCTGGAGTGCAGTGACACAATCTCACATATCATTTCACCATAGCATACCATTCCATTCCTTTCCATTCCATTCCACTACTCTCCACTCCTCTCCACTCCATCCCACTCCATTCCACTCCACTCCACTCCACTCCATTCCATTCCATTCCTTTCTTATGACAGGATCTCACTCTGTCTCCCAGGCTGGTGTGCAGTAGCACAATCTGAGCTCACATTTCATTTCTCCATTCCATTCCATTCCATTCCATTCCATTCCATTCCATTCCACTCCACTACACTCCACTCCACTCCACTCCATTCCATCCCATTCCATTCCCGTCCATTCCACTCCACTCAACTCCACAGAACTCCACTCCATTCCATTCCACTCCATTCCACTCATTTCATTCCATGCCTTTCTTTAGAGAGGATCTGACCCTGTCACCCAGGCTGGATTGCAGTGGCACAATCTCGGCTCATATTTCATTTCACCATTCCATTCCATTCCATTCAACTCCACTCCACTCCACTCCACTCCACTTCATTCCACTTCATTCCTTTCCATTCCACTCCAATCCACTACACTTAAATCCATTCCATTCCATCCCATTCCATACCACTCCACTCCGGTCCAGTCTACTCCATTGAAATCCATCCCTTTCCATGTCACTCCATTCCACTCCACTCCAGTCCACTCCACTCCACTTCTCCCCACTACATTCCGTTCTGTTACATCCCATTCCGTTAAAATCCATTCCAATCCACTCCATTCCACTCCACTCCACTTCACTCCATTCCATTTCATTCAATTCCATTCCACCACATTGCATCCCATTCCTTTCTTTTGACAGGATCTCAATCTCTCATCCATGCTGGAGTTCAGTGCCACAATCTCAGCTCACATTCCATTAAACCATTCCATTCTATTGCATTCCATTCCATTCCATTCCTTTCCATTCCATTCTTTCCTTTTCATTCCATTCCACTACAGTCCACTGCACTTCTATCCATTCCGTTCCATCCATTCCATCCCATTCCATTCCATTACACTCCATTCCATTCCACGCCACTCCACCCCACTCCACTCCTTTCCATTCCATCCCATTCTATTCCACTCCATTCCATTCCATTCCTTGCTTTCCACGGGATCTCACTCCATCACCCCAGCGGCACTGCAGTGGCACAATCTCAGCTCATATTTCATTTCACCATTCCATTACACTGCATTCCATTCCCTTTCCTTCCATTCCATTCCACTCCATTCCACTCCACTCCACTCCACTCAATTCCATTCCATTCCACTCCACTGCATTCCAATCCATTGCATTCCACTCCATTCCATTCCATTCCTTTCTTTTGACGAGATCTCACTCTGTCACGCAGGCTGGAATGTAGTAGCACAATCTCAGCTCACATTTCATTTCAACATTCCATTCCATTCCATTCCATATCACTCCACTCCACTACATTCCACTCAATTCCATTCCATCAAATCCCAATGCACTTCATTCCACTCCACTGCACTCCACTCTACTCCACTGCACTCCTTTCCATTGCACTCCATGCCATTCCATTCCACTCCACTCCACTCCAACCCAGTCCATTCCCCTCCACTCCACTCCTTTCCATTCCATTCCATTCCAATCCATTCTATTCAATTCCTTTCTTTCAACAGGATCTCACTCTGTCACCCAGGCTGGAGTGCAGTGGCAAAATCTGAGCTCACATTTCATTTCAGCATTCCATTCCCTTACTTTCCATTCCTTTCTTTTGACAGCCTTTCATGATTCTATTCCATTCCATTCCATTCCACTGCACTGTGCTCCATTCAAATCCATTCCATTCCAATCTTTTCCACCACATTCCACTCCATTCCATTCCACTCCACTCCACTCCACTCCACTCCACACTAATGCTTTTCATTCCCCTGCAACCCATTCGTTCCACACCATTCCACTCTAATCCACTCCACTCCCTTCCATTCCATTCTATTCCATTCCATTCCATTCCATTCCATCCCATTCCATTCCATTCCATCCCATTCCATTGCACTCCATTCCATTCCACTCCATTCCGTTCCACTCCACTCCACTCTACTCCACTAACCTCCCCTTCATTCCATTCCGTTCCATCCCATTCCATTCCACTCCACTCCACTCCACTCCTTTCCATTCCATTCCATTCCCTTCCCTTCCATTCCATTCCAGTCCACTGCATTCCATTCCTTTCCATTCTTTCAACAGGATCTCACTCTGTCACAAAAGTTGGAATGATGTGGCACAATCTCAGCTGCCAATTTATTTCACCAGTCCATTCCATTCCATTCCGTTCCATTCCATTCCACTGTGCTCCACTCCATTCCAATCCACTCCACTGCAGTCCATTCCATTCCACTCCACTCTATTCCGTCTCATTCCATTCCAATAAATTCCACTCCAATCCACTCCACTAAACTCCATTGCATTCCATTCCATTACATCCTATTATATTCCACTCCATTCCACTCAACTTCACTCCAGTACACTGAAATCCACTCCACTCCATTCCATTCCTTTCCATTCCAATACAATCCATTCCATTCCAATCCTTTCTTTCTATGGAATCTCTCTGTGTGACCCAGGCTTGAGGGCAGTGACACTATCTCAGCTCACATCTCATTTCACCATTCTATTCCATTGCAATCCATTCCATTAAATTCCATTCCATTCCACTCCAATCCGCTAAACTCCACTCCTTTCCACTCCATTACACTCCACTCCACTCGACTGCAGTCCACTCCACTTTATTCCACTCCATCTCATTCTGTTCCACTCCATTCCACTCAACTCCAATCCACTCCACTAGATTAAATTACATTCCACTCCACTCCACTCCAATCCATTCCATTCCATTGCTTTTCACTCCATTCTACTCCACTCAACCGCACTCCAATCCACTCGATCCCATTCCATCCCTTTCCATTCCACTGCATTCCACTGCAGTCCACTCCACTCCACTCCATTCCATTCAATCCCATTGCATTCCACTCCATTCCACTCCACTCCACTCCAATCCATTCCACTCCATGCCACTCCACTCCACTCTACTCAATTCCATTCCATTCTACTCCATTCCACTCCAGCCCACTCCACTCCACTCCAGTTTACTCCACTCCAAACCATTCCATTCCATTCCTTGCCATACCATTCCATTTCATTCTGTTGCATTCCATTCCACTCCACTTTACTCCATTCCATTACAATCCATTCCACTCCACGCCACTCCACTTCTCTCCACTCTATTCCATTCCATTGCATTCCATTCCATTCCATTCCTTTCCATTCCACTCTACTCTACTCCACTCCTCTTCGTGCCATTCCACTCCATCCCATTCCATTCCACTCCGTTCCCCTCCACTCTACTAAACTCCACTCCACTCAACTCTATGCCGTTTCATTCCTTTATTTCGATAGGATCTCACTCTGTCACCGAAGCTGTAGTGCAGTGGCACAATCTCTGCCCTCATTTCTTTGCATTCCATTGCATTCCATTCCATTCCATTCCATTCCAATCCATTCCACTCCCTTCCATTCCGTTCCATTCCACTCCATTCCACTCCCTTCCATTCCGTTCCATTCCACTCCATTCCACTCCCTTCCATTACATCCATTCCCTTCCACTACATTCCACTCCAATCCACTCCACTCGACACCAAAGTACTCCACTCCACTCCTCTCCATTCCATTCCATTCCATTCCATTCCATTCCATTCCATTCCATTCCATTCCATTCCATTCCTTCCCATTCAATTCCATTACGTTCCATTCCTTTCTTTTGACAGGATCTTGCTCTCTCACCAAGGATGGAGTGCAGTGCCACAATCTCAGCTCACATTTCTTTTCACCATTCCATTCCACTGCACTCCATTCCATTCCATTCAATTCCATTTCATTATCTTCCTTTCCATTCTACTCCACTCCACTCCACTCCATTCCACTCCACTCCACTCCTTACCACTCCTCTCCATTGTATTCCACCCGACTCCACTCCATTCCGTTCAAACCCATTCCATTCCAACACATTCCACTCCACACCACACCACTCCACTCCACTCATTCCATTCCATTCCATTCATTCCCCTTCTATTACACTCCATTACACTCCACTGCACTCCATTCCTCTCCACTCCATCCTATTCCATTCCACTCCACTTCTCTCCATTCCATTCTATTCCATTCCATTCCATTCCTTTCCTTTCCATTCGAATCCACTCCATCTTATTCCATTCCACTCCACTTCTCTCCATTCCATTCCATTCCATTCCATTCCATTCCATTCCATTACTTTCCTTTCCATTCGACTCCACTCAACTCCATTTCATTCCACTTCATTCCATTCCATTCCACTCCATTCGACTCCAGTCCAGTCCACTGCACCCCATTCCACTCCATCCCATTCCATCCCATTCCACTTCACTCCATTGTACTCCACTCCACTCCACTCAATTCAGCTCCATTCCATTGTATTCCATCACGTTACATTCCATTATACTACACTCCACTCGACTCCACTCCATTCCATTCCATTCCATTCCATTCATTCCACTCTATTCCATTCCATCACATTTCACTCCACTCCATTCCACTCCAATTCATTCCATTCAATTCCACTACATTCAATTCCACCCCATCCCATTCCATTCCACTCCACTCCACTCCACTGTACTCCATTCCAATCCATTCCACTCCACTCCACTGCACTCCATTCCAATCCATTCCATTCTACTCCATTCCATTCCATTCCTTTCTTTCGTCAGGAAAACAATCCGTAACTCACACGAGAGTGCAGTGGCATAATATCAGCTCACGTTTCATTTCACTGTTCCATTCAATTCCAATCCATTCCATTCCAATCTGCAACTTTCCATGCCATTCCTCTCCATTCCATTCTGTTCCATTCCATTCCATTCCATTCCATTCCACTCCACTCCACTCCATTCCATTCCATTCCATTCCATTCCATTCCATTCCATTCCATTCCATTCCATTCCACTCCTTTCCACTCCATTCCATTCCATTCTATTCCATTCCTCTCCACTCCAAACCACTACACTTAATTCCATTCCACTCCATCCCATGCCATTCCACTCCATTCCACTCCACTGCCCTCCAGTCCAGTCTTCTCCATTGAAATCCATCCCATTCCACATCACTGCATTCCACTCCACTCCACTCCTCTCCTCCCCACTACATTCCTTTCTATTACATCTCATTCTGTTCAACTCCATTCCAATCCTCTCCATTCCACTCCACTCAATTCCACTCCACTCCATTCCATTTCATTCAATTCCATTCCACCCCATTGCATTCCATTCTTTCTTTCAAAAGGATCTCACTCTCTCACTCATGCTGGAGTGCAGTGCCACTATCTCAGTTCACATTCCATGAAACCGTTCCATTCCATTTCATTCCATTCCATTTCTTTCCATTCCATTGCTTTCCATTCCTTTCTATTCCATTCCATTCCTTTTCATTCCATTCCACTACACTCCACTGCACTCCTCTCCACTCCGTTCATATCCATTCCATCCCATTCCATTCTATTCCACTCCATTCCATTCCACTCCACCTCACTCCTCTCCATTCCAACCCATTCCATTCCACTCCATTCCATTCCATTCCAATGCATTCCACTTCATAGCATTCCATTCCTTGCTTTCCAAGGGATGTCACTCCATCACCTAGGTGGCACTGCAGTGGCACAATCTCAGCTCATATTTCATTTCATCATTCATTTACACTGCATTCCATTCCCTTTCCTTCCATTCCATTCCATTCCATTCCACTGCACTCCACTGAATTCCATTCCGTTCCATTCCATTCGATTCCACTCCATTCCATTCCATTCCTTTCTTTCGACGAGATCTCACTCTGTCACGCAGGCTGGAATGTAGTGGCACAATCTCAGCTCACATTTCATTTCAACATTCCATTCCATTCCTTTCCATATAACTGCACGCCACTCCATTCCACTCAATTCTATTCCATCAAATCCCAATACACTTCATTCCACTCCACTCCACTCCACTCCTCTCTACTCTATTGCACTCCATTCCATTGCACTCCATGCCATTCCATTCCACTCCACTCCACTCCAATCCAGTCCACTCCCCTCCATTCTACTGCTTTCCATTCCATTCCATTCCAATCCATTCCATTCCATTCCATTCCTTTCTTTCGACAGGATCTCACTCTGTCACCCAGGCTGAAGTGCAGTGGTACAATCTGAGCTCACATTTCATTTCAGCATTCCATTCCCTTACATTCCATTCCTTTCTTTTGACAGCATTTCACCGTTCTATTCCATTCTATTCTATTCCACTCCACTGCACTCTACTGCACTCAAATCCTTTCCATTCCATTCTGTTCCACTCCATTCCACTCCATTCCACTCCATTCCATTCCACTCTCCTCCCCACTCCACTCCACACTAATCCTTTCCATACTACTCCAACCCATTTCTTTCCACTCCATTGCACTGTAATCCACTCCACTCCCTTCCATTCCATTCCACTCCATTCCACTCCATTCCATTCCACTCCTCTCCACTCCACTCTACTCCACTAACCTCCCCTTCATTCCATTCCCTTCCATCCCATCCCATTCCACCCCATTCCTCTCCACACCACTCCATTCCACTCCTTTCCCTCCACTCCACTCCACTCTATTCCATCCCATTCCATTCCAATAAATTCCACTCCAATCCACTTCACTAAACTCCATTGCATTCCATTCTATTACATAGTATTATATTCCACTCCACTCCACTCAACTCCACTCCACTACACTGAACTCCACTCCACTCCATTCCATTCCTTTCCAATCCAATACACTCCATTCCATTACAATCCTCTCTTTCGATGAGATCTCACTCTGTCACCCAGGCTTGAGTGAAGTGGCACTATCTCAGCTCACATTTCATTTCACCATTCCATTCCATTCCAATCCATTCCATTAAATTCCATTCCATTCCACTCCACTCCGCTAAACTCCACTACTTTCCACTCCATTACACTCCACTCCACTCGACTGCAGTCTACTCCACTTCTTTCCACTCCATCTCATTGCATTCCACTCAATTTCACACAACCCAATCCACTCCACTCGATTAAATTCCATTCCACTCCACTCCACTCCAATCCCTTCCATTCCATTGCTTTCCACTCCATTCTACTCCACTCAGCTGCACTCCAATCCTCTTGATCCCATACCATCCCTTTCCATTTCACTGCGTTCCACTGCACTCCACTCCACTCCACTCCATTCCATTCAATCCCATTGCATTCCACTCCATTCCACTCCACTCCACTCCAATCCATTCCACTCCATTCCACTTCCCTCCACTCCACTGAATTCCATTCCATTCCACTCCATTCCACTCCCCTCCACTCCACTTCACTTCACTCCAATCCATTCCATTCCATTCTTTGCCATCCCTTTCAATTCCATTCCATTCCATTCCATTCCATTCCATTCCACTCCACTCCACTCCATTCCATTCCAATCCATTCCACTTTACGCCACTCCACTTCTTTCCACTCCACTCCATTCCATTCCATTCCATTCTATTCCACTCCACTCTACTCCACTCCTCTTCATTCCATTCCACTCCATCCCATTCCATTCCACTCCATTCCCTTCCACTCCACTAAACTCCACTCCACTCCAGTCCACTCCAAGCCATTCCATTCCTTTATTTCCATAGGATCTCCCTCGGTCACCCAGGCTGGAGTGCAGTGGCACAATGACAGCCCACATTTCATTGCATTCCATTGCATTCCATTCAATTCCATTACATTCCATTACATTCCACTCCACTCCACTCCCTTCCATTTCATCCCATTCCATTCCACTACGTTCCACTCCACTCCACTCCACGCCACACCACTGCACTCCGCTCCACTCCATTCCATTCTATTCCATCCCATTCCATTCCATTACATTCTCTTCCTTTCTTCTGACAGGATCTCACTGTCTCAATAGGGATGGATTGCAGTGGCACAATCTCAGCTCACATTTCATTTCACCATTCCATTCCACTGCACTCCATTCCATTCTATTCCATTGCATTCCATTGCATTCAATTCCATTTCATTCCCTTCTTTTCCATTCTACTCCACTCCACTCCACTCCACTCCATTCCACTCCACTCCTTACCACTCCTCTCCATTCCAGTCCACTCCACTCCACCCCATTCCATTCAATCCCATTCCATTCCAATACATTCCACTCTACACTACCCCCTCCACTCCACTCCACTCCATTCCATTCCATTCATTCCCATTCCATTACACTCCATTACACTCCATTACACTCCACTGCACTCCATTCCTTTCCACTCCATCCCATTCCATTCCACTCCACGCCACTCCACTCCTCTCCATTCCAATCCATTCCATTCCACTACATTCCTTTCCATTCCTTTCCTTCGACAGGATCTAACTCTGTCATACATGCTGGAGTGCAGTGGCACAATCTCATGTCACATTTCATTTCACAATTCCATTGACTTCCATGCCACTCCATTCCATTCCATTCCACATAATTCCTGTCCAATCCACTGCACTCCACTCCACTCCATGCCATTCCATTCCATTGCATTCCAGTCCATTCCAGTCCATTCCAGTCCATTCCACTTCCCTCCACTCCACTCCACCATATTCTATTCCATTAAATTACACTCTATTTCACCCCACTCCACTCCACTACACTCCATTCCATTCCATTCCATTCCATCTCATCACATTCAACTCCATTCCACTCCTGCCCACTCCACTCCACTCCAGTCTATTCCACTCCACTCCACTGCACTCCTCTGCTCTCCACTCCATTCCATTGCATTCCATTCTTTAACGTCCCATTCCTTTCTTTCAAGAGGATTTCACCATTCCATTCCATTCCACTCCACTGCACTCTACTCCACTCCACTCAATTCCCTTCCATTCCATTCCACTCCATTCTACACCACTCCACTCCCCTCCATTCCATGCCATGCCATTCCACTCCATTCCACTCCACTCCACTCTACTCTACAATATTCCTTTCCATTCCACTCCAACCCATTTCTTTCCACTCTGTTCCACTCCACTCCACTCCATTTCCTTCCATTCCATTCCATTCCATCCCATTCCATTCCACTCTATTCCACTCCACTCCATTCCACTCCACTCCACTCAACTCCATTCCCCTACATTCCATTACAGTCCATTCCATTCCATTCCCTTCCATTCCATTGCATTCCATTCCATTCCATTCCCTTCCATTCCATTGCATTCCATTCCATTCCCTTCCATTCCTTTCCCTTCCATTCCATTCCATTCCATTTCATTCCATTCCACTGTATTCCTCTCCATTCCTTTCTTTCGACAGGATCTCACTCTGTCACAAATGCTGGTGTGGAGTGGCACAATCTCAGTTCTCATTTCATTTCACCATTGAATTCCAGTCCATTCCATTGCATTCCGTTCCACTGCACTCCACTCCCCTCCAGTCCACTCCACTCCAGTGCATTTCATTCGATTCCACTCAATTCCATCCACTGAACTCCATTCTATTCCATCCCATTCCATTCCAATCAATTCCACTCCACTCCACTCCACTAAACTCCACTCCATTGCATTCCATTATTTCCCATTCCATTCCACTAAAATCCACTCCACTCCACTCCACTCCACACCACTGCATTCCTTTCCATTCCATTGCAGTACTCTGCATTCCATTCCATTCCTTTCTTTCGATGGGATCTCACTGTGTTACCCAGGCTTGTGCGCAGTGTCACAATCTCAGATCGCATTTCATTTCATCACTCCATTCCATTCCATTCCATTCCATTCTATTCTATTCCATTCCATCCATTAAATTCCATGCCATTCCACTCCACTCCACTCCACTAAACTCCACTCCATTCCACTCCATTCCACTCCACTAAACTCCACTCCTTTCCACTCCATTCAACTCCACTCCACTCGACTGCAGTCCACTCTACATCCTTCCACCCCATGCCATTCCATTCCACTCCATACCACTCCACTCCAATCCACTCCACTCTATTAAATTCCATTCCACTCCACTCCGCCCCATTCCACTCCTTTCCACTCCACTCCACTCCACTCGATCCCATTCCATCTCTTTCCATTCCACTGAATTCCACTCCAGTCCACTCCAATCCACTCCCTTCCATTCCATTGCATCCCATTGCATTCCACCCCATTCTACTCCACTCCAATCCATTGCATTTCATTGCTTCTCATTGCATTCCACTGAATTCCACTCCAATTCACACCACTCAACACCACTCCACTCCACTCCACTCCACTCTACTGCACTCCAATCCTTTCTTTTCCATTCCATTCCATTCCACTCCTTTTTATTCCATTCCTTCCTTTCGACAGGACCTCAGTCTGTCACCCAGGTTGGAATGCAGTGGCAGAATCTCATCTCACATTTCATTTCACCATTCCATTCCTATCCATTCTATTCAATGCTATTCCATTCCATTAAATGTCACTCCAATCTTCTCCACTCCATTCCATTCGACTCCACTCAACTCCACTGCACTCCGCTCCACTCCATTCAACTCTGCTCCACTCCACACTTCTCCACTCCACTCAACTCATCTCATTTGCATTCCATTCCATTCCATTCAACTCCATACCATTCCACTCTTTTCTTTTGAAAGGACCTCACTCTGTCACCCAGGCTAGAGTGCAGTGGCACAATATCAGCTCAGGTTTCCTTTCACCATTCTATTCCATTGCTTTCCATTTCATTTCCTTCAATTGCATTGCATTGCATTGCATTCCATTCCATTCAATTCAACTTCCCTCCACTCCACTCCTCTCCTCTCCATTCCATTACATTACTTTCAATTCCACTCCATTCTTCTCTACTCCACTCCACTCTACTCCACTCCAGTCCAGTGCACTCCACTCTATTCCATTCCATTACTTTCCACTCAGTTCCATGCCTTTCCTTTCTTTCAACAGGATCTCAGTCTGTCACCCAGGCTGCAGTGCGGTGGCACAATCTCAGCTCACATTTCATTTCACATTTCCATTCGATTCAATTCGATTCCATTCCATTCCATTCCATTCCATTCTGTTCCATTCCATACCATTCTATTCCATTCCACTCCACTCCACTCCAATCTACTCCATTCCTTTACAATCCATTCCAATGCACTCCACTCCACTCCACTCTACTACAGTGCAGTCCATTCCATTGCACTCCATGCAATTCCATTCCACTCCACTCCACTCCTGTCCACTCACTCCCCTCCACTCCACTCCCATCTGTTCCATTCCATTCTCTCCATTTCATCCCATTCCTTTCTTTCGACAGGATCTCAGTCTGTCACCCAGGCTGGAGTTCAGTGGCACAATCTGAGCTCACATTTTATTTCACCATTCCATCCATTCCATTCCATTTTATTCCAGTCTATTCCATTCCACTCCTTTCCATTCCATTCCATTCCACTCCACTCCACTCCACTCCACACCACTTCATTCCATTCCATTGCATTCCATTCCTATGCTCTCCGTTCCACTACGCTAGGCTACACTACACTCCTCTCCATCCCATTATATCCCATTCAATTACTCTCCATTCAGCGTCACTCCACTCCACTCCACTCCACTCCATTCAACTCCTCTCCACGTCAATCCACTCCACGCCTCCCCACTCCTCTCATTTCCATTCCATTCCATTCCATTCCACTCCATTCCATTCCTTTATTTCCACGGGATCTCACTCTGTCACCCAGGCTAGATTGCAGTGGATAAATATCAGCTCACATTTCATTTCACCATTCCATTAAATTCCATTCCTTTCCATTGTATTGTATTCCTTTCCATTTCATTACATTCCATCCCATTCCATTTCACTCCCCTCCAATCCACCCCACTGCACTCCACTCCACTCCATTCCATTCCATTCCATTCCTCTCTATTCCATTCCATTCTTTCTTTCGACAGGATCTCACACTGTCACCCAGGCTGGAGTGCAATGTCACAATCGCAGCTCACATTTCATTTCACCATTCCATTCCAATCCATTCCATCAATTCCATTCCATTCAATTCCATGCTACCCCAATCCTCTCCACTCCACTCCATTCCACTACACTCAACTCTACTGCACTCATCTCCACTCATCTCCACTCCAGTGCATTCCATTCCTTTGTATTCCATTGCACTCCACTCCACTGCACTAAAATAAATTCCAATCCATTCCGTTCTTTCCATTCGTTTTAATTCCTTTCCATTCCAATGCACTCCTCTCCACTCTATCCCATTCTATCCATTTCCATTCCACTCCGTTCCACTCCACTCTACCCCACTCCAGTCCACTCCATTCCACTGCAGTGGCACAATCTCATCTCACATTTTATTTCACCATTCCTTTCCTTTCCATTCCATTCCACTTCACATCAATCCACTCCATTCAACTCCACTCCACTTCACTCCACTCCTCTCCATTCCACTCCATTCCAATCCATTCCATTCCATTACAGTCCATTCCATTCCATGAGTTTCTTTCAAGAGTATCTTACTCTGTCATCCATGCTGGACAGCAGTGGCGAAATCGCAGCTGAATTTTCATTTCACTATTCCAATCCATTGCATTCCATTCCATTCCACTCCATTCAGTTGCAATCCATTCTACTCCACTCCATCCACTCCACTCCACTCCATCTCATTCCATCCCATACCATTCCACTCCATTCTGTTCCACTCCACTCCACTCATCCATTTGCATTCCATTCCATTCCATTTAACTGCATTCCATTCCATTCCTTTCTTTTGAAAGGATCTCACTCTGTCACCCAGACTAGAGTGTAGTGGCACAATATCAGCTCACTTTTCCTTTCAACATTCCATTCCATTGCATTCATTCCATTCCCTTCAATTGCATTGCATTGCATTGCATTCCATTCCATTCCATTCCATTCCATTCCATTTCACTCCCCTCCACTCCTCTCCATTCCATTCCATTCCATTCCACTCCATTCCATTCCATTCCATTCCATTCCATTCCATTCCATTCCATTCCACTCCACTCCACTCCATTCCATTCCATTCCACTCCATTGTGTCCCATTGCTTTCCTTCTACAGGATCTCAGTCTTTCACCCAGGCTGGAGTGCACTGGAACAATCTCAGCTCTCATTTCATTTCACAATTCCATTCCATTCCATTCCATTCCACTCCACTCCACTCCACTCTACTCCACTCCATTCCACTCCACTCTACTCCACCCCACTCCACTCCTTTCCATTACACTCTATTGCATTCCATTACTTTCTTTCGACATGATCTCAGTCTGTCACCCAGGCTGGACTGCAGTGACACAATCTTCCTTTTCATGTGTCCATTCCATTCCATTCCACTCCATTCCATTCCACTCCATTCCATTCCATTCCACTCCATTCCATTCCATTGCTTTCTTTCAACAGATTCTCAAACTGTCACTCAGGCTGGAGTTCAGTGGCACAATCTCAGGTCATATTTTATTTCACCATTACATTCCAATCCACTCCATTCCACTGCACCCCAGTACTCCTCTCCACACCCTTCCGCTCCACTCTATTGTACTGCAGTGCCACAATCTCAGCTCACACTTCATTTCAACTTTCTATTCCATTCCATTCCATTCCATTCCACTGCATTCCATTCCACTCCACTCCACTCCACTTTATTCCACTCCACTGCACTCCACTCCACTCCACTCCATTCCATTCCCCTCCTTTCCACTCCATTCCTTTCTTTTGACAGGATCTTACTCTGTCACCCAGGCTGTAGTGCAGTGGCAAAAATCTCAGCACACTTTTCATTTCACCATTCCATTCCTTTCCATTCCATTCCATAACATTCCAGTGAATTACACTCCACTCCATTCTATTCCATTCCTTTCCATTCCACTCCACTCCACTCCATCCCATTGAATCCCATTGGATGCCACTCCATTCCACTCCACTCCACCCCACTCGATTCCACTCCATTCCATTCCATCCTATTCCATTCCACTCCATTCCACTCCACTCCACTCCAATCCTCTCCACTACATTCAATTCCACTCTAATCCATTCCAATCCATTTCATTCCATTCCTTGCTTTCGACAGGATCTCAGTCCATCACCCACACTGCACTGCAGTGGCACAATTCCAGCTCACATTTCATTTCTCCATTCTATTCCACTGCATTCAATTCCACTTCCTTTCATTGCATTCCATTCAATTTCCTTTCATTGCATTCCATTCCATTCCACTCCACTCCACTAAACTCCACTCCATTCCACTACACTTCACTTCATTCCATTCCATCCCGTCCCATTCCACTGCACTCCACTCCATTCCATTCCATTCCTTTCCATTCCATTACACTCCATTCCACTCCACTGCCCTCCCCTCCACTGCAATCCACTCCAATCCATTCTATTCCATTCCTTTCCATTCCATCCCACTCCACTCCACTCGACTCCAGTCCAATCCTTTCAATTCCATTCTTTTCCATTCCACTCCTTTCCATTCCATTCCTATCTTTCGACAGCATCTCATTCTGTCACCCAAGCAGGAGTGCAGTGGCACAATATCAGCTCACATTTCACTTCACCATTCCATTCCATTCCATTCCATTCCATTTCGTTCATTTCCATTGCATTGTATTCATTTCCACTCCATTCCATCCCATTCCATTCCATTCCACTGCCCTCCACTCCACTCCACTCCACTCCCTTCTTCTTCAGTGGCACAGTCTCAGCTTACTTTTCATTTCAACATTCCATTCCATTCCACTTCACTCCAATCCACTGCATTCCACTCCACTCCACTTCACTCCTCTCCAATCCATTCCACTCCATTCCAATCCATTCCATTCCCTTACAGTCCATTACATTCCATTCCTCTCTTTCGAGAGGATCTCTCTCTTTCATCCAGGCTGAAGGGCAGTGGCAAAATCTCAGCTCACATTTCATTTCACCATTCCATTGCAATGCATTCCATTCCATTCCACTTCATTCAGTTCTATTCCATTCCACTCCAGTCCACTCCACTTCACTCTACTCCACTCCACACCACTTCATTCCATTTCATTGCATTCCATTACCTTCAGCTTCATTCCAGTACACTTCTCTCCATTCTACTCCACTCCATCCCATACAATTCCATTCCATTTCTTTCCATTCCACTCCAATCATCTCATCTGCATTCCATTCTATTTCTTTCCACTCCACTCCACTCATCTCATTTGCATTCCATTCTATTCCATTCAACCATTCCATTCAACTCCATTCCATTCCTTTCTTTCGACAGGATCTCTCTCTGTCACCCAGTCTAGACTGCAGTGGCACTATATCAGCTCTCTTTTCATTTCACCATTCCATTCTATTGCATTCCATTCCATTCCCTTCAACTGCATTTCGTTCCATTCCATTCCATTCCATCCCATCCCTTTCCACTCCCCTCTACTCCACTCCACTCCATTCCATTCTCTTCCATTATATTACATTACATTCTACTCCATTCCTCTCCACTGCACTCCACTCGGCTCCACTCCTTTCCATTCCATTCCACTCCACTCCACTCCATTCCATTCCATTCCACTACATTTCAAACCATTCCTTTCTTTCGACAGGATCTCAGTCTTTCACCCAGGCTGGAGTGAAGTGGAACAATCTCAGGTCACATTTATTTTCACAATTCCATTCCATTCCATTCCATACCATTCTATGCCATTCCACTCCACTCGTCTCTACTCCATTCCTTTACACTCCATTCCACTCCACTCCACTCCACTCGTCTCTACTCCATTCCATTACACTCAATTCCACTCCACTCCACTCCACTCAATTCCACTCCATCCCATTTTATTCCACTCCATTCCACTTCACTCTACTCCACCCCACTCCACTCCACTCCACTCCTTTCCATTCCATTCCATTCCACTCTTTCATTTCATTGTTTTCTTTCAAAATGTTCTGACTGTGTCACCCAGGCTGGACTGCAGTGACACAATGTCACTTTTCATTTCACCATTCCATTCCATTCCATTCCATTCCATTCCACTCCACTCCACTCCATCCCACTCCATTCCAATCCACTCCACTCTATTCCATTCTATCCCGTTCCATTCCACCCCATTCCGTTCCACCCCACTCCACTCCACTCCGCTCCACTCCATTCAACTACACTCCATTCCTTTCCATTCCATTCCATTCCACTCTTTCATTTCATTGTTTTCTTTCAAAATGTTCTCACTGTGTCACCCAGGCTGGACTGCAGTGACACAATGTCACTTTTCATTTCACCATTCCATTCCATTCCATTCCATTCCATTCCATTCCATTCCACTCCACTCCACTCCATCCCACTCCATTCCAATCCACTCCACTCTATTCCATTCTATCCCGTTCCATTCCACCCCATTCCGTTCCACCCCACTCCACTCCACTCCGCTCCACTCCATTCAACTACACTCCATTCCTTTCCATTCCACGCCATTCCATTCCATTGCTTTCTTTCAACAGAATCTCAAACTGTGACCTAGGATGGAGTTCAGTGGTACAATCTCAGCTCATATTTCATTTCCCCATTACATTCCATTCCACTCCATTCCACTCCACTCCAGTATGCTCCACTCCACTCCACTGTATTCCACTGCAGTACCACAATCTCAGCTTACACTTCTTTTCAATATTCCATTCCATTCCATTCCATTCCATTGCATTCAATTCCACTCCACTCCACTCCACTTTATTCCACTCCACTGCACTCCACTCCACTCTACTCCATTCCATTCCACTCCATTCCACTTCATTCCTATCCATTCCTTTCTTTTGAGAGAATCTTACTCTGTCGCTGACAAAATCTCAGCACACATTTCATTTCACCATTCCATTCCATAACATTCTATTACATTCCACTCCACTCTATTCCATTCCATTCCATTCCATTCTATTCCATTCCATTCCACTCCACTCCACTCCATCCCATTGAATTCCATTGTATTCCACTCCATTCTACTCCACTCCTCTCCACTCCATTTCATTTAAATCCATCCCAATTCATATCATTCCATTGTTTGCTTTCAAGAGGATCTCACCCCATCACCCATGCTGCACTGCAGTGGCACAATCTCAGCTCACATTTCATTTCAGCATTCCATTCCATGCATACAGTTCCATTCCCTTCCATTCCTTTCCATTCCATTCCGCTCCACTCCACTACACTCCACTGCATTCCACTCCAATCCATTCCATCCCATCCCTTTCCAGTGCACTCCACTCCATTCCATTCCTTTCCTTTTCATTCCATTACTCTCCATTACAATCCACTCCCCTCCACTCCACTGCACTCCAGTCCAATTCATTCAATTCCATTCCATTCCATTCCATTCCATTCCATTCCAGTCCACTCCACTCCACTCGAGTCCAATCCAGTCCATTCTATTCCATTCTTTTCCATTCCACTCCATTCCATTTGATTCCTATCTTTCGACAGCATCTCACTCTGTCACCCATGGTGGAGTGCAATGGTGCAATCTCAGGTCACATTTCATTCCACCTTTCCATTCCATTCCATTCCATTCCATTCCATTCCATTCCATTCCGTTCCATTCCACTCCACTCCACTCCATTTCATTCCATCTAATTCCATTCCAGTACATTCAACTCCAGTCCACTCCACTCCACACCACCACACTCTATTCTATTCCATCCCCTTACATTTCACTCCATTGCACTGTGGTCCACTCCACTCCACTCCACTCCATTCAATTCAACTCCATCAAATTCCACTCCACTCCACTCCACTCCACCCCAATCCACTCCACTCCACCCCACTCCACTCCACTCCTCTCCACTCCCTTGCACTGAATTCCTTTCCATTCCACTTCATTCTATTCCATTTCTTTCCTTCGAGAGGATGTCACTCTGTCACCAAGGATGGAGGGCAGGAGCACAATCTCAGCTCACATTTCATTTCACGATTGCATTCCAGTCCATTCCATTCCATTCCATTCCATTCCGTTTAATTCCACTCCACTCCTCTCCTCTCCACTCCACGTCATTCCATTCCATTCCATTTCGTTCCACTCCATTCCAATCCACTTCACTCCACTCCATCTAATTCTATCCCATTGCATTCCACTGCATTCCACTCCATTTCACTCAACTCTGCTTCATTAGTTTCCATTCTTTCCCATCCCATTCCACTCCATTCCACTTCTCTCCACTCCACTCCACGTCTCCACTCCATTCCATTCTATTCCATTCCATTCCATTCCACTCCTTTATTTCTACAGTATCTCAATCTGTCACACAGGCTGGAGTGCAGTCGCACAATCTCGGCTCATATTTGATTCCTCCATTCCATTCCATTTCACTCCATTCCATTCCAATATTTTCATTCCATTCCACTCCACTTCACTCCACTCCACTCCATTCCGTTACATTCCTATCCATTCTGCTCCTCTCCATTCCACTCCATTCCATTCCATCCCACTTCATTTCTCTCCATTCCACTCCACTCGACTCCATGCCACTCCACTCGATTACCCTCTCCTCCTTTCAATTCCATTTTTTTCCATTCCACTCCATTCCTTTCTTTCAAAAGGATCTCACTCTGTCATCCAGGCTGGAATGCAGTAGCACAATCTCAGCTCACATTTCATTTCAGCATTCCATTCCATTTCAATCCACTCCACTCCACTCTACTCCACTAAATTCCATTCTATTCCACTCCACTCCACTGCACTCCTCTCCATTCCATCACATTCCATTGCACTCCACTCCATTCCACTCCATTCCACTCCACTCCACTCCACTCCATTCCATTCCATTCCACTCCAGTACACTCCATTGCATTAAATTCTTTTCTTTCGACAGGTTCTCACTTAGTCACCCAGGCTGGAGTGCTTTGGCACAATATTATCTCACATTTCATTTCACCATTCCATTTCATTCCATTGCGTTCCATTATATTCCATTCCATTCCAGTCCTCTCCACTCCACTCCATTCCACTCCACTCCTCTCCATTCCAGTCCCCTCCATTTCATTCCACTCCGTCACATTCCATTCCACTCCAATCCACTCCAATCCACTCCACTTCACTCCATTCCATTCCATTCCACTCCATTATATTCCATTCCTTTCTATCGACAGGATATCACTCTGTCACCGAGCCTGGAGTGCAGTGGCACAATCTCACCTTACATGTCATTTCACAATCCCATTCCATTCCTTTCCATTCCATTCCATTCCATTCCATTCCAATCCAATCCACTTCACTCCACTCCACTACATTGAAATCCATCACATTCCATTTCATTCCATGCCACTCCACTACAGTCCACTCCACTCTACTCCACTCCACTCCATTCCGTTCCATTACATCCCATTTCATTCCACTCCATTCCACTCCATTCCACTCTAATGCATTCCACTCCACTCCACTCTGTTCCATTCCATTCCATTTCATTCGACTCCATTCTATTCCATACCTTTCTTTTGGCAGGGACTCACTCTGTCACAAAGGCTGGAGTGCAGTGGCACAATCTTAACTCACATTTAATTTCACCGTTCCGTTCCATTCCGTTCCGTTCCATTCCATTCCGTTCCGTTCCATTCCGTTCCATTCCGTTCCGTTGCATTCCACTCCACTCCACTCCACTCCGTAGAAATCCATCTCATTTCATTTCACTCCAGTCCTCTCCACTCCACTCCTCTCCACTCCACTCCATTCCATTTCATTCCAGTCCATTCCACTCCACTTCCCTCCACTCGGCTCCAATCCACTCCACTCAACTCCATTCCATTCCATTCCATTCCTTTCCATTCCATTCCATTCTATACTTTTCTCTCGACAGGGTCTTACTTTGTCACACAGGTTGGATTGCAGTGGCACAATCTCAACTCACATTTCGTTTCACCTTTCCATTCCATTCCATTCCTTTCCATTCCACTCCACTCCACTCCATTCCATTCCATCCAATTCCATTCCTCTCCAATCCACTCCAGTCCGCTCCTATCCATTCCATTCCATGCATTTCCATTCCACTTCATTCCACTAAATCCACTGCACTCTATTCCACTCCATTCCATTCCATTCTATTCCATTCCATTCCATTGCATTCCATTCCATTCTATTCCATTCCATTCCATTCCATTTTACTTCACTCCACTCCAACTCCACTCCAAACTACTACATTCCATTCCATTCCACTCCCCTACCCTCTACTCCAATCCCCTAAATTTCATCCCATTCCTTTCCACTCTATTCACTCCACTCCACTCCTCTCCGATCCACTTCACTCGTCTCCATTCCGTTCCATTCTGTTACATCCCATTCCTTTCAACTCCATTCCACTCCACTCCATTCCACTCCACACAACTCCACTCCACTCCATTTAATTCTATTCCATTCCATTCCACCACATTGCATTCCATTCCTGTCCTTCGACTGGATCTCACTCTTTCACCCAGGCTGGAGTGCAGTGGCACAATCTCAGCTCACATTTCATTTAACCATTCTATTCCACTGCATTCCATTCCATTCCTTTCCATTCCATTCCATTCCATTAAATTCCATTCCATTTCATTCCATTCCACTCAACTCCACTGCACTCCTCTCCACTCCACTCCACTCCATGGCATTCCATTCCATTCCACTCTATTGCACTCCACTCTGCTCCACTCCACCCGTTTCCAGTCCTCTCCATTCTATTCCTCTCCATCCCATTCCATTGCACTCCATTCCACTCCACTTCACTCCACTCCACTCCACTGCATGCCACTCCACTCCACTACATTACATTCCGTTCCATTACACTCCATTCCATTCCATTCCTTTGTTTTAACAGGATCTTACTCTGTCACCCAGACGGCAGTGCAATGCCAAAATCATAGTACACATTTCACTTCACCACTCCATTGCATTCCATTCCATTGCTTTCCATTCCATTCCATAACATTCCATACCTCTCCATAACATTCCATTCTATTCTACTGCAATCCATTCTATTCCCTTCCATTCCATTCCATTCCACTGCACTCCACTCCGCTGCATTCCATTGAATCCCATTCGATTCCACTCCATTCCATTCCACTCCACTCCACTCCATTCTATTCCATTCTTTTCCTTCCTGTTCCATTGCACTCCATTCCACTCCTCTCCAAAACTCTCCACTCCATTCCATTCCATACGAATCCATTGCACTACTTTGCATTCCATTCCTTGCTTTCAACAGGATGATTCCATCATCCAGTCTTCACTGCAGTGGCACAATCTCAGCTCACATTTCATTTCACCATTCCATTCCTCCACACTCCATTCCCTTCCATTCAATTCCATTCCATTCCAGTCCACTCCACTAAACTCCACCCCACTCCACTCCATTGTGTCCCATCCCATTCCACTGCACTCCACTACATCCCACTCCTATCCACTCCAATCCATTCCTTTCCATAGCAACCCCCTCCTTCCACTCCACTCCACTCTGCTGCACTCCACTCCACTCCATTCTATTCCATTTCATTCGATGCCCCCACATTCCATTCCATTCCTTTCTTTCGACAGGATCTCACTCTGTCACCCATGCTGTAGTGCAGTGGCACAATATCAGCTCATGTTTCATTACACCATTCCATTCCAATCCATTCCTTTCCATTGTATTCCATTCCATTCCATTGTATTCCATTCCATTCCATTTAATTCCACTGCACTTCTTTCCATTCCACTCCACTCCATTCCATTACATTCCGTTCCATTCCATTCCATTCCTCTGCATTCCACTCCACTCCTCTACACTCAAGTCTATTCCAGTTCATTCCATTGCACTCCATTCCACTGCACTCTACTCCACTCCACTGGTCTCCATTCCATTCCATTCCTTGCCATTCCACTTCTTTCCATTCCATTCCTTCATTTCGACAGGATCTTACTCTGCAACCGAGGTTGGAGACCAGTGGCACAATATCAGCTCACGTTTCATTTCACCATTGCATTCCATTCCATTCCATAATATTCTAATCCATTCCACTCCACTCCGCTCTGCTCCGCTCCACTCCACTCCATCCCAATCCATCCCATTCCACTCCACCACAATCCACTCCACTGCACTCCACTCTTGTCCTTTCCACTACACTCCACTCCATCCCATTCGATCACATTACGTTCCACTCCATTCCACTCCACTCGACTCCATTCCACTCTATTCCATTCCATTACATCCAATCCCATTCGACTCCACCCCACTCGACTGCACTCCACTCCACTCCATTGCCTTCCATTCCATTCTATTCAACTGCATTCCATTATATTCCTTGTTTTCGAGAGGATCTCACTCTCTGACCCACGCTAGAGTGCATTGGCACAATCTCAGCTCACCTTTCATTTAACCATTCCATTCCATTGCATTTCATTCCATTCCATTCCATTGTATTCCATTCCATTCCCTTCCTTTCCATTCCATTCCACTACATTTCACTCCAATCCACTTCACTCCATTCCACTCCGTCCCATTCCATTACACTCTAATCCACTGCATTCCACTCCACTGCACTCCATTCAATTTCATTGCATCCCATTCCATTCCACTGCATTTCACTCCAATCCACTTCACTGCACTCCATTCCTTTCCATTCCATTCCATTCCACTGGACTCCACTCCACTCCACTCCACTCCATTCTACTCCATTCCTTTGCATCCCATTACATTCAATTCCATTGCATTCCATTCCTTTCTTTTGACAGGATCTCACTGTTTCTCCCAGGCTGGACTGCAGTGGCGCAATTTCAGCTGACATTTCATTTCACTATTCCAATCAATTTCATTCGATTCCGTTCCATTACACTCCACTCTACTCCATTCCATTGCATTATACTCCCTTACACTCCACTCCACTATACGCCATTCCATTCCATTCCATTCCACTCCACTCCACTGCAATCCTCTCCACTCGATCCCATTCCATCCCATTACATTCCACTAGATTCCACTCCACTCCACTCAACTCCGTTCCACTGCATTCCATCCCTTTCCATTCTTGCCATTCCCCTCCACTGCACAAAGTCAGCTCACGTTTCATTTCACCATTGGAATCCATTCCATTCCATTCCATTCCACTCCGCTCCACTCCACTCCATGCCTTTCCATTCCACTACATTCCAGTCCATTTCACTCTCCATTCCACTCCACTCCATCTCATTCTATCCCATTGCATTCCACTCCATTCCCCTCAACTCCACTCCACTCTGCTTCATTCCATTCCTTTCCATCCCACTCCACTCCATTCCATACCTCTCCACTCTACTCCATTCCACTCCTCTCCACTTCTTTCCATTCCATTCCATTCCATTTCATTCCATTCCAACTCTTTCTTTTGAGAGCATCTAACTCTGTCACACAGGCTGTTGAGCATTGGCACAATCTGCTGACATTTCATTTCTCCATTCCATTCCCTTCAATTCCATACCATTTCTTTCCTTTCCACTCCATTCCACTACACTCCACTCCATTCCATTCCATTCCATCCCATTCCATTCCACTCCACTGCACCCCACTCCACGCCACTCCATTCCATTCCATTCCACTCCATTTTGCTCCAATCCACTTCATCCATTCCACTCCATTCCATTCCATCCCATTCCATTCCACTCCTCTCCACTCCACTCCAATCCCCTCCATTCCATTCCATCCCATTCCATTCCACTCCATTCCACTCCATTCGAATCCACTCCACTCCACTCGACTATACTCCAATCCATTCAATTCCATTCTATTCCATTCCTTTCAATTGCATTGCATTCCTTTTTTTCAACAGGATCACACTCTGTCACACAGGCTGGAGTTTAGTGGTACAATTTCAGCTCACATTTCATTTCACCATTCCATTCCATTTCGTTTCATTTCATTCCACTCCACTCCACTCCACTCCTCTAAATTACATTCCATTCCACTCCACTTTTCTCCACTACACTACACTCCCCTCCATTCCATCCCATTCCATTCCACTCTATTCCTCTCCACTCCACTCCACTGCACTCCACTCCACTCTATTCCTTTCCATTCCACTCCATTCGACTCCACTCCACTCCAATTCATTCCATCTCATTCCATTCCACTTCATTACACCCCACTCGAGTCCACTCCACTCCACTCCATTCTATTCCATTACATCAAATTCCGTTCCACTCCGTTACACTGATCTTGACTGCACACCACTCCACTCCATTCTATTCCATTACATCAAATTCCATTCCACTCCCTTCTACCCCACTGCACTCCATTCCACTACATTCCACTCCACTCCACTCCATTCCACTACATTCCATTCAATTCCCTCCACTCCATTCCATTCCACTCCTTTCTTTGACAGGATCTCACTGTCACCCAGGTTGGTGTGCAGTGCAAAAATCTCAGCTCACAATTCATTTCACCACACTATTCCATTCCCGTCAACTCCAATCCACTTCAATACACTCCATTCCATTTAACGCCATCCCATTCCGTTCCACTCCATTCCACTCCAATCCACTCCACTCCACGCCACTCCATTCCACTCCAATCCACTCCATTCCACTCCATTCCATTCTATTCCATTCCATTCCTTTCCATTCCATTCCATTCCATTCCATTCCATTCCATTCCATTCCATTCATTCAGCAGGATCTCACTCTGTCACCCAGGCTGTAGTGCCGTGGCACAATCTCTACTCACATATCATTTAACCATTCCATTGCATTCCATCCCATTCTATTCCATTCCTTTTAATTCCACTCCTTTCCACTCCACGCCATTCTGTTCCATTACATTCCACGCCATTCCAATACATTCCACTCCATTACCCTGCACTACATTCCATTCTATTCTATCCCATTCCATTCCACTCCATTCCACTTCTCTCCACTACAGTAGAATCCACTCCATCACATTTCTTCCTATTCCATTCCACTCCAGTCCACTCCACTCGACTCCAGTCAAGTCAACTCCACTGCACTCCATGCCATTCCATTCCACACTTTCCCATCCCATTCCATTACTTTCCACTCCACTCCACTGCACTCCACTCCACTTCACTCCATTCCACTCCATTCCACTCCATTCCACTCCATTCCACTCCATTCCATTCCAACCCATTCCACTCCATTCCATTCCATTCCATTCCACTCCACTCCATTCCATTCCATTCCACTCCACTCCATTCCATTCCATTCCATTCCACTCCACTCCATTCCATTCCATTCCACTCCACTCCATTCCATTCCATTCCATTCCATCCCATGCGGCTTCATTCCATTCTATTCCTTTCTTTCGGTATGGTCTCACTCTGTCAAACAGGCTGGATTGCAGTGGCACAATCACAGATCACATTACAATTCGCTATTCCATTACAATCCATTCCACTCCACTCCACTCCACTCTAATCCACTGCACTCCATTCCATCACACTTCATTCCATTAGACTCCATTCCATTCCATTCCTTTCTTTCGACAGGATCTCACTCTGTCACGCAGATTGGAGTGCAGTGGCACAATCTCAGCTCATATTTCATTTCAACGTTCCATTCAAATGTATTCCAGTGCATTCCATTCCTATGCATTCCATTCCATTCCATTCCTCTCCACTCCACTCCATTTCATTTCGTTCTGCTCCATTCCATTTCATTCTGTTCCGTTCCACTCCACTCCACACCATTCCATTCCATCTCATTCCATTCCACTCTACTCCACCCAACTCCACTCCACTCATCACCATTCCATTCCAATCCATCCAATTCCATTCCACTCCATTCAACTACACTGCTTACCACTCCACTCCAATCCACTCCCCTCCGCTCCACTCCACTCCGTTCTATTCCATTCCATTCCAATCTTTTCCGTTCCATTGCATTCCTTTCTTTTGGCAGGATCTCATTCTGTCACCCAGGATGGAGTGCAGTGGCAGAATCTCAGGTTTCATTTCATTTCAACTTTTCATTCAAATGCACTCCACTGCATTCCGTTCCAATGCATTCCATTCCATTCCATTCCAATCCACTCCATTCCAGTCCACTTCATTCCATTCCATTCCATTCCACTCCATTCCTCTCCACTCCACTCCACTCCATTCCATTCCATCCCATTCCATTCCACTCCATTTCATTCCTCTCCATTCCACTCCACTCCACTCCATTTCATTCCAATCCATCCCATTCCATTCCACTCCATGCTCCTCCACTCCAATCCACTCCATGCCACTTCACTCCACTCCATTCCACTACCTTAAATTCCATTCCGTTCCATTCCACTCCATTCCATTCCACTCCATTCCACTCCATTCCAGTACACTCTACTCGACTCCACTCCACTCCACTCCATTCCCTCCTATTCCATTCCAGTCCACTCCACTACACTCCATTTCATTCCATTTCTTTCCATTCCATTCCCCTCCATTCCACCCCACACCACTGAATTCCAGTCCCCTCCACTCCACTCCATTCCATTCCATTACGTTCAACTCCATTCCATTCCATAAATTTCTTTTGACAGGACCTCACTCTGTCACACAGGCTGGAGTGCAGTGGAAGAAACTCAGCTTATATTGCATTTTACTATTCCGTTCCATACCATTCTATTCCATGACATTCCATTGCACTCCACTCTACTCCACTCAACTCCACTCCACTCCACTACATTCCATTCCATTCCACTCCACTCGACTACACCCCACTACATTCTATCCCTTTCCATTCCACTCCTTTCCACTCCACTCCACTCCATTCCGTTAAATTACATCCCATTGCATCCCACTCCCTGCCACTCCATTCCTCTCCACTGCAGTCCACACCACTCCTTTCCACTCAATTCCACTCCACTACACTGCATTCCATTCCCTCCACTGCATTACATTCCATTGCTTTCTTTTCACAGGATCTCTCTCTGTCACCCAGGCTAGCGTGCAGTCCAGGAAACTCAGCTCACATTTGATGTCACCATTCCATTCCACTCTATTCAATTACACTCCATTCCATTCCACTCCACTCCACTCCAGTACACTCCATTTCATTCCATTCTGTTCCATTTAATTCCAATCCATTCCACTCCTCCCCATTCCACTCCACTCCATTCCAATCCATCCCATTACATTCCATTCTACTCCATTCCACTCCACTCCACTCCATTCCATTCCTTTCTTTCGCTACGATCTCACTCTGTCAAACAGGCTGGATTGCAGTGGCACAATCACAGATCACATTACAATTTGCTTTTCCATTACACTCAATTCCACTCCATTCCACTCCACTCTAATCCACTCCATTCCATCGCACTCCAATCTGTTTCACTCCATTCCACTCCATTGCTTTCTTTTGACAGGATCTCACTCTCTCATGCAGGTTGGAGTGCAGTGGCACTATCTCAGCTTATATTTCATTTCAACATTCCATTCAAATGGATTTCACTGCATTCCATTCCAATGCATTAAATTCCATTCCATTCCACTCCACTGCATTCCACTCCACTCCATTCCAATCCTTTCTGCTCCACTCCACTCCACACCATTCCATTTCATCTCATTCCATTCCACTCCAACCATCTCCAATCCACTCCTCTCCATTCCATTCCAAAACATCCGATTCCATTCCACTCCATTTGACTACACTCCACACCACTCCACTCCACACCACTTCACTCCATTCAATTCCATTCCATTCCAATCCTCTCCATTCCATTGCATTCCTTTCTTTTGGCAGGATCTCATTCTGTCACCCTGGATGGATTGAAGGGGCAGAATCTCACATCACATTTCATTTCAACGTTCCATTCAAACGCATTCCACTGCATTCTATTCCAATGCATTCCATTCCATTCTATTCCATTCCAATCCACTCCACGCCACTCCACTCCATACCGTTCCATTCCATTCCAATCCATTCCTCTCCACTCCACTCCATTCCATTCCATCACTTTCCATTCCTCTCCATTTCACTACACTCCACTGCACTCCACTCCAATCCACTCCACTCCACTTCACTCCACTCCACTCCATTCCATTCCACCCCATTACAGTCCATTTCTTTCTATTGACATGATCTCCCTCTGTCACCCAGGCTGGAGTGCAGTGACACAATCTCAGCTCACATTTCATTTCACATTTCCATTCCATTCCATTACACTCCGTTCCATTCCACTCCGTTCCATTCCAATCCATTTCATTCCAGTCCATTCCATTCCACTCCTCTCCACTCCATTCCACTCCACTGAAATCCATCCCATTCCGTTTCACTCCATTCCACTCCACTCCAGTCCTCTACACTCCACTCCACTCCATTCCATTCCATTCCATCCCATTTCAATCTCTTCCCCTCCACTCCACTGCACTCCACTCCACTCCACTCCACTCCATTCCATTCCATTCCATACGACTCCATTTCATTCCATCCGATTCTTTTGACAGGGTCTCACTGTCACACTGTCTGGAGTTCAGTGGCACAATCTCAGCTCACATTTCATTTCACCATTCCATTCCATTCCTTTCCATTGCATTCCATTCCATTCCATTCCATTCCACTCCACTTCATTCGACTCGACTCCACCACACCCCCTCCATTCCATTGTATTCCACTTCCTTCCTTTTCATTTCGGTCTTTTGACAGGATCTCACACTCTCACCAGGGCTGGAATACAGTGGCACAATCTCAGCTCACATTTCGTTTCACCGTTCCATTCCATTTCATTTCATTCCATTCCATTCCAATCCACTCCACTGCACTCCTCTCCACTCCACTCCAATCCATTCCATTCCATTCCATTCCATTCCATTCCACTCCTTTCCGTTCCACTCCACTCCTCCCCAATCCATTCCTCTCCATCGCATTCTATTGCACGCCATTCCACTCCACTCCACTCCACGCCATTCCATTCCATTCCATTCCATAACTTTCCATTCCACTTTCATTCTGCTCCATTCCGGTCCATTCCATTCCGCTCCATTGCATTCCATTCGTTCCTTTCTACAGGATCCCACTCTCTCATGCACAGTGGAGAGCAGTGGCACAATCTCAGCTCTAATTTCATTTCATCATTCCATTCCATTTCATTCCACTCCACTCCTCTCCACTCCAACCCATTCCCTTCCATCCCATCCTATTCCACTCTAGTGCACTCCATTCCACTCCATTCCACTCAATTCCAGTCCAGTCCATTCCACTCCACTCCACTTCACTGCACTCCACTCCATTCCATCCCATTCCATTCCACTCCACTCCACTCCAGTTCACTCCACTCCATTCGGTTTCACTCCATCGCATTCCATTCCATTCCATTCCACATTACTCCACTCGACTGCACTCCACTCAACTCCAATCCATTCCACTCCACTCCATTCCATTCCTTTCCATTCCATTCCATTCCACTCAATCCCACTCCACTCCACTCCACTCCATTCCATTCCATTGCATTCTGATCCATTCCATTCCATTTCTTTCTTTAGACAGGATCTCACTCTTTCACCCATGCTGTAGTGCAGTGGCACAATCTGTGTTCACATTTCATTTCTCCGTTCCATTCCAATCCACTGCATCCCATTCCATTCCACTCCATTCCACTCCATTCCGCTCCACTCCACTCCCCTCCACTACATTCCATTCCATTCCATTCCACTCTATTTCATTCCATTCTTTTCTTTCGACGGAATCTCACTCTGTCACCCAGGCTTTAGAGCAGTGGCACAGTCTCAGCTCACATTTCATTTCACTATTCCATTCCATTCCATTATATTCCGTTCCATTCCATTCCATTCCATTCTATTCCACCCCATGCCATTCCACTCCACTACACTCCAATCCACTCAACTCCACTCCACTCCATTCCATTTCATTCCATTCCACTCCTTTCCACTCCACTCAATTCCATTCCATGCCATTCCAATCCACTCCATTGCTATCCACTCCACTCCACTCCAGTCTTCTCCATTCCATTGCACTCCATCCAATTCTTTTCCTCTCCACTCCACTCCACTCCACTCCATTCCATTCCATTGCATCCCATTCCATTCCACTCCGTTCCATTCCACTCCTTTCATTTAACAGGATCTCACACTGTCCCCCAGGCTGGGTTGCAGTGGCACAATGTCAGCTCAGACTGCATTTCACCATTCCATTTCATTCCATTCTATTCCATGCCATTCCGTAGCATTCCATTCAATTCGACTCCACCCATCTCCACTCCACTTTACTCCGTTCCATTCCCCTCCATTCCACTCCTCTTCACTCCACTCCACTCCACTGCATTCCATTCCATCCCGTTCCATTCCACTCCTCTCCTCTCCCCTGCAATCTACTCCATTCCATTCCTTC
This sequence comes from Pongo pygmaeus, assembly GCF_028885625.2. NCBI lineage: Eukaryota > Metazoa > Chordata > Mammalia > Primates > Hominidae > Pongo > Pongo pygmaeus. Next base: position 7,324,351 of record NC_072385.2, read on the forward strand.
CCATTCGATTCCACTCCACTCCACTCCACTCCATTCCATTCAATTCCAAGCCATTCCATTCCATTCCTTTCTTTTGACAGGATCTCACACTGTCACACAGACTGGAGTGCAGTGGCACAAACTCAGCGCACATTTCATTTAACCGTTCTATTCCATTCCACTCCATTCCACTTGACTCCACCCCAGTCCACTCCATTCCATTCAATTCCATCCCATTCTGTTCCACCCCATTCCACTCCACTCCACTCCACTCTACTCCACTCCACTCCATTCTATTCCACTGTATCCCATTCCATTCCACTGCATTCCATTCCACTCCACTCGACTCCATTCCATTCTATTCCACTGTATCCCATTCCATTCCACTGCATTCCATTCCACTCCACTCGACTCCATTCCATTCTATTCCACTGCATCCCATTCCATTCCATTCCATTCCATTCCATTCCATTCCACTCCACTGCACTCCATTCCATTCCATTCCATTGCATTCCATTCCATTCCACTACATTCCATTGCATTCCACTCCATTCCATTCCATTCCTTTCTTTCGACAGGTTCTCTCTCTGTTAGCCTGGCAGGAGTGCAGTGGCATAATCTCAGCTCACATTTCATTTTACCATTCTATTGCATTCCATTCCATTCTATTCCATTCCATTGTATTCCACTCCACCCTCACTCCACTCCTTTCCACTCCATCCCATTGTTCCCCACTCCATTCTATTCTTTCCTTCGACATGATCTCATTCTGTGTCAGATGCTGGAGTGTAGTGGCACAATATCAGCTCACATTTCATTACACCATTCCATTGCATTCTATTGAATTCCACTCCAATGCACTCCACTCCACTCCACACAAGTCCATTCCATTCCATTTCACTCCTTTCCACTCCACTCCACTCCCCTCCACTCCATTCCATTGCACTCCATCCCATCCCATTCCATTCCACTCCACTGCAATCCTCTCCACTCCACTCCATTTCACTCCAATCTATTCCATTACTTTGCATTCCATTTCACTTCAATCCATTCCATTCTTTTGTTTCGACAGGAACTCACTCTGTCATCCAGGCTGGAGGGCAGTGGCACAATCACAGTTCACATTTCATTTCACCATTCTATTTCATTCGATTCCTTTCCATTCCATTCCATTCCATTCCATTACACTCCACTCTACTCCACTCCTCTCGACTCCATTCCACACCACTCTACTCCACTCCACTCCTTTCCATTCCATTCCATTCCACCCCATTCCATTCCATTCATTTCTGTAGACAGGATCTCACTCTGTCGCCCAGGCTGGAGTGCAGTGGCAGAATCTCATTTCACATTTCATTTCAGCATTCCATTCCATTCAAAACAATTTCATACCATTCCATTCCATTCCACTCCACTCCACTGCCCTCCACTCCATTCCATTCCATCCCTTTCCATTCTACTCCATGCCACTCAACTCCTTTCCACTCCACTCCTCTGCACTCCACTCCACCCCACTCCAATCCACTCCATTCCATTCCATTCCATTGCACTCAATTTCGCTCTATTCCTTTCTTTCAACAGGATCTCACTCTGTCACCCATGCTGGAGTGTAGTGGCACAATCTCAGCTCACATTTCATTTCACCATTGCATTTCACTCCATTCCATTTCATGCCATTCCAGAGCATTCCATTCAATTCGACTCCACCCATCTCCACTCCACTCTACTCCATTCCATTCCCCTCCATTCCACTCCTCTTCACTCCACTCCACTCCACTGCATTCCATTCCATCCCGTTCCATTCCACTCTATTCCACTCCACTCCACTCCTCTCAACTCAATTCCACTACACTCCACTCCATTCAATTCCATTCCATTACCCTCAATTTCATTCCATTATTTTCTTTCGACATGATCTCACTCTGTCACCCAGGCGGGAGTGCAGTGGCATAATCTGAGCTCACATTTAATTTCTCCATTCCATTCCATTCCTCTCCACTCCAGTCCACTGCAGTCCTCTACACCACACTCCATTCCACTCCTCTGCATTCCCCTGCACTCCACTCCATTCCATTCCTTCCCATTCCATTCCTCTCCACTCCACTCCGTTCCATTCTATTCCACGCCATTCCATTCCATTCCTTTCTTTTGACAGGATCTCACACTGTCACACAGACCGGAGTGCAGTGGCACAAACTCAGCTCACATTTCATTTAACCGTTGTATTCCATTCCACTCCATTCCACTCGACTCCAACCAGTCCACACCAGTCCATTCAATCCATCCCATTCTATTCCACCCCATTCCACTTCACTCCACTCCACTCTACTCCACTCCACTCCATTCTATTCCACTGCATCCCATTCCATTCCACTTCATTCCATTCCACTCCACTCCACTTCACTCCATTCCATTCTATTCCACTGCATCCCATTCCATTCCACTCCATTCCGTTCCACTCCACTCCACTCCATGCCATTCCATTCCATTCCATTCTATTCCATTCCATTTCATTCCATTCCACTCCATTCCATTCCATTCCTTTCTTTTGACAGGATCTCACACTGTTAGCCTGCCAGGAGTGCAGTGGCATAATCTCAGCTCACATTTCATTTTACCATTCTATTGCATTCCATTCCATTCTATTCCATTCCATTCCACTCCACTCCACTCCACTCCACTCCATTCCACTCCATGCCATTCTACCCGATTCCATTCCATTCTTTCTTTCGACATGATCTCACTCTGTGACACAGACTGGAGTGCAGTGGCAGAATATCAGCTCACATTTCATTTCACCATTCCATTCCATTCCACTGAATTCCACTCCAATGCACTGCACTCCACTCCACACCAGTCCATTCCATTCCATTCTACTCCATTTCACTCCACTCTAATCCCCTCTACTCCATTCCATTGCACTCCATCCCATTCCATTCCACTCCACTCCACTCCTCTCCCCTCCACTCTATTCCACTCCAATAAATTCCGTTCCATTCCATTCCATTCCACTTCATTTCATTCCATTCTGTTGTTTCGACAGGAACTCACTCTGTCATCCAGGCTGGAGTTCACTGGCACAATCACAGTTCACATTTCATTTCACCATTCCATTCCATTCCATTCCATTCCATTCAATTCCATTCCATTCCATTCCATTCCATTCAATTCCATTCCATTCCATTCCATTCCATTCGATTCCATTACAATCCAGTCGACTCCACTCCACTCCACTCCCTTCCAGTCCACTCCACTCCACTCCATTCCATTGCATTCCATTTCACCCCTTTGCATTCCATTCATTTCTTTTGACAGGATCTCACTCTGTCACCCAGGCTGACGTGCAGTGGCAGAATCTCATTTCACAATTCATTTCAGCATTCCATTCCATTCCATGCAATTGCATACCATTCCATTCCATGCAATTCCATACCATTCCATTCCATGCCATTCCATTCCACTCCACTCCACTGCACTCCACTTCATTCCATTCCATCCCTTTCCATTCCACTCCATGCCACTCCACTCCTCTCCACTCCACTCCACTGCACTCCACTCCACCCCACTCCAATCATCTCCCTTCGATTCCATTCCATTCCACTCAGGTTCACTCCATTCCTTTCTTTCAACAGATCTCACTCTGTCACCCATGCTGGAGTGTTGTGGCAGAATCTCAGCTCACATTTCATTTCACCATTGCATTTCATTCCATTCCATTCCATTTCATTCCTTGCCACTCCACTCCACTCCACTCTACTCTTAACCATCTACTCCAATCCAATCCATTCCATTTCATTGCACTCCTTTCCATTCCATTCCATTCCACTCCATTCTACTGCACTTTCCTAGACTCCACTCAACTTCATTCCATCCCATTCCATTCCATTCCAATCTGCTCCACTCGACTCCACTCCACCCCACTCCACTCCACTTAACTCCATTCCAAACTCTCTCTTCCACTCCTTTCCACTCCACTCCACTCCTCTCAATTCCATTCCACTCCATTCCATTCCATTCCACTCAGTTCCACTCCACTTCACTACACTGCACTCCATTCCATTCCACTCCATCTCATTCCATTCCACTCCTCTCCATTCCACCCCATTGGATTCCGCTCAAATCAATTCAACTCCACTCTACTCCATTCCATTCCATTCCACTACATGCCATTTCATTCCACTCCATTCCAGTCCACAGCACTCCATTTCACTCTACTCCATTCCATTCCCTTTCTCTGCCTTCCATTCCATTCCTTTCTTTCGACAGTATCTCACTCTGGCACCCAGGTTGGAGTGCAGTGGCACAATGTCAGCTCACATTTCATTTCACCATTCCAGTCCATTGCATTCCATTCCATTCCGTTCCATTGCACTCCATTGCATTCCATTCCATTCCATTTAATTCCGTCCCACTCCATTGCAGTCCACTTCCCTCCACACCACTCTACTCAATTCCATTCCATCCCATTCTATTCCAATCCACTCCAGTCCACTCCACTCCAGTCCACTGCAATCCATTACAGTCCATTCCATTCTGTTACACTCCATTGCACTCCATTCCTTTCTTTTGACAGGATCACACTCTGTCACCGTGGCTGGAGTGCTGTGGCACAATCTGAGCTCACATTTCATTTCACCATTGCTTTCCATTGCATTCCATTCCATTCCATTTCTTTCCACTCCACTCCAATCGATTCCATTGCATTCCACTCCACTCCATTCCTCTCCAGTACACTACATTCCATTCCATTCCATCTCTTTCCATTCCACTCCATTCCACTCCACTCCTCTCAATTCCATTCCATTCCATTCCATTCCATTTTACTCCATTCCATTCCATACCTTTCTTTCGAAAGGGTCTCACTTTGTCACATATGCTGAAGTGCAGTGACAAAATCTGCACTCACATTTCATTTCACCATTTCATTCCATTCCATTCTATTCCATTCCATCCCATTCCACTCCTGTGCACTCCACTGAACTCTTCTCCACTACATTCCATTCCATTCCACTCCACTCCACTCCACTCCACTAAACTCCACTCCATCCCATTGCATTCCACTCCATTCCACTCCACTGCGCTCCAAATCACTCCACTCAACTCCAGTCCATTCCATTCCATTGCTTTCCATTCCATTCCATTCCATTGCACTCCATTCCCTTCCATTCCTGTCTTTTGACAGGTTCTCACTCTGACACCCAGGCTGGAGTGCAGTGAAACAATCTCACCTCACATTTCATTTTACCATTCCATTCCATTTCATTCCATTCCATTCCACTCCACTCCACTCCACTCCACATCATACCACTCCTTTCCATTTCACTCCATTCAATTTCATCTCAATCCTTTCCACTCCACTCCACTCCACAGCACACCACTCCATTCCGTTGGAATCCATTCCACTCCACTCCAGTCCACAGCACACCACTCCATTGCATTCCAGTCCATTACACTGCACTCCAATCCATTCCATTAAATTCCACCCCATTCAATTCCACTCCATTCCACTCCACTCCACTAAACTCCACTCCATTCCTCTCCATTCCTTTCCATTCCACTCCATCCCTTTCCAATCCAATCCATTACACTCCACTCCACAGCTCTTCCCTCCAAACCACTCCACTCCATGCCATTCCATTCCATTGCATTCCGTTCCATTCCATTCCAATCCATTCCATTCCATTCAACTCCACTGCACTCGACTCCATTTCACTGCACTCCATTCCATTCCATCTCGTTCCATTCCATTCCATTCCATTCCATTCCACTCCATTGCACTCCATTCCACTCCACTCCACTCCATTGCACTCCACTGCGTTCCATTCCATCCCTATCCATTCCACTCCACTCCACTCCACTCCAGTCTATTCTATTCCACTCCATACCATTTCTTTCCACTCCATTCCCCTCCCCTCCACTGTATTCCACTCCACTCCACTCTACTCCACTCCACTCCATTCAATTCCATCCCATTCCAATCCACTCCATTCTACTCCACTCCACTCCACTCCACACCACTCCACTCCACAGCATTCCATCCATCCCATTTCATTCCACTCCATTCCACTCCACTCCACTCCCTTCCTTTCCATTCCATTCCACTCCATTCCATTCCATTCGTTTCTTTTGAAAGGCTCTAACTCTGTCACCCAGACTGGAGTGCAGTGCCAAAAACTCAGTTTACATATCATTTCACCTTTCCATTCCATTCCTCTCTATTCCTTTCCATTCCATTCCTTTGCATTCCATTCCATTGCATTCCACTCCACTCCAACCCACTCCATTTCCTTACATCCCATTCAATTCCACTTTATTACACTCCAGTCTACTCCACTCTACACCACTCCACTCTATTCCATTCCACTCCATTCCACTCAACTCCACTCCATTCCATTCCACTCCATCAAATTCCATTTCACTCCACTCCACTCTATTTCACTCCACTCCACTCCATTCCATTGCATTCCATTCCATTCGACTCCATTCCTTTCCATTTCTTTCCTTCGAAATTATGTCACTCATTGACCCAGGTTGGATTGCAGTGGCACAATCGCAGCCCACATTTCATTCCAACATTCCATTCCATTCCATTTAATACTTCTCTACTCCTTTCCACTCCATGTCATTCTATTCCATTCCATTCCAGTCCACTCCATTCCAATCCAGCTCACTCCACTCCACTCCTTCCCATTCTATCCCATTGTGTTCCTGTCCATTCCACTCTGCTCCGTTACACTCTACTCCACTCTGCTTCACTCCATTCCATGGCATTCCATTCTTTTCACTGCATTCCATTCAGCTCCACCCCACTCCCCTCCACTCCACTACACTCCTCTCCACTCCACTCCACTCCACTCCATTCCTTTCCATTCCATTCCATTCCATTCCATTCCATTCCATTCCATTCCATTCCGTTCCTTTCCATTCCATTCCATTCCATTCCTTTCCATTCCCTTCCACTCCTTTCTTTTGACAGCATCTCTGACTGTCACACAGGCTGGAGTGCAGTGGCACTATCCCTTCTCAAATTTTATTTCTCCATTTCATTCCATTCCATTGCAATCTATTCCATTCTATTCCAGTCCACTCCATTCGACTCCACTGCACTCCACTCCAATCCATTCGATTCCATTCCTTACAACTCCATTCCATTCCATTCCAATCCATTCCACTGCACTCAACTCCACTCCAGTCCACTCCATTTATTACATCCCATTCCATTCCACTCCATTGCATTCCACTCGACTCCACTCCCCTTCACTCGACTCCACTCCCCTCTACTCCACTCCACTCCACTCTATTCGTTGCCATTCTTTTCCATTCCACTACATTTCATGGTTTTCCTTTTTTTTGACATGTTCTTACTCTATCACAAAAGCTGGAATGCAGTGGCACAATCTCAGGTCACATTTCATTTCACCATTTATTCCTTTCAATTCCTTTCCATTCCATTCCATTCCACTCCATTCCATTCCATTCCACTCCACTCCATTCCATTCCATTTTGTCCCATTCCTTTCCACTCCAGTCCACTCCACTCCACACCATTCCGATCTCTTCCATTCCATCCCATTGCATTCCACTCCATTTCACTCCACTCCACTCCTCTGCATTCCATTCCATTGCATCAAATTCCTTTCCACTCCACTGCACCTCACCTCACTCCACTGCACTCTGCCACACTCCATTGCATTGCATTCCTTTCCATTCCACTCCATTACAGTCCTTTCCTTTCCTTCGACAGGATGTCACTGTGTCAACCAGGCTGTAGTGTAGTGGTACAATCTCTGCTCATATTTCATTTCACTACTTAATTCCATTCCATTCTATTCCATTCTATTCCATTTTCTTCCAATCCATTCCATTCCTCATCATTACATTCCATTACATTCCAGTGCATTCCACTCCATTCCACTCCACTCCAATCTGCTTCGTTCCATTGCATTCCATCCCCTGCCATTCAACTCCATTTCACTCCTCTCCACTCCATTCCATTCCATTCCATTCCATTCCATTCCAATCCACCCCTTTCTTTCGACAGCATCCCTCTCTGTCACACAGGCTGGAGTGCAGTGGTACAATCTCTGCTCACATTTCATTTCTCCATTCCATTCCATTTCATTCTACTGCAGTGCACTCCTCTACACTCCACTCCACTGCATTCCATTCCATTCCATTCCGCCCACTCCACTCCAGTCTACTGCCCCTCATTCCATTAAATCCCATTCCATTCCACTCCATTCAACTCCACTACACTTCATTCCATTCCATTCCTTCCCATTCCATTCCATTCCATTCCACTCCACTCGACTCGACTTGACTACACTACACTACAATACACTACACTACACTGCATTCATTTCCATTCTATTCCATTTCACTCTATTCAATTGCATTCCTTTCTTTTGACAGGATCTCACTCTGTCACACAGGCTGGAGTTCAGTGGCACAATCTCAGCTCACATTTCATTTCACCATTCCATTCCATTTCATTTCATTCCATACCATTCCACTCCACTCCACTCCACTCCACTAAATTCCATTCAATTCCACTCCACTCCACTCCACTACACTCCATTCCACTCTTCTCCATTCCATCCCATTTCTTTCCATTCCATTCCATTCCATTCCATTCCATTCCATTCCATTCCATTCCATTCCACACCTTTCCATTCCATTCCAATACACTCCTTTCTTTGGACAGCATCCCACTCTGTCACACAGGCTGGAGTGCTGTGGCACAATCTCTGCTCACACTTCTTTTCTCCATTCCATTCCATTCCGTTCCATTTCACTGCAGTGCACTCCACTCCACTCCACTCCACTCCAGTGCATTCCATTCCATTACATTCGGCCCACTCCACTCCAGTCCACTGCCCCGCATTCCATTCCACTCTACTGTACTCCACTCCACTCCATTCCATTTCATACCATTTTTTCCACTCCATTGCACTCCACTCCACTGCATTCCACTCCACTTCATTCCATTCCATCCAATTCCTTTCCACTCCATTCAACTCCACTCCACTACAGTCCTAACCATTCCATTCCATCCCTTTCCGTTCCACTCTATTCCACTGCAACACACACCACTCCACCACACTGCACTCCACACCATTCCATTCCACTCCATTCCATTCCTTTTCTATCTTTCGACAGGATTAACTGTGTCACATAGGCTAGAATGCAGTGTCACAATCACAGATCACTTTTCATTTCCCCATTCCATTCCATTCCATTTCACTCCACTACACTACACTACACTCCAATCTCTTCCATTCCATTCCGTTCCTCTCCACTCCACTCCACTCCATTTCATTCCATTCCATACCTTCCTTTTGACAGTCTCTTACTCTGTCACCCAAGCTGTAGTGCAGTGGCAAAATCACAGCACACATTTCATTTTACCTTTGCATTCCATTCCATTCCATAACATTTCATTCCATTCCATGTCACTCCATTCCATTCCATTCCACTCCACTCCACTTCACTCCATCCCATTGAATCCCATTCGATTCCACTCAATTCCACTCCACTCCACTCCACTCCATTCCATTACATCCCATTGCATTCCACTCCATTCCAATCCACTCCACTCCACACCACTCCACACCACTCCATTCCATGCCATTACATCCCACTCCATTCCGACCCACTCCACTCCAATCCAATCCTCTCCATCCCATTCCATTCCATTCTAATCCATTCCACTCCATTCCATTCCATTCCATTCCAATACATTCCACTACCTTCCATTCCATTCCCTGTTTTCAACAGGTCCTCACTCCATCACCTGGGCTGCACTGCAGTGGCAAAATCTCAGCTCACATTAATTTCACCATTCCATTCCACTGCAATCGTTTCCATTTTGTTCCATTCCATACCATTCCAGACCATTCCATTCGACTCCACTCCATTAATCTCCACTCCATTCCAATCCACTCCACTCCATTGCATTCAATCCCGTCCCATCCCATTCCACTCCACTTCTCTCCACTCCACTCCATTCCATTCTTTCCCATTCCATTCCATTCCTCTGAATTCCATTGCATTCCTTTCTTTCGACCTGATCTCACTCTCTCACCAAGGCTGGATTGCAGTGGCACAATATCAGCTCACGTTTCATTCCACCTTTCCTTTCCATTCCATTCCATTCAATTATATCCACTCCACCACACTCCAATCCACTGCATGCCATTCCTTTCCATTCAATTCCATTCCACTCCACTTTAGTCCACTTCACTACAGTCCACTCCACTCCACTCCATTCCATCCCTTTCCATTTCAATCCATTCCTCTCCCCTCCACTCAACTCCACTAAAGTACATTCCATTCCGTTTCATCTCATTCCATAGCACTCCATTCCACTACACTCCATTCCAATCCACTCCACTACACTCCTCTCCATTCCATTTCATTCCATAACATTCCATTCCATTCCATTCCATTCCTTTCTTTCACGGGATCCTTCTGTCACCCAGGCTGGAGTGTAGTGACACAATATCAGCTAACGTTTCATTTAACCATTCCATTCGATTCCATTCCATTCCATTCCATTCAATACATTCCATTCCATTCCACTCCCCTCCAATCCATTCCATTCCATTCCATTCCATTCCATTCCATTCCATTCCATTCCATTAAACTCCACTCCTCTCCACTCAACTCCACTCCAGTCTATTCTACTCCATTCCTTTCCATTCCATTGCACTGCATTCCACTCCACTAAACTCCACTCCACTCCATCCCATTCCATCCCATTCCATTCCACTCCAATCCCCACCAATCCACTCCACTCCTTTCCACTCCATTCCACTGCATCACATTCTATCCCATTCTGTTCCACTGCATTCTACTCCACACGACTTCATTCCACTCCATGCCACTCCATTCCATTCCACTCTACTCCTCTCCACTCCATAGCATTCCATTCCATTCCATTTCACTGCATTCCATTCCATTCCTTATTTTCGACAGGATCTCCCTCTGTGTCCCTGGCTGGATTGCATTGGCAAAATCTCAGTTGACATTTCATTTCACCATTCCATTCCATTGCATTCCATTCCATTCCATTGCATTCCATTCCATTCCATTCCAATCCATTCCATTCCACTCCACTCCACTCCACATCATTCCATTCCATTCATCTCCTTGCCATACCAGTCCACTCCATTCCACTCCATTCCACTCCACTCCACTCCATTCAATTCCATTCCATTCCATTCCTCCCCATTCCTTTCAATTCCTTTCTTTTGACAGGATCTCACTCTCTCACCCAGGCTGGAATGCAGTGGCAAAATCTCAGCTCCTGTTTCACTTCTCCATTACATTCGATGCCATTCCTTTCCATACATTGCATTCCATTCCATTCCACTCCACTTCACTCCATTGAAATCCATCCGATTCCATTCCACTCCATTCCACTCCACTCCAATCCACTCCACTCCACTGTACTGTATTCAGTTCCATTCCATCCCATTTCATTCCACTCCTTTCAACTCTTCTGCACTTAACTCCACTGCATTCCAATCCACTCCACTCCACTCCATTCAATTCCATTCCATTCCATTACATTTGACTCCATTCCCTTCCATACGACTCCATTCCCTTCCATACTTATCTATTGACGGAGTCACACCCTGTCACACCGGCTGTCGTGCAGTGGCACAATCTCAGCTCTCATTTCATTTCATGATTCCATTCCCTTCCATTCCATTCCAATCCTCTCCACTCCACTCCATTCCATTCCATCCAATTCCATTCCACTCCATTCCACTCCACTCCACTCCTTTCCATAGCATTCCATCCCCTTCCATTCCATTCCACTCCACTCCACTCCATTCCAGTCCACTCCACTCCACTGCATTCAATTGTATTCCATTCCATTCCAATCCATTCCTATCTTTCGTCAGGATCTCACTGTGTCACATCAGCTGGAGTGCAGTGGCACAATCTCAGTTCACTTATCATTTCACCATTCCATTCCATTCCATTCCAATCCGTTTCACTCCACCCCACTCCACTCCATTCTACTCCATTGTATTCCATTCCACTCCACTCCACTCAACCCCACTCCACTCAACTCCAATTCCCTCCATTCCATCCCATTCCATTCCATTCTATTCCATTCACACCACTCTACTTCACTGCAATCCACTCCACTCCTCTCCACTCCATTCCATTCTATTATATCACATTGCATTCAACTCCATTCCACTCCACCCTACTCCACTCCAATCCACTGCACTCAACTCCCCTACGCTCCATTTAATTCCATTCAATTTCATTCCACCCCACTGTATTCCATTCCTTTCTTTCGACAGGATCTCTCTCTTTCATCCAGGCTGGAGTGCAGTGGCACAATCTCAGCTCACATTGAATATAACCATAGCCTTATGTTGTGTTCCATTCCATTCCTTTCCATTCCACTCCATTCCATTCCATTCCATTTCATTCCATTCCATTTCATTCCATTCCACTCCACTCCTCTGCATTCCTCTCCTCTCCACTTAATTTCATTTCATTGCATTCCATTAAACTCCATTCCACTCCACTCCACTCCAGTCCACTCCGTTCCATTCAATCCCATTCAATTCCAGTCAACTCCAGTCCACTCTACTCCACTCCACTCCTCTGCATTCCATTCCACTCCATTGCATTCTATTGCAGTCCATTCCAATCCGCTCCACTCCATTCCACTCCACGCCACTCCAATCCACAGCACTCCACTCCACTCCATTCAATTCCATTCCATTCCACTTTATTCCATTCCATTCCGTTCCTTTCTTTTGAGAGGTTCTCACTCTATCACCCAGGCTGGAGTGCAGTGGCACAAAATCAACTCATGTTTCATTTCACCACTCCATTCTTTTTTATTCCATTCCATAACATTCCTTTCTATTAGACTCCACTCCATTCCATTCCATTTCATTCCATTCCATTCCACTCCACTCCACTACATTCAATTCCATCCCATTCCATTCCATTCCATTCCATTCCATTCCACTCCATTCCCCTCCACTCCACTCCATCCCATTCCATCCCATTCCATTCCAATCCAATCCACTTCACTCCGCTCAACTCTTCTCCAATCCACTCCACTCCACTCCATCCCATTGCATTCCACTCCTTTCTACTCCACTCGATTCCACTGAACTCTATTCCATTCTATCCCATCCCATTCCACTCCATTCCACTCCATTCCACTCCACTCCTCTACAATCCATTGCATTCCATTCCATTCCATTCCTTGTTTTCCAAAGGATTTCAGTCTGTGACCGAGGCTGGAGTGCAGTGGCACAATATCAGCTCACATTTCATTTCAACATTCCATTCCATTGCATTCCAATCGATTCCACTCCATTGTATTCCATTCCGTTCCATGCCATTCCATTACATTCCGTTTCATTCCACTCCACTCCAATCGACTCCTCTCCACTGCATTCCATTCCAGTACATTCCATTCCACTCAACTCCACTTCACTTCTCTCCGTTTCCTTCCGTCCCATTGCATTCCACTCCATTAAACTCCCCTCCACTCCAGTCCAATCCACTGCATTCCATTCAATTCCATTGCATCCCATTCCATTCCATCCAACTCCACTCCACTCTACTCCACTCTACTGCACTCCACTGCCTTCCTTTCCATTCCATTCTATTCAATTGCATCCCATTCCATTCCACTCCATTCAACTCCACACCCCACTCTACTCCACTCCCCTCCACTCCACTCTACTGCACACCACTGCATTCCTTTCCATTCCATTCCATTCCATTCCATTCCATTCCATTCCATTCCATTGCATTCCACTCCATTCCATTCCATTCCATTGCATTCCACTCCATTCCATTCCATTACTTTCTTTTGACAGGATCTCACTTTGTAACCCAGGCTGGAGTGCAGTGGCACAATCTCAGTTCACATTTCATTTTATCATTCCATTCCATTCCATTCCATTCCATTCCATTGCATTCCATTCCATTCCTTTGCATTCCTTTTAATTCGATTCCATTCCATTCCATTCCATTACTTGTTTTCCAAAGGATTTCAGTCTGTGACCGAGGCTGGAGTGCAGTGGTACAATGTCAGCTCACATTTCATTTCAACATTCCATTCCATTGCATTCCAATCGATTCTACTCCATTGTATTCCATTCCATTCCATGCCATTCCATTACATTCTGTTTCATTCCACTCCACTCCAATGGAATCCTCTCCACTCCATTCCATTCCAGTACATTCCATTCCACTCCACTCCACTACACTTCACTCCGTTTCCTTCTGTCCCATTGCATTCCACTCCATTCAACTCCCCTCCACTCCAGTCCAATCCACTGCACTCCATTCAATTCTATTGCATCCCATTCCATTCGACCCAACTCCACTCCACTCTACTCCAATCTACTCCACTCTACTGCACTCCACTGCCTTCCTTTCCATTCCATTCTATTCAATTGCATCCCATTCCATTCCACTCCATTCAACTCCACACTCCACTCTACTCCACTCCCCTCCACTCCACTCTACTGCACACCACTGCATTCCTTTCCATTCCATTCCATTCCTTTCCATTCCATTCCATTCCATTCCACTCCATTCCATTCCATTACTTTCTTTTGACAGGATCTCACTTTGTAACCCAGGCTGGAGTGCAGTGGCTCAATCTCAGTTCACATTTTATTTTATTTTCCATTCCATTCCGTTCCATTCCGTTCAGTTCCATTGCATTCCATTCCATTCCATTCCATTCTTTTAATTCGATTCCCTTCCACTCCACTCCACCACATTCCACTCCATTCCTTTCTATTCCACTCACATACATTCCATTCCACTCCACTCCACTCCTCTCCATACCATTCAATTCCATTCTATTACATTCCATTCCACTCCCCTCCACTCCTGTTGATCCCATTCCATCCCATTCCATTTAACTGCATTCCACTCCACTCCACTCCACTCTACTCATCTCCACTCCACTCCATTGCATTCCATTCCATTCCATTCCATCCCATTCCATTCTAGCCATTCCACTCCACTCTACTTCACTCCACTGCAATCCACCCCAATCCATTCCATCCCACTCCAACCATTCCATTCCTTTCTTTCGACAGGATCTCACTCAGTCACCCAGGCTGGAGTGCAGTGGCTCTATCTCAAAACACATTTCATTTCACCATTTCATTCCATTCCATTCCATCCCATTTCGTTCCATTCCATTCCATTCCATTTCATCCCATTCCATTCCATTCCATTCCATTCCATTCCATTCCATTCCATTCCATCCCATTCCATTCCATTCCATTTCATCCCATCCCATTCCATTCCATTCCATTTCATTCCATTCCATTCCATTCCATTCCATTCCATTCCAATGCATTCCATTGCATTCCATTCCATTCCAATTCATTCCATTCCATTCCACTCCACTCCCTTCCACTCCACTAAACTCCATTCCATTCCATTCCATTGAATTCCATTGCATTCCTTTCGAGTCCATTCCATCGCACTCCACTCCACTGTGCTCAACTTGACTCCACTCCATTCAATTCCATTCTTTTCCATTCCACTCCTTTCCATTGCTTTCCTTTCTGTTGACAGGATCTCACTCTGTCATACAGGCTGGAGTGCAGTGGCACAGTCACAGATCACATTTCATTTCACCATTCCAATCCATCCCATTCCATTCCATTCCTTTCGATTCCATTCCATTCTTTTCCATTTCATTCCATTCCATTCCATTCCATTCCATTCCATTCCACTCCATTCCATTCCATTCCACTCCATTCCATTCCATTCCATTCCACTCCATTCCGTTCCATTCCATTCCATTCCACTCCATTCCATTCCATTCCACTCCATTCCATTCCATTCCATTCCACTCCATTCCACTCTGGTCCACTCCACTCCACACCACTCCGCTCTATTCCATTCAATCCCATTGCATTCCACTCCATTCTAAATCACTCCACTCGATCCCATTCCATCCCTTTCCTTTCCACTGTATTCCACTCCTCTCCACTCTGCTCAATCCCATTCCATCCTATTCTATTCCACTGCATTCCACTCCACTCAATGCCACGTCACTCCATTCCAGTCCATTCTATCCGATTCCATTCTAGCCTTTCCACTCCACTCAACTCTACTCCACTCCACTCTGTTCCATTCCATTCCACTCTATCCCTTCCATTTCTTTCTTTTCACAGGATCTCACGCTTTCACCCAGGCTGGAGTTCAGTGGCACAATCTCAAATCATTTCATTTCACAATTCCATTCCGTTGCATACCATTCCATTCCATTCCATTCGAATCGATTAAATTCCATTCCACTCCACACCACTCCACTCCACCCCTCTCTATTCCTTTACATTCCACTCCAAACTATTCCACTCCACTCCATTGCACTCCCTACCACTCCACTGCAGACCACTCTATTCCATTCCATTCCACCTCATTCCATTGCTTTACTTTCTTTTGACAGGGTCTCACTCTGTCTCACAGGCTGGAGTGCAGTGGCACAAGCTCAGGTCAAATTTCATTTCACCATTGCATTCCATTCCATTCCATTCCATTCCATTCCATTCCATTCCATTCCATTCCATAATTCCATTCCACTGACCTCCACTCCACTCCATTCCATTCCATTCCATCCCATTCCATTCCACTCAAATCCACTCCAGGCCACTCCACTCCACACCACGCCACTTTATTCCATTCCATCCCATTGCATTCCATCAGATTCCAACACACTCTTCTCCACTTCACTCCACTCCACTCGACTCCACTCGATCCCATTCCATCCCATTCCATCCCATTCCACTGTATTCCACTCCATTCTACTCTTCTCAAATCCACTCCACTCCATTCCATTCTATTCCATTTCACTCCTTCCATTGCATTCCTTTCTTTCGGCAGTATCTCATGCTTTCTCCCAGGCTGGCATGCAGTGGCACAATCTCAGCTCACATTTCATTTCACCATTCCATTCCTTTGCATTCTATTCCATTCCATTTCATTCCATCACATTCCATTCCATTCCTTTCCATTCTATTCCCTTCCATTCCATTCCATTTCAATCCATTCCATTCCATTACATTTCAATTCATTCCATTCCATTCTATTTCAATTCATTCCATTCCATTTTACTCCACTCCACTCCACTAGACTCTACTCCACTGCATTCCATTCCATTCCATCCCATGCCATTCCACTCCACTCCATTCCACTACACTACTCTTCTCTCCACTCCAATCCATTCCATTTCATTCCATTTCTTCCCATTCCATTCCATTCTTTTCTTATGACAGTATATCACTCTGTCACCCAGGCCGGAATGCCGTGGCACAGTCTCAGCTCACATTTCATGTCACCATTCCATTCCATTCCATTATATAGCATTTCTTTCCCTTCCCTTCCACTCCATTCCACACCACTCCACTCCATTCCATTCCATTCCATTATACTCCATTCCACTCCACTCCTCTCCACTACTCTCCACTGCATGCCACTCCACTCCATTCCACTCCACTCCACTCCACTCCATTCCACTCCATTCCACTCCACTCCATTCCATTCCATTCCATTCCATTCCATTCCATTCCATTCCATTCCATTCCATTGCATCCCACTCCAATCCACTCCAATCGACTCTAATCCACTCCATTCAATTCCTTTCCTTTCCATTCTACTCCATTGCATTGCTTTCCTTTCTTTCAACAGGATCTCACTCTGTCACACAGGCTGGAGTGCAGTGGCACAATCTCAGCTCACATTTCATTTCACCTTTCCATTCCATTCCATTCCATAACATTTCATTCCATTCTACATCACTCCATTCCATTCCATTCCATTCCATTCCATTCCATTCCATTCCACTCCACTTCACTCCATCCCATTGAATCCCATTTGGTTCCACTCAATTCCACTCCACTCCACTCTACTCCACTCCATTCCATTCCATTACATCCCATTGCATTCCACTCCATTCCAATCCACTCCACTCCACACCACTCCATTCCATTCCATTACATCCCACTCCATTCCAATCCACTCCACTCCAATCCAATCCTCTCCATCCCATTCCATTCCATTCTAATCCATTCCACTCCATTCCATTCCATTCCATTCCAATACATTCCACTACCTTCCATTCCATTCCTTGTTTTCAACAGGTCCTCACTCCATCACCCAGGCTGCACTGCAGTGGCAAAATCTCAGCTCACATTAATTTCACCATTCCATTCCACTGCAATCCTTTCCATTTCATTCCATTCCACACCATTCCAGACCATTCCATTCCACTCCACTCCATTAATCTCTACTCCATTCCAATCCACTGCACTCCATTGCATTCAATCCCGTCCCATCCCATTCCACTTCACTTCTCTCCACTCCACTCCATTCCATTCTTTCCCATTCCATTCCATTCCTCTGAATTCCATTGCATTCCTTTCTTTCGACCTGATCTCACTCTGTCACCAAGGCTGGATTGCAGTGGCACAATATCAGCTCACGTTTCATTCCACCTTTCCTTTCCATTCCTTTCCATTCCATTTAATCCACTCCACCACACTCCAATCCACTGCATGCCATTCCTTTCCATTCAATTCCATTCCACTCCACTCTAATTCACTTCACTCCAGTCCACTCCACTCCACTCCATTCCATCCCTTTCCATTTCAATCCATTCCAGTCCCCTCCACTCAACTCCACTAAAGTACATTTCATTCCGTTTCATCCCATTCCATAGCACTCCATTCCATTCCACTCCACTGCAATCCACTCCACTACACTCCTCTCCATTCCATTTCATTCCTTAACATTCCACTCCATTCCATTCCATTCCTTTCTTTCACGGGATCCTTCTGTCACCCAGGCTGGAGTGCAGTGACTCAATATCAGCTAACGTTTCATTTAACAATTCCATTCGATTTCATTCCATTCCATTCCATTCAATACATTCCATTCCATTCCACTCCCCTCCATTCCATTCCATTCCATTCCCTTCCATACATTCCATTCCATTCCACTCCCTTCCAATCCATTCCATTCCATTCCATTCCCTTCCATTCCATTCCCTTCCATTCCATTCCATTCCATTCCATTCCATTCCATTCCATTAAACTCCACTCCTCTCCATTCAACTCCACTCCAGTCCATTCTACTCCATTCCTTTCCATTCCATTGCACTGCATTCCACTCCACTAAACTCCACTCCACTTCATCCCATTCCATCCCATTCCATTCCACTCCAATCCCCACCAATCCACTCCACTCCTTTCCACTCCACTCCACTGCATCACATTCTATCCCATTCTGTTCCACTGCATTCTACTCCACACGACTTCATTCCACTCCATGCCACTCCATTCCATTCCACTCTACTCCTCTCCACTCCATAGAATTCCATTCCATTCCATTCCATTTCACTGCATTCCATTCCATTCCTTATTTTCGACAGGATCTCCCTCTGTGTCCCTGGCTGGAGTGCATTGACAAAATCTCAGTTGACATTTCATTTCACCGTTCCATTCCATTGCATTCCATTCCATTCCATTGCATTCCATTCCATTCCAAACCATTCCATTCCACTCCACTCCACTCCACTCCACATCATTCCATTCCTTTCATCTCCTTGCAGAGTTAGTTCCTTTCAAACGAAAGGAATGAAATGGAATGGAGTGAATAGGATCAGGATGGAGTGGAGTGGGGTGGACTGCAGTGGGGTGGACTAGAGTGGAGTGGAATGGAGTGGAGTGGGGTGCAGTGAAGTGGAGTGGATTGCAATGGATTGGAATGGAAAGGGATGGAATGAAATGGAGTGGATTGGACTGGAGTTTAGTAGAGTGGAATGGAGTGGAATGGAAACGGATTGAGTGTTTTGGAGTTCAGTGGAGTTGAATGGAGTGGATTGGAGTGGAATTGAAAGAAGTGGAGTGAAATGAAATGGAATGGAGTGGAGTGGAGTGGAGTGGAGTGGAATGGAGTGGAGTGGAATGGAATGGACTGGAAAGGAATGGATTTAAATGGAAATGAATGGATTGCTGAAATGCAATGTGAGATGAGAATGTGCTACTGCACTCCAGTCTGGGTGACAGAGTGAGAGTGGAGTGTAGTCACGTGGAGAAGAGTGGAATGGAGAGGAGTAGGGTGGGGTGGGATAGGATGGAATGGAATGGGGTGGAGTGGAGTGTAGAAGAGTGAGGTGGAGTGGAGTGTTGTGGAGTAGGGTGGAGTGGAGTACAGTATAGTGGTATGTAGTGGAATTTAATGGCATGGAACGTAATGGAATGGAGTGGAGTGGAGTGGAAAGGAGTGTAATGGAATGGTATGGACGGGAATGGAATGGAGCGCAGAGGAGTGGAGTGGAGTGGAATAGAATGGGGTGGAATGGGATGGGATGTGAAGGAATGTAGTGGAGTGGAGTGCAGTGAGTGAAATGTAATGGAATGGAATGGTGAAATAACATGTGAACTGAGATTGTGGCACTGCATTCCAGCCTGTGTGAGAGATTGAGATCCTGTCAAAAGAAAGCAATGAAATGGAATGGAGTGGAATGGAATGGAATGGAATAGAATGGAATGGAATAGAGTGGAGTGGAGTGGAGCGGAGGGGAGCCGAATGGAGTGTAGTGCACTGGGAGAGAATGGAATGGAATGGAGTGAGGTGGAGTGGAGTGGAGTGGAATGCAGTCGAATGGAACGGAATGGAATGGGATCGAGTGGAGTCGCGTGGAGTGAAGTGGAGTGGAATGCAGTGGAATGGAATGGAATGGAGTGGAGTGGAGGGGAGTGGAGTGGTGTGGAATGGAGTGGAATTGTATGGAATGGAATGGAGTATAGTGGAGTGGAGTTGAAAGGAATGGAATGGAATGGAGTAGAGTGGAGGAGAGTGGAAAGGAGTGGAGTGGAATGGAATGGAATGGAGTAGAGTGGAGTGGAGTGGCAAGGAATGGAATGGAAAGGAGTAGAGTGGAGTAGAGTGGAAAAGAATGGAATGGAATGGAGTAGAGTGGAATGGAGTGAAAAGGAATGAAATGGAATGGATTAGAGTGGAGTGGAGTGGAAAGGAATGGAATGGAATGGAGTAGAGCGGAGTGGAGTGGAAGAGAATGGAATATAATGCAATAGAGAGGAGTGGAGAAGAATGGAATAGAATGAAATAGTGACATGAAATGTCAGTTGTTAATGTGCCACTGAAGTCCAGCCTGGATGAAAGAGTGAGATCCTTTCAAAAGAAAGGAATGGAATTGAACGGATAGGATTGCAATAGAATATAATGGAATGGAGTGGAGTGCAGTGGAATGAAGGGGAGTGGAATGAAGTGGAATGGAATGGAATGGAATTGAGTGGAATGGAGTGGACTGGAGAGGAGAGGAGTGGATTAGAGTTGATGGGATGGAATGCAATGAAGTAGAGTGGATTTGGTTGGAATGGAGTAGAGTGGAGTGGAGTGGAATGGAATGAAATGGAATGGAATGGTGAAATGAAATCTGAGCTGAGATTGTGCCACTGCACTCCAGCCTGGGTGACAGAGTGAGATCCTGTCGAAAGAAGGGAATGGAATGGAATGGAGTGGAATGGAATGGAATGGAATGGAAAGGAGTGGAATGTAATGGAATATAACGGAAAGGAATGGAATGGAATGGAATGCAGTGGACTGGAGTGGAGTGGAGTGGAGTGGAATGGAATGGAGGGGAATGGAGTGGAATGGAAATGGATGGAATAGAATGGAATCGTGTGGAGTGGAGTGGAAGGAAATGGGTTGGAATGGAATGGAGTAGAATGGAGTGGATTGGAGTAGAGTTTAATGGAGTGGATTAGAGTGGAGTGGAGTGCAGTGGAGTGGAGTCGAATGGAGTGGAATGGAATGGACTGGAGTGGACTGGAGTGGACTGGAGTGGAATGGAGAGGAATGGAAAGGGATATAATGAAATGGAGTGGAGTGGAGTAGAGAGGAGTGGAATGGAGTGGAATGGAATGGAGTGGAAAGGAACTGAATGAACTGGAGAGGAGTGGAGTGGAATGAAATGGAATGGAATGAAATAGAATGGAATGGAATAGAATGGTGAAATGAAATATGAGCTGAGATTGTGCCACTTCACTCAAGCCTGGGTGACAGAGTGAGATCCTGTTGAAAGAAAGGAATGGAATGGAAAGGAGTGGAACGGAATGGAATGGAGTGGAGTGGTGTATGGAGTAGTGCAGTGGAGTGGAGTGGAGTGGAATGGAGTCGAATTGAGTGGAATGAAAAGGCATGGAATGTAATGGAGTGGAGTGGAGTGGAGTGGAATGGTGTGGAATGTAATGGAGTGGAATAGAGTGGAGTGGAGTGGAATGTTGTGGAATGGAATAGAATGGAATGGAATGGAATGGTGAAATGAAATGTGAACTGAGTCATTGCCACTGCACTCAAACCTGGGTGACAGAGTGAGATCCTGCTGAAAGAAAGGAATTGAATGGAATGGTGTGCAATGGAAAGGAATGGAGTGGAGTGGTGTGGGGTGTAGTGGGGTGGGGTGTAGTGGGGTGGAGTGAAGTGGAGTGGAGCTGAGTGGAGCGGAATGTAAAGGGATGGAATGTAATGGATTGGAGTAGAGTGGAGTGGAGTGGAATGGAGTGGAATTGAATTGAATTGAATGGAGTGGAGTGGATTTGATTGGAGTGGAGTGGAGCGGAGTGGAATGATATGGAGTGGAATGGAATGGAAGAGAATGGAATGTAGTGGAGTGGAGTGGATTGGAGAGGAGTAGAGCACAGTGGAATTGATAGGAATGGACTGGAGAGTAATAGAATGGTGAAATGAAATGTGAGCTGAGATTGTGCCGTTGCACTCCAGCCTGAGTGACTGAGTGAGATCCTTTAGAAGGAAAGGAATGGAATGGAATGGAGTGGAATGGAATGGAATGGAATGAGAGGAAGTGGAGTGTTGAGGAGTGGAATGAAATGCGATGCAGTGCAGTGGAATGGACTGTAGTGAAGTGGAGTGGAGTGGAGTGGAATGGCATGTATTGGAATGGAATGGAAGGGAATGGAATGGAGTGGACTGGAGTGGAGAGGAGTGGAGCGGAGTGGAATGGATTGGAATGGACTGGAGTGTAATGGAATGGTGAAATGAAATGTCAGCTGAGGTAGTGTGACCGCAATGCAGCCTGGGTGACAGAGTGAAATCCTGTCAAAAGAAAGGAATTGAATGGAATGCAGTGGAATTGTATCGAAAGGAATGGAACGGAGAGCAGTGGAGTGGAGTGGAGTGGAAGAGAGTGGAATGGAGTGGAATACAATGGGATGCAATGGAATGGAATGGAATGGAGTGGACTGGATTGGAGTGGATTGGAGTAGAATGAAGTGGAATGGACTGGAGAGGAGTGGAGTGGAGTGGATTGGAAGAGTGGAGTGGAATGGAGTGTGATGGAATGGGATGGAATGGAATGGATTGGAATGGAGTGGAGTGGATTGGAGTGTAATGGAATGAAGCGGACTTGAATGGAGTGGAGTGGATAGGAGTCGAGGGGATTGGAATGGAGTAGATTGGAATGGAGTGGAGTGGAGTACAGTGGAGTACAATGGAGAGAAATAGAATGGAATGGAGTGGAATGGAAGGGAATGGAATGGTGAAATGAAATGTGAGCTGAGATTGTGCGACTGCACTCCAGCCTGGGTGACAGAATGAGATCCGGGCGAAAGAAAGTAACGGAATGGAATGGAGTGGAAGGGAATGGAATTGAATGGAGTGGAGTGGAGGGGAGGGGAGTGGAGTGGGGTGGAATGGAATGGGATGGAATGAAATGAAATACACTGGAGCGGACTGGAAGGGAGTGGAATGGAAAGGGATGGAATATAATGGAGTTAAGTGATTTAGAGTAGAGTAGAGTGGAATGGAATGGTGTGGAATGTAATGGAGTGGAATAGAGTGGAGTGGAGTGGAATGGTGTGGAATGGAGTGGAATGGAATAGAATGGAATGGTGAAATGAAATGTGAGCTTAGATTGTGCCACTGCACTCCTGCCTGTGTGACAGAGTGAGATCCCGTACAAAGACATTAATGGAATGCAATGGAGTGCAATTCAATGGAACGGAATGGAAAGGATTGGAGTGGAGGAGAGTGAGTGCAGAAGAGTGGAGTGGAGTGGAATGGACTGTAAAGGAATGGGATGGAATGGAATGGAGTGGAGTGGAGTGCCGTGGAGTGGAGAAAAGTGGAGTGGAGTGGAATTAAATGGAATGGAATGGAATACAATTGAATTGAATAAAATGGAATGGAATGCAATGGAATGGAATGGAATTGAATGGAATGGTGAAATGAAATGTGAGCTGAGATTGTGCCACTGCACTCTTGCCTGTGTGACAGAGTGAGATCCTGTACAAAGACATTAATGGAATGCAATGCAGTGTAATTCAATGGAATGGAATAGAATGGATTGGAGTGGAGGAGAGTGAGTGCAGAAGAGTGGAGTGGAGTGGAATGGACTGTAATGGAATGGGATGGAATGGAATGGAGTATAATGTAGTGCCGTGGAGTGGAGAGAAGTGGAGCGGAGTGGAGTTGAATTAAATGGAATGGAATGGAATGCAATGGAATGGAATGGAATGGTGAAGTGAAATGTGAGCTGAGATTGCGGCACTGCACACCAGCCTGGGTGACAGAATGAGATCAAGTCAAAAGGGAGAAATGGAATGGAATGGAGTGAAATGGAATGGAATGCAAAGGAATGGAGTGGAGTGGAGTGAGGTGGAGTGGAGTGGAGTGGGGTGGATTGGAGTGGAGTGGATTGGAGTGGAGTGGAATGGAATGGAATTTAATGGGATGAAATCGAATGGAATAGGGTGGAGTGGAGTGGATTGGAGTGGAAAGGCATATGATGGAGTGTGATTGAGTGGAGTAGAGAGAAGTGGATTTTAGCGGAGTGAAATGGAGTGTAAAGAATGTAAGGGAATGGAATGGAGTTGAGTGGAGTTGAACGGAATGTTGTCGAATGTAATGTAATGGAATGGAATGGAATGGTTAAACGAAATGTGAGCTGAGATTGTGCTACTACACTCCAGCCTGGGTGACAGAGTGTGATACCTTCAAAAGAAATGAATGGAATAGAATGGAGTGGAATGGAATGGAGTGGTATGGCATGGAGTGGAGTGTGCTGGATTGGAGTGGATTGGAGTGGAATGGAGTGGATTGGAGTGGAATGGAGAGGAGTGGAGTGGAAAGGAGTGGAAAGGAATGAGATGAGATGGAATGGAATGTAATGGAGTGGATTGTATTATATAGGATTGGATAGGAGTAGAGAGGCATGGAGCGGAATGGAACGGAGGGGAGGGGAGTGGAGTTCAGTGGAGTGGAATGGAATGGAGTGGAATGCAAAGGAATGGTGAAATGAAATGAGAGCCAAGATTGTGTCGCTGCACTCCAGCATGGGTAACAGAGTGAGATACTGTCGAAAGACAGGAATGGGATTGAAAGAAGTGGAGCGAATGGAATGGAATGGAATTGAGTTGATTGGTGTGGAGTGGAGTGGAATGGAGTGGAATGGAATGGAAGGGAGTGGAGTTAAGTGGAGTGCAGTGGAGTGGAATGGAATGGAATGGAAAGGAATGTTGAAATGAAATATGAGCTGTGATTGTGCCACAGCACTCCAGCCTTGGTGACAGAGTGAAATCCTGTCAAAAGAAAATATTGGAAAGGATTGGAGTGGCATGGAACGGAATGGAAGGGAATTGATTGTAGTGGAGTGGAGAGGAGTAGAGTGGAGTGGAATGAAGTGGAGTGGAATGGAATGGGATGGAGTGAGATGGAATGGTTTGGAGTGAAGAAGAGGGTAGTGGAGTGGATTGGAGTGGAGTGTAATGGAATGAGAAAGTAGGGAATGGAGTGGAGAGGAGTGCAGTTTAGTGGAGATAAATTGAGTGGAATGGAATGCCATGCAATGGAGTTGAGTGAAGTGGAGTGGAGTGCAGTGCAATGGCATGGAAATTAATGGAATGGAATGGAAAGGAAAGGAATGCAATGGAATGGAATGGAATGGAATGGAGTTGAGTGAAGTGGAGTGGAATGTAACAGAGTGAAATGGAATGTAATGGAATATAATGGAATGGTGAGATGAAATGCGAGCACAGATTGGACAACTGCACTTCAGCCTGGAAGACAGAGTGAGATCCTCTCGAAAGAAAGGAAGGGAACTGAATGGAGTGTAATGGAACGGAATGGAGAGGAGTGGAGTGGTGTGGGGTGGAGTGGAGTGGATTGGAGTGGAATGGCATGGAATGGAAAGGGATGGAATGTAATGAAGTGGAGTGGAGTGGAATGGAGTGCAGTGGAATGGAGTGGAGAGGAGTGGAATGGAATGGAGTGGAGTGGAGTGGAGTGGATTGGAATGGAATGGATTGGAATGAAATAAAATAGAATGGAATGGAGTGGAGTGGAGAGGACTGGAGTATATTGGAGTGGAATGTAGAGTAATGGAATGCGATGGAATGGAATAGAGTGCAGTGGAGTGGAGTGGAATGGAGTTGGGAAGAACGGATTGGAGTGCAGTGTAGTGGAGTGGAATGGAGTGGAATGAAAGGAAAGGAATGGAATGGAATGGAATGGTGAAATGAAATGTGAGCTGAGGTTGTACCATTGCTTTCCAGTCTTGGTGACAGTGTGAGATCCTTTTGAAGAAAGGAATGGAATGCAATGGGGTGAAATGGAAAAGAATGTAGTGGAGTGGAGTGGAGTGGAGAGGAGTGGAATGAAATGCGATGTGGTGGAGTGGAATGGATTAGAGTGAAGTGAGTGGAGGGTGGTGGAGTGGAATTGAATTGAATGGAATGGAATGCAATGGAAGGGAATGGAATGGAGTGGAGTGGAGAGGAGTGGAGCAGAGTGGAATGGAGTGGAATGGAAGGCAGTAGAATGCAATGGTGAAATGAAATGTGAGCTAAGATAGTGCAACGGCAATGTTGCCTGGATGACAGAGTGAAATCCTGCTGAAATAAACGAATGGAATGGAATGCAGTAGAATGGAATGGAAAGGAATGGAATGGAATGGAATGGAATAGAGTGGAGTGGAGAGGAGTGGAGTGGAGTGGAGTAAAGTGGAATGGAGTGGAATAGAATATGATGGAATGGAATGGAATAGAGTGGAGTGGAGTGGATTGGAGTGGAGTGGATTGGAATGGAATGGGATGGAATGGAGAGGTCTGGAGTAGAGTGGAATGGAATGGAGTGGAGAGGAGTGGCGGGGAGTGCAGTGGAGTGGAATTGAAAGGAATGAAATGGAATGCTGGAATGGAAAGGAATGGAATGGAATCATGAAATAGAATGTGAGCTCAGATCGTGCAACTGCACTTCAGCCAGGGAGAAACATTAGATCCTGTCAAAAGAAAGGAATGGAGTGGAATGGAATGGATTGGAATGGAATGGAATGAAATGGAATGGATTTTAGTGGAGTGGAGTGGAGTGGAGTTGAATCGAGTATGATGGAAAGTTATGGAATGGAATGGTGTGGAGTGGAGTGGAGTGGAGTGGAGTGGAATTTAATGGGTTGTAACGGGATGGAGTGTAGTGGAGTCGAGTGGAGAGTAATGGAATGGAGTGGAAGGCAGTGGAGTGGAGTGGAAAGAAGTGGAGTTGAATGTAGGGGAATGGAGTAGATTGTAGTGGAGTGGAGTGGAATGGAGTGGAATGGAGTCGAATGGAGTGGAGTACAGTGGACTGCAATGGATTGGAATGGAATGGGATGGAATGGAGAGGAGTGGAGTGGAATGTAGTGTGGTTGAGTGTATAAGACTGGAGTGGAGTGGAATGAAGTGGAATGGAGTGGAGTGGAATGTACTGTGGTTGAGTGTATAAGACTGGAGTGGAGTGGAGTGGAAAGAAGTGGAATGGAGTGGAGTGGAGTAGAGTGGAGTTCAATGGAATGGAATGGCATGGAATAGAATGGAATGGAATGGTGAAATGAAACGTGAGCTGATATTGTGCTACAGCACTCCAGACTGGGTGAAAGAGTGAGATCCTGTTAAAAGCAAGGAACGGAATGGAATGGAATGGACTGGAGGGGAGAGGAGTGGAGTGGAGTGGAGTGGAATGGAGTGGGATTTAATGGAATATATTGTAGTGGAATGGAGTGGAGTGGAGTGGAGTAAAGTAGAATGGAATGGAGTAGAATAGAATGAGAAGGAATGGAATGGAATGGAATGGTGATATGAAATGTGAGCTGAGATCGTGCCACTGTACTACAGTGTGGGTGACAAAGTGAGATCCTGTCAAAGGAAAGAATGGAATGGAATAGAGCGGAATGGAATGGAAAGGAATGGAGTGGAGTTTAGTGGAGTGGAGTGGAATGGAGTGGAATGGAAAGGGATGGAATGGAAAGGAGTTCAGTGGACTGGTGTGAAGTGACCTGGAGTGGAATGGAAAGGGAGGGAATGGAGTGGAGTGGAGTGGTGTTGAGAGGAGTGGTGTTGAGCAGAGTGGAAAAGAATGGGAAGGAATTTAATGGTGAAATGAAATGTGAGCTGAGATTATGCCACTGCATTGCAGCCTGACCCAAAGAGTGAGATCCTGTCGAAAGAAAGGAAAGATCAGAATGTAGTGGAATGTAATGGAATGAAGTGGATTGGACTGGAGTGGAATGGAGTAGAAAGGAATGGAATGGAATGGCATGGAGTGGAATGGAATGGAAGGGAATGGTGAAAAGAAATATGAGCTGATATTTTGCCACTGCACTCTAGCCTGTCTGACAGAGTGAGATCTTGTCGAAAGAAAAGAATAGAAAGAATTGGAGTGGACTGGAATGGAATCTAATGGAGTGGAGTGGAGTGGAGTGGATTAGAGTGGAGTGCCGTGCAATCGAGTGGAATGGAATGGAATGGAATGGAATGGAGTGGAGTAGGTTGGAGTGAAATCGAGTGGAGTGGAATGGAGTGGACTGGAGTGGAGACGAGTGAAATGGAAAGGAATGGAACGCAATGGAAAGAAAAGTAATGGAATCGAATTGAATGGAATGATGACATGAAATGAGAGCTGATATCGTGCCACTGCACTCCATCCTGGGTGACAGAATGACATCCTGTGGAAAGAAATGAATGGAATGGAATGCAATGGAATGGAATGGAGAGGAGTAGAGTTGATTGGTGTGGGGGGAATGGAGTGGAAAGGAAAGGGATGGAATCCAATGGAGTGGAGTGGAATGGAATGGAGCGGAGTGGAATGGAATGGAGTGGAGTGGAGTGGACTGGAGTAGAGTGTGGTGGATTGGAATGGATAGGAAAGGAATGGGATGCAATAGAATGGAGTGGAGTGGAGTGGAATGGAGTGGAATGTATTGGAGTAGAGTGGTGTAGAGTGGTTTGGAGTGGAGTGGAGTGGAATGGGATGGAATGGAATAGAATGGAATGGAATGGAATGATGAAATGATGTGTGAGCTTAGCTTTTGCCACTGCACTCCTTCCTGAGTGACAGAGTGAGGACCTTTCATAAGAAAGGAATGGAATGGAATGGAGAGGAATAGAATGGGGTGGAGTGGAGCGGAGTGGAGTGGAATGGAATGGAGTAGAAAGGAATGGGATGGAATGGAATGCAGTGGAGTGAAATGGAGTTGTGTGGGATGGACTGGCATGGAGTAGAATGGAGTGGAACGGAATCGGAGAGAATGGAATGGAATGGAGTAGAGTGCAGTGGAGTAGATTGGAGTGGAGCAGAATGGAGTGGAATGCAACAGAATGGAATGGAATAGAATGGGATGAAGTGGAGTAGAGTGGAGTGGAGTGGAATTGTGTGGAGTGGACTGGAGTGGAGTATAATGCAGTGGAATGGAACTGGATAGAATGGAAGGGAAGGGAGTGCAGTGGATTGGAGTGCAGTGGAGTAGAATGGAGTGGAATAGAATGGGATGGAATAGGATGGACTGGAGTGGAGTGGAGTGGAGTGAAGTGGAGTGGAGTGGAATAGGATGAAATGGAAAGGAATGGAAAGGAATGGTGAAATGAAATGGCAGCCTAGATTGTGACACTGACTATAGTCTCAGTGACAGACAGATCCTTTCGATAGAAAGGAATGGAATGGAGTAGAAGGTGATGGAATGGAACAGAATGGAATGGAACGGAGTGCAGTGGATTGGCGTGGAGTGGAGTTGTTTGGAGTGGACTGGCGAGGGTTAGAAAGTATTGGAATGGAATCAGAGATAATGGAATGGAATGGAGTGAAATGGAGTAGAGTGGACTGGAGTGGAATGGAGCGGAATGGATTGGGATGGAATGGGATGGAGTGTAGTGGATTGGAGTGCAATGGAGTGGACTGCAGTGGAATGAAATGGAATGGATTGGAATACAATAGAATAGAATAGAATATAGTGGAATGGAGTAGAGTGGACTGCAGTGGAATGGAGTGTAATTGAGTGTAATGGAGCATAGTGAAGTGGAATAGAATGGAATGGTACAGAGTGGAGTGCTGAGGAGAGGAGTGGTGTGGAGGGGAGTGGAGTGGAATGGAGTGGAGTGGAATGGAATGAAATGGCGTTGAGTAGAGTGGAGTGGAATGGAGTGGAATTGAATGGAATGGAGTGGAATGTATTGGAGTGGAGTGTATAGGTGTGGAATGGAATGGAATGGAATGGAGTGGAGTGGAGTGGAGTGAATTGGAGTGGAGTGGAGTGGAATGAAATGGAATGGAATGGAGTGGAGTGGAGTATAGTAGAGTGCAATGAAACGGAATGGCATGGAAAGGAATGGAATGGAATGGAACGGAATAGAATGGTGAAATGAAATGTGAGCTGAGATTGTGCCACTGCACTCCAGCCTGGGTGTCAGAGTGAGATCATGTCGAAAGAAAGGAATGGAATGCTGCAGTGCAATGGAATGGAATGGAGTGGACTGTCATGGAGAAGACTTGAGTGGGGTGCAAAGTCGTGGAATGTAAAGGGATAGAATGGAATGGAAAGAAGTGAGATGGAGTTGAGTGAGGTGGAAATGAGTGGAATGGTGTGGAATGGAATGGGTGGAATGGAAGGGAGTGGAGTGGAGTGGAATGGAATGCGATAGAATGGGATGGTGTGGAGGGGATTGGAGTGGAGTGGAGTGGAGTAGAAATGAGTAGAGCGGAGTGGAGTGGAATGGAGTGGAGTGGAGTGGAATGGAATTGACTGACATGGAATGGAATTGAATGGAATGGAATGGAATGGTGAAATGAAGCATGAGCTGAGATTGTGCCACAGCACTCCAACCTGGGTGATGGAGTGAGATCTTGTTGAAAGAAAGGAATGGAATGGAATGGAGTGGAATGGAATGAACTGGAGAGGAGTGGAGTGGAGTGGAATGGAGTGGAATAGAATGGAATGGAATGTAGTGGAGTGGAGTGAAGTGGAGTGGAATGGAATGGAATGGAATGGAATGGAAAGCAATGGTGAAATGAAATGTAAGCTGATATCGTGCCACTGAACTACAGCGTGGAAGACACAGTGAGATCCTGCTAAAAGAAAGAATGGAATGGAGTGGAGTTTAGTGGAGTGGAGTGGAATGGAGTGGAGTGGAATGGGACGGAATGGAAAGGATTTCACTGGAGTGGTGTGGAGTGGACTGGAGTGGAATGGAAAGGGATGGAATGGAGTGGAGTGGAGTTGAGCAGAGTGGAATGGAATGGGATGGAATGGAATGGCGAAATGAAATGTGAGCTGAGATTGTGCCACTGCACTCCAGCCTGAGAGACAGTGTGGGATCCTTTCTAAAGAAAGGAAAGTTCGGAATGCAGTTGAATGTAATGGAATGGAGTTGAGTGGAGTGGAGTGGAATAGAGTGGAGGGGAATGGAACGGAATGAAATGGAATGGAATGGAATGGAATGGTGAAATGAAATATGAGCTGAGATTTTGCCACTGTACTCCAGCCTGGCTGATATAGCGAGATCTTATAAAAAGAAAGGAATGGAATGAATTGGAGTGGACTGGAATGGAATCTAATGGAGTGGAATGGAATGGAGAGGAGTGGAGTGGATTGCAGTGGAATCGACTAGAATGGAATGGGATGAAATGGAATGGAATGGAGTGGAGTGGAATGGAATGGCATGGAATGGAGTGAAGTGTGGTGGATTTGAGTGGAATGGAAAGGAAAGGATTGGAATGGAAAGGAATGGAATGGTATGGAATGGAAAGTAAGTGAATTGAATAGAATGGTGACATGAAATTTGAGCTGAGATTGTTCCACTGTACTCCAGCCTGGGTGACAGAATGAGATCCTGTTGAAAGAAATGAATGGAATGCAATGGAGTGGAATGGAATGGAAGGGAAGAGAATGGAATGGAATGGATTGGAGTGGAGTTGATTGGAGTGGGGGGGAATGGAGTGGAGTGGAACGGGATGGAATGGAATGGAGTGGAGTGGAGTGTGATGGAGCAGAATGGATAGGAATGGAATGGGATGCAATGGAATAGAGTGGAATGGAGTGGAATTGGGTGGAGTGCATTGGAGTAGAGTGGTGTGGAGTGGAGTGGAATGGAATGGGATGGAATGGGATGGAATGGAATGGAATGGAATAGAATGGTGAAATAATGTGTGAGCTTAGCTTTTGCCACTGCACTCCAGCCTGAGATGGAGGTGAGATCCTGTCAAAAGAAAGGAATGGAAGGGAATGGAGGGGAATGGAATGGAGTTTAGTGGAGTGCAGTGTAACGGAGTTGAATGGAATGGGATGTAATGGAAAGTAGTGTAGTGTAGTGGAGTTGTGTGGAGTTGACTGGACTGAAGTAGAATGGAGTGGACTGGAATGGTTTCGGAGAGAATGGCATGGATGGAGTGGAGTGGAGTGGATTGAAGTGGAGTGGAGCGGAGTTGAGTGGAATGCACTGGAATGGAATAGGATGGAATGGGATGAAGTAGAGTAGGGAGGAGTGGAGTGGAGTTGTGTGGAGTGGACTGGAGTGGAGTAGAATGGAGTGGAATGGAATCGGATAGAATGGAAAGGAAGGAAGTGGAGTGAAGTAGAGTTGATTGGAGTGGAATGGAGTGAAGTGTAGTGGAGTGGAATGGGATGAAATGGAATGGAATGGTGAAATGAAATGTGAGCTGAGATTGTGCCACTGACTCTAGTCTGAGAGACAGACGGATCCTTTTGATAGAAAGGAATGGAATGGAGTAGCCATGATGACCAAATACGAACAGCTGTGGTCTACAGCTTCCAGCACGAGCGACGAAGAAGACAGGTGATTTCTACATTTCCATCTGATGTAACGGGTTCAACTCACAAGGGAGTGCCAGACAGTGAGCGGAGGTCAGTGGGTGCATGCACCGTGCTCGAGCCGAAGAATGGCAAGGCATTGCCTCATTTGGGAAGGGCAACGGTTCAGTGAGTTCCCTTTCCTAGTCAAAGAAAGGGGTGAAAGATGGCACCTGGAAAATCGGGTCACACCCACCCGAATACTGCGCCTTTCCGACAGGCTTAAAAAACGGTGCACCAGGAGTTTATATCCCGCACCTGGCTCAGAGGGTCCTATGCCCAAGGAGTCTCGCTGATTGCCAGCACAGCAGTCTGAGATCAAACTGCAAGGTAGCAGTGAGGCTGGGGGAGGGGCGCCCACCATTGCCCAGACTTGCTTAGGTAAACAAGGCAGCCGGGAAGCTCGAACTGGGTGGAGCCCACCACAGCTCAAGGAGGCCTGCATGCCTCTGTAAACTCCACCTCTTGGGGCAGGGCACGGACAAACAAAAAGACAGCAGTAACCTCTGCAGACTTAAATGTCCCTGTCTGACAGCTTTGAAGAGAGCAGTGGTTCTCTTAGCACGCAGCTGGGGATCTGAGAACGGGCAGACTGCCTCCTCAAGTGGTCCCTGACCACTGACCCCCAAGCAACCTAACTGGGAGGCACCCCAAGCAAGGACAGACTGACACCTCACACGGGCGGGTACTCCAACATACCTGCAGCTGAGGGTCCTGTCTGTTAGAAGGAAAACTAACAAACAGAAAGGACATCCACACCTAAAACTCATCTTTACATCACCATCATCAAAGACCAAAAGTAGATAAAACCACAAAGATGGGGAAATAACAGAGTAGAAAAACTGAAAACTCTAAAAAGCAGAGCGCCTCTCCTCCTCCAAAGCACCGCAATTCCTCACCAGCAATGGAACAAAGTTCGATGGAGAATGACTTTGAGAAGCTGAGAGAAGAAGGCTTCAGAAAATCAAATTACTCTGAGCTACGGGAGGATATTCAAACAAAAGGTAAAGAAGTTGAAAACTTTGACAAAAATTTAGAAGAATGTATAACTAGAATAACCAATACAGAAAAGTGCTTAAAGGGGCTGATGGAGCTGAAAATGAAGGCTCGAGAACTACGGGAAGAATGCAGAAGCCTCAGGAGCCGACGCGATCAAATGGAAGAAAGGGTATTAGTGATGGAAGATGAAATGAATGAAATGAAGTGAGAAGGGAGGTTTAGAGAAAAAAGAATAAAAAGAAACGAGCAAAGCCACCAAGAAATATGGGACTATGTGAAAAGACCAAATCTACGTCTGATTGGTGTACCTGAAAGTGACAGGGAGAATGGAACCAAGTTGGAAAACACTGCAGGATATCATCCAGGAGAAATTCCCCAATCTATCAAGGCAGGCCAACATTCAGATTCAGGAAATACAGAGAACGCCACAAAGATACTCCTCGAGAAGAACAACTCCAAGACACATAATTGTCAGATTCACCAAAGCTGAAATGAAGGAAAAAATGTTAAGGGCAGCCAGAGAGAAAGGTCGGGTTACCCTCAAAGGGAAGCCCATCAGACTAACAGCGGGTCTCTTGGCAGAAACTCTGCAAGCCAGAAGAGAGTGGGGGCCAATATTCAACATTCTTAAAGAGAAGAATTTTTAACCCAGAATTTGATATCCAGCCAAACTAAGCTTCATAAGTGAAAGAGAAATAAAATACTTTACAGACAAGCAAATGCTGAGAGATTTTGTCACCACCAGGCCTGCCCTAAAAGAGCTCCTGAAGGAAGCACTAAACATGGAAAGGCACAACCGGTACCAGCCGCTGCAAAATCATGCCAAAATGTAAAGACCATCGAGACTAGGAAGAGACTGCATCAACTAACGAACAAAATAACCAGCTAACATCATAATGACAGGATCAAATTCACACATAACAATATTAACTTTCAATGTAAATGGACTAAATGCTCCAATTAAAAGACACAGACTAGTATATTGGATAAAGAGTCAAGACCCATCAGTGTGCTGTATTCAGGAAACCCATCTCACGTGCAGAGACACACATAGGCTCAAAATAAAAGGATGGAGGAAGATCTACCAAGCAAATGGAAAAAAAAAAGCAGAGGTTGCAATCCTAGTCTCTGATAAAACAGACTTTAAACCAACAATGATCAAAAGAGACAAAGAAGGCCACTATATAACGGTAAAGGGATTAATTCAACAAGAAGTGCTAACTATCCTAAATATATATGCACCCAATACAGGAGCACCCAGATTCATAAAGCAGGGCCTGAGTGACCTACAAAGGGACTTAGACTCCCAAACATTAATAATGGGAGACTTTAACACCCCACTGTCAACATTAGAAAGATCAACGTGACAGAAGGTTAACAAGGATACCCAGGAATTGAACTCAGCTCTGCACCAAGCGGACCTAATACACATCTACAGAACTCTACACCACAAATAAAAAGAATACACAGTTTTTTCAGCACCACACCACACTTATTCCAAAATTGACCACATACTTGGAAGTAAACCTCTCCTCAGCAAATGTAAAAGAACAGAAATTATAACAAACTATCTCTCAGATCACAGTGCAATCAAGCTAGAACTCAGAATTAAGAATCTCACTCAAAACCGCTCAACTACATGGAAACTGAACAACCTGCTCCTGAATGACTGCTGAGTACATAAAGAAATGAAGGCAGAAATGAAGATGTTCTTTGAAACCAACGAGAACCAAGACACAACATACCAGAATCTATGGGATGCATTCAAAGCAGTGTGTAGAGGGAAATTTATAGCACTAAATGCCCACAAGAGAAAGCAGGAAAGATCCAAATTTGACACCCTAACATCACAATTAAAAGAACTAGAAAAGCAAGAGCAAACACATTCAAAAGCTAGCAGAAGGCAAGAAATAACTAAAATCAGAGCAGAACTGAAGGAAATAGAGACATAAAAAACCCTTCAAAAAATAAATGAATCCAGGAGCTGGTTTTTTGAAAGGATCAACAAAATTG
Organism: Pongo pygmaeus; assembly: GCF_028885625.2. Taxonomy (NCBI): domain Eukaryota; kingdom Metazoa; phylum Chordata; class Mammalia; order Primates; family Hominidae; genus Pongo; species Pongo pygmaeus. The sequence continues at coordinate 7,360,519 of NC_072385.2, forward strand.
ATAGACCACTAGCAAGATTAATAAAGAAAAAAAGAGAGAAGAATCAAATAGATGCAATAAAAAATGACAAAGGGGATATCACCACCGATCCCACAGAAATACAAACTACCATCAGAGAATATTAAAAACACCTCTACGCAAATAAACTAGAAAATCTAGAAGAAATGGATAAATTCCTCAACACATACACCCTCCCAAGACTAAACCAGAAAGAAGTTGAATCTCTGAATAGACCAATAACAGGATCTGAAATTGTGGCAATAATCAATAGCTTACCAACCAAAAAAAGTCCAGGACCAGATGGGTTCACAGCCGAATTCTACCAGAGGTACAAGGAGGAACTGGTACCATTCCTTCTGAAACTATTCCAATCAATAGAAAAAGAGGGAATCCTCCCTAACTCATTTTATGAGGCCAGCATCATCCTGATACCGAAGCCTCGCAGAGACACAACAAAAAAAGAGAATTTTAGACCAATATCCTTGATGAACATTGATGCAAAAATCCTCAATAAAATACTGGCAAACAGAATCCAGCAGCACATCAAAAAGCTTATCCACCATGATCAAGTGGGCTTCATCCCTGGGATGCAAGGCTGGTTCAATAAACGAAAATCAATAAATGTAATCCAGCATATAAACAGAACCAAAGTCAAAAACCACATGATTATCTCAATAGATGCAGAAAAGGCCTCTGACAAAATTCAACAACGCTTCATGCTAAAAACTCTCAATAAATTCGGTACTGATGGGTCATATCTCAAAATAATAAGAGCTATTTATGACAAACCCACAGCCAATATCATACTGAATGGGCAAAAACTGGAAGCATTCCCTTTGAAAACTGGCACAAGACAGGGATGCTCTCTCTCACCACTTCTATTCAACATAGTGCTGGAAGTTCTGGCCAGGGCAATTAGGCAAGAGAAGGAAATCAAGGGTATTAAATTAGGAAAAGAGGAAGTCAAATTGTCCCTGTTTGCAGATGACATGATAGTATATCTAGAAAACTCCATTGTCTCAGCCCAAAATCTCCTTAAGTTGATAAGCAACTTCAGCAAAGTCTCAGGATACAAAATCAATGTACAAAAATCACAAGCATTCTTATACATCAATAACAGACAAACAGAGAGCCAAATCATGAGTGGACTCCCATTCACAATTGCTTCAAAGAGAATAAAATACCTAGGAATCCAACTTACAAGGGATGTGAAGGAACTCTTCAAGGAGAACTACAAGCCACTGCTCAAGGAAATAAAAGAGGATACAAACAAATGGAAGAACATTCCATGCTCATGGGTAGGAAGAATCAATACCATGAAAATGGCCATCCTTCCCAAGGTAATTTACAGATTCAATGCCATCCCCATCAAGTTACCAATGTCTTTCTTCACAGAATTGGAAAAAACTACTTTAAAGTTCATATGGAACCAAAAAAGAGCCCGCATCGCCAAGTCAATCCTAAGCCAAAAGAACAAAGCTGGAGGCATCACGCTACCTGGCTTCAAACTATACTACAAGGCTACAGTAACCAAAACAGCATGGTACTGGTACCAAAACAGAGATATAGATCAATGGAACAGAACAGAGCCGTCAGAAATAATGTCACATATCTACAACTATCTGATCTTTGACAAACCTGACATAAACAAGAAATGGGGAAAGGATTCCCTATTTAATAAATGGTGCTGGGAAAACTGGCTAGCCATATGTAGAAAGCTGAAACTGGAACCCTTCCTTACACCTTATACAAAAATCAATTCAAGATGGATTAGAGACTTTAATGTTCGACCTAAAACCATAAAAACCCTAGAAGAAAACCTAGGCAATACCATTCAGGACATAGGCATGGGCAAGGACTTCATGTCTAAAACACCAAAAGCAATGGCAACAAAAGCCAAAATTGACAAGTGTGATCTAATTAAACTCAAGAGCTTCTGCACAGCAAAAGAAACTACCATCAGAGTGAACAGGCAACCTACAAAATGGGAGAAAATTTTTGCAACCTATTCAATTGACAAAGGGCTAATATCCAGACTCGACAATGAACTCAAGCAAATTTACAAGAAAAAAACAAACAACCGCATCAAAAGGTGGGCGAAGGTCATGAACTGACACTTCTCAAAAGAAGACATTTATGCAGCCAAAAAACTCATGGAAAAATGCTCACCATCACTGGCCATCAGAGAAATGCAAATCAAAACCACAATGAGATACCATCTCACGCCAGTTAGAATGGCAATCATTAAAATGTCAGGAAACAACAGGTGCTGGAGAGGATGTGGAGAAATAGGAAAACTTTTAGACAGATGGTGGGACTGTAAGCTAGTTCAAACATTGTGGAAGTCAGTGTGGGGATTCCTCACGGATCTAGAACTAGAAATACCATTTGACCCAGCCATCCCATTACTGAGTATATACCCAAAGGATTATAAATCATGCTGCTATAAAGACACTTGCACTCGTATGTTTATTGTGGCATTATTCACAATAGCAAAGACTTGGAACCAACCCAAATATCCAACAATGATAGACTGGATTAAGAAAATGTGGCACATATATACCACGGAATACTATGCAGCCATAGAAAATGATGAGTTCATGTCCTTCGTAGGGACATGGATAAAATTGGAAATCATCATTCTCAGTAAACTATCGCAAGAACAAAAGGCCAAACACCACATATTCTCACTCATAGGTGGGAATTGAACAATGAGAACACATGGACACAGGAAGGGGAACATCACACTCTGGGGATTGTTGTGGGGTTGGGGGAGGGGGAAGAGATAACATTGGGAGATATACCTACTGTTAGATGACGAGTTAGTGGGTGCAGCACAACAGTAGGGCACACGTATACATATGTAACTAACTTGCACGTTCTGCATATGTACTTTAAAACCTAAAGTATAATAAATAAATATATATATATTAATATTTAAATAAAAAAGAAAGGAATGGAACAGAGTGCAGGGGAATGGAATGCAATGGAATGGAATAGAATGGAGTGGAGTGGCATGGAGTGGAGTTGTATGGAGTGGACTGGCATGGAGTAGAATGTAGAGAAATTAAATCTGTGAGAATGGAATGGAATGGAGTGGAGTGGAGTGGAGTGGAGTGTAGTGGAATGGAGTGGAAAGGAATTGGATGGAATGGGATGGAGTGGAGTGAACTGGAGTGCAGTGGAGTGGCTTGGAGTGGAATGGAATGGAATGGAATGGAATATAGTGGAATAGAGTAGAGTGGACTGCAGTGGAGTGGAGAGGAATTGAGTGTAATGGAGAATAGTGAAATGGAATAGAATGGAATTGAATGGAGTGGAGTGCCAAGGAGTTGAGTGAAGTGGAGTGGAGTGGAATGGAATGGAATGGAATGTAATGGAGTGGAGTGGAAAGGAGTGGAATGGAACGTAATGTAGAGGAATGTTATGAGGTGGAGTGGAGTGGATTGGTGTAGAATGGAATGGAATGGAATGGAATGGAAGAGAATGGAAGGCAATGAAATGGTGAAATGAAATGTGAGCTGAGATTGTGCCACTACACTTCAGCCTGGGTGAAAGAGTGAGATGCTGTTGAAAGAAAGAAATGGAATGGAATAAAGTGGAATGGAACGGAATGGAATGGAGTGGAGTGCAGTGGAGTGGAGTGCGGTTGAGTGGAATGGATTGGAATAGAATTGGACTGGATGGAATGGAGTGGAGTGGAGTGGAGTGGACGGGAGAGGAATGGAGAGGGATGGAATGGAGTCAAGTGGAGTGGAGTAGAGTGGAGTGGAATGGAGTAGAATGGTGAAATGAAATGTGAGATGAGTTTGTGCCACTGCACTCCAGCCTGAGTGACAGAGTGAGATGATACTGTCGAAAGAAAGGAAAGATCGGATGTAGTTGAATGGAATGCAATGGAATGGAATGGAGTGGAGTGGAGTGGAAAGGAATGGAGTCGAGTGGTATGGAATGGAATGGAATGGAATGGATGGGAATGGTGAAATGAAATGTGAGCTGAAATTGTGTCACTGCACTCCAGCCTGGTTGACAGATTGAAATCCCGTCTAAAGAAAGGAATGGAATGTATTGGAGTGGAATGGAATGAATTCCAATTGAGTCGAATGGAGTGGAGTGGAATGGAAAGGTATGGAATGTACCGATGTGGAGTGGATTGGAGTGGAGTATAGTGGAGTGGAGTCAAGTGGAATGGAGTGGAATGGACTGAAATGGAATGAGATGGAATGGAATGAAAAGGAATGGAAAGGAATGAAACGGAATGCAACGGAATGGTGAAATGAAATGTGCAGTGAGATTGTCCCACGGCACTCCAGCCTGAGTGATAGAATGAGATCCTGTAGAAATAAAAGAATGGAATGGAATAGAATGGAAGGGAATGGAGTGGATTGTAATGGAAGGTAATGGAATGGAGTGGAAAGGAGAAGAGTGGAGTCAATTGGAGTGGAGTGTAATGGAGTAGAATGGAATGGGCTCGCATAGAACAGAATGGAGTGGAAAGAACTGGAGTGCAGTGGAGTGGAGTGGAAAACAGTGGAATGGAATTGGATGCAATGGGATGGTGTGAAGTAGAGGAGTAGAGTGGAGTGGAGTGGAGTGAAGTGGAGTGGGGTAGAATGGAATGGAATGGTGAAATGACATGTGAGTTGAGATTGTGCCACTGCACTCCTGCCTGAGAGGCAGAGTGAAGTAATATCAAAAAAAAGGAAAGCACGGAATGGAGTGGATGGAAAGGAATGGAATGGAATGGAGTGGATTGGAGTGGAGTCTCATACAGTGTAATGAAATGGTATGGAATGGAGTCGAGTGGAGTGCAGTGAAATGAAGTAAAATGGAATGGAATGGAATGGGATCGATTGGAGTTGAGTGGAGTGGAATGGAGTGAAATGGAGTGGAATGGAAGGAAATGGAATGGAGTGAAGTGGAGTGGAATGGAGTGGATTGGAGTGGAATGGAGTGGAATGGAATGGATTAGGATTGAGTAGAGTGGAGTGGAGTGGAATGGAATGGAATGGAATGGAATGGAATGGAATGGTGAAATGAAATGTAAGCTGTTAATGTGCCACTGCACTCCACCCTTGGTGACAGAGTGAGATCCTGTCGAAAGAAAACAATGGAATGGAATGGAGTCGAGAAGAGTGGAGTGGAGTGGATTGGAGTGGAAAGAAGTGGAATGGAATGTGATTGAATGGAATGGAATAGAATGGAATGTAATGGAGTGGAGTGGAGTGGAGAGGGGAGGAGTGGAGTGGAATTGGATGGGATGGAATGCAATGGAGCGAAGCGGATTAGAGTGGATTTCGGTGGAATGGAGTAGAGTGGAGTGGAGTGGAGTGGATTGGAATGGAATAGAATGGAACAGAATGGAATGGAAAGGAATGGTGAAATGAAATGTGAGCTGAGATTGTGCTACTGCACTCCGTCCTGGGTGACAGAGTGAGATCCTGTCGAAAGAAGGGAATGAAGTGTAATGGAATTAAATGGAGTGGAATGGAGTGGAATGGATTGGAGGGGAATGGAATGGAAAGGAATGGAATGGAATGGAATGGAATGGAGTGGAGTGGAATGGAATGGAATGGAATGGAATGGAATGGAATGGAGTGGAGTGGAATGGAATGGAATGGAATGGAGTGGAGTGTAATGGAATGGAATGGAATGGAATGGAATGGAATAGAATGGAGTGGAATGGAGTGGAATGGAATGGAATGGAGTGGAATGGAATGGAATGGAGTGGAGTGGAGTGGAAAGAATGGAGTGGAATGGAATGGAATGGAATGGAATGGAGTGGAATGGAATGGAATGGAGTGGAATGCAGTGGAATGGAGTGGAGTGGAGTGGCGTGGAGTTGAGTGGAGTGGAATGGGGTGCAAAGGAATGGGATGGAATGGAATGTAATGGAGTGGAGTGGAGAGGAGTGGATTGGAGAGGAGTGGAGTGGAGAGCAGTGGAAATGAATTGGTTGGAATGGAATGGAATAGAAGTGGATGGAATGGAATCGACTGGAGTGGAGTGGAGTGGAATGGAATGGGATGGAATGGAATGGAGTGGAGGGGAGTGTAGTGTAGTGGAGTGGATTGGAATGGCGTGTACCATATTGGATTGGAATGGAGTGGAATGGAATGCAATGGAATGCAATGGAATCCATTGGAATAGAATGGAATGGAATGGAAATAAATGGAATGGAATGATGTAATGAAATGTACTCTGAGGTTGTGCCACTGCACCCCAGCCTGCGTGACAGAGTGACATCCTGTCAAAAGAAAGTAATGGAATGAAATGGTATTGCATTCAATGGAATGGAATGGAATGGAATGGAGTTTAGAGGAGAGGAGTGGAGTGGAATGGAATGGAGTTGAAACGAATGGGATTGAATGGAATGGAGAGCAATGAATGGAGTAGAGTGGAGTGGAGTGGAGTGAAATGGAGTGGAGTAGAAGGGGATTGGATGGGATGGAATGGAATGGTGTGGAGTGGAGAGGAGTGTGGTGGAGTGGAATGGAGTGGACTGGGGTGGAAAGGAGTGGAGTGGAGTAAAGTGAAATAGAGTGGATTGGAATTGAGTGGAATGGAATGGACTGGAATAGAGTGGAATGGAATGGAGTGGAGTGGATTGGAATTGAGTGGAATGGAATGGCATCAAGTGGAATGGAATGGACTGGAATAGAGTGGAATGGAATGGAGTGGAGTGGAGTGGAATGGAGTGGAATGGAATGGAGTGGAGTGGAGTGGAATGGAGTGGAATGAAATGAGACAGAAGGGAATGGAGTGGAGTGCAGTGGAGCAGAGTGGAGTGTAATAGAGAGGAATGGAATGGGATGTAAAGGAATGTAAAGGAGTGGAGTGGAGTGGATTAGAATGCAATGGAATGGAATGGAACGGAATGAAATGGTGAAATGAAATGTGAGCTGAGATTGTGCCTCTGCACTCCAGCCAGGGTGCAGATTGATATCCTGTCTAAAGAAAGAAATGGAATGGAACGGAGTCGAATGGAATGGAATGGAGCGGAACAGAGAGGAATGGAGTGGAGAGGATTGGAATGGAGTGGAAAGCAATGGGTGGTAACTGGATGGAGTGGACTGGAGTGGAAAGCAATGGGTGGTAACTGGATGGAGTGGACTGGAGTGGAGTGGAATGGAGTAGAAAGGAGTGGAATGGAATGGAAAAGAATGGAATGTAGTGGAATGGACTGTAGAGGAGTGGACTGGAATGAAGTAGAGAGGAGTGGAATGGAGTAGAATGCAGTGGAAAGGAATGGAATGGAAAGGAATGCAATGGAATGGAATGGAAAGCAATGGAATTTTGAAATGAAACGTGAGCTGAGATATTGCCACTGAACTCCAGCGTGGGTGACAGAGTGAGATCCTGTCAAAAGAAAGGAATTGAATGGAATGGAGTAGAATGGAATGGAATGGAGTGGAGTGGAGTGGATTACAGTGAAATGGAGTTGAATGGAATGAGATGGAGTGGAATGGAAAGAAGTGACATGGAGTAGAGTGGAGTGGAGTGCAGAGGAGCTGAATGGAGTGTAATGTAATGTTATGTAATGGAATGGAATGGACTGGAGTGGTGTGGATTGGAGTTGAATGGAGTGGAATGGAATGGGAAGTAATGGAATGGAATGGAGTGAAGTGGAGTGGAGTGGAGTGGAATGGACTGGAAGGGAATGGAACGGAATGCAGTGGAGTAGAGTGGAGAGGAGTCGAATGGAGTGGAATGGATTTTGATGTAAGGGAATGGAATAGAGTGGAGGGGAGTGTAGGGGAATGTAGTGGAATGGAATGGAATGGAAAGTAATGTAGTGGAGTGGAGTGTGGTGGAGTGGCGTAGAGTGTAATGGAGTAGAACAGAATGGAATGGAATGCAGTGGAGTGGAATGGAATAGAGTAGAATGCAATTGAATGGAAAGGTGAACCGAAATGTCGGTTGTTATTCTGCCACTACACTCCTGCCTGGGTGACAGAGGGAGATATTGTCGAAAGAAACGAATGGAAGAGAATGGAGTGGATTGCAATGGAGTGGAATGGAATCGAGAAGAGTGGAGTGGAGTCGAGTGGAGTATAGAGTAGTGGAATGAAGAAGAATGGGATACGATTGAATGGAATGGAATGGAGAGGAGTGGAGTGGAGTGGAGTGGAAGGGAGAGCAGAGGAGTTGAATTGGATGGGATGGAATGCAATGGATTGGAGTGGATTAGACATTATCTGGGTGTAATGGAGAAGAGTGGAGTGGAGAGGAATGGAATGGAAGGGAATGGAACAGAATGGAATGGAAAGGAATGGTGAAACGAAATGTGAGCGGAGATAGTGCTACTGCACTCCAGCCTGGGTGACACAATGACATCCTGTCGAAAGAAGGGAATGGAATGGAATGGAATGGAATGGAATGGAATGGAATGGAATGGAATGGAATGGAGTGGAATGGAGATGAATGGAGTGGAATGGAATGCAATGGAGAGGAATTTAGAGGAATGGAAAGGAATGCAGTGGAATGGAGTGGAATGGAATGAAATGGAGTGGAATCCAGTGGAATGGAGTGGAATGGAATGGAGTGGAATGGAGTGGAAAGGAATGGAATGGAGTGGAATGCAGTGGAATGGAGTGGAATGTAATGGAATGGGGTGGAAAGGAACAGAATGGAGAGGATTAGACTTGAATTGAGTGAAACGGAATGGAGCGGTGTGGAAAGGGATGGAAAGGAATGAAATGGAGTGGAGTGGAGAGGACAGGAGGGGAGTGGAGAGGAATGGAATGAAGTGGAATGGAGTTGAATGGAATGGCATGGAATAGAATGGAATGGAGTGGATTGGAGTGGAGTGGAATGGAATGGAATGGAGTGCATTGGAGTGGAGTGGAATGGAATGGAATGGAGTGGATTGGAGTGGAGTGGAATGGAATGGGATGGAGTGGAATGGAGTGGAGTGGAGGGGAGTACAAAGGAGTGGAATGGATTGGAGTGGAATGGAATGGGATGGAGTGGATTGGAGTGGAATGGAATAAAATGGAATGGAATGGAATGGAATGTAGTGGAGTGGAGTGGAGTGGAGTGGAATGGAGTGAAATGAAGTGGAATGGAATGGGATATAATGGAATGGAATGGAGTGGAGAGGAGTGGAGTGGAATGGAATGGAGTATAATGGAATGGGATGGAATGGGATGGAAGGGAGTGGAGTGGAGAGGCGTGGAATGGAGGTGAAAGGATTAGAGTATAAAGCAACTGAATGGAGTTGAGTGGAGTGGATTGGAATGGAGTGGAACAGAATGGGAGGGAAATGAATGGAGTGGAGTGGAAAGGAGTGGAGTGGAATGGAATGGAATAGAATAGAATGGTGAAATGAAATGTAAGAAGTGATTATGCCACTGCAATCCAGCCTGGGTGAGAGAGCGAGACCCTGGCGAAAGAAAGGATTGCATTGGAATGCAGTGGAATGGAATGGGATGGAATGGAATTGAACGGAATGGAACGTAGTGGAGTGCAGTGAAGTCGAGTGGATTGGATTGGAATGGCATGGAATGGAAAGGAATGGAATGGAATGAAGTGCAGTGGAGTGCAGTGGAGTGGAGTGGATTGGAGTGGATTGGACTGGAGTGGAGTGGAATGGAGTGGGATGGAATTGAATGGAATGGATTGGAGTGGAGAAGAGTGCAGTGGAGTGGAGTGGAGGGATGTGGAGTGGAATGGAGGGTAATGGAATGAAATGGAATGGAATGTAGTTGATTGGAGTGGGGAGGAGTGGAGAGGAGTTGAGTGGAGTGGAATGGGATCAGATGGAATGGAATGGAATGGAGTGGAGTATATTGGATTTTAGTGGAATAGAGTGGAATGGAATGGGATGTAATGGAATGGAATGGAGTGCAGTGGATTGGAGTGGAGAGGAGTGGAGTGGAACGGAATGAGATGTAATGGAATGGAATGGAGTGCAGTGGATTGGAGTGGAGAGGAGTGGAGTGGAGTGGAATGGAGTGGAATGGAATGGGACTTAATGGAATGGAGTGAAATGTAGAGGAGTGGAGTGAAATGGAGTGGAATGGAATAGAATGGGATGTAATAGAATGGAATCGAATGGAGTGGAGTGGAGTGGATTGGTGAGGATTGGAAGGGAACGGGATAGAAGGGATGGGAATGGAGTGGAGTGGAGAGGAGTGGAGTGGACTGGAGTGCAGTGGAGTGGAGTGTAATTTCGTGGAATGTAATGGATAGCAATGGGATTGAATGGTGTGGAGTGGATTGGAGCGTAGTGGAGAGGAATGGAGTGGGATGGAAAGGAATGGAGTGGGATGGAAAGGAATGGAATGGGATGGAATGGAATGGATTGGAATGAAATGGAATGGAGTGGAGTGGAGTTTATTGGAGTGGAGTGGAGCGGAATGCAGTGTAATGGAATGGAATGGAATGGAATGGAGTGGAGTGGAGTGGAATGGAATGGAATGGAATGCTATGGAATGGAATGAAATGGAACGGAATGGAATGGTGAAATGAAATGTGAACTGAGATTGTGCCACTGCACTTCTGCCTGGGTGACAGAGTGACATCCTGTCGAAAGAAAGGAATGGAATAGGATGGAGTGGAATGGAAGGGAATGGAGTGGAATGGAATGGAATGGAATGGAATGGAATGGAATGGAGTGGAGTGGAGTGGAGTGGAATGGAATGCAATGGAGTGGAATGGAATGGGATGGAACGGAGTGCAGTGGGGTGGAGTGGAATGGAGTGGAGTGGATTGGAGTGGACTTTAGTGGAATAGAATGGAATGGAATGGAATGGGATGGAGTGGAGTCGAGTGGAGTGGAGTGGAGTGGAATGGAGTGGAGAGGAATAGAATGGAATGGAACAGAATGGAAAGGAATGGAGTGGAGTGTGGTACAGTTGAATGGAGGGGAGTGGAGTGTAATGGAGTGTAATGGAATCGTATGGAATGGAATGGAGTGGAGGGGAGTGGAGTCGAATGGAATTGGATGGAACGGAACGGAATGGATTTGAGTGGACTGGAGTGGAGTGGAATGGAGCGAAGTGGAATTGGATGGAATGGACCGGAGTGGATTGGAGTGGAGTGGAGTGGAGAGGAATGGAGTGGATTTGAATGGAGTAGAGTGGAGTGGAGTGGAATGGAATGGAATGTAGTCGAATGGAATGGAATGGAATGGAACGGTGAAATGAAATGGGAGCTGGGATTCTGCCACTGCAACCAGTCTGAGTGACAGAGTGAGATCCTGTCGAAAGAAAGGAATGGAATGGAATGGAGTGGAATGGAATGGAGTAGAGTGTAGTGGAGTGGAGTGTTGTAGAGTGCACTGCAGTGGAATGGACTGGGATGGACTGGAATGGAATGGAGCTGACCCGAGTGAAGTGGACTGGAGTGGAGTGGAATGGAGTGGAATGTAATGGAATGGAATGGAATTGAGTGGAGAGGAGTGGAATGGAGAAGAGTGGATTAGAGTGGAATGGAATAGAATGGAAAGGAGGGAAGTGGAGTGGAATTGAGAGGAGAGGAATGGAATGGAATACAATGAAATGGAATGAAATGGAGAAATGAAATGTGAGTTGAGATAGCGCCCCTGTACTCCAGTCTGGGCGACAGAGTGATATCTGGTCGAAAGAAAAGAATGGAATGGAATGGCGTGGCGTGGAGTGGAGTGGAGTGAAGTAGAGTGCAATGGAGTGGAATGGAATGGGATGGAATGGAATGGAATGGAGTGGATTGCCGTGGAGTGGAGTGGATTGTAATAGAGTGGAATGGTATGGAATTGATTGGGATGGATTGGGCTGGAGAGGAGAGGATTGGAGTGCAATAGAGAGGAATGGAAAAGAATGGAATGGAATGGAGTGGAGTGGAATGCAATGGAATGGAATGGAATGGAAAGGAATGGAATGGAATGGAGTGGAATGGAGTGGAGTGGAATGGAGTGGAGTGGAATGGAGTGGAGTGGAGTGGAATAGAATGGGATGGAATTGAATGGAGCAGAGGGGAGTGGAGAGGAGTGGAGTGGAGTGGAATGAAATGGGATGCAATGGAGTTGAGCGGAGTGGAGTGCAGTGGAATGGATTGGAATGGAGTGGAATGGAATGGATTGGAGTACAGTGGATTAGAGTGGAGTGGAGTGTAATGAAGTTGAGAGGAATGGGATTGAATGGAATGGGTTGGAGTTGAGTGGAGTGGAGTCGAGTGGAATGGAGTGGAGTGGAATGGAGTGGAATGGAATGGGATGGAATGGAATGGAATGGAGTGGATTGCAGTGGAGTGGAGTGGATTGCAATAGAGTGGAATGGTATGGTATCGATTGGGATGGATTGGGCTGGAGAGGAGAGGAGAGGAGTGCAATGGAGAGGAATGGAAAGGAATGGAATGGAATGGAGTGGAGTGGAATGCAATGGAATGGAATGGAATGGAATGGAGTGGAATGGAGTGGAGTGGAGTGGAATGGAGTGGAGTGGAGTGGAATGGAGTGGAATAGAATGGGATGGAATTGAATGGAGCAGAGGGGAGTGGAGAGGAGTGGAGTGGAGTGGAATGAATTGGGATGCAATGGAGTTGAGCGGAGTGGAGTGCAGTGGAATGGATTGGAATGGAGTGGAATGGAATGGATTGGAGTACAGTGGATTAGAGTGAAGTGGAGTGTAATGGAGTTGAGAGGAATGGAATTGAATGGAATGGTTTGGAGTGGAGTGGAGTGGAGTCGAGTGGAATGGATTGGAGTGGACTGGAGTGGAGTGGAGTGGAGAAAATGGTATGGAATGGAATGGGATCTATTGAAATGTAATGCCATTGTGAAGTTAAATGTGAGCTGAGATTGTTCCACTGCACTCCAGATTTGGCGACAGAGTGAGATCCTCTCGAAAGAAAGGAATGGAATGGAATGGTATAGAAAGGAATGGAATAGAATGGAATGGAATGGAGTGGAATGCAGTGGAGTGGATTGGAGTGCAGTGGAAGGAAGTGGTATGGAATGGCATGGCATGGAATGGAATGCAATGCAGTGGAATGGAGTGGAGTGGACTGGAGTTGAGCAGAATGGAGTGGCATGGAATGCAATGGAATGGAAGGGTACGGAACGGAATCTAATGGTGAAATGAAATGTGTGCTGAGATTGGGCCACTGAACTCACGCCTGGGTGACAGAGTGGGATCCTGTTGAAAGAAAGGAATGGAATGGAATGGAGTGGATTTGAAGGGAATGGAATGGAATAGAGAAGAGAAGAGTGGAATGGATTGGACTGGAGTGTACTGGAGTGGAGTGGAGTGGAGTGGAATGGAATGGGATAGAATGGAAAGGTGTGGAATGGAGGGGAATGCAATGGAGTGGAGTGATGTGGAGTGAAGTGGAGTGGAATGGAATGGAATGTAGGGGAGTAGAGTGGAATCGAGTAGAGGGGAATGGCATGGAAAGAAATGGATTCGAGTGGAGTGAAGTGGACTGGAACGGAATTGAACGCAATGGAATCTAATGGTGTAATGAAATGTGAGCTGAGATTGTGTCACTGCACTGCAGCCTGGGTGGCAGAGTGATATCCTGTCGAAAAAAGGGAATGAAATGCAATGGAGTGGAATGGAATGAAAAAGAATGGAATATAGTGGAGTGGAGTGGAGTGGAGGGGAGTGGAGTGGAGGGGAGTGCAGTGGAATGGGGTGGAATGGAATGCGATCAAATGGGATGGAGCGGACTGGAGAGGAGAGGAGTGGAATGGCATGGAGTGGAACAGAATGGAATGGAATGGAACGGAATGGAGTGGAGTGGGGTGGACTGGAGTGGGTCGAGTGGAGTGGAGCGGAGTGGAGTGGAATGGAGGGGAATAGAGTGGAATGGAATAGAATGCAATGGAATGGAATAGTGTGGAATGGAATGGAGTGGAATGGAGTCGAGTGGAGAGGAGTGGAGTGGAAAAGAGTGGAATAGACGAGGATGGAATAGAATCGCGTAGAGTGGATTGGAGAGGAAAGGAGTGGATTAGAGTTTATTGGAATGCAATGGGATGGAATGGAATACAGTGGAGTGGAGTGGAGTGGAGTGAATTGGAATGGAGTGGAACGGATTGGAAGGTAATGGGATGGAATGGAATGGAATGGTGAAATGAAATGTGAGCTGAGATTGTGCCACTGCACTCCAACATGGGTGACAGTGTGAGATCCTGTCAAAAGAAAGGAGTGGAATGGAATGTATTGGAGTGGAACGGAATGGAATGTATTGGAGTGGAACGGAATGGAATGGAATGGAGTGAAGTGGATTGGAGTAGAGTGGAGCGGAACGGAGTTGAATGGGATGTAATGGAATGGGGTGGAGAGGGGTGGAGTGGAATTGAGTGGAATGGAATGGGATGTAATGGAATGGAGTGGAGTGGAGTGGACTAGACTGGAGTGGAGAGGAATGCAATGGAATGGAATGCAGTGGAATGGAATGGAATGCAATGGAATGGAATGATGAAATGACATGTGAGCTGAGATAGTGCTCCTGCACTCCAGCCTGTGTGACACAGAGAGATCCTGTCGAAAGAAAGGAATGTAACTGAAAGGACTGGAATGGAGGGGAATGGAATGGAGTGGAGAGGAGTGGAATGGAGTGGAGTGGAATGGAATAGAATGGGATGGAATGGAATGGAAAGTGATGGAATGGAATGGAATGGTGAAATGAAATGTGAGTTGAGATTGTACAACTGCCCACCAGCCTGGGTGACAGAGTGAGATCCTTTCAAAAGAAAAGAATGGAATGGAAAGGAGTGGATTGGAATTGAATGGAATAGAGGAGAAAGGTGTGGAGTGGTGTGGAGTTTAGTGGAGTGGAATGGAAAGGAGTAGAATGGAATGGGATGGAATGTAATGGAGTGGAGTGGAGAGGAGTGCAGTGGAGTGGAATGGAATGGAATGAAGTGGAGTGGTGTAGAGTGGACTGTAATATAATGTAATGTAATATAATGTAATGTATTGTAATGTAATGAAATGGAGTGGATCAGAATGGAATGGTGAAATGAAATTTGACCTGCGATTGTGCTGCTGTACTCCAGCCTGGGTGTAGAGTGATATTCTGTTGAAAGAAAGGAATGGAATGGAATAGAGTAGAGTGGAATGTATGGAATGGAAAGGAATGGAGTGGAGTAGAGTGGAGTATAGTTGAGTGATTTGGAAAGGAGTGGAAAGAAATGGAATGGAATGGAGTGGATTGGATGGCATTGGAGTGGAATGCAATGGAATGCAATGCAATGGAAAGCATAGGAATGCAATTGTATGGAATACAATGGAATGCAATGATGAAATGAAATGAGAGCTGAGATTGTGCCACAACACTCCAGCCTGGGTGACAGAGAGAGTTCCTGTTGAAAGTAAGTTATGGAATGGAATGGAGTGGAATGGAATGGAATGGAATGGAAGTGAAAGGAATGGAATGGATTGGAGTGGAGTATAGGGAAGTGGAGTGGAGTGGAATGGAATGTTGAAAAGAAATGTGAACTCAGATTGTGCCACTCCACCCTAGCGTTGGTGACACAGTGATATCCTGCAGAAAGAAAGGAATGCAATAGAATAGACTGGATTGCAATGGAACGGAATGCAGTATAGTGGAGTGGAGTGGAGTATAGCGGAGTGGAGTGGAGTATAGTGGAGTGGAGTCTAGTGGAGTGGAGTGAAGTGGAGTGGAACGGCGGGGAATAGAGTGGGATGGAATGGAATGCAATGTAGTGTATTGGAGTGAAGTGGAGTGGAATGGAGTGGAATAGAATGGGATGGAATGGGATGGAGTGGAGTGGAGGGGAATAGAGTGGAGTGGAGAGGAATTGAATGTAATGGTGTGGAATGAATGGAATGGAATAGAGTGGAGTGGAGTGGAGGGGAGACGAAAGGAATGGAGTGGAATGGAATAGAATGGAATGGACTGGAGTGGATTGGAGTGGAGTGGAATGGAGTGGAATGGAATTGAGTGGAAAGGAATGGAGTGGAATGGAATGGAGTGTAGTGGAGTGGAGAGGAATGGAGTGGAATGGAATGGGATGGAATGGGATGGAATGGAGGAGTGAAGTGGAATTGACTGGAGTGGAGTGGAGTGGAAGGAAGTGGAATGGAATGGAAAGATGAAATGTAATTTGAACTGAGATTGTGCCTCTGCACTCCAGGTTAAGTGTCAGAGGGAGAACTTTTTGAAAGAAAGGAAAGGAATGGAATGGAATGGAATGGAATGGAATGGAATGGAATGGAATGCAATGGAGTGGATTGGAGTGGAGTGGAGTGGAATGGAGTGGAATGAAGTGGAATAGAGTGGAGTGGAATTGAGTGGAGTGGAGTGGATTGGAGTGGAGTGGAATGGAATGGAATGGAATGCAATCGAATGGCGAAGTGAAATGTGAGCTGCGATTGTGCCAATGCACTCCAGCCTGCATGACAGAATGAAATCCTTTCGAAAGAAAGGAATGGAGTGGAATGGAATGGAACACATTGCAATGGAGTGGAGCACAGTGGAGTGGACTGGAGTGGAATGAAGTGGAGTGGAATGGAGTGGAATCGAATGGAATGGAATGGAACAGTGTGGAGTGGAGGAGTGGAATGGAATGGAATGGAGTGGAATGGAGTGGAGACGAGTGGAGTGGAGGGGAATGGAGCGGAATGGAAAGGATGGGAGTGGAGTGGAATGAAGTGGACTGGAATGGAGTGGAATGGATTTGGATGGAATCGAATGGAGTGGAGTAGAGTGGAGTGGAGTGGAGTAGAGTGGAGTAGAGTGGAGTAGAGTGGAGTGGATTGGAGGCGAGTGGAATGAGTTGCAGTGAAATAGAATGGAAAGGAATGGAGTTGATTGGAGTGGAGTGGAGTGGATTGGAATGGAGTGGAGTGGAGTGGAGTGGATTGGAATGGAGTGGAGTGAAGTGGATTGGAGTGGAGTGGAGTGGAATGCAATGCAATGGATTGGAATGGAATGGAATGTTATGGTGAAATGAAATGCGAGTTGAGATTGTGCCACTGCAATGCAGCCCAGTTGAAAGAGTGAGTTCATGTTGAAAGAAAGGAAAGGAATGAATTGGAATGGAGTGGAATGGAATGGAATTGAATGGAGTGGAGTTGAGTAGAGTACAGTAGAGTCGATTGGAGTTGAATGGAATGGAATGAAATGGAATGTAATTGAAAGGAATGGAATGGAAGGCAATGAAATGAAATGGAACGGTGAAATGAAATGTGAGCTGAGATTGTGCCACTGCACTCCAGCCTGGGTGACACAGAGAGATACTGTTGAAATAAAATAATGGGATTGAATGGACTGGAATTTAATGGAATGGAATGTAGTAGAGTGGAGTGGAGTGCAATGGAGTGGAGTGGAGTAGAATGGAATGGGATGGAATGGATTGGAAAGGAATGGATTGTAGAGGAGTGGAGTGGACTGGAATGCAGTGGAATGGAATGGTATGGAATTTAATGCAATAGAGTGGAGTGGAGTAGAGTGGTATGAAGCGGAATGGAATTGGAAGGAGTGGAATGGAATGGAATGGACAGGAATGGAATGGTGCGGAGTAGAGCGGAGTGGAGTGGAGTGGAGTGGAATGCGGTGGAATGGAACGGGATGGAATGAAACGGAGTGGATTGAAGAAGAGTTGAATGGACTGGAATGGAAAGGAATTGAAGGGAATGGAATGGAGTAGATTTTAGTGGAGTGGAGAGGAATGGAGAAGAGAGGAGTGGAGAGGAGTTTAGTGGAATGAAATGGAATGGAATGGGATGGAATGGAGTGGAGTGGAGTAGACTGGAGTGGAGTTGAGTGGAATGATGTGGAATGCAGTGGAGTGGAGTGGAGAGGAGTGGAAGGAGCGGAGTGGAATTGTTTGGAGTAGAATGTGATGGAATGGAATGGAGTGGAGTGGAGTGGAATGTGTTGGAGTGGAACGGGATGGAATGGAGTGGAGTGTAGTGTAGTGAGGTGGATTGGAGTGGAATTGAGTAGAATGGAATGGAATGGAGTGGAAGGGAATGGTGAAATGAAGAGTGAGCTGAGATTGTGTGACTGCATTACAGCCTGGGCGACAGGGAGAGATCCTGTCGAAAGAAAAGAATGGAATGGAAAGGAGTGTAGTGTAATGGAGTGGAATTGGATGGAATGGAATGGAGAAATGAAATCTGAGTTGAGATTGTACCACTGCACTCCAACCTGGGTGATAGAGTGGGAACCTGTTGAAAGAATGGAAAGGAATGGAATGGAATGGAATGGATTGTAGTGAATTGGAGTGGATTTTGGTGTAATGGATTTGAATGGAATGGGATCGAATGGAATGTGGTGGACTGGAGTGGAATGGAGTGAAATAGAGTGGAATGGAATGGGATGGAGTGGAATGCAATGGAGTGAAATGGAGTGTAGTGGATTGGAGAGGAATGGAGTGGAGTGGAATGGAATGGAATGTAATGGAATGGAATGGAAAGGAATAGTGAAATGAAATATGAGCTGAGATTGTGCCACTGTACTCCAGTATGGGTGACAGAGTGAGATCCTGTAGAAAGGAAAGAATGGAATGGAAAGGAGTGGATTGGAATTGAATGGAATAGAGGAGAATGGTTTTCAGTGGTGTGAAGTGGAGTGGAGTGGAATGGAGTACAATGGAGTGGGATGGAATTGAATGGAGTGGAGTGGAGTGGAGAGGAGTGCGGTGGAGTGGAATTGAATGGAACGGAATGGGATGGAATAGAATGGAGAGAAGTGGAGTGGTGTAGAGTGGAGTAGAGGGGAATGGAGTGTAATGTAACGTAATGGAATAGAATGCAATGGAACAGAAAGGAATGGTGAAATGAAATGTGAGCTGAGATTCTGTGGCTGCACTACAGCCTGGGTGACAGAGTGATATCCTGTCGAAAGAAAGGAATGGAATGGAATAGAGTGGAATGGAAAGAATGGAACGGAATGGAATGGAGTGGAGAAGATTGCAGTGGATTGGAGTGGGATGGAGTGGAATGTAATGGGATGGAATGGAATGGAGTGTATTAGAGTTGAGTGAAGTGGAGTGGAAAGGAGTGGAAAGTAATGGAATGGAATGGAGAGAGTGGATAGGGGTGGGGTGGAGTGGAATGCAATGGCATGGAAAGCAATGGAATGCATAGGAATGCAATAGAATGGAATGCTATGGAATGGAATGGTGAAATGAAATGTGAGCTGGAATTGTGCCACTGCACTCCAGCCTGGGTGACAGAGGGAGTCCCTGTCGAAAGTAAGGTATGGAATGGAATGGAGTGGAATAGAATGGAATGGAAAGGAAGTGAATGGAGTGGAATGGGTTGTAGTGCAGTAGAGTGGAGTGGATTGGAGTGCAGTATACTAGAGTGGATTGGAGTGGAATGGAATGGAGTAGAATGGAATGGAATGGAATATTGAAACGAAATATGAGCTGAGATTGTGCCACTGCATTGCAGCCTGGTTGATAGAGTGAGATCCTGTCGAAAGAAAGGAAAGGAATGGAATGGATTGTAATGGAATGTAACGGAGTGGAGTGGAGTGGAATGGTGTGGAGTGTAATGGAGTGGAATAGAAAGTGATGGAAAATAATGGAATGGAGTGGAGTGAAGTGGAGTAGAGTGGAGGGGAGGTGAGTGGAATGGAGGGAAATGGAACGGGATGGAATGGAATAAGTGGAGGTCTGTGGAATGCAGAGGAGTGTAATGGAGTGGAATGGAATGGAGTAGAGTGGAGTGGAGTGAAACTGAATGGAAAGGAATGGAATGGAATGCAGTCAAATGGAACGGAATTGAATGGAATGGAATGGAATGGAATTGAGTGGAGTGGAGTGGAGTAGAGTGCAGTTGAGGGAAGTGGAATGGAATGGGATCAAATGGAATGGAATGGAGAGAAGTGGATTTGAGTGGAGTGAAAAGGAATGCAATGGAATGGAATGGAATGGAGTGGAATGTGGAATAGAATGGTGGAATGCAATGTGAGCTGAGATTGTTCCACTGCAATCCAGCCTGGGTGGCAGAGTGAGATCCTGTTGAAAGAAAGGAATGGAATGGAATGGAGTGGAATTTAATTTAATGGTATGAAATGGAAAGGAATGGAATGGAGTGGAACGGAGTGGACAGGAATGGAGTGGAGTGGAGGGTAATGGAGTGAAATGGAATGCAATGGAGTGGAGTGGGGTGGACTGGAATGGAGAGGAGTGGAGTGGAATGGAGTGAAATGGAATGGGATGCAATGGAATGGAATGTAGTGAAGTGGACACTAGTGGAGTGGAGTGGAATGGAGTTGAATGGAATGGAATGGAATGGAATGGATTACAGTGGAGTGGAGTGCAAAGGAATGGATTGGAATGGAAAGGAATGGAATGGTGAATTGAAATATGAGCTGAGATTGTGCCACTGAAATCCAACCTGGGTGACAGAGTGAGATCCTGTCAAAAGAATGGAATGGAATGGAATGCAATGGTGTGGAAAAGAATGGAATGGAATGGAGAGGAGTGGAGTGGAGTGGCGTGGAATAGAGTGGATTGGAGTGGCGTGGAATGGAGTGGTATGGAATGGGATGGAATGGAGTGGAATGGAGTGCAGAGGAGTGGAGAGAAGTGGAGTGGAGAGGAGTGTTATGGAGTGGAATGGAATTGGATGCAATGTCATGGAGTGGATTGTGGTGGAGTGGAGTCGAGTGGAATGGAGGACAATAGAATGATATGAAATGAAATGGAGTGGAGTGGAGTTGAAAGGAATGGAATGGAATTTAGTGGAATGGAATAGAATGGAATGGAATGGAATGGAATGGAATGGAATGGAATGGAAAGGAATAAAATAGAACAGAAAGGTGATATGTAATAGGAGCTGAGATTGTGCCCCTGCAATCCAGCCTGGGTGACAGAGTAAGAACCCGTCAAAGGAAAGAATGGAGTGGAGTGGAGTGGAGAGGAATGGAATTGAATGGACTGGATTGGAGTGGAGTGCTGTACAGTGGAATAGAGTGGAATGGAGTGTGATGGAATGTAATGGAATGGAGTGGAATGGAGCGAAGTGGAGTGGAGTGCAAAGGAGTGGAATGGAGGGGAATTTAATGTGATAGAATGGACTGCAGGGGGGTGGAGTGGTGTGGAGTGGAGCGTTGTTTAATAGAATCGTGTGGAGTGGAGTGGAATGGAACAGAATAAATGGAATGTAATGGAATGGAATGGTGAAAAGAAATGTGAGCTGAGATTGTGCTACTGCACACCAGCCTGGGTGACAGAGAGAGATTCTCCCAAAAGAAATGTATGTAATGGAATGGAGTGGAATTTAATAGAATGGAATGGAAAGAAATGGAATGGAATGGAGTGAAATGGAGTAGAATGGAATGAGATGCAATGGAATGGAGTGGAATTTAATGGAATGGAATGGAAAGAAATGGAATGGAATGGAGTGGAATGGAGTAGAATGGAATATGATGCAATGGAATGGAGTGGAGTGAAGTGGAGTCGAGTGGAGTGAAATCAGATGGATTGGAATGTACTGGAATGTAATGGAAAGGAATGGAAAGGAGGGGAGTGAAGGGAAGTGGAGTGGAGTGGAGTGGAATGGGGTGGAATGGAATGGAGAGGAGAGGAGTGGAGTGGAGTGGAATGGACTGGAATGGAATGGAATGGAAGGGAAAGGAATGGAATGGAGTGGATTGGAGTGGAATCAAGTAGACTGGAATGGAGTGGAATGGGACGGAGTGAAATTCAAAGGAAAGGAATGGAAAGGAATGTAATAGAAAGGTGTGGAGTAGAGTGGAATGGAGTGTAACGGAATGCGAAGCAATGGAATGGAGTAGAGTGGAGTGGAGTCAAGTGGAGTGAAATCAGATGAAACGGAATGAAATGGAAACGAGTGGAATGGAGTGGAGTGAAGAAAAGTGGAGTTGAGTGGAGTGGAATGGAATGGGGTGGAATGGAATGGGATGGAATGGATTTGAGTTGAGTGGAATTAGAGTGGAGTGGAATGGAGTGGAATGGAATGGAATGGAAGGGAAAGGAATGGAATGGAGTGGAGTGGAGTGGAATCAAGTGGAGCGGAAAGGAGTGGAATGGAATGCGATGGTATGGAATGGAGTGGAGTGGAGTAGAGTGGAGTGGATTCGAGTGGAATGGAATGGAATGGATTGGAGTGGAGTGGAGAAGAGTGGAGTAGAATGGAGTGGAATGGAGTGGAGTGGAGTGGGGTAGAGTGGAATGGACTGCAGTAGAATAGAATAGAGTGGAGTGGGGTGGAGTGGAGTGGAATGCAATGGAGTGGAGTACAGTGGAGTGGAATGCATTGGAATAGAATGGGAAGTAATGGATTGGAATGGAATGGAGTTTAGAGGACTGGCGTGGAGTGGAATGGAGTGTAGTGGAGTGGAGTGGGTTAGAGGGGAGTGGATTAGAGTGGAATGGAATGGAGTGGAGTGTGGTGGAGTGGAGTTTAATGGAATGCAATGGAGTGCAGTGGAGTGCAGTGGAGTGGAATGGATAGGAACGGAATGGAATGAATGGATTGGAATGGAATGGAGTGGAGAGTAGTGGAGTGGAGTGGAATGAAGTGGAATGGAAAAGGACGGAATTTAATGGAATGGAGTGGAGAGGAGTGGTGTGAAGTGGAATGGAATCAGATGGTATCAAATGGAATAGAATGGAGGGGAATTTAATAGTGTGGTGTGGAGTGGAGTGGAGTGGAAAGCGGTGGAATGAGATGGGATGGAATGAAATGGAGTGGACTGAAGTAGAGTGGAATAGACTGGAATGGAGTGGAATTGAAGGGAATGGAATTGAGTGGAGTTTAGTGGGGTGGAGTGGAGTGGAGAGGAGACGAGTGGAGAGGAGTGGAGTGGAATGAAGTGGAATGGAATGGGATGGAATGGAGTGGAGTGGAATAGACTGGAGTGGAGTTGAGTGGAATGATGAGGAATGGACTGGAGTGGAGTGGAGTGGAATGGTGTGGAATAGAATGGGATGGAATGGAATGGATTGTAGTGGAGTGGAGTGGAGTGTAGTGGAATGCGGTGGAACGGAATGGGATGGAATGAAGCGGAGTGGAGTGAAGTGGAGTGGAGTGGAATCGAGTGGAATGGAATGAAATGGAATGGAATAGAATGGAAAGGAGTGGGGAAATGAAGTGTGAGCTGACCTTGTACGACTTCACTGCAGCTTGCGTGACAGGGTGAGATTCTGTCGAAAGAAAAGAATGGAATGGAAAGGTGTGTAATGTAATGAAATGGAATTGGATGGAATGGAATGGAATGGAGAAATGAAATGTGAGCTGAGATTGTACCACTGAACTACAACATGGGTGATAGAGAGAGATCCTGATAAAAGAAGGAATGGAATGGAATGGAGTGGAGTGCAATGTAATGGAAAGGAATGGAATGGATTGTTGTGCATTAGAGTGCAGTGGAATGGAGTTGAATAGAATGGGATGGAATGGAATGCGGTAGACTTGAGTGGAGTGGAGTGGAATCGAGCGGAATGGAATGAACTTGAGTGGAATTGGGTGGAGTGGACTGGAGAAGAGTGGAGTGGAGTGGGATGGAATGCAATGGAATGGAAAGGAATGGTGAAATGGTATGTGAGCAGAGATTGTGCGACTGTACTCCAGCCGGGGTGATAGAGTGAGATCCTGTCGAAAGAAAAGAATGGAATGGAAAAGAGTGGATTGGAATTGAATGGAATGGAGGAGAATGATGTGTAGTGGGGTGGAGTGGAGTGGAGAGGAGTGCAGTAGAGTGGAATGGAATGGAATGAACTGGAGTAGTTTAGAGTGGAATACAGTGGAATGGAGTGGAAAGTAATGTAATGTAATGGAATGGAGCAGAATGGAATGGTGAAATGAAATTTGAGTTAAGATTGTGCCGCTGCACTCCAACCTGGGTGCAGAGTGATATTCTGTTGAAAGAAAAGAATGGAATGGAATAGAGTGAAATGGAATATATGGAATGGAATGGAGTGGGCTGGAGTAGAGTGGAGTGGATTGCAGTGTGATGGAGTGGAATGGAATGGGATGAAATGGAATGGAGTGGATTAGAGTGAAGAGTAGTTGAGTGGATTAGAAAGGAGTGGAGAGGAATGGAATGGAGTGGAGTGGATGGGAGTGGAGTGGAATGTAATGGAATGCAATGCAATGGAATGCATAGGAATGCAATTTTATGGAATACAATGGAATGGAATGGTGAAATGAAATGTGAGCTGAGATTGTGCCACTACACTCCAGCCTGGGTGACAGAGTGAGTTCCTGTCGAAAGTAAGGTATGGAATGGAATGGAGTGGAATGGAAAGGAGTGGAATGGAAGTGAATTGAGTGGAATGGATTGGAGTGGATTACAGTGGAGTGGAGTGGAATGGAATGGAATAGAATGGAAAGGAATATTGAAATGAAATGTGAGCTGAGATTGTGCCACTACACTCCAGCCTGGGTGACAGAGAGAGTTCCTGTCGAAAGTAAGGTATGGAATGGAATGGAGTGGAACGGAATGGAGTGGAATGGAAGTGAATTGAGTGGAAGGGAATGGAGTGGAGTATAGTGGAGTGGAGTGGAATGGAATGGAATGGAATGGAATGGAATGGAGTGGAGTGGAGGGGAGTGGAGTGGAGGGGAGTGGAGTGGAGTGGAGGGGAGTGGATGGAATGATATGGAATGGAATGGAATGGAATGCAACGGAATGGAATTGTGAAATGAAATGTGAGCTGATATCGGGCCACTGTTCTCCAGCATGGGTCACTGAGTGATCTCCTGTCGAAAACAAGTAATGGAATGGAATGGAGTGGAATGGAATGGAATGGAATGAAATGGAATGCAATAGAGTGGAGAGGAGTGGAGTGGAGTTGACTGGAGTGGGGTGGAATGGAGTGCGATGGGATGGGATGGAATGGAATGGAATGGAGAGGAGTGGAGTGGAGTGGAATGGAGTGTATCAGAATGGGATGGAATTGGATGGAGTGGAGTGTAGTGGAGTGGTGTGGATTGGAGTGGAATAGAATGGGATGGAACAGTGAAAAGAAACGTGAGCTGATATTGTAACGCAGCACTCCTGCCTGGGTGACAGAGTGAGATTCGGTCAAAAAAAGGAATGGAATGGAATGGAATGGAATGATATGGAATAGAATAGAATGGAGTGGAGTGGAGTAGAGTGGATTGGAGCAGAGTGTAATGGAGTGCAATGTAATTGGATGGCATGGACTGGAACGTACTGGAGTGGAGGTGAGTGGAGTGCAGTGGAGTGGAGTGGAGTGGAATGGAAAGGGATGGAATGAAGTGGACTGGAGTTGAATGGAATGGAATGGAATGGAAACGAATGTATTGGATTGGAGTGGAGTGGAGTGGAGTGCAATGGAATGGAATGCAGTGTAATGGAATGGAATGGAAGGGAATGGAGTGGAGTGGATTGGAGTGGGATTATATGGAATGGAATGCGATGGAATAGAATGGATTGGAATGGAAGGGAATGGAGTGGAATGCTGAAATGAAAATTGAGCTGATATTGTGACACTGCTCCCAAGCCTGGGCGATGGAGTGAGATCCTGTAGAAAGAAAGGAATGGAATGCATTTGAGGGGAATGGAATGGAATGGAATAGAGTGTACTGGATAGGAGTGGAGTGGAGTGGAATGGAGGAGGATGGGATAAAATGGAATAGTGAAATGAAATGTGTGCAGAGATTCTGCCACTTCACTCCTGCTGGGGTGACAGAGTGAGAGCATGTCGATAGAAAGGAGTGGAATGGAATGGATTGGAATGGAATGGAATGGAATTGATTGGAGAGGAGTAGAGTGGAGTCGAGGGGAGTGGAGTGGAATGGAGTAGAAAGGAGTGGAATGGAATGGCAAGGAATGGAATGGAAAAGAGCAGAGTTGAGTGGATTGGAGTTTATTGGAATGGAGTGGAATGGAGGTAAATGGAACGGGATGGAATGGAGTGGAGTGGAGTGGAATGGAATGGAGAGGAATGGAATGGAATTGAATGGAATGGAGTCGAATGGAATGGAATGGAATGGAATGAAAAAATAGAATGGAATGGTGAAATGTAATATGAGGTGAGATTGTGCGACTGCACTCTAATCTGGCTGACAGTGTGAAATCCCCTCGAAAGAAAGCAATGGAATGGAATGGAGTGGAATATTATGGAATGGAATGCAATTTAGTGGAGTGTAGTGGAGTGGGGTGGACTGGAGTGGAATGGAGTAGATTGGAAAGGAATGGGATGGAATGGAACGGATTGGAGTGAACTGGAGTGGGACGGAGTGGAACGGATTGGAGTGAACTGGAGTGGAATGGAATGGAAAGGAATGGAATGGGATGGAAGGCAATGGTTTGGAGTGGAGTGGAGTGGAATGGAGTGGAAAGGAAAGGAATGGAATGGACTGGAATGGAATGGAGTGGAATCGTGAAATGAAATGTGAACTGATATTGTGCCACAGCACTCCAGCCTGTATGATAGAGTGAGATCCTGTGGAAAGAAAGGTATGGCATGGAATGGAATGGGTTGGAGTGGAGTGGAGTGGAGTGGTGTGGAGTGGAATGGAGTGGACTGGAATGGAATTGAATGGAATGAAATGAAATGGAACGCAATGTAAAGGAATGGAATGAAATGCTATGCAATTGCATGGTGAAATGAAATGTGAGCTGAGACTGTGCCACTGCACTCCAGCCTGTGTGACACGGTGAGATCCTGCCAAAAGAAAGGAACGGATATGAATGGAGTGGGAAGGAATGGAAAGGAATGGAATGGAGTGGAGTGGAGTGGCGTGGAATGGTATGTGATGGAATGGAATGGAGTGGAGTGGAGTGTAATGGAATGGAATGGAATGGCACAGAATTGTCAAATGAAATTTGAGCTGAGATTGTGCCGCTGCACTCCAGTCTGTGTGACGGAGTGAGATCCCATCAAAAGAAGGAATTGAATGGAACGGAGTTGAATGGGATGGAATGGAATGGAGTGGAGTGGAGTGGAGTGGAGTAGAGTGGAAGGGAGTGGAATGTAATGTGATGAAATGCAACGGAATGGAGTTGAGTGGAGTGGAGTGGATAGGAGTGCAGTTTAATGGTGTGGAATGGAATGGGATGGAAAGGAAAGGAGTAGAGTGGAGTAGAATGGAGTGGGGTGGAGTGGAGTGGAGTGCAATGAAGTGGAATGGAATGGGATGGAATGGGATGGAGTGGAGTGGAGAGGAGTGGAATGGAGTGGAGTGGAATGGAGTGGAATGGAATGGAGTGAAATGGAATGGAGTGGAGTGGATTGGAGTGGAGTGCAGTGGAGTGGAATGGAGTGGCATGGAATGGAATGGAATGGAATTGAAACGAGTGGAATGGAATGGAATGGAGCGGAATCCAACGGAATGGAATGGAGTGTAGTGGAGTGGAGTGCGGTGTAGGGGAATGGACTGGAAAGGAGTTTAATAGAATGGAATGGAACGGAATGGAATGGAGAGGAGTGGAGTGTAGAGGAGTGGACAGGAATGGAACAGGATGGGATGGGATGGAATTGAATCGAATGGATTGGATTGGAGTGGAATGGAATGAAATGGAATGGAATGGAAAGGAATTGAAAGGAGTGGAACGGCTTGGAATGGAATGGAATGGAATGGAATGGAATGGAATGCTAAAATGAAAAGCAATCTGAGATTGTGCCACTGCACTCAAACCTTGATGACAGTGAGATCCTGTCGAAAGAAAGGAATGGAATGGAGCGGAGTGGAATGGAATGGAGTGGAGTGGAGTGGAGTGGAGTGGAATGGAATGGTGTGTATTGGAATGGAGTTGAATGAAATGGAATGGAATGGAATGGAGTGGAATGGAATAGAATGGAGTAGGATGGAGTGGATTGGAGTGGAATGGAATGGAATGGAATGGAAAGGAATGGAGTGGATTGCAGTGAAGTGGAGTGGAATTCAATGGAATGGAAGGGAATGGAATGGAAAGGAATTGAATGGCATGTAATGGAATGGAATGGTGAAATGAAATGTGAGCTGAGATTTTGCCACTGCACTCCAACCTGGGTGACAGAGTGAGATCCTGTCGAAACAAAGGAATGAAACAGAATGGAGTGGAATGGAATCGAAGGAAATTTAATGGAGTGGAGTGGAGTAGAGTGGAGTGGAGTGGAGTGGAAGGGAGTGGAATGGAATGGGATGGAATAGAATAGTGGAGTGGAGTGGAGTTAAGTGTTGTGGAGTTGAGTGGATTGGAAGGGAATTGAAGGGAAAGGAATTAAATGGAAGGGAATGGAATGGTGTGAAGTGGACTGGAGTTTAATGGATTGGAATGGAATTGTATGGAGTGCAATGGAGTGGATTGGAGTGGAGTGGACTGGAAGGGACTGGAATGGAATGGAAGGGAAGTTAGTATATTGGAGTGGAGTGGTGAGTCGTGGAGTGGAGTGGAGGGGAAAAGAGAGGAATGGAATGGGATGGAGTGGAATGGAGTGGAGTGGAATGGAGTGAAATGGAGAGGAATGGAATGGGATGGAATGAAATGGAGTTGATTGGAGTGGAGAGGAGTGGAGTGAAATGGAATGGGATGGAAAAGAATGTAGTGGTGTGGAGTGGAGTGGAGTGAAATAGAATGGATTGGAATGGAATGGAGTGGAATGGAATCGTGAAATGAAATGTGAGCTGAGATTGTTCCACTGGACTCCAGCCTGAGTAAAGACTGACATGCTATCGAAAGAAAGAAATGGATTGGAATGGAGTGGAATGGAATGGAATGGCATTAAGTGGAGTGGAGTGGAGTGGAGTGCAATGGAATGGAAAGCAGTGGAGTGGAGTGAAATGGAGTGGAATGGAGATTCAAAAAATGGAATGGAATCGAACGAAATGGAATGGATTGGAATGCAATGCAATGGAATGAAATGGAATGCAATGGAATGGAATGGAATTTTGAAATGAAACGTGAGCTGAGATGGTTCCACTGCACTCTAGCCTGGGTGACAGAATGAGATTCTGTCGAAAAAAGGATTGGAATGGAATGGAATGGAATGTAGTGGAGTGGAGTGGAGTGGGATGGAGTTGATTGGAATGAGATAGAGTGGAATGGAAAGGAGTGGGGTGTAGTGGAGAGGAGTGGAGAAGAGCTGAATGGATTGGACTGGAATAGGAGGGAATGGAGCAGCGTGGAGTGGAGTGGAATGGTGAGGAGATTAGTGGATTCAGTGTGGTGGAATGGAATGGAATGGAATGCAATGGAATGGAATGGAATGGAATGGAATTCAACGGAATGGAATGATGAAATGAACGTGAGCTGTGATTGTGCCACTGCACTCCAGCCTGTGTGACAGCATGAGATCCTGTCAAAAGAAAGGAATGGAATGGAATGTTGTGGAATGGAATGGAATGGAATGGAATGGAGTGGAGTGGAGTGGAGTGGAGTTGAATGGAGTGGAATGGATTGGGATGTAATGGAATGGAATGGGTTGGATTGGAGTGGAGTAGAGAGGAGTGGAATGGAACTGAATGGAATAGAATGGAATGGAAAGGAATGCAATGCAATGCAATAGAATGAAATGCAACGGAATGGAATGGTATAATAATATGTGAACTGAGGATGGTCGGAAGCCAAGGTGGTCAAATAGGAACAGCTCCAGTCTACACCTCCCAGCATGAGCAACACAGAAGACCGATGATTTCTGCATTTCCATCTGAGGTACTAGGTTCACATCACTAGGGAGTGCCAGACAGTGGGCACATGTCAGTGGGTGGCTGCACCGTGCGTGAGCCGAAGGGCGAGGCAATGCCTCACTTGGGAAGCGCAAGGGGTCAGGGAGTTTGCATTACTAGTCAAAGAAAGGGGTGACAGACAGCACCTGGAAAATCGGGTCATTCCCACCTGAATACTGCGCTTTTCTGACGGGCTTAAAAAACGGCACAACAGGAGATTATATCCCGCACCTGGCTCAGAGGGTCCTACCCACACGAAGTCTCACTGATTGCTAGTACAGCAGTCTGAGACCAAACTGCAATGCAGCGGCGAGCCTGGGGGAGGGGCTCCCGCCATTGCCTAGGCTTGCTTAGGAAAACAAAGCAGCCAGGAAGCTCGAACCGGGTGGAGCCCACCACAGCTCAAGGAGGCCTGCCTGCCTCTGTAAGATCCACCTCTGGGGGCAGGGCACGGACAAACAAAAAGACAGCAGTAACCTCTGCAGACTTAAATTTCCCTGTCTGACAGCTTGGAAGAGAGCAGTGGTTCTCCTAGCATGCAGCTGGAGATCTGAGAACGGGCAGACTGACTCGTCAAGTGGGTACCTGACCCCTAACCCCAGAGCAGCCTAACTGGGAGGCACCCCAGCAAGGGCAGACTGACACCTCACACGGCCTGGTACTCCAACAGACCTGCAGCTGAGGATCCTGTCTGTTAGAAGGAAAACTAACAAACAGAAAGGACATTCACACCAAAAACTCATACGTACATCACCATCATCAAAGACCAAAAGTAGATAAAACCACAAAGATGGGGAAAAAACAGAGCAGAAAAACTGGAAACTCTAAAAAGCAGAGCCACTCTCCTCCTCCAAAGGAACGCAGTTCCTCACCAGCAACGGAACACAGCTAGACGGAGAATGACTTTGACGAGCTGAGAGAAGAAGGCTTCAGACGATCAAATTACTCCGAGTGGAGTGGAGTGGCATGGAATCTAATTTAATCGAATGGAATGGAATGGAAAGGAATTCTGAAATGAAATGAGAGCTGATATTGTGCCACTGCACTGCAGCCTGTGTGACAGAGTGAGATCATTTCGAAAGAAAGGAATGAAATGCAATAGAGTGTATTGTAATGCAATGGAATGGAGTGGAGTGGAGTGGAGTGGAGTAGAATGCAGTGGAATGGTACGGGATGTAATGGAATGGAATGGAGTGGAGTGGAGTGGAATGGAGTGAAAGGAATGGGATATAATGGAATGGAATGGAGTGGAGTGGAGTGGAATGGAGTGGGGTGGAGTGGAGTGGAGTGGAATAGAATGGAATTTATTGGAGTGGAGTGGAGGGGAGTGGAATGGAATGGAATGAAATGAAATGGAATGGAATGGTGAAATGATAGGTGAGCTGAGATTGTGCCACTGCACTCCAGCCTGTGTGACAGTGCTAGATACTGTCAAAAGAAAGAAACTTAATGGAATGGAGTTGAATGGAATAGAATGGAATTGAATGGAGTGGATTGTAGTCAAGTGGAATGGAGTGGAGACTAGTGGAGGGGAATGCAGTGGAATGGAATCAGATGGAACGGAAAGGAGTGGACTGGAGTGGAGTGGAATGGAGTGGAATGTAATGGGATGGAAAGGAATGGAGTGGAGTGGAGTGGAGTGGAGAAGAATGGAGTGGAATGGAATGGAATGGACTAGAGTGGAGGAAAGTGGGATGGAATGGAACGGAATGGAAGGGAGTAGAGTGGAGTGCAGTGGAGAGGAGTGGAGGGTAATGGAGTTGAATGGAGTGTAATGAAACAGAATCGAATGGAATGGACTGAAGTGGAGAGGAGTAGAGTGGAATGGAGTGGAGTGGAATGGCATGGAGTGGAATGGAATGGATTGGAGTAGATTGGAGTGGAGTAGAGTGGATTGGAATGGAATGGAATGGAATGCAACGGAATGGAATGGTGTAATGAAGTGTGAGCTGAGACTGTGACAGTGCACTCCAGCCTGGGTGATAGCATGAGATCCTGTCAATAAAATTAATGAAATCGATGGAGTTGAATGGAATGGATTTGGAATGGAATGGAGTGGAGTGGAGTGGAGTGGAGTAGAGTGGAGAGGAGAATGACTTGACTGGAATTGGATGGAATGGAATGGAATGGAGTGGAGAAGAGCTGAATGGAGTGGAGAGGAGTGGAATGCAGTGGAATGGAATGGGATGGAATGGGATCGAGGGGAGTGGAGTACACTGGAGATGATTGGAGTGGAATGGAATGGAATAGAATGGAATGGAGTGGAGTGGAGTGTAAGGGAGTGGAATGGAATAGAATGCAATGGAGTGCAGTGCCGTGGAATAGAATCGAATTAAATGGAATGGAACGGAAAGAAATGGTGAAAGGAAATGTCAGCTCAGATTGTGCCACGGCCTTGGTGACACTAGCCTTGATGACACAGTGAGATACTGTCATAAGAAACGAATGGAATGGAGTGGAATGGAATTATATGGAATGGAATGGAGTGGAGTGGAGTGGAGGGGAGTGGAGTGGAGTGGAATGGAGTAGAATGGTATGGGATGGAAACGAATGGAATGAAGTGAACTGGTGTGGAGTGGAGTGAGTGGAATGGGGGTGGAATGGAATGGAATGGAATAGAGTGGGGTGGATGGAGACGAAAGGAATGGAAAGGAGTGGAACGAAGTGGAGAGGAGATGAGTGGAATGGAGTGGAATGGAGTGGAATGGAATGGAGTGGAATGGAGTGCAGAGGAGTGAAGTGGAGTGGAGTGGAATGGAATGGAAGGGAAAGGAACAGTGAAATGTAATGTGAGGTGAGACTGTGCCACTGTAATCCATCGTGGGTGACAGAGTGAGATCGTGTTGAAAGAAAGTAATGGAATGTAACGGAGTGGAAAGGAATGGAATGTACAGGAATGCAGTGGATTGCAGTAGAGTGCTGTCAAGTGGAGTGGAGTAGATTGGGGTGGAGTGGAGTGGAATGGAGTGGAATGGAATGGGATGAAATAGAATGTAATAGAGTGCAGTGGATTGGAGTGGAGTGGAGTGGAGTGGAGTGGAAAGGAATGGGACGGAATGGAATGGAGTGAAGCGGTGTGGAGTGGATTGGAGAGAAATTGAGTGGAATGGAATGGATTGGAATGCAATGTAGTAGAGTGGAGTGGAGTGCCATGGAGTGGAGTGTAATGGAGTGCAATGGTTTGGGATGGAATAGTATGGAATGGAGTGGAGTGGAGTCAAGTGTAGTGGAATGTAGTGGAAAGGAATGGGTGGAATGGGATGGAGTGGAGTGTAGTGGAGTATAGATGAGTGGTTTGGAATGCAGTTGATTGGAATAGAATGGAAAGGGTTGGAATGGGATGGAATGGAGTGGAGTGGATTGGAGTGGAATGGAGTGGAATGGAATTGAACGGGATGTAATGGAACGGAGTGGAGTGGAGTGGAGTGGAATGGAGTGGAATGGAATGGAGTGGAGAGGAGTGGAGTGGAGAGGAGTGCAATGGATAGGAATGGAATAGAATGAAATGGAATGGAATGGAATGGAAAGGAATGGAATGGAATTCAATGGAAAGAAAAGGTTAAATAAAATGTGAGCTGAGAATGTGCAACTGCACTCCAGCTTGGGTGAAAGAGTGAGATCCTGTCGAAAGAAAGGAATGGAATGCAATGGGGTGGAATACAATGGAATGGAATGGAATGCAGTGGAGTGAGGTAGAGTGGAGTGTAATGGAGCAGAGTTGAATGGAGTTGAATGCAATGGGATGTAATAGAATGGAATGGAGTGGAGAGGAGTGGAGTGGATTGGAGTGAAGTGGAGTGGATTGGAGTGAAGTGGAGTGGATTGGAGTGAAGTCGAGTGGAGTGAATGGAGTGGAATGGAATGGGATGGAATGGACGGATTGGGATGGAGTGGATTGGAGTGGAATGGATTGGAATGGAAGGAGTAGATTGGAGTGCAGTGGAGTGGAGTGGAGTGGAATGGAAAAGAATGCAATGGAATGGAATGGAGTGGAGTGGAGTGGAATTTTATGGAGTGGAATGGAATGGAGTGGAGTAGTTTGGAGTGAAGTGGAGTAGGTTGGAGTGGAGTGGATTGCAAAGGGATGGAATGGAATAGAGTGTAGTGGTGTGGAGTGGAGTGGACTGGAGTGGAGTGGAGTGGAATGGAATGGGATGGAATGGAATGAAGTTGAGAAGTAGGGAATGGAATGGAATGGAATGGAATGGAAAGAACTGGAAAGGAATGGAATGGAATGGAATTGTGAAATGAAATGTGACCTGAGATTGTGCCACTGCACTGCAGCCTGTGTGACAGTGAGATCCTGTCGAAAGAAAGTAAAGCAATGGAATGGAGTGGAATGGAAAAGAATGGAATTGAATGGAGTGGAGTGGAGTCGAGTGGAGTGGAGTAGAATGGGATGGAGTGGAGTGGAGTGAAATGGGATGGAATGGAATGGAATGCAATGCAATGGAATGGAATGGTGAGGTGAAATGTGACCCGAGGATGTGCCACTGCACTCCAGCCTGTGTGGCAGAGTGAGATCCTGTCGAAAGAAAGTAAAGGAATGGAATGGAGTGGAATGGAAAAGAATGGAATTGAATGGAGTGGAGTGGAGTCGAGTGGAGTAGAGTGGAGTGGGATGGAAGTGAATGGAATGGAATGGAGTGGAACGGGGTGTAACGGAATTGAAATGAATGGAATAGAATGCAATGGAATGGAATGGCGTGGAGTGGAGTGTACTGTATTGGAGTGGAGTGCAGTGAGGTGGAGTGGAATGTATTGGAATGGAAAGGGATGGAATGCAATGGAAAGGAGTGGAGTGGAGTGGAGTTTCGTGG
The DNA here is from genome assembly GCF_028885625.2 of Pongo pygmaeus. Taxonomy (NCBI): domain Eukaryota; kingdom Metazoa; phylum Chordata; class Mammalia; order Primates; family Hominidae; genus Pongo; species Pongo pygmaeus. The sequence continues at coordinate 7,394,894 of NC_072385.2, forward strand.
AGTGGAGTTGAATGGAGTGGAAACGAATGGGATGGAATTTAATGGAATGGATTGGAGTGGAGTGGAATTTAGTGGAATGGAATGGGATGGAGTGGAATGGCGTGGAGTGCAATGGCGTGGAGTAGAGTGGAGTGGAGTGGAATGGAGTGGAATGGATTGGAACCAAATGAAACGTAATGGAATGGAGTGGAGTGCAGTGGAGTAGGATGGAATGGAATGGAATGGAATGGTGAAAGGAAATGTGAATTGTGATTGTTTCACTGCACTCAATCCTGGGTGTCAGAGTGATATGGTGTCCAAATAAAGGAATGGAATATAATGGAATGGAATGGAATGTAGTGGAGTGGAGTTGAGTGGAGTGGAGTGCAGTAGAGTGGAATGGAGTGCAATGTAATGGCATGGAATGGGGGGGAATGGAATGAAATGGATTGGAATGGAGTGGTGAGGAGTGGAGTGGATTGGAGTGGAATGGAGTGGAGTGGAATGGAGTGGAATAGAATCGGATGGAGTAAAGTGGAGTAGAGTGCAGTTGAATGGAGTGGAGTACAGTTGAGGGGAGTGGAATGGAGTGGAGTGGAGTGGAATGGAGTCGAATGGAAAGGAACGGAATGTTATAGAATGGAATGGTGAAATGAAATGTGAGCTGAGGTTGTTCCAGTGAATTGCATCCTGGGTGATAAAGTTAAATCCTATGAAAAGAAAGGAATGGAATGGAATGGAGTGGAATGGAATGGAAAGGAATGGAGTGGAGAAGAATGGAGTGCAGTGGAATACAGTGGAATGGAATGGGATGGATTGGAATGCAATGGAGTGGATTGGAGTGTAGTGGAGTGCAATGGAGTGGAAAGGAAAGGGATGGAATGGAATTGAGTGGAGTGGAGTGGAAGGGACTGCAGAGTAAAGGAATGGCATGGAATGGGATGGAATGGCATGGACTGGACTGGTATGTAGAAGAGAGGAGTGGAATGGAATGGAATGGAATGGAATGAATGCAATGCAATGCAATGCAATGCAATTCAATGCAATGGAATGGAATGGTTTGCAACGGAATGGAATTGCAAAATAAAATGTGAGCTGAGATTGTGCCACTGCATTCCAGCCTGGGTGACAGAGTGAGATCCTGAGGAAAGAAAGGAAAGCAAAGGAATGGAATGGAATGGAATGGAAAGGAAAGGAAAGGAATGGAATGGAATGGAAAGGAAAGGAATGGAATGGAAAGGAATGGAATGGAAAGGAAAGGAATGGAATGGAATGGAAAGGAAAGGAATGGAATGGAAAGGAATGGAATGGAAAGGAAAGGAATGGAATGGAATGGAATGGAATGGAGTGGAGTAGAGTGGAGTGGAGTCGAGTGGAGTGGAATGGAACAGGATGGAATGGAATGGAATGGAGTGGAGTGGAGTGGTTTGGAATGCAGTGGAATGGAATAGGATTCAATGGGATCGAGTGGATTGGAGTGGAAAGGAATGCTGTGGAAGGTAATGTAATGGAATAGAGTGGAGTGGAGTGCTGCGGAGTTCAGTGGATTAGAATGGAGTGGAATGGAATGGAATGGAATGGAAAGTATTGGAATAGAATGGAATGCAATTGAAAGTATTGGAATGGAATGGTGAAATGAAATGTGAGCTAAGATTGTGCCACTGCACTCCCGCCAGGGTGACAAGGTGAGATCCTGTCGAAAGAAAGGAATGGAATGGAATGGAGTGGAGTGGAGTGGAATGAAGTGTAATGGTATGGGATTGAGTGGAATGGAATGGAGTGAAGTGAAGTGGGGAGGAGTGGAGTGGGAAGTGATGGCATGGAGTGCAATGGATGCAGTGGATTGGAATGGATTTGGGTGGAATGAAGTGGAGTGGAGTGTAGTTTAGTAGAATGGAATGGAATGGAATGAAACAGAATGGAATGGAATAGAATGGTGAAATGAAATGTGAGCTGAGATTGTGCCACTGCACTCCAGCACGGGTGAGAGAATGAGATCCTGTCGAAAGAAAGGAATGGAATGGAGTGGCAAGGAATGGAAGGAAATAGAATGGAATGGAATGTCATGTACTGGAATGGAAAGGAAAAGAATGGAATGGAAAGGATTGGAGTGCAGGCGAGTGGAGTAGAGTGAATTGGAATGGAGTGGAATAGAAAGTTGCAGTATAGAATGGAATAGAGAGGAATGGGCAGGAGTGGAATTTAGTGGAGTAGAGTGGAGTGGAGTGGAGTGGAAAGGAATGCCGTGGAATGGAGTGGAATGGAATGGGGTGGAAAGGAATGCAGTTTAATGTAGTGGACTGGAGTGTAGAACAGTGGTGTGAAATGCAGTGGATTGGAGTGGAATGGAATAGAATGGAATGGGATGGAGTGGAGTGGAATACGGTATGGAATGGATTAGACTGGAGTGGACAGGAGTAGAGTGGAGGAGAGTGAAGTGGAATGGAATGGAATGGAATGGTGAAGTGAAATGTGAGGTGAGATTGTGCCACTGCACTCCATCCTGGGTGACAGAGTGAGATCCTGTAGAAAGAAAGTAAAGCAATGGAATGGAGTGGAGTGGAAAAGAATGGAATTGAATAGAGTGGAGAGGAGTCAAGGGGAGTGGAGTGGAGTGGGATGGAATGCAATGAAAGGGAATGGCGTGGAGTGAAGTGGACTGGAGTCGAGTGAAGTGGATTGGAGTAGAATGGATGGGAATGGAAAGGGATAGAATGGAATGAAATGGAAAGGAGAGGAGTGGAGTGGAGTGGAGTTTAGTGGATTGGAGTGGAATGTAGTTGAATGGAATGGCATGGTATTTAATGGAATGGATTGGAGTGGAGTGGAATGGAATGGGATGGAGTAGAATGGCGTGGAGTAGAGAGGCGTGGAGTGGAGTAGAATAGATTGGAATGAAAACGAATGGACTAGAGTGAAGTGGAGTGGATTGGAACTGAATGGAATGGAATTGAATGGAATGGAATGGAATGGTGAAATGAAATGTGAGCTGAGATTGTGCCACGGCACTCCAGCCTGTGTGACAGAGTGGGATCCTGTCGAAAGAAGGGACGGAAAGGAATGGAGTGGGAAGGATCAAATGAAATAAAATGGAGTGGAAAGGAATGGAATGGAATGGAAGAGAGTGGAATGGAGTGGAGTGGAATGGAATGGAGAGGAATGGAGTGGAATGGAATGGGATGGAATGGAATGTAATTGAGTGGAATGGAGAGGAGTGGAATGGAGAGTAGTGGAATGGAGAGGATTGGAGTGGAGAGGAGTGGAGTGGAGTCGAGTGGAATGGAATGGAGTGGAATGGAATGTAATGGAATTTGATGCAAATGGAATGCAAAGGAGTGGAGTGGAGTTGAATGGAATGGAGTGTAATGGAATGGAATGGAATGGAGTGAAATGGAATGGGATATAATGGAAGAGAATGGAGTGGAGTGGAGTGGAAAGGAACGGGTTTGAATGGGATGGATTGGAGTGGAGTGGAATGGAGTGGAGTGGAAACGAGTGGAATGGAATGGATCGGAAAGGAACTGAATGGAGTAGAGTGGAGTGGAGTAGAGTGGAGTGGAATGGAATGGAGTGGAACGCAATGCAATGGAATGGAGTGGATTGGAGTGGAGTGGAGTGGAGTGGAATGAAACGGAATGGAATGGAATCGAATGGAATGGTATGGAATAGTGAAATGAAATGTGAGTTGAGATTGTGCCACTGTACTCCAGCCTGGGGGACAGAGTGGGATCCTGTTGAAAGAAAGGAATGGATTGGAATGGAGTGAAAGGGAATCGGATGGTATGGAATGGAATGGAGTTGAGTGGATAGGAGTATATTGCAGTGAGGTGGAATGCAAAGGAATGGAATGGAATGGATTGGAGTGGAGTGCAGTGGAGTGGAATGGCGGGGAATGGAATGGGATTGAAAGCAATGGAATGGAGTGGGGTGGATTGGAGAGCAGTGGATTAGAAGGGGATGGGATGGAATGGAATGGAGTGGACTGCAGTGGGGTGTGGTGCAATGGAGTAGAGTGGAATGAAGTGGAGTGGAACACCGTGGAATGGAATGGAATGCAATGCAATGGTGAAATGAAATGTGAGCTGACATTGTGCCACTACACTCCAGCCTGGGTAACAGAGTGAGATCCTGTCGAAAGAAAAGAATGGATTGGAACAGAGTGGAATGGAATGGAATGGAATTGTATGGAATGGAATGGAGTGCAGTGGAGTACAGTGGAATGGAGTGGTATGGAATGGAATGGAATGGAAAGAATGGAGTGGAGTGGAGTGCAGTGAAGTGGAGAGAAGTGGAGTGGAGTAGAAGGAGTGGAATGGAGTGGCATGGAGTGGAATGGAATGGAGAAGAGTGGCATTGAGTGGAGTGGAGTGGAATGGAATGGAATGGAAAGGAATGCAATGCAATGAAATGGAATGAATGGAATGGAATGCAAACGTATTGTATTGTGAACTGAAACGTGAGCTGAGATGTTGCCACTGCACTGTAGCCATGTTGACAGCGTGAGATTCTTTGAAAGATAGCAACGGAATGGAATGGAGTGGAATGGAACGGAATTGAATGGAATGGAATGGATTGGAGGGGAGTGGAGTGGATTGGAATGGATTGGAGGGGAGTGGAGTGGATTGGAATGGATTGGTGTGGAATTGAAACGGATTTAATGTAATGTAATGGAGTGGAGTTCAGTGGAGTGTATTGGAGTGGAATGCAGTAAAATGGAATGGGAAGGAATGGGATCGAGTGCAGTGGAATGGAGTGGAGTGGAGTGGAATGGTATGGAATGGAGTGGAGTGGAATGGTATGGAATGGAATGGAATGGAGTGGAGTGGATTGGAGTGGAGTGGATTGGAGTGGAGTGGAATGGAGAGAAATGGAATGGAATGGAATGGAATGGAATGGAATGGAATGGAATGGAATGGCATGGTGAAATGCAATGTGAGCTGAGATTGTGCCACTGAACTCCAGCCTGGGTGACAGAGTGGGATCATTTCGAAGGAAAGGAATGGACTGGAATGGAGTGGAATGCAATGGGATAGAACGGAATGGAATGGAGCGGAGTGGAGTGAAATCTATTTGAGTGGAGTGGAATAGACTGGAATGGAATGGAGTGGAATCGAATGGAATTGAGTGGAGTGGAGTGCATTGGAGTGGAGAGAAGTGGAGTGGAGTGGAATGGAAGGGAGTGGAATGGAATGGCATGGAGTGGAATGGAATGGACAGAAGTGGCATTGAGTGGAGTGGAATGGAATGGAATGAAATGGAATGGAATGAAATTGAATTCAATGAAATGCAATGAATGGAATGGAATGCAAACGCATGGTATTGTGAAATGAAATGTGAGCTGAGATGGTGCCACTGCACTCCAGCTATGTTTACAGCATGAGATCCTTTGAAAGAAAGGAATGGAATGTAATGGAGTGGAATGGAATGGAATTGAATGCAATGGAATGGATTGGAGTGGAGTGGAGTGGACTGGAATGGAAAGGAGTGGAATGGGAAGGAATTTAATGTAATGTAATGGAGTGCAGTTTAGTGGAGTGGACTGGAGTGGAATGCAGTGGAATGGAACAGGACGGAATGGGATCAAGTGCAGTGGAATACAGTGGAGTGGAGTGGAGTGGAGTGGAGTGGAATGGAATGGAATGAAATGGAGTCGAGCGTAGTGGAGTTTAGTGGAGTGGATTTGACAGGAATGCAGTGGAATGGAATGGGACGGAATGTGATCAAGTGCAGTGGAATGGAGTGGAGTGAGGTTGAGTGGAGTAGAATAGAATGGAATGGAATTGAATGGAGTGGAGTGGAGTGGCGTGGAGAGGAGTTGAACGGAGAGGAATGGAATGGAACTGAATAGAATTTAATGGAGTGGAGTGGGTGGAGTGGAGTGGAGTGGAATGGAATGGAATGGAATGGAACGGTGAAATGAAATATGAGCTGACATTTTGCCACTGCACTCCAGCCTGGGTGACAGAGTGAGATGATGTCAAAAGAGAGGAATGGAATAGAATGCAATGGAATGGAGTGGAATCGAGTGGAGTTGAGTGGAGTGGGGTATAGTTGAGTGGAAAGGAATTGCATAGAATGGAATGGAATGGAGTTGGTTGGAGTAGAATGGAGTTCAGTGGAGTGCAGTGCAATGGAATGCAGTGGAATGGAGTAGAATGGAATAGGACGGAATGGAATGGAATGGAGTGGAGCGGAGTGGAGTGGAATGGAATGGGATGGAAAGGAATGGAGTTTAGTGAAGTGTAGTGGATTGGAATGGAGTGGAATCGAGTGAAGTGGAATGAAGTAGACTGCAGTGGAATGGAGTGGAGTGGAAAGTGATGGGATGGAATGGGGTGGAGCAGAGTGGAGTGTAGTGTAGTGGAATGGAATGGAATAGAATGGAGTGGAATTGAACTGAATGGAGTAGAGTCGAGTGGAGTGTAGTGAAATGGAATGGAATGGAATGGAATGGACTGGTGACATGAGATGTGAGCTGAGATTGTGCCAATGCACATCAGCCTGGGTGATGAAGTGAGATCCTGTCAAAAGAAAGGAATGGAATGAAATGGAGTGTAATGTAACGTAATGTAATGTAATGTAACGTAATGTAATGTAATGTAATGTAATGTAATGTAATGTAATGTAATGGAGTGGAATGGAGTGGAGTGGAGTGGAAAGGAGTGGCGTGGAGTGCAGTGGAGTGGAACAGGGAAGAATGGGATGGGTTGGAATGGAATGGAATGTAATGGAGTGGAGTGGATTGGAGTGGGATGGAGTGGAGTGGAGTGGAGTGGAGTGGGGTGGAGTGGAGTGCAATGAAAAGGAATGGAATGGAAAGGAATTTAATGGAATGGAATGATGAAATGTAATGTTTTCTGAGACTGTGCCACTGCACTCCATCCTGTGTGACAAAGTGAGACCCTGTTGAAAATAATGAGTGGACTGGAGTGGAATGGAATTGAATGGAATGCAGTAGAGTGGAGTGGAGTGCAGTGGAGTGGAGTGGAGTGGAAAGGAGTTCATTGGAATGGGATGGAAAGCAATGGAATGGAGTGGAATGAAGTGGAATGGAGTGGAATGGAATGGGATTTAGTGTGATCAAGTGGAGTGGAGAGGAATGGAGTGGAATGGAGTGGAATGGAATGTAGTGGAATGGAATGGAAAGAAATGGAATGGAATGGTGTGGAATGGAGTGTAGTGGAATGGAGTGTAATGGAATGGAATGGAATGGAATGGAGTGGAATGGAGTGGAGTGCAGTGGACTGGAATGGAGTGGAGTGCAGTGGAATGTAGCGGAATGGAATGGGGTGGAATGGTATGGAGTGGAGGGGGTTGGAGTGGAGTGCAGTGGAGTGGAAAGGAGTGGAAAGGATTGCATTGGAATGGAGTAGAATGGAATTGAATGAAATGTAATGCAATGCAATTGAATGAAATGGAATGGTGAAATGACATGTGAGCTGAGATTTTTCCCCTACCCTCCAGCCTGAGTGACAGAGTTTGATACCGTCGAAAGAAAGTGATGGAATGGAATGCAGCAGAATGGAATGGAATGGAATATAATGGAGTGGAGTGGAGTGGAGTGGGGTGCAGTGGAGAGGATTGGAGTGGAGTGGAATGAATACGAATGGAATGCGATGGAATGGAAAGTAATGGAGTGGGGTGGAGTGGAGAAGAGTGGCGTGGAGTGGAATAGAGTGGATAGTAATAGGATGGAATGGAGAGGAGTGTGGTGGATTGGAGTGGATTACAGTGAAATGGAATGTAATGGAACGGAATGGTATGGAATGAAGTGGAGTAGAGTGCAGTGAAGTTGAATGGAGTGGACTGGAATGCAATGCAATGGAATGGAATGGAATGGAATGGAATGGTGAAAGGAAATGTGAGCTGAGATTCTGCCGCTGCACTCCAGCCTGGGTGTCAGAGTGATATCATGTTGAAAGAATGGAAAGCAATGGAATTGAGTGGAGTGGAGTGGAATGGAGTGGAGTAGAATGGCATGGGGTGGAATAGAAAGTAGTGGAGAGGAGTGGAGTGGAGTGCAGTGGAATGGAATGGAATTGAATGCAATAAAATGAAATGCACTGGAATGGAATGGAATGGAATAAAATGGAATGGAATGGTTAAATGAAATGTGAGCTGAGAGCGTGCCACTGCACTCCAGCCTGGCTGACAGAGTGAGGACATGTCGAAAGAAAGGAATGGAATGGAATGGAGTGGAAGGGAATGGAATGGAATTGAAAGGAGTGGAATGGATTGGAGTGGAGTGGAATGGAGTGTCATGGAATGGCATGCAGTAGAATGGAATGGAGTGGAGTGAAGTTGAACAGAGTGGAGTGGAATGGAATTTAGTGGAGTGCAATGGCATAGAATGGAATGGAATGGAGTGCAACGGAATGGAAGGGTAAAATGATATGTGACCTGAGATTGTGCCACTGCACTCCAGCCTGGGTGACACAGTGAGATCCTGACGAAAGAAAGGAGGAAATGGAATGGAGTGGAATGGAATGTAATGGAATGGACAGGAGTGGAATGGAGTCGGATGGAATGGAATGGAATGGAATGGAGTGGAGTGGAGTGGAGTGGAGAGGAGTGGAGTGGAATGGAATGGGATTTAATGTGATCGAGTGGAGAGGAGTGGAGTGGAGTGGAATGGAGTAGAATGGAATGGCATGCAATGGAGAGGAGTGGAGTAGAGCATAGTGGAGTGGAGTGGAGTGGAATGGAGTGTAATGGAATGGAATGGAATGGAATGGAGTGGAGTGGAGTGGACTGGAGTGGAGTGGAGTGAAGTGGAATGGAGTGGAATGGAATGGGCAAGAATGGCATGGGGTAGAGTGGGGTGGAGTTGGGTAGAGTGAAGTGGAATGGAGTGGAAATTATTGGAATGGAATGGAATGGCCTGGAATGGAATGGAAAGGAATTGAGAGGAATAGAATGGAATGCAATTGAATGGTGAAATGACATGTGAGGTGAGATTGTGCCACTGCACTCCAGACTGGGTGACAGAGGGAGATCCTGTCGAAAGAAAGTGATGGAATAAAATATAGAGGAATGGAATGGAATGGAATGGATTGTAGCGGCGTGGAGTGGAGAGGTTTGGAGTGGAATGGAGTGGAGAGGAGTGGAATGGATTGGAATGGAATGGAATGGAATGGAGTGGGGTGGAGTGGAATGGAGTGGAGTGGAGTGGAATGGAGTGAATTGGAATAGGATGGAATGGAGTGGAGTGGAGGGGAGTGCAGCGCAGTGAATTGGAATGGAATGGAAGATAATTTATATGATGTGTCGTAGAGTGCAGTGGGGTGGAGTGGAGTAGACTGCAATGGAATGGAATGCAATTGAATGGAATGGAATGGAAGAGTGAAATGAAACGTGAGTGGAGATTGCGCCACTGCAATCCATCCTGGGTGACAGAGTGATATCCCGTCAAAAGAAAGGAATGGAATAGAAAGGAGTGGAATGGAAATGGAGTGGAGTGGAGTGGAATGTAGTGGAAAGGAATGGGATGTAATGGGTTGAATTGGAGTAGAGTGGAATGGAGAGGAGTGGAAATGATTGGAATGGAATGGAGTGGAAAGAACTGAAGGGAGTGGAGTGGAGTAGAGTGGCGTGGAATGGAGTGGAACAGAATGGAATAGAATGGAATGGAATGGAATGAAACGGAATGGAATGGAGTGGAGTGGAATTGAGTGGAGTGGAATGGAGTGGAATGGATGGAACGGAATGGAGTCGAATGTAATGACATGGAATGGAATGGAATGGTGAAACGAAATGTGAGCTGAGATTGTACAACAGAACTCCAGGCTGAGTGAGAGGGTGGAGTGGAATGGAATGGAATGGAATGGTATGGGGTGGAATGGAGTGCGGTGGAGTGAAGTGGAGTGGAATGGAGGGGAATGGAATGGGATTGAATGGAACAGAATGGAGTGGATTGGAGTGGAGAGAAGTGGAGTGGAATGGGATGGGAAAGAATGGAAAGGAGTGGACTGCAGTGGAGTGTGGTGGAATGGATTTGAATGGAATGGAGTAGAAGCGAAGGGCATGCAGTGGAATGGAAAGGAGTGGAGTCGAGTGGAGAGGACTGGAGTGGAAATGAGTGGAATCGAATGGGATGGAAAGGAAGGGAATGGAGTGGAGAGGAATGGAATGGAATTGAATGGAAGGGAATTCAATGGTGAAGTGGAATGTCAGCTGGATTGTGCCACTGCACTCCAGCCTGGGTAACAGAGAGAGATAATGCCGAAAGAAAGGAATGGAATGGAAGCGAAATGAATGGAATGGAATGGAGTGCAGTGGAGAAGAGTGGAATGAAGTGGAATGGAATGGAATGGAATAGAATGGAACGGAATGGAATGGAGTGGACTGCAGTGCAGGGGAGTGGAGAGAAGTGGAGTTAAAGGGAGTGGAATGGAATGGCATGGAGTGGAATGGAATGGCATGGAGGGGAATGGAATGGAATGGAAAAATGAAATATGAGCGGAGATTGTGCCAGCCTGGGTGACAGAGTGAGATGATGTTGAAAGAGAGGGATGGAATGGAATGGAGAGGAATGGAATGCAATGGAATGGAATCGAGTGGAGTGGAGTGGAGTGGGGTGAAGTGGAGTGGCATGGAATTGCATAGAGTGGAATGCAATGGAGTGGTGTGGAGTGGAGTGGAGTGCAATGGAATGCAGTGGAATGGAGTGGAATGAAATAAGATGGAATGGAATGGAATGGAGTGGAGTGGATTGGATTTCAGTGAACTGGAATGGAATGGAATGGAATTCAATGAAGTGGAGTAGAATGCAGTGGAGTGGATTTGTGTGGAGTGGAATGGAATGGAATGGAATGGAATTGAAGGGTGAAATGAAATGTGAGTGGAGATTGTACCAATGCATTCCAGCATGGGTGCAGAAGTGGAATAGAATGGAATGGAATGGAGTGGAGTGGTTTGGAAAGCAGTGGGTAGGAATGGCATGGAGTGGAATGGAATGGAGTGGAGTGGAATGGAGTGGAGTGGAATGGCGTGAAATGGAATGGAATGGAATTGAACAAAATGCAGTGGAGTGTAATGGAGTGTAGTGGAATGGGATGAAATGGGATGGAATGGGATAAAGTGGAGTGGAGTGGAGTGGAGTGGACTGGAGAGGAATGGAGTGGAATGGAATGGAATGAAATGGAATGGAATGGAATGAAATGGAATAGAATGGAATGGAATGGAATGGAGTGGAGTGGAGTAGAGTGGAGTCGAGTGGAATGGAGTGGAATGGAAAGGAATGGAATGGAGTAGAGTGGAGAGGAGTGAAATGGAATGGAATGGACTGGAATGCAATATAATTGAATGGAATGGAAAGGTGAAATGAAATGTGAGCTGAGATTGTGCCACTGCACTCCAGCCTGGGTAACAGGGCGAGATCCTGTCGAAAAAAAGGAGTGGAATGGAATGGAGTGTAATGGAATGTAATGGAATGGAAAGTAACAGAATTTAGTGGAGTGGAGAGGAGTGGAGTGGAGAGGAGTGATGTGGAGTGGAGTGGAGTGGAGTGGATTGGAGTGGAATGGAATATTATGTAATGGAATGGAATGGAATGGAAAGGTGAAATGTATTGTGAGCTGAGATTGTGCCACTGCACTCTAGCCTGGGTGACCCAGTGAGATCCTGTCGAAAGAAAGGAATGTAATGGAGAGGAGTCGAGTGGATTGGAGTGGTTTGGAATGGCATGGAGTGGAATGGGAAGGAATCGAATGGAGTGGAGTGGAGTGGAGTGGAATGGAATGGGATAGATTGGAATGGAATGGAGTGGAGTGGAGTAGTGCGGAGTGAAGAAGTGAAGTGTAGTGGAGTGGAGTGGAATGGTATGGATTGGAATGGAATAGAGTGGAGTGGAGTGGAATGGAGTGTATTGGAGGGGATTGTCGTGTAGTGTAGTATAATGTAGGGGAGTGGAGTTGAGGTGAATGGAATGGAAAGTAATGGGAGAGATTTGAAAGTATTGGAGTAAAGTAGAGTGGATTGGAGATGAGTGGAGTGGAATGGGATGGGATGAAATGGAGTGGAGTGGAACTGGGTGGAGTGGAAAGGAGTGGAATTGAATGCGGTGGAATGGGATGGGTGGGAGTGTATTGGAGTGGAATGGAGTGGAATGGAGAGGAATGGAATGGAACAGAATGGAATGGAGTGGAATGGAGTGGAATGGAGTAGAGTGGGGATCAGTGGAATGGAGTCGAATAGAGAGGAAGTGAGTGAAAAGGAATGGAAAGGAAAGGAATGCAATGGAATGGAGTTGAATGGATTGGAATGGAATGCAAAACAATGGAATGGAATGCCTTGAAATGGAATGGAATGGATTAGAATTGAATGCAATGAGATGGTGAAATGAAATGTGAGCTGAGATTGTGCCACTGCATTCCAGCCGGGGTGACAGAGAGAGATACTGTCGAAAGAAAGGGATGTAATGGATTGGAGTGGAATGGAATGGAATGGAATTGAATGGAGTGGAGTGGAGTTGAGTGGAAAAGAGTGGAGTGGAATGGAGTGGATTGGAAGAGAGTGGAGTGGAATGGAGTGGAATGGGATGGAGTGCAGTGCAGTGGAATGGAGTGTAGTGGATTTGAATGGGGTGGGGTGGAATGGAATGGAATGGAAGGGAATGAAGTGGAATGGAACGAAGTGAAATGGAGTGCAGTGGACTGCTGTGGAGTGGAGTGGAGTGCATTGGAGTGTAAAGGAATGGAATGGAATGGAATGGAATGAAGTGGAGTGGTGTGGATTGGAGTGGAATGGAGTGGGTTGGAATGGAATGGGATCGAGTGGAACGGAGTGGAGTGGAGAAGAGAGGACTCGAAAGGAATGGAATGGAATAGAATGGAGTGGAGTGGGGTGGAGTGAAGTTGATTGGAGTGGAATGGAATGGAAAGGAATGGAGTGGAATGGAACGGTATGGAATGCAATGAAATGGAATGCAATGTAATGAAATTGTATGGAATGGTGAAATGAAAGTTGAGCTGAGATTGTGCCACTGCCCTCCATCCTGGGTGTTAAAGTGAGAACCAGTCAAAAGAAAGGAATGGAATTGAATGGAGGTGAATGTTAGGAACGGAATGGAGTGGAGTGGTGTGGGGTGGAGTGGAATCGAATGGAATGGAGTAGGATGGTGTCGAGTAGAGTGGAATGGAGTGGAGTGGAATGGCGTAGAATGCAAAGACATGGAACTGAATGGAGTGGTGGGGAGTGGAGTGGAGTTTAATGGATTGGAGTGGAGTGGAGTGGAATGGAATGGAATGTAATGCAACAGAATGTTGAAATGAAATGTAAACTGAGATTCTTCCACTGCACTCCAGCCTGGGTGACAGGGTAAGATACTGTCGAAAGAAAAGAACGGAATGGAAGAGAGTGGAGTGGAGTGGAGTAGAGTGGTGTGGAGTAGAATGGAATGGAAAGGGATGGAATCCAATGGAATGGAGTGGAGTGAAGTGAGTGGAATGGAATGAGATGGATTGGAATGGAATGGAGTGGAGTGGATTGCAGTGGAGTGGAATGGAATGCAGTGGATTGGAGTGGAGTGCAGTGTAGTGGAACGCAGTGGTATGGAAAGAGTGAATAGAAAATATTGGTGTGAAGTAGAAAGGAGTGGAGTGGAGAGGAGTGGAGTTAAATGGAATGGGATGGAATGGAGTGGAGTAGAGTGGAGTTGAGTGGAGTAGATGGAATGGGGTGGAAAGGATTGGGGTTCAATGGGATGGAGTGGAGTGGAGTGGAATGGAGTGGAATGGAGAGGAATGGAATGGAATAGAATGGAATGGAGTGGAATGGAGTGGAGTGGAGTGCAGTGGAGTGGAGTGGAATGGAGTGGAATGGAGGGGAACGGATGGAACGCCATGGAATGCAATGGAATGGAAGGGAATGGAATGGAATGAAATGGAATTGAATTAAATGGAATGTAATGCAATGAAATGGTGAAATGAAATGTGAGCTGAGATTATGACAGTGGATTCCAAACGGAGTGATAGAGTGATATAATGTTGAAAGAAAGAATCAAATGGATTGGAGTGTAATGTAATGTAATGTAATGTAATGTAATGTAATGTAATGTAATAACATAATGGAGTGGAATGGAGTGGAGTGTAATGGAATGGGATGGAAGGGAATCGAATGGAATGGAGTGGAGAGGAGTGGAAGGGACAGGATTGAAGTGGAGAGGATTGGAATGGATGGGACTGGAATGGAATGGAATGTGATGGAGTGGAGTGGAGTGGATTGGAGCAGAGTGGAGTGGATTGGAATGGAGTAAGTTGGAAAGGAATGGAATGGAATGGAATGGAGTGGAGTGGAGTGGAGTGGAGTGGAGTGAAGTGGAGTGAAGTGGAGTGTAATGGAGTGTAATGGAATGGAAATTAACGGAAAGGAGTGTAGTTTAATGGAATGGAGTGGAGTGGAGTGGAAGGAATGGAATGGAAAGGAATGCACTGGAATGGAATGCAATGGAATGGAATGGTGAAATGAAATGTGAGCTGAGAGTGTGCCACTGCACTCCAGCCTTGGTGACACAGTGACATCCTGTCAAAAGAAAGGAATGGAATGGAATGGAGTTGAATGTAGTGGAATAGAAGGGAAAGGAGGGGAGTGGAGTGAAGTGGAGAGGAATGGAATGGCGTGGAGTAGAATGGAATGGAGTGGAGTGGAGTGGAGTGGAGTGCAATTGAAAGGAATAGAATGGAATGGAATGGAATGCAACGGAATGGAAATGTGAAAGGAAATGTGAGCTGACATTTTGCCACTGCACTCCTGCCTGGGGGACAGCGAGAGATGCTTTCAAAAGAAAGGAAAGTAATGGAATGGAGTGGAATGGAATGGAATGGAATGGATTGGAGAGGAGTGGAATGGAGTGGAGTGGAATGGAGTGGAAAGTAATGTGAAGGAATGGAATATAACGGAGTGGAATGTTGTGGAGTGGAGTGTAATAGAGTGGAATGGAATGGGATGGAATGGGATCGAGAGGAGTGGAGTGGAGTGGATTGGATTGCAATGAAGTGGAATGTAATTGAACAAATGGAGTGGACTGGAGTGGGGTGGAATGGAACGGATTTAAATGAAATGGAATGGTGAAATGAAATGTGAACAGAGATGGTGCCACTTTACTCCAGCCAGCGTGACAGAGGAAGATCCTGTCGAAAGAAAGCAATGGAAAGGAATCGAGTGGAATTGAATTGAATGGAATAGAAAGGAGTGGAGGGGAGAGGAGTGGAGTGGAGTGCAGTGGAGAGAAATGGAGTTGAATGGGATGTGACTGAATGGAATGAAATGGGGAGGAGTGGAGTGCAGAAGAGTGGGGTGGACTGGAGTGGAGTGGAGAGGAGTGGAATGGAGTGGAGTGGATTAGGATGGAGTGGAATGGAGTGGCAAGGAGAGGAATGGAATGGAGTAGAGTGGAATGCAGTGGAGTGGAGTGGAGTGGAGTGGAATGGAGTGGAATGGTTTGGGATGGAATGGAATGGAGTGGAGTGTAGCTGGTGGAGTGGAATGGAGTGCAATGGAGAGGAGTGGAGTGCAGTGTAGTGTAGTGTAGTGGAATGCAATGGAATGGAATGGAACGGAGAGGAATGGAATGGAATGGGTAAATGATATGTGAGCTGAAATTGTGCCACAGAACTCCAGCCTGGGTGACAGAGTTAGGTCTTGTTGAAAGAAAGGAATGGAATGCATTGGAGTGGAAAGGAATGGAATGGAATGGAATAGAGTGGAGTGGAGTGCCTTGGAATGGAGTGGAGTGGAAGGGAGTGGATTGGAGTGGAGTGGAATGGAATGGGATGGAAGGGATAGCGATGGAGTGGAGTGGAGAGGAGTGGAGTGGACTGGAGTGGAGTGGAGTGGAGTGGAATGGAGTGAAGTGGAATGGAATGGGATGGAGTGGAGTGCAGTGGAGTGGAGTGCAGTGGAATGGAGTGGGATGGAATGGAATAGAATGGAGTGGATTGGAGTGCATTGGAGTGGAGTGGAGAGGAGATGAGTGCTTTGGAGTGCAAAGGAAAGGAAAGGAATGGGATGGAGTGGAGAGGAGTTGAGTGCTTTGGAGTGCAAAGGAAAGGAAAGGAATAAGATGGAGTGGAGTGGAGTGGAGTGGAGCGGAGTGAAATTGAATGGATTGGGATCGAATGGAAAGGAATGGAATGGAATGGAATGCAGTGAAGTGGAGTGCAGTGGAACGAAGTGGGGTGGAGTGGAGTGCAATGGAGTGTAAAGGAATGGAATGAAATGAAATCGAGTGGAGTCTAGTGTTGTGGAGTGTAGTGCAGTGGAATGGGTTGGCATGGAATTGGATGGAGTGGAACAGAGTGGAGTGGAGTGGAGAGGAGTCGAATGGAATGGAATGGATCGGATGGGGTGGAGTGGAGTGGAGTGGAGTGGAATGGAATGGGGTGGAATGCAATGGCATGAAATGCAATGGAATGGAATGCAATGTAATGAAATGGAATAGAAAAGTGAAGTGAAATGTGAGCTGAGATTGTGCCACTGCACTCCATCCTGGGTGTTACATTGAGATCCTGTCAAAAGAAAGGAATGGAATTGAATGGTGTGGAATATAATAAAATGGAATGGAGTGTAGTGCTGTGGAGTGGTGTGGAGTTGAGTAGAGTGGAATGGATTGAAATGGAATGGCATGGAGTCGAGTAGAGTGGAGATGAGTGAAGTGAAATGGTGTGGAATGCAAAGTCATGGAATTGAATGGAGTTGTTTGGAGTGGAGTGGAGTTGTGTTTAATGGAATGGAGTGGAGTGGAGTGGAAGGAATGGAATGGAAAGGAATGGAATGGTATGTTGAAATGAAATGTGGCCTGAGATTGTGCCACTACACTCCAGCCTGTGTGACAGTGAGATCCTGTCGAAAGAAAGGAATGGAATGGGATGGTGTGGTGTGGAGTGGAGTGGAGTGGAGTGGATTGGTGTGGAATGGAACGGAATGGAAAGGGATGGATTCGATTGGAATGGAGTGGAGAGAAGTGGAGTGGCATGAAATGGGATGGAGTGGAATGGAATGGAGTGGAGTGCAGTGGAGTGGAATGCAGTGGATTGGAGTGGAGTGGAGGTAGTTGACTGGAGTAGAGTGGAGTTGAGTAGAACGAAGTGGAATTGAATGGGAGTGAAAGGAAAGTATAGGAGTGGAGTACAGTGGAATGGAGAGGAGTGGAGTGGAATGGGAAGGTATGAAATAGAATGGAATGGAGTGGAGTAGATGGAATGGAGTGGAATGGAATGGGGTGAATGGTATGGACTGGAGTGGAGTGGATTAGAATGGAATGTAGGGGAACGGAATGGATTAGAATGGAATGGAGTGGAATCGATTGGAGTGGAATGCAGTGGAGTGCATTGGAGTGGAGTGGAATGAAGTAGAAAGGAATTGAATGCAACGGAATGGAATGGAATGGAATGCAGTGCAATGCAGTGGTATGGAATGGAATGGAATGGAATGCAATGTAACACAACGGAACGATGAAATGACATGTGAGCTGAGAGTGTGCCACTGCACTCCAGCCAGGTTGAGAGAGTGAGACCCTGCCGAAAGAAACGAATGGAAGGGATTGGAGTGGAATGTAGTGGAGTTGAATGAGGAGGAGGGGAGAGGAAGGGAGTGGAAAGAATGGAATGTAAAAGAAGGGAATCGAATGGAGAGGAGAGGAGAGGAGTGGAGGGGACTGGAGTGGAGTGGAGACGATTGGAATGGAGTGGAGTGGAAGGGTATGGAGTGGAGTGGAGTGGAGTAGAGTGGAGTGTAGTGGAATGGAGTGAGATGGAATGGAATGGAATGCAATGGAATCGAATGGAGTGGAGTGGAGTGCAGTGGAGTGGAGTGGACTCTAGTGGAGTGTAAAGGAATGTTATTTAATGGAATGGAGTGGAGTGCATTGTAATGGAGTGGAATGGAATGGAATGGAATGCTATGGAATGGAATGGAATGCTGAAATGAAATGTGAGCTGAGATTCTGCCACTGCACTCCATCCTGGGTGACAGAGTGAGATCCTGTTGAAAAAAAGGAATGTAATGTAATGGAGAGTAATGTAATGTAATGGAGAGTAATGTAATGGAATGGAAGGGAATGGAGTTGAGTGGAGTGGAGTGAAGTGAAGTGGAGTGGAATGCAATGGAGTGGATTGGAATGGCATGGAGTAGAATGGAATTGTGTGGAGTGGAGTGGAGTAGAGTGCAATGGATTGGAATGGAATGCAACGGAATGGAAAGTTGAAATGAAATGTGAGCTGAGATTGTGCCACTGCACTCCTGCCTGGGGATCAGTGTGAGATACTGTTGAAAGAAAGGAATGGAATGGAACGGAGTGGAGTAGAATGGAATGAAATGGATTTGAGTGGAGTGGAATGGAATGGAATGGATTTGGGTGGAATGGAGTGGAGTAGAGTGGAATCGAGTGGAATGGAATGGGAACGAATGGAATGTAATGGAGTGGAGTGGTGTAGAGTGGAGTGGAATGACGTGGAATGCACTGGGATGGAATGGGATCAAGTGGAGTGGAGTGGAGTGGAGTGGACTGGAGTGCAACGGAGTGGAATGGAATGGAATGGAATGGAGTGGAGTGGAGTACAGTGGAATGGAATGGAATTAAATGGTTTGGAAATGTGAAAAGAAATGTGAGCAGAGATTGTGCCACTGTACTACAGCCTGCGTGACAGAGAGAGATCCTGTCGAAAGAAAGCAATGGAAAGGAATGGAGTGGAATGGAATGGAGTGGAATAGAATGGAGTCGAGGGGAGAGGAGAGGAGTGGAGTGGAGTGGAATGGATTTGCATGGAATGTGACTCAATGGAACGGAATGGGGTGGAGTACAGGGCAGAGGAGTGGGGTGGAACGGAGTGGACTGGAGTGCAGTGGACTGGAGTGGAGTGTAGTAGGGTAGAGTGGAATTTTAGTGGAATGGAATGGCATGTAGTGGAGTAGAATGGAGTGAAGTGGGGTGGAGTGGAGTGGAATGGAATGGAGGGGAATGGAGAGGAGTTGAGGGGCGTGCAGTGGAATGGAGTATAGTGCATTGGAATAGAATGGAATGGAATGGAACGGAGTGGAATGGAATGGAAAGGTGAAATGAAATGTAAGCTGAGATTATGCAACAGCACTCCATCCTGAGTGACAAAGTGAGGTCCTGTCGAAAGAAAGGAATGGAAAGGAGTGGAGTGGAGTGGAGTGGATTGGAAAGGAGTGGAGTGGAGTGGAAAGGAGTAGAGTGGAGTGGAGTGGATTAGAGTGGAGTGGAATGGAATGGGATGGAAGGGATTGGATTGGAGTGGAGTGGAGAGGAGTGGGGTGGACTGGAGTGGAGTGGAGTGGAAAGGAGTGGAATGGAAGGGGATGGAGTGGAGTGGAGTGAAGTGGAATGGAGTGTGATGGAATGGAATGGAATGGAACGGAGTGGAGTGTATTTCAGTGGAGTAGGTTGGAGTGGATTGGGGTGGAATGGAGTGTAATGGAATGGAATGGAGTGGAGTGGAATGGAGTGGAATGGAACGGAATGTAGTGGAGTGGAGTGTAATGCAATGGAATTGAATGGTGAAATGAAACGTGTGCTGAGATTGTGCCGATGAACTCCAGCCTGGGTGATAGAGTCAGATCCTGTCTAAAGAAAGGAATGGAATGGAATGGAGTGGAAATGAATTGAATGGGGTGGAATGGAATGGAGTGGAAAGTAATGAAATGGAGTGGAGTAGAGTGGAGCAGAGTGGAGTTGAGTGGAATAGAGTGTAATGGAATGGCATGGAGTGGAATGGAATGGAGTGGACTGGACTGACGTGTAGTGGAGTGGAGGGGTGTGGAATAGAATGGAATGGAAGGGAATGGAATGGAATGGAATACAATGGAAAGCAACGGAATGAAATGGTGAAATGAAATGTGTGCTGAGGTCGTGTCACTGCACTCTTGACTGTGTGACAGCATGAGTTCCTGTCGAAAGAAAGTAATGGAATGGAATGCAGCAGAATGTAACGGTATGGATTGGAATGGAGTGTAGTGGCATGGAGTACATTGGAGTGGAGTGGAATGGAGTGGAATGGAATAGGTTGGAATGAAACGTATCAGAGCGGAGTAGAGTGGAATCGAGTGGAATGGAAAGGAGTGCAATGGATTGGCAAGGTATGGGATCCAGTGTAGTGTAGTGGAGTGGCATGGAGTCGAATGGAATTAAAGAGAATGGAATGGAGTGGAATGGAGTTGAGTGGAATTGAAAGGAGTGTAGTGGAATGGGATGGGATGGAATGGAATGGGGTGGAGTGGAGAGGAGTGAGATGGAGTGGATTGGAGAGGAGTTGGGTGGAATGGAGTGCAGTGGAGTAGAGTTGAGTGGAATTTAGTGGAATGGCAAGGCATGGACTGGAATGGAATGGAGTCGATTGTAGTGGATTGGAGTGGAGTGTAGTGGAATGGAGTGGAATTGAATGGGACAGAAGAGAACGGACTTGAGTGGAGTGGAGCAGAGTGGAATGGAATGGAGTGGAATGGAATGGGCTGGAAAGGAACGTAGTAGAGTGGAGTGGAGTGCAGTGGAGTGGAATGGAATGGAATAGAATGGAATGCAATGTAATGGAATGGTGAAACGAAATGTGAGCTGAGATTGTGCCACTGCTCTCCAGCCTGGTTACAGAGTGAGATCCTGTTGAAAGAAAGAAATGGAAAGCAATGCGGTGGAATGGAATGAAATGGAATGGTATGGAATGCCGTGCGGTGAAGTGGAATGGGGTGGAGTGCAGTGGAGTGGAATGGAGTGGAAAGGAAGGGGTGTAATAGGATGGAGTGGAGTGTATTGGAGTGGAGTGGAATGGAGTGGAATGGAGTGGAATGTAATGGAATACAATGGAATGTAGTGGAATCGATTGTAGAGGAGTGGAGTAGATTGGATTAGAATGCAGTGGAATGGAATGGAAATGAATGGAATGGAATGCAATGGAATGGAATGCAAAGGAATTTTGAAATGAAATGTGAGCTGAGATGGTGCCACTGCACTCCAGCCTGGGTCACAGAGTGAGAGCCTGTAGAAAGAAAAGTATGGAATGGAATGGAATGCAATGGAGGGGAGTGGAGTGGAGTGCAGTGGAATGGAATGGAGTTGAATGGAATGGGATGGAGTAGAATGCATGGGAGTGAGGTGGAGTGGAATGGAGAGGAGCTGAATGGAGTGGAAAGGAATAGGATGGAATGGAGTGTAGTGTAGTGTAGTGTAGTGTAGTGGAATAGAGTGGAATGGAGTTGAATAGAACTGGAAGGAATGGAATGAAGTTGAGTGGTGTGGAGTGGAGTGGAATGGCGTGGAGTGCAGTGGAGATCAGTGGAGTGGAATGGAAAAGAATGGAATGGAATGGAATGCAATAGAATGGAATGGAATCCATCTTTATGGAATGGTATAATGAAATGGGAGCTGTGATTGCGCCACTGCACTGCAGCCTGTGTGACAGCATGAGATCCTGTCAAAAAAACGGAATGAAATGTAATTGTGTTGAATGGAATGGAGTGGAGTGGAGCGGAGTGGAGGGGAATGGAGTGCAATGGAATGGGATGGAATGGAATGGAATGGGGTGGATTGGAGCGGACTGGAGTGGACTGTAATGGAATGGAATGGAATGGAATGGAAAGTAAAGGAATTCAATGCAATGGAATGGAATGGAATGCAACGGAATGGAATGGTGAAATAAAATGTGAAGTGAGATTGTGGCACTGCATTCCAACCTTGGGGACAGAGTGAGATCCTGTCGAAAGAAATGAATGGAATGGAATGGAGTGGAATGAAATGGAATGGAAAGGAATGGAATGGGATCGAGAGGAGTCGAGTGGAGTGGAGTGGAATGGAGTGGAATGGAATGGAATGGAATGGAAAGAAATGGAATGGAAAGGAAAGGAAAGGGATGGAATGGAATGGAATGGAAAGGAAAGGTATGGAATGGAACGGAATGAAGTGGAATTGTATGGAATAGAATGGTGTCGAATGGAATGGAATGATGAAATGAAATATCAGCTGTTATTGTGCCACATCACTCCAGCCTGGATGACAGACTGAGACCATGTCGGACAAAAGGAATGGAATAGAATGGAGTGGATTGCAACAGAATGTAATGGAATGGAGTGGTGTGGAGTGGAGTGTAATGGAGTGGAATGAAGTGGAATGGAATGGCATTAAATGGAATGGAATGGGGTTCAGGGGAATGGAGAGGAGTGGAGTGGAATGGAATGGAATGGAATGGTGAAATGAAATGTCAGCTGAGATTGTGCCACTGCACTTCAGCCTGGGTGACAGAGTGAGATCCTGTCTAAAGAAAGGAATGGATTCGAATGGAATGGAAGGGAATGGGATGGATGGAATGGAATGGAGCAGAGTAGAGTGAAGTCGAGTGGAGTGGAATGGAATGGAATGGAATGCAATGAAGTGGAATGTAATGAAGTCCAGTGGATTACAGTGGAGTCGAGTGGAATGGAGTGGAGTGGAGTGGAGTGGATTGGAGTGGAATGGAATGGGATGGAGTGGGATTGAGTGGAGTAGAGTGGATTGGAATGGAGTGGAGTGGATTGGAATGAGATCGGATGGAATGGAATGGAATGGAGTGGAGAGGAGTGGGGTGGAGTGGAATGGAGAGGAGTAGG
The DNA here is from genome assembly GCF_028885625.2 of Pongo pygmaeus. Taxonomy (NCBI): domain Eukaryota; kingdom Metazoa; phylum Chordata; class Mammalia; order Primates; family Hominidae; genus Pongo; species Pongo pygmaeus. The sequence goes on from NC_072385.2 coordinate 7,417,463, forward strand.
GTGGAATGGAGTGGAGTGGAGTGGAATGGACTAGAGTTGAGGGGAATGGATTGCAATGGAATGGCATGGAGTGGAAAGGAATTGAGTGGAGTTGAGAGAAGTGAAGTGGAGTGGAATGGAGTGGAATGGAATGGGATGGAAAGGAATGTAGTGGAGTGGAATGGAATGGAATAGAATGGTGAAATGAAATGTGAGGTGAGATTGTGTCAGTGCACTCCAGCCTGGGTACGCAGTGAGATCCTGTTGAAAGAATGTAACGGAATGGAACGGATTGGAATGGAATGCAATGGAATGCCGTGGAGTGGAGTGGAGAGGAGTGGGGTGGAGTGAAGCAGAGTGTAATGGAATGGAAAGGAAAGGGGAGTAATGTGATGTAGTAGAGTGGAATGGAGTGGAGAGGAATGGAATGGATTTTAGTGGAATGGAATGGAATGGGGTGTAATGGAATGGAATGAAATGCAATGGAATGTAACGGAATTGAAAGGAATAGAATGAAATTGAATTTTCTAGTTCTAGATCCCTGAGGAATCGCCACACTGACTTCCACAAGGGTTGAACTATACCCAAAGGACTATAAATCATGCTGCTATAAAGACACATGCACACGTATGTTTATTGCGGCATTATTCACAATAGCAAAGACTTGGAACCAACCCAAATGTCCAACAATGATAGACTGGATTAAGAAAATGTGGCACATATACACCATGGAATACTATGCAGCCATAAAAAATGATGAGTTCACGTCCTTTGTAGGGACATGGATGAAATTGGAAATCATCATTCTCAGTAAACTATCGCAAGAACAAAAAACCAAACACTGCATATTCTCACTCATAGGTGGGAATTGAACAATGAGAACACATGGACACAGGAAGGGGAACATCACACTCTGGGGACTGTTGTGGGGTGGGGGGAGGGGGGAGGGATAGCATTGGGAGATATACCTAATGCTAGATGACGAGTTGGTGGGTGCAGCGCACCAGCATGGCATATGTATACATATGTAACTTACCTGCACCTTGCGCACATGTACCATAAAACCTAAAGTATAATAATAATAATAATAATAATAATAAAAGAAAAAAAAACAAAAACAAAAAAAAATAAAATTAAAATTTTAAAAATTGTCAAAAAAAAAAAAAAAAAGAAATTGAATTTTGAAATGAAACGTGAGCTGAGATGGTGCCACTGCACTCCAGCCTGGGTGACAGAATGAGACCCTTTTGAAAGAAAGGAATGCAATGGAATGGAATGGAGCGGAATGGAATGGAATGGAATGCAATGGAGTGGAGCGGAATGGAATGGAATGGAATGCAATGGAGTGGAGTGGAGTGGGGTGGAGTGGAATGGAGTTGAATGGAATGGGATGGAGTGGAGTGGAATGGAAAGGAGGGGGGTGCAGTGGAGTGGAGAGGAGCTGAATGGAGTGGAATGGAATAGGACAGAATGAACTGGAGTGGAGTTGGGTGTAGTGGAATGGAGTGGAATGGAGAGGAATGGAATTGGATGGAATGGAAGGGTGTGGAGTGGAGTGGAGTGGAGTGTAATGGCGTGGAGTATAGTGGAGTTCAGTGGAGTGGAACGGAATGGAATGGATTGCAATGGAATGGAATGGAATGCAATGGAATGGATAGGTAAGGAATGGAATCTAACGGAATGGAATTGTGAAATGAAATGTAAGCTGTGACAGTTCCACTGCACTGCAGCCTGAGTGACAGAGTGAGATACTGTCAAAACAAAGGAATGTAATGGCATGGAGTGCAATGGAAAGGAATGGAATGGAGTGGAGTGGAATGAAGTGGAGTGGAGTCGAATGGATTGGAATGGAATGGGATGGAACGGAATAGAATGGATTGGAGTGAAATGGAGTGGAATGGAGCGGAATGGAATGGAGTGGAATGGGATTGAGTGGAGTGGAGGGTAGTGGAATGGAGTGGAATGGAATGGAATGGAAACGAATGGAGTGAAGTGGAGTGGAACGGAGTGGAGTGGAATGGAATGGAATGGAGTGGATTAGAGTGTAGTGGAATGGAACGGAAAGGAATGGAAAGGAATGGAATGGAGAGAAATGAAATGTCTGCTGTAATTGTGCCACTGCACTCCAGCCTGGGTGACAGAGTGAGACCTTTTCGAACGAAAGGAATGGAATAGAATGGAGTGCATTGCAATGGAATGGAATGGAATAGAGTGGAATGGAGTGGAGTGGATTGGAATAGAGTGGAATGAAATGGAATGGAATGGGATTGAATGGAATGGAATGGAGTTTAGTGGAGAGGAGTGGAGTGAAGTGGAGTGGAGTGGGGTGGACTGGAATGGAGTGGAAAGTAATGGGGAGTAATGGGATGTAGTAGAGTGGAGTGGAGTGGAGAGGAATGGTGTGGAATGTGGTGGAATGGAATGGAATAGAATGGAATGGAGTGCAAGAGAGTGAAGAGGAGTGAGGTGGAATGGAGTAGTGTGTAGTGGAATGTAGTGGAATGGAGTGGAAAGGAATGTAATGGAATGGAATGCAATGGAATGAAATGGAGAACAATGCAATGAAATGGAATGGCATGCAATGGAATTTTGAAATGAAACGTGAGCTGAGATGGTGCCTCTGCACTCCAGCATGTGTGACAGAGGGAGATCCTGTCGAAAAAAAGGAATGAAATGGAATGGAGTGTAATTGAATGGAATAGAATGCATTGGAGTGGAGTGGAGTGGAGTGGAATGTGATGGAGTTGAATGGAAAGGAATGTGGCAGAGTGGAGTGGAATGCAGTGTAGAGGAGATGAATGGAGTGGAATGGAATAGGACGAAATGGACTAGAGTAGAGTGGAGTGTAGTGGAATGGAGTGGAATGGAATTCGATGGAATGGAATGAGTTGGAGTGCAGTGGAGTGGAGTGCAATGGCATGGAGTGTAGTGGAGTTCAGTTGAGTGGAAAGGAATAGAATGCAATGGAATCGAATGGAATGGAATGGAATCCAAAGGAATGAAATAGTGAAATGTCATGTGAGCTATGATGGTGCCACTGCACTCTAGCCTGAATGACAGCATGAGATCCTATTGAAAGAAATGAATGGAATGGAATCGTGTGGAATGGAGGGGAATGGAATGGAGTGTAGTCTAGTGTAGTGTAGTGTAGTGTAGTGTACTGGAATGGAGCGGAACGGAATGAGATGGAGTGGAATGGAATGGGGTGGGGAGGGCCAGAGTGGAGTGGAATGGAATGGAATCGAATGGAAAGGAACGGAATTCAAGGGAATGGAATGGAAAGGAATGCAATGCAATGGAAAGAAACAGAATGCAACAGAATGGAATGGTTAAATAAAATGCAAACTGAGATTGTGGCACTGCATTCCAGCCTTGGTGACAGAGTGAGATCCTGTCGAAAGAAAGGAATGGAATGGCATGGAGTGGAATGGAATGGAGTGGAGTGGAGTGGAGTGGAATGGAGTGGAATGGAATCGAATGGAATGGGATAGAGTGGAGTCGACTGAAGTGGAATGGAATGGGATGGAGTGTAACGTAGTGGAGTGAGGTGTAGTGGAGTGGAATGGAATGGATTGGAATGGAATGGAATGGAATGGAGTGGAATGGAATGGTGAAATGAAATGTGAGCTGAGATTGTGCTACTGCACTCCATCCTGGGTGACAGAGAGAGATCCTGTCGAAAGAAAGGAAGGGAATGGAATGGAGTGGAATGGAACAGCATGGAGTGGAGTCGAGTGGAGTGGGATGTAGTGTAATGGAATGGGATGCAATGGAATTGATTGGAGTGGACTTTAGTGGAGTGGAGTGGAATGGAGTGGAATGAAATGGAATGGAATGGAGTGGAGTGGTGTGCAATGGAATGGAATGGAATGGAATGGAATGGAATTGAATGGAATGGAATGGAATTCAATGGAGTGAAATGGAATGGATTGCAATGGAATGGAATGGATTGCAATGGAATGGAATGGTGAAATGAAATGTGAGCTGAGATTGTGCCATTGCACTTTAGCCTGGGTGACAGAGTCAGATCCTGTGGAAAGAAAATGGAAAGGAATAGAGGGGAATAGAATGGAATTGAATGGAATGCAATGAAGTGGAGGGCAGTGGAGTGGATTGGAGAGGAATGGAGTGGATTGGAGTGGAGTGGAATAGAGTGTATTGGAATGCAGAGGAATGGAATGGGATGGAATGGAATCTAGTGGAGTGGAGTGGATTGGAGTGGAGTGGAATGTGAGGCAATGGAATGGAGTGGATAGGAGTGGAGTGGATTGGAGTGGAATGGAGTGGAATGGTATGGAATTAAATGGAATGGTGAAATGAAATGTGAGCTGAGATTGTGTCACTGCCCTCCAGCCTCTGTGACAGAGTGAGATCCTTTCATAAGAGAGTAATGGAAAGGAATGGAGTGGAATGGAATGGAATGGAATGGAATGCAGTGGAGTGGAGTGGAGTGGAACAGAGAACGATGGAATAAGAGGTAGTGCAATGGAATGGAGTGGAGTGGATTGAAGTGGAATGGAGCTGAATGGAATAGAATGCAATGGAGTGGAATTGAGTGGAGTGGAGTGGACTTGTATGAAATGGAAAGAAATGAAATGAAATGGAATGGAATGGAATGGAATGGCATGGAATGCAATGGAATGGAATGGAATGGAATGGAATGGAATGGAATGGAATGCAATGGAATGCAATGGAGTGGAATGGTGAAATGAAAGGTGAGCTGATATTGTGCCACTGCAGTGAAGCAAGGGTGACAGAGTGAGATCCTGTTGAAAGAAAGGAATGAAATGGAGTGGAGTGGAGTGGAGTGGAGTGGAATGGAATGGAGTGGAAAGGCATGGGGTGGAATGGAATGGAGTAGAGTGGAGTGGAATGGAGTCGAGTGGATGAAGTGGAGTGGAGTGGAATGTAGTGGAATGGAATACAGTGGAGTGGAGTTGAGTGCAGCGGAGTGGAATGGATTGGAACAGAATGGAATGGAATGGAATGGAATGGTGAAATGAAACGTGAGCTGTGATTGTGCCAATGAAATCATACCTGGGTGACAGATTGAGATCCTGTCAAAAGAAAGGAATGGAATGGAACGGAGTGGAATGGAATGGAATGGATTGGAGTGGAGTTGATTGGAGTATACGGGAGTGGATTCGAATGGAGTGGAAAGGAATGGGATGGAATGGAATGGAATGGGGTGAAGTGGCATGAAGTGGAGTGGAGTGGAGTGGAGTGGCATGGAATGTAATGGAATGGAAAGGACTGGAATGGAGTGGGGTGCAGTGGAGTGGAGGGGAATGGAGTGGAATGGAATGGAATGGACTGGAGATCAGTGGAGTGGAGAGGAGTTTAGTGCAGTGAAATTGAAAGGAATGGAATGGAATGGAGTGGACTAGAGTGGAGAGGACTGGAATGGGATTTAATGGGATGGAGTGTAGTGTAGTGGAGTGGAGTAGAATGGAATGGAGTGGGGTGGAGGTGAGTGGAGTGGAATGGAGTGGAGTTGAATGTATTGCAGTGGATTGGAGTGGAATGGAGTGGAATATAATGGTATTGAATGGAACCGAAAGGAATGGAATGGATTAGAGTTGTGTGGAGTAGATTGGACTGGAGTGGAGTGGAGTTGAATGGAGTGAAATGGAACGGGATAGAAAAGAATGGAATAGAGTGGAGTGGAGTGGAATGTAGTGGATTGGAGTGGAGTGGAAAGGAGTGGAATGGAATGGAGTGGAGTGGAGTGGTGTGCAATGGAATGGAATGGAAATGAAAGGAATGGAATTGTATAGAATGCAATGGAAAGAATAGTATTGATTGAAATGGAATGGAGTTGAGTGGAGTGAATTGGAGTGGAGTGGAGTGGAGTGGAATGGAGTGGAAAGTAATGTGCTGTAACGGGATGTAGAGTAGTGGAGTGAAATGGAGAGGAATGGTGTGGAATGCAGTGGAATGGAAGGGAATGGAATGGAATGGAGTGGAGAAGAGAGGAGTGGAGCTTAGTAGAGTGGAGTAGAATGGAAAGGAAAGGAATGGAATGGAGTGGAATGCATTGTAACGGAATGGAAAGCAATGCGATGGAATGGAATGGAATGCAATGGAATTTTGAAATGAAACATATGCTGAGATGGTGCCTCTGCAATCCAGCCTGTGTGACAAAGTGAGATCCCGTCAAAAGAAAGGAATGGAATGGAATGGAATGTTGTGTAATGGAATAGAGTGTAATGGAATGGAATGGAATGCAATGGAGTGGAGTGGAGTGGAATGGAGTTGAAAGGAATGGGATGCAGTGGAATCGAAAGGAGAGTGATGGAGTGGATTGGAGTGGAGAGGAGCTGAATGGTGTGGAATGGAATAAGATGTAATGGACTAGAGCAGATAGGAGTGTAGTGGAATGGAGTGGAATGGAATTGTATGGAATGGAATGAGGTAGAGTGGAGTAGATTGTAGTGGAGTGGTATGGCGTGGAGTGTAGTGGAGTTCAGTGCAGTGGAATGGAATGCAATGGAATGGAATGGAAGGGAATGGAATGGAAGGGAATGGAATCCAAAGAAATGGAATGGTGAAATGAAATGTGAGCTGTGATTGTGCCACTGCACTCCAGCCTGAGGGACAGCATGAGATGCAATCAAAAGAAAGGAATGGAATGGAATGATTTGGAATGGAGTAGAATGAAATGGAGTGGAGTGGAGTGTAGTTTAGTGGAAAGGAGTGGAAAGGAATGGTATGGAATTTAATGGAATGGGGTGGAGTGTAGTGTAGTGGAATGGAATGGAATGGAACGGAATTGAATGGAATGGAATGGAAAGGAATGCAATGCAATAGAATGGAATGGAATGCAACGGAATGGAATGCTTAAATAAATTGTGAACTGAGATTGTGGCACTGCATTCCAGCCTTGATGACAGAATGAGATCCTGTCGAAAGAAAGGAATGGAAACGCAAGGAGTGGAATGGAATGGAATGGAATTGAATGAAGTGGAGTGGAGTGCAGTGGAGTTGAGTCGAATGGAGTGGAGTGGATTGGTATGGAATGGAATTGAATGGAACGGCGTGGAGTGCAGTGGAGTGGAAGGGAGCGGAATGGAATGGAATGGGATAGAGTGGAGTCAAGTGGAGTGGAATGGAATGGGTTGGAGTGTAATGTAGTGGAGTGAAGTGAAGTGGAGTGAAATGGAATGGAGTGGAATGGAATGGAATGGAATAAAATGTAATTTGTAATGTAATGTAATGTAATGTAATGTAATGTAATGCTGAAATGAAATGTGAGCTGACATTGTGCTACTGCACTCCAGCCTGGGTGACAGAGAGAGATCCTGTTGAAAGCAAGGAATGGAATGGAATTGAGTGGAATGGAATGGCATGGAGTGGATTCGAGTGGAGTGGGGTGTAGTGTAACAGAATGGGATGCGTTGGAATAGAGTGGAGTAGACTGTAATGTGGTGGAGTGGAATGGAGTGGAATGGAATGGAATCCCATGGAATGAAATGGAATGGACTGAGATGGAATGGAATGGTGAAATGAAATGTCAGCTGAGATTGTGCCATTGCACTCCAGCTTGGGTGACAGAGTGAGATCACGTTGAAAGAAAAGAATGACATGGAACAGAGTGGAATGGAATGGAATGGAATGGAGTGGAGTGGGGTGGAGTGGAGTAGAATGGTATGTGATGGAATGTAATGCAGTGGAGTGGAATGCAGTGGAGTGTAGTGGAGTGGCATGGAGTGGAATATAATGGGATGGAATGGACTGAAGTGGAGCCGAGTGGAATGGACTGGAGTGGAGTGGAATGGAGTGGAGTGGAGTGGAATTGAATGGGATGGAATGGAGTGGATTGGAGTGGAGTGGAGTGGATTGGACTGGACTGGAATGGAATGGAATGGAGTGGAGTGGAGTGGTGTGGAGTGGACTGGAGTAGAGTGGAGTGGAGTGGAATGGAGTGGAATGGGATGGCATGGAATGGGATGGAGTGGAGTTGAGTAGACAGGAGTGGAATGTCGTGGAGTGGAGTGCAATGGAATGGAATGGAATGGGATGGAATGGAATGGAGTGGAATCGAGTGGAGTGGAGTGGATTGGCATTGAGTGGAGTGGAATGGAATGGAATGGAATGGAATGGTGAAATAAAATGTGAGCTGAGTTTGTGCCACTGTTAAATAGCCAGGGTGACAGAGTGAGATGGTTTCGATGAAATGAATGGAAAGGAATGGAGCGCAATGGAATGGAATGGAATGGAATGAAGTGGAGTGGAGTGGAGTCGAGAAGAGTGGAGTGGAGTGGATTGGAATGGAATGGGATGGATTGGAATGGAATGGAGTGGAGTGGAGTGCGGTAGAGTTGTGTGGAGTGGAATGGAGTGGAATGGAATGGGATAGAATAGAATGGAATGGAATGGAATGGAATCGTGAAATGAAATGTGAGCTGAGATTTTGTCATGGCACGACAGCCTGGGTTACAGAGTTTGATCCTGTTGACAGCAAGGAATGGCATGGAATAGAGTGGAATGGAATGGAATGGAATAGAGTGTAGTAGAGTGGAGTGGAGTGGAGTGGAATGGAATGCATTGGAGTGGAGTGGAGTGCAGTGGAGGTGAGTCTGATGAAATGGAATGGAATGGAATTGAATGAAATGAAATGGAAAGAAATGGTGACATGTAATGTGAGCTGAGATTGTGTGACTGCACTCCAGACTGGGTGACAGCGTGAGATCCTGTCGAAAGAAAGGAATGGAGTGGAATTGAGTGGAATGGAATGGAATGGAATGCAATGGAGTGGAGTGGAGTGTTGTTTAGTGGAGTGGGGTGCACTGTAGTGGAAAGGAGTGCAATGGAATGGGATGGAATGGAATGTAGTGGAGTGGAGTTGAATGGAACGGAATGGAGTGGAATGTTGAAATGAAATGTGAGCTGAGTTTGTGCCACTGTACTCCAGCCTGGGTGACAGAATGAGATCCTGTCTAAAGAAAGGAATGGAAAGGAATGGAAGGGAACGGAATGGAATGGAGTGGAATGGAGTGCAGTGGAGTGCAGTGGAGTGATGTGGAATGGAGTGGAAAGGAATGGGATGGAATGGACTGACTTGGAGCCAAATGGAGTGTAGTGCAGTGGAGTGGACTGGAGTGGATTGGAATGGAATGGTTTGGAATGGATTGGAGTGGAGAGGAGTGGAGTGGAATGGAATGGAAAGGAATGGAGTGGAGTGTAGTGGAGTGGAGCCGATTTTACGGAAGTAGAGTAGAGAGGAATGGAGTGGAATGGAATAGGATGGAATGGAATGGAATGGAGTGGAATGGAATGGAGTGGAGTGGAATTGAGTGGAAAGGAATGGAGTGGAGTGCAGTGGAGAGGAGAGGAGCAGAGAGGAATGTAATGTCATGGAATGGAATGGAATGGAATTGAATGGTGAAATGAAATGTGAGCTGAACTTGTGTCACTGCAGTAAAGCCTGGGTGACAGAGTGATATCCTGTCAAAAGAAAGGAAGGGAATGTAATGGCGTGGAATGGAATGGAATGGAGTGGAGTGGATTGGAGTGGAGTGGAGTGGTTTAGAGTGGAATGCAATGGGATGGAATGTGATGGAATGGAATGGAGTGGGATGGAGTGGAGCGAAGTGGAGTTAATTGGAGTGGAATGGAGTGGAATGGAAAGGGATGGAATGGAACGGAATGAAATGGTGAAATGTAATGTGAGCTGAGATTGTGCCACTGCACTGCAGCCTAGGTAACATTGTGAGTGCCTGTAGAAAGAAAGGAATGGAATGTAGTGGAGTGGAGTGGAGAGGAGTGGAATGGAATGGAGTGGAGTGGACTGGAGTGGAGTGGAATGGAGTGGAATGGAATGGGATTTAAAGAAATGGGCTGGAGTGCAGAGGAGTTGCGTGGAGTAGATTGGAGTGGAAAGGAATGGGATGGGCAGGAATGGAGTGGCGTGGAATGATATGGAATGGAATGGAGTAGATTGGAGTGGAGTGGTGTGGAGTGGTGTTTAGTGGACTGGAATAGAATGGAGTGGGATGGAATGGAATTGTGTAGTGGGGTGGAGTGGAGTGGAGTGGAATGGAATGGGATGGAATGGAATGAAGTGGAGTGGATTGGAGGGGAGTGTATTGGAGTGGAATGGAATGGAATGGAACAGAATGGAATGAAATGGTGAATTGTAATATGAGCTGGGATTCTGCCACTACATTCCAGACTGGGTGACAGAGTGAGATCCCGTGTGACAGACTGAGCTCACATTTCATTTCACCATTCCATTCCTTTCCATTCCATTCCATTATATTCCATTCCATTCCCCACCACTCCATTGCATTTCACTCCATTCCATTCTATTGACTCCACTCCACTCCCCTCAACTCCATTCCATTCCATTCCTTTCCACTCCATTCCTCTCCACTCCACTGCAGTCCACTCCACTCCATTCCTTTCCTTCTCTTTCCATTCCACTCTTTTCCATTCCACTCCACTTTAATCCAGTCCACACCATTTCATTGCATTACATTCCGTCCCATTCCACTCCATTCCAATCCACTCCACTCTACTCCCTCTACTCCACTCCAGTCCACTCCAATCCATTTCATTCCACTCTATTCCATTCCAATTCAATCCATTCTTTCTTTCGACAGCATCTCACTCTGTCTCCCAGGCAGGAGTACGGTGGCAGAATCACAACTCAAATTTCATTTCACCATTCCATTCCATTCCATCCCATACAATTCTTTTCCATTCAATTCCATTCCACTCCAGTCCACTCCACTTAACTCCACTCCACTGCATTCCTTTCCACTTCTTTCCACTCCAATTAACTCCAGTCCACTCCACTAAATTCCACTCCATTACATTTCACCCCATTCCATTCCACTCAATTCCACTAAACTCCACTCCACTCCACTCCACTCCATTCCACTCTACTCAACTCCATTCCATGGCATTCCATTCCTTTCTTTCGACAGAATCTCACTGTGTCACCCAAGCTGGAATGAAGTGACACAATCTCAGCTCACATTTCATTTCACCATTCCATTTCAATCCTTTCCATTCCAGACCATTCCATTCCATTCCTCTCCACTCCATTCCACTGCATTCGATTCCATTCCAACCAATTCTATTCCACTCCACTCCACTGCATTCGATTCCATTGCAACCTAATCCATTCCACTCCACTCCACTCCACTCCGTGCAATCCCATTCCATTCCACTCAATTCCATTCCATTCCTTTCTTTCGACAGGATCGCACTCTGTCACCCAGGCTGGATTGCAGTCGCGCAATCTCATCTCACTTTCCGTTTCACCATTCCATTCCAATCGATTCCATTCCATTCCATACCATTCGACTCCACTCCACTCCACCCCACTCCACTCCATTCCACTCCACTCCAGTCCACTTAAGTCCATTACCTTCCCGCCCTTTCATTTCTACTCCATTCCATTCATCTCCACTCCAATCCAATCCACTCCATTTCATTCCATTCCATCTCATTCCATTCCACTCAATTCCACTCCATCCCTCTCCACCCCACTCCACACCATTCCATTCCACTCCATTTCATTCCACTTCATTCCATTACATTGTACTTCATTGCTGTCCATTACACTGCATTCCATTCCATTCCGTTCTTTTGACAGGATGTCACTCTGCCAACCAGGCTGCAGTGCAGTGGCACAGTCTCAGCTCACCTTTCATTTCACGATTCCGTTCCATTGCATTCCACTCCACACAATTCTATTCCATTCCTTTCCATTCCATTCAATTTCATACAAGTCCACTCCACTCAACTCCACTCCACTCCACTTCATTCCATTTCATTCAGCACCAATCCACTCCACTCCACTATTCTCCACTCCGTATCATTCCATCCCATTGCATTCCATTCCATTCCACTCCAACACGCTCCACTCCACTCCACACCATTCCATTCCATCCCATTCCATTCCACTGCATTCCACTCCACTCTACTCCACTGCACTCAGCTCCACTCCACTCTACTCCACTGCACTCCTCTCCACTCCAATCTACTCCATTCTTTTCCTTTACATCCCATTCCATTCCACTCCATTCTATTCCGCTCCACTCCACTCCATTCCATTCCATTCCACTCCATACCATTCCGTTCATTTCTTTTGACAGGGTCTCAGTCTGTCACCCAGGCTGGAGTGCATTCACACGATCTCACCTCACATTTCATTTCACCTTTCCATTCCATTCCATTCCATTGATTCCTGTCCATTTCATTCCACTCCAATTTACTCCACTCCATTCCATTCCATTCCTTTCCACTCCACTCCACTCCACTCCACTCCATCCCACTAATCACCGTTCCATTCCATTCCATCCCTTTCAATTCCAATCCATTCCACTCCACTCCACTACACCCCACACCACTCCACTCCACCCCACACCACTCCACTCCACTCCACTCCATTGCATTGCATTCCAATTCCTTCCATTTCATTCCTTTCTTTCGACAGGATCTCACACTCTCAAGCACGCTGGGATGCTGTGGCAAAATCTCACCTCACACTTCATTTCACAATTCTTTTCCATTCCATTCCATTTAATTCCATTCCATTCCACTCCACTCCACTCCATTCCTTTCCATTCCATTCCTTTCCACTCCACTACATTCCTTTGGATTCCATTCCAGTCCACTCCACTCCACTCGATCCCATTCCACCCCATTGCATTCCACTGCATTCCACTCCACTCCACTCCACTCAACTCCACTCCACTCCATTCCATTCCATCCCATTCCATTCTTCTCCATTCCACTCCACCCCACTCCACTCCACTCGATCCCATTCAACCCCATTCCATTCCACTGCATTCCACTCCACTCCACGACTCTCAACTCCACTACAGTCCATTCAATTCCATTCCATCCCATTCCATTCTTCTCCTTTGAACTCCACCCCACTCCACTGCACTCCATGCCACTCAACTCCACTCCACTCCATTCTATTCCTGTCCATTCCATTCCATTCGTTTCTTTTGACAGGATCTCATGCTGTTACCGAGGCTGAAGTGCCATGACACAATCTCAGCTCACATTTCATTTCACCATTCCATTACATTGCATTCCATTCCATTCCATTCCGTTCCACTGCATTGCATTGCACTCCATTCCGTTCCATTCCATTCCCTTCCACTCCACTCCACTCCATTCAACTCCATTCCATTCCACTCCATGCCATTCCATTCCACTCAATTCCACTCCACTCCACTTCATTCCATTCCACTCCATTCCTCTCAACTGCACTCCACTCTACTTCACTCCATTTCATTCCATCCCATTCCTTTCCACTCAATTCCATTCCACTCCACTCCACTCAAATCCACTCAACTCCATTCCGTTCCATTTCATTCAATCCAATTCTATTTCATTCCATTCCACTCCACTCCAGTCCACTCCACTCCATTCTGTTCCTTCCCACTCCATTCCACTCCATTCCACTCCACTCCGCTCCAATCCACTCCACTCCAATCCATTCCATTCCATTCCGTTCCATACCATTCCATTCCACTACATTCCACTCCACTCAACTCCACTCCACTCCAATCCATTCCATTCCATTCCGTTCCATCCCATTCCATTCCACTACATTCCACTCCACTCAACTCCACTCCACTCCATTCCAGTCCATTCAATTCCATTCCAACCCATTCCATTCCATTCCTTTCTTTTGACGGGATCTCACTCTCTCACCCAGGCTGGAGTGCAGTGGCACAATCTCAGCTTACATTTCATTTCACCACGGCATTCCGTTGTATTCCATTCCTTTCCATTGCATTCCATTCCATTCCATACCATTCCAATCCATTCCATTCCCTTCCACTCTGCTGAACTCCACTCCACTCCTTGCCATTCCTCTCCCCTCCACTCCACTTCACTCCATTCCATTCCATTCTATCAAATTCCCTTCCATTCCATTACACTCCACTCCCCTCACTGCACTCCACTCCACATCATTCCATTCCAGTCCACTCCATTCCATTCTATTCCACTCCACTCCACTCCATTCCATCCTATTCCAATCCACTCCATTCAGCTCCTCTCCACTCCTCTCCACTCCAACACATTCCTTTCCATTCCACTCCATCCCATTCCATTCAATTCCGTTCCACTCCACTCTACTCCCATTCTCTCTGTTCCATTCCATTCTACTCCATTCCATTCCATTCTTTTCTTTTACTGGATCTCACTCTGTCACCCAGGCTGGAGTTCAGTGGCACCATCTCAGATCACATTTCATTCCAAGATTCCGTTAGGTTCCATTCCATTCAATTCCATTCCTTTCCATTGCATTCCATTCCATTCCTTTCCATTGCATTCCATTCCATTCCTTTCCATTGCATTCCATTCCATTCCACTCCACCTTCCTCCACTCCACTCCACTCTTCTCCACTCCATTACATTCTATTTCATTCCATTCCACTGCATTCCACTGAACTCCAATCTACTCCACTCCATCCCATTACATCCCATTCCTTTCCGTTCCATTCCACTCCTCTCCACTCCTGTCCACTCCACTCCACTTCTCTCCACTCCATTCCATTCCATTCCATTCCACTCCATTACATTTCATTTCTTTCTTTCGACCGGATCTCACTCTGTACTCAGGCTGGAGTTCAGTGGCGAAATCTCAGCTCTCATTTCATTTCCCCATTCCATCCCATTCCAATCCATTCTGTACCATTCCATTCCACTCTACTCCACTACAGTTCACTACATTCCTTTCCATCCTATTCCATTCCACTCCATTCCACTCCACTCCACTCGACTGCACTGTACTCCATTCCATTCCACTCTACTCCACTCGACTACACTGTACTCCACTCCATTCCATCCCATTCCTTTCCACTCCATTTCACTTCACTCCACTCCACTCCATTCCATTCCACTCCATCCCATTCCATTCCACTCCATTCCCCTCCACTCTACTCCACTACACTCCAGTCTATTCCACTCCATTCCATTCCTCTCCACTCCATTGCGTTCCTTTCCATTCCACTCCATTCCCTTCCATTCCTTTCTTTCGACATTATCTCTGTCTTTCACCCAGGCTGAAGTGCAGTGGCACAATCTCAGCTCAAATTTCACTTCACCATTCCATTCCATTGCAGTCCATTCCATTCCATTCCATTCCACTCCACTCCACCCCACTCCATTCCGCACCTTTCCTTTCCATTCCACTCAGCTCCACTCCTTTCCATTCCATCCCATTCCCTTCCAGTCCATTGCACTCCAATCCACTCCACTCTACTCCACGCCACGCCATTCCATCCCAATCCATTCCATTCCACTCCACCCCATTCCACCCCACTCCATTCTGCTCCTTTCCATTCCATTCCATTCCACTCCACTCCACTCCATTTCATTCCATCACGTTCCATTCCACTTCATTGCTCTCCACTCCACTCAACTCCACTCCACTCCACTTCATTCCTTTCCATCCCATTATATTCCACCCCATTCCACTCCATTCCACTCCAGTCCACTCCACTCCACTCTATTCCATTCCATTACTTTCCACTCCAATCCATTCCATTCCTTTCTTTTGACATGGTCTTACTCTGTCACGCATGCTTGAGTGCAGTGGCACAATCTCAGCTCATATTTCATTTCACCATTCCATTCCCTTGCATTCCATTCCATTGTATTCCCCTCCACTTCACTCCACTGCATTCCATTGCGTTACACTTCACTTCACTCTACTCCACTCCATTCAATCCCATTCGATTCCACTCTACTCTACTCGACTCCATTCCATTCCTCTCCATCCCATTCCATTCCACTCCACTCAACTCCACTCCACTCCACTCCACTCCACTCCACTCAACTCCACCTCCTTCTGTGAGGCCTCTCAGCCCACGCCACACCATCGCATCCCCTGTGACTTGCACCTGTACACCCAGATGTCCTGAAGTAACTGAAGAATCACTAAAGAAGTGAAAAGGCCCTGCCCCGCCTTAACTGATGAGATTGCACCATTGTGACTTTTTCCTGTCTCACCTTAACTGAGTGATTAACTCTGTGAATTTCCTTCTACTGGCTCAGAAGCTCACCCACTGAGCACCTTGTGATCCCTACCCCTGTCCACCAGAGAACAACCCCCTTTGACTGTAATTTTCCATTAACTTCCCAAATCCTATAAAACGGCCCCACCCCATCTCCCTTCTCTGACTATCTTTTTGGTCTCAGCCCACCTGTTCCCAGGTGAAATAAACAGCCTTGTTGTTCACACAAAGCCTGCTTGGTGGTCTGTTCACACTGACGCACATGAAATTTGGTTCCGTGACTCGGATCAGGGGACCTCCCTTGGGAGGTCAATCCCCCGTCCTCCTGCTCTTTGTTCCATAAGAAAAATCCACCTATGTCCTCAGGTCCTCAGTCTGACCAGCCCAAGAATCATTTCACCAATTTCAAATCCAGTAAGCGGCCTCTTTTTACTCTCTTCTCCAACCTCCCTCACTATCCCTCAACCTCTTTCTCCTTTCAATCTTGGAGCCAAACTTCAATCTCTCCCTTCTCTTAATTTCAATTCCTTTCATTTTCTGGTAGAGACAAAGGAGACACGTTTTATCCGTGGACTCAAAACTCCGGCGCTGGTCACGGACTGGGAAGGCAGCCTTCCCTTGTTGTTTAATCATTGCAGGGTCGCCTCTCTGATTATACACCCACGTTTCAAGGGTGTCAGACAACGCAGGGACTCCTGCCTTTGTCCTTCACCCTTAGCGGCAAGTCCCACTTTTCTGGGGAAGGGGCAAGTGACCCAACCCCTTCTCTCCTTGTCTCTACCCCTTCTCTGCCTTTCCTGGGGCAGGGGCAAGTACCCCTCAACCCCTTCTCCTTCACCCTTAGCGGCAAGTCCCACTTTCCTAGGGCAGGGGCAAGTACCCCTCAACCCCTTCTCCTTCACCCTTAGCAGCAAGTCCTGCTTTCCTTGGGGGCAAGAACCCCACAATCGCTTATTTCCACACCCCAACCTCTTATCCCTGCACCCCAGTACCTTATTTCCCCACCCTGACCTCTTATCTCTGTGCCCCAATCCCTTATTTCCGTGTTACAAATCCTTCTCTGCTTTTCTGGAGGGCAAGAACCCCCACCCCTTCTCCGTGTCTGTACTCTTTTCTCTGGGCTTGCCTCCTTCACAATGGGCAAGTTTCCACCTTCTATTCCTCCTTTTTCTCCCTTAGCCTGTGTTCTCAAAAACTTAAAACCTCTTCAACTCACACGTCACCTAAAACCTAAATGCCTTATTTTATTCTGCAATGCCACTTGACTTCAATACAAACTCGACAGTAGTTCCAAATAGCCGGAAAACAGCACTTTCAATTTTTCCATCCTACAAGATCTGAATAATTCTTGCCGTAAAATGGGCAAATGGTCTGAGATGCCTGACGTCCAGGCATTCTTTTACACATCAGTCCCTTCCTAGTCTCTGTGCCCAGTGCAACTCGTCCCAAATCTTCCTTCTTTCCCTCCCTCCTGTCCCCTCAATCCCATCCCCTAGGTGTCGCTGGGTCTTTCTAATCTTCCTTTTCTACAGACACATCTGACCTCTCCCCTCCTTGCCAGCCCAAGCTAGGTCCCAATTCTTCCTCAGCCTCCGCTCCTCCACCTGTAGTCTTTTTATTGCTTCCCCTCCTCACACCTGGTCTGGCTTACAGTTTGGTTTTGTGACTAGCCCTCCCCCACATGCCCAGCAATTTACTCTTAAAAAGGTGGCTAGAGCTAAAGGCATAGTCAAGTTTAATGCTCCTTTTTCTTTATCCCAAATCAGATAGTGTTTCGGCTCTTTTTCATCAAATATAAAAATCCAGCCCAGTTCATGGCTCGTTTGGCAGCAACCCTGAGATGCTTTACAGCCTTAGACCCTAAAAGGTCAAAAGGCCGTCTTATTCTCAATACATATTTTATTACCCAATCTGCTCCCGACATTAAATAAAACTCCAAAAACTGGAATCTGGCCCTCAAACCTCACAACAGGACTTAATTAACCTCACCTTCATGGTGTACAATAACAGAAAAAAGTTGCAATTCCTTGCCTCCACTGTGAGACAAACCCCAGCCACATCTCCAGCACACAAGAACTTCCAAGCGCCTGAACCTCAGCAGCCAGGCGTTCCTCCAGAACCTCGTCCCCCAGGAGCTTGCTACAAGTGCCAAAAACCTGACCACCAAGCCAAGGAATGCCCTCAGCCCGGGATTCGTCCTAAGCCGTGTCCCATCTGTGCGGGACCCCACTGAAAATCGGACGGTTCAACTCACCTGGTAGCCACTTCAAGAGCCCCTGGAACTCTGGCCCAAGGCTCTCTGACTTCTTCCCAGATCTTCTCAGCTTAGCGACAGAAGACTGACACTGCCTGATCACCTCAGAAGCCCCCTAGACCATCACGGACGCCAAGCTTTGGGTAACTCTCACAGTGGAGGGTAAGTCCATCTCCTTCTTAATCAATACGGAGGCTACCCACTCCACATTACCTTCTTTTCAAAGGCCTGTTTCCCTTGCCTCCATAACTCTTGTGTGTATTGACGGCCAGGCTTCTAAACCTCTTAAAACTCCCCAACTCTGTTGCCAACTTGGACAACACTCTTTTATGCACTCTTTTTTAGTTATCCCCACCTGCCCAGTTCCCTTATTAGGCCGAGATATTTTAACCAAATTATCTGCTTCCCTGATTATTCCTGGACTACAGCCACAACTCATTGCCACACTTCTCCCCAACCCAAAGCCTCCTTCATGTCTTCCTCTCATATCCCCCCACCTTAACCCACAAGTATGGGACATCTCTACTCCTTCCCTGGCAACCGATCACATGCGCATTACCATCCCATTAAAACCTAATCACCCTTACCCCGCTCAATGCCAACATCCCATCCCACAACATGCTTTAAAAGGATTAAAGCCTGTTATCACTCGCCTGCTACAGCATGGGCTTCTAAAACCTATAAACTCTCTTTACCATTCCCCCATTTTACTTGTCCTAAAACCAGACAAGTCTTACGAGTTAGTTCAGAATCTGTGCCTTATCTACCAAATTGTTTTGCCTATCCACCCAGTGGTGCCAAACACATATACTCTCCTATCCTCAATACCTCCTTCTACTACCCATTATTCTGTTCTGGATCTCAAACAGGCTTTTTTTAACTATTCCTTTGCACCCTTCATCCCAGCCTCTCTTTTCCTTCCCTTTGACTGACACTGACACCCATTAGGCTCAGCAAATTACCTGGGCTGTACTGCCATAGGGCTTCACAGACAGCCCCCATTAGTTCAGTCAAGCCCAAATTTCATCCTCATCTGTTACCTATCTCGGCATAATTCTCATAAAAACACACATGCTCTCCCTTCTGATCATGTCCGATTGATCTCCCAAACCTCAATCCCTTACAGAAGAACAACTCCTTTCCTTCCTAGGCAAGATTAGTGTGGTCAGAATTCTTACACAAGAGCCAGCACCACACCGTGTAGCCTTTCTGTCCAAACAACTTGACCTTACTGTTTTAGCCTAGCCCTCATGTCTGCATGCAGCAGCTGCCACTGCTTTAATACTGTTAGAGGCCCTAAAAATGACAAGCTATGCTCAACTCATGCTCTACATTTCTCATAACTTCCAAAATCTATTTTCTTCCTCATACCTGACACATATACTTTCTGCTCCCTGACTACTTCAGCTGTACTCACTCTTTGTTAAGTCCCACAATTACCCACAATTACAAGTTCCTGGCCCGGACTACAATCTGGCCTCTCACGTTATTCCTGATACCACACCTGACACCCATGACTGTATCTCCCTGATCCACCTGATGTTCACCACATTTCCCCATATTTCCTTCTTTCCTGTTCCTCACCATGATCACACTTGATTTATTGATGGCAATTCCACAAGGCCTAATCGCCACACACCAGCAAAGGCAGGCTATGCTATAGTACAAACTACTAGCCCGCCTCTGAGAACGTCTCATTTCCTTTCCATTGTGGAAATCTATCCTCAAGGAAATAACATCTCAGTGTTCCATCTGCTATTCTACTACTCCTCAGGGATTATTCAGGCCCCCTCCCTTCCCTACACATCAAGCTCGAGAATTTGCCCCCACCTAGGACTGGCAAATTAGCTTTACTCAACATGTCTCGAGTCAGGAAACTAAAATACCTCTTAGTCTAAATAGACACTTTCACTGAATAAGTAAAGACGTTTCCTATAGGTTCTGAGAAGGCCACCACTCTCATTTCTTCCCTTCTGTCAGACATAATTCCTCAGTTTAGCCTTCCCACCTCTATACAGTCTGATAATAGACCAGCCTTTATTAGTCAAACCAGCCAAGCAGTTTTTCAGATTCTCAGTATTCAGTGAAACCTTTATACCCCTTACGGTCCTCCATCTTCAAGAAAAGTAGAACAGACTAAAGGTCTTTTAAAAACACACCTCACCAAGCTCAGCCACCAACTTAAAAAGGACTGGAAAATACTTTTACCACTTTTGCTTCTCAGAATTCAGGCCTGTCCTCGGACTGCTGCAAGGTACAGCCCATTTGAGCTCCTTTTTATTAGTCCTCAGTCTCATTCCAGACACCGGACCAACTTAGACTGTGACCCCAAAGAACTTGGCATCCCTACTATTTTCAGTCTAGTCATACTCCTATTCTCCATTCTCAACTACTCGTACATGCTCTGCTCTTGTTTACACTGCCGGTTTCCACTGTTTCTCCAAGCCATCCCAGCTGATATCTCCTTGTGCTATCCCCCAACTGCCACTCTTAACTCTTGAAGTAAATAAATAATCTTTGCTGGCAGGACTATGTTGAATCTCCTTAGGCACTCTTAATCAGATGTCCCAGGTCCTCCCAATTCTTAGAACTTTTATATCTGTTTTTCTCCTTCTCTTATTCCTTTAAGTTTTTCAATTCATACAAAACAATATCCAGGCCATCACCAATAATTCTACACAGCAAATGTTTTTTCTAACAACCCCATAATATCACTCCTTACCACAAAATCTTCCTTCAGCTTAATCTCTCCCACTTTATGTTCCCACGCCGCCCCTAATCCCGCTTGAAGCAGCCCTGAGAAACATCGCCCATTCTCTCTAGATACCACCCCCCAAAAATTTTCGCCGCCCCAACACTTCAACTCTATTTTGTTTTATTTTTCTTATTAATATAAGAAGGCATGAATGTCAGGCCTCTGAGTCCAGGCCAAGTCATCACATATCCTATGACTTGCACATATACATCCAGATGGCCTGAAGTAACTGAAGAATCACAAAAGAAGTAAAAAGGCCCTGCCCCGCCTTAACTGATGACATTCCAAAATTGTGATTTCTTTCTGCCCCACCTTAACTGAGTGATTAACCCTGTGAATTTCCTTCTCCTGGCTCAGAAGCTCACCCACTGAGCACCTTGTGAACCCTGCACCTGACCACCAGAGAAAAACCCCTTTTGATTGTAATTTTCCATTACCTTCCAAAATCCTATAAAACGGCCCATACCCTATGTCCCTTCGAAGGCTCTCTTTTCGGATTCAGCCCACCTGCAGCCAGGTGAAATAAACAGCCGTGTTGCTCACACAAAGCCTGTTTGGTGGTCTCTTCACACGGACGTGCATGAAACACTCTACTGCATTCCATTCGATTCCACTTCTTTCCATTCCATTCCTTTCTTTCGACAGCATCTCACTTTGTAACCTAGGCTGGAGTGCAGCGGAACAATATCAGCTCACTTTTCACTACACCATTCCATTGCATTGCATTCCATTGCATTCCATTCCATTGCATTCTATTCCATTCCATACCACTAAACTCCACTCCATTCCACTCCACTCCATTCCACTCCACTCCATTCCACTCCACTCCACCCCACTCCATTCCATTACATTCCATGCACTCCATTCCACTACACTCCACTCCAAAACACTCCACTCAATTCCATTCCATCCCATTGCATTCCACTCCAGTTCACTCCAGTCCACTCCACTCCACTCCACTTCACCCCATTCCATTCCACTGCATCCCATTATATTCTACTCCATTCCACTCCACTCCACTCCCCTCCACTCCATTCCATTCCAATCCACTCCATTCCATTCCATTCCTTTCTTTCAACAGGATCTCACTCTGACACCCAGGCTGCAGTGCAGTGGCACAACCTCAGTTCACCCTTCATTTCACCGTTCCATTCCATTCCACTCCACTCCACTCCAGTCTGCTTAACTCCACTCAGCTGCATTCCATTCCACTCCATTCCACTCCAATCCACTTCAATCCACTCCACTCCACTGCAACCCACTAAAATCCACTCCACTCCATTCCATTCCATTCCATTTCAATCCATTTCATTGCATTCCACTCCATTCCACTCCACTCCACTCCACTCCAATCCATTCCATTCCATGACATTACATTCCATGCCATTCCACTTCATTATATTCCACTCCTTTCATTCGACAGGATCTCACTCTGTCACCCAGGCTGGAGTGCAGTAGCACAATCTCAGCTCACATTTCATGTCACCATGCCATTTCATTCCTTTCCATTCCATTCCATTCCATTCCACTCCACACTACTCCACGCCAAAAAACTCCACTCCATTAAGCTCCATCCCAATCCATTCCATTTCACACCACTCCACTCCTCTACACCGCACTCCATTCCATTCCATTCCATCTTATTCCTTTTCACTCCACTCAACTAAATTCCACTCCAGTCCACTCCACTCCATTAAATTCCATTCCATTCGACTGCATTCCATTCCATGCCATTCTTTCAAAAAGATCTCAATCTGTCCCCCAGGCTGGATTGCAGTCACACAATCTCAGCTCACATTTCATTTCACCATTCCATTCCATTTCACTCCACTCCACTCCCCTCAACTCCACTCCATTCCATTCCATTCCACTCCATACCACTCCACTCCACTCCACTACACTGAACTCCATTACATTCCATCCCTTTCCATTCCACTCCATTCCACTCCGCTCCACTCCACTCTGCTCTACTCAAATCCACACCCCATTCCATTCCATCCCATTCCACTCCAATCCATTCACCTCCACTCCAATCTACTCCACTACACTCAACTCCACTTCATTCAATTCAATTTCATTCCATTCCACTCCATTCCATTCCATTCCTTTCTTTCAACATGATCTTACTCTGTCACCCACGCTGGAGTGCAGTGGCACAATCTCACTTCGCATTTCTTTTCACCATTCCTTTCCATTCCATTCCATTCCATTCCACTCCATTCTTCTCCACTCCACTCCACTCCACTCAATTCCATTTCACTCCATTCCACTCCACTACACTCCAATCTACTCCTATCCACTCCACTGCAGTCCATTCCATCCCATTCCATTCCACTCCATTCCACTCCACTCCACTCTACTCCACTCCATTCCATTCATTTCTACTCCATTCCATTCCATTCCTTTCTTTCGACACGATCTCACTCTGTCACCCACGGTGGAGTGCAGTCACATGATCTCAGCTCGCATTTCATTTCACCTTTCCATTCCATTCCATTCCACTCCATTCCACTCCAATCCGTTCCGTTCCATTAAACTCCTCTACTTTCCACTCCTTTCCATTCAATTACTTTCATTCCATTTCACTCCATTGCATTACACTCCATTCCATTCCATTCCGTTCCATTCCATTCCATTCAATTCCTTTCCATTCCTTTCCATTCCATTCCATTCCATTCCATTCCATTCCGTTCCGTTCCACTCCACTCAACTCTATTCAATTCCATTCCATTCCTTCATTCCATTCCATTCCATTCCACTCCATTCCATTCCATTCCATTTGTTTTCTCGACAGAATCTCACTCTGCACTAAGGCTGGAGTGCAGTAGCACAATCTCAGCTCACATTTAATTTCACCATTCCAGTCCATACTATTCCATTCCATCCCTTTGCGTTCCACTCCATTACTCTCCACTCTGCTCCAGTCCACTCTACTCTACTCTATTCCACCCCGCTGCTCTCCTCTCTGCTCCACCCCATTCCATTCCATCCCATCCCATTCCTCTCCACTCTTCTACACTGAACTCCACTCCATTCGATCACATTCCATTCAACTCCATTCTACTCCACTCCACTCTGCTCCACTCCACTCCACTCCACTCCCCTCCACTCCACTCCACTCCACTCCATTCATTTCTCTTCCTCTCTTTTCCATTCCCTTCATTTCTTTGGATATTATCTCACTCTGTCACCCAGGCTAGATTGCAGTTGGACAATCTCAGCTCACATTTCAATTCAGAATTCCATTCCTTTGTATCCATTTAATTCCATTCCACATCACTCCACTCCACTCCTTTCCATTCCATGCGCCTCTATTCCACTCCATTCCTTTCCATTCAATTCCATTTCATACCATTCCACTCCATGCCACTCCACTCTACTCCACTACACTCGATCCCAGTCAATCCCATTCCATTCCAGTCCATTCCAGTCCATTCCACTCCACTCCACTCCACTCCACTCCATTCCATTCCATTCCATTCCATTCCTTTGTTTTCACTCGACAGGATCTCATGCTGTAACCATGGCTGAAGTGCAATGTCCCAATCTCAGCTCACATTTCATTTCACCATTCAATTCCATTGCATTGCATTTCATTCCATTCCATTCCATTCCATTCCATTCCATTCCATTCCATTGCATTCCACCCCATTCCATTCTACTCCACTCAACTCCACTCCACTCCATTCAATTGCACTCCACACCACTCCATTCTCCATTCCATTCCATTCAAGTCCATTCCAATCCACTCCACTCCACTCCACACCACTCCACTTCACTCCAATTCACTAAACTCTACTCTACTTCATTCCATTCCATTCCATTCCATTCAACTCCACTCCACTCCACTCAACTCCATTCCATCCTATTTCATTTCAATCAATTCAGCTCCACTCCACTCCACTCCAGCCACTCCTTTCCATTCCACTCCATCCTATTCCATTCAACTCCATTCCACTTCACTCCACTGCACTCCACTGCATTCCATTCCATTCCATTCTTTCGACAAGTTCTCACTCTCTCACCCAGGCGGGAGTGCAGTAGCGCCATCTTAGCTCACATTTTATTTCAAAATTCCATTGCCTTCCATTGCATTTCATTCCATTCCATTCCAATCCATTCTATTCAATTCCATGGCATTGCATTTAATTCCATTCCTTTCTACTCCATTCCACTCCACTCCACTCCACTCCTCTCCACTCCATAACCATCCATCCCATTCCATTCCACTTCATTCCACTCCATTTCACTCCACTCCACTCCTCTACATGCCATTCCACCCCATTCCTTCCCACTCCATTCCACTCCTCTCAACTCCTCTACATTGAACTCCACTCCTCTCCAGTCCACTCCACTCCATTCCATTGCATTGCATTCCACTCCATTCCGTTCCATTTCTTTCTTTTGACAGGATCTCACTCTGTATACTGGCTGGAGTACACTGGCACAATCTCAGGTCTCATTCCATTTAACCATTCCATTCCATTCCATTCCATTCGATTCCAATCCATTCCACTCCTTTCCACTCTACACTGCACTTGACTCCATGCCATTCCAACCCACTTCATTCACCTCCATTCCACTCGACTCCACTCTAACCCACTCCACTTCAATCCACTCCCTTCCATTCCATTCCATCCCATTCCATTCCACTATATACCACTCCAATTCACTCCACTCCACTCCACTCCATTCCATTCCATTCCACACCATTCCATTACATTCCTTTCTTTAGACAGGATCTGATGCTGTTACCCAGGCTAGAGTGCAGTGTCACAATCTCAGCTCACATTTCTTTTCACCATTCCATTCAGTTGCATTCCATTCCATTCCACTCCATTCCATTCCATTCCACTCCACTCCCCTCCATTCTGTTCCATTCCATTCAACTCCACTCCACTAAACTCGTCTCCATTCCATTCTATCCCATTCCATTTCACTCCTTTTCACATCACACCAGGCCACTCCACTCGACTCAATTCCATTCCACTCCGGCACATTCCATTACACTCCATTCCCGTCCACTCCACTCCACTGCATTCCATTGCATTCCATTCCATTCCATTCCACTCCACTCCCTTCCATTCCTTTCTTTCCACAGGATCTCATTCTGTCACCCAGGCTGTAGAGCAGTGGAACTATCTGAGCTCACATATCATTTCACCATTCCTCTGTTTTCCATTCCATTCTGTTCCATTCCATTCCATAACAATCCACTCAACACCATGCCACTCCAATCCACTCAACTCCATTCCATTCCATTCCATTCCATTCCATTGCATACCACTGCATTCCACTCCACTCTACTCCAGTCCACTCCACTCCACTCCATTCCACTCCACTCTACTCCAGTCCACTCCACTCCACTCCATTCCATTCTATACATTTCCATTCCACTCCGTTCTTCTCCACACCAGTGCACTCCACACAACTTCACTCCAGTCCACTCCACTCCACTCCATTCCTTTATCCCATTGAATCGCATTCCTGTCAACTCCACTCCACTCCACTCCACTCCATTCCATTCTTTCCGATTCCATTACACTCCATTCTACTCCACCCCAATCCACTCCATACAACTCCACTCCACTCCACTCCTTTCCATTCCATCCTAATTCATTCCACTCCATTACACTCCACTCCATTCCAGCCCGCTCCACTCCACTCCACTCCACTCCACTCCACTCCATTCCATTCCATTCCATTTCACTCCATTCCATTCCATTAATTTCTTTCGACAGGATCTCACTCAGTCACTCTGGCTGGAGTGCAGTGGCAGTCTCAGCTCACACATCATCTCACCATTCCATTCCATTCCATTCCATTCCCTTCCATTCCATTGCAACCCATTCCACTCCACTCCACTCCACTCCAAACCACTCCACTCAATTTTACAGTAGTTTGGTACATTCCATTCCACTCCATTCCACAGCAGCCCACTCCTCTCCGTTACACTATACTCAATTTCGTTCCATTACGTTCCATTCCATTCCATTCCGCTCCATTGCATTCCATTCTTTTCTTTTGTGATTATATCACTCTGTCACAGGATACAGTCCAGTGGCACTATCTCAGCTCACATTTCACTTCACCATTCCTTATATTTCATTCCATTCCATTCCATTCCATTCCATTCCATTCCACTCCACTCCAGTCCACCCCACTCCACCCCACCCCACTCCACTTCACTCCACTCCATTCCATTCCATTGCATTCCATTCCACTCCTCTCCATTCCATTCAAGTCCACTCCATTCCATGTCACCCCACTCCAGTCCATGGCACTCCACTCCAGTCCATTCCATTCCGTCCCTCTCCAATCCACTCCACTCCACTGCATTCCACTTCATTCCACTCCTCTCCACTCCACTGCATTCCACTCCATTCCATTCCACTGCATTCCATTGCATTTTTTTATTTCGACAGGATTTCACTGTATCACCCATGTTGGAGTGCAGTGGCACAATCTCAGCTCACACTTCATTTCACCATTCCAATCCATTCCATTCCATTCCATTCCATTCCATTCCATTGCGGTCCACTCCACTCCACTCCACTACATTCCACTCCACTCCTCTTCTATCCAATCTGTTCCATTCCATTCCATTCCATTCCATGCCATGCCATGCCATGCCATTCCATTCCATTCCATTGCACTCCATCCCACTCCACACGACTCCGCTCCACTCCATACCATCCCATTCCATTCCACTCCTAAATCCTCCACTCCACCCTATTCCATTCCATTCCTCTCCATTCCATTTCATTCCATTCCATTCCACTCCATTCCGTTTCATTAAATTCCATTGCATTGCATTCCACTGCATACCACTCCACCACACTCCACTCCACTCCATTCCACTCCACTGCATTCCATTCCATTCCGTTCCATTCCATTCCATTCCATTCCATTCCATTCCATTCCATTCCACGCCACTCCAGTCCACTCCACTCCACTCCACTGTACTCCATTCCATTCTATTCCATTCCATTGCTTTCATTCGACAGGATCTCTCTGTCTCACAGGCTGCAGTGCAGTGGCACAAATTCTGCTCATTTTTCATTTAAATACTCCATTCCATCCCGTTCCATTCCTCTCCATTTGACTCCACAAGACTCCACTATTTTCCACTTCACTCCATTCCATTCCATCTCATTCCTTTCAACTGCATTCCACTCCAGTCCACTCCACTCCAATTCATTGCATTCCTTTCCATGCGATATCACTCCATTACATGCAATTCCTTTCTTTCAACAGGCTCTCACTCTGTCACCCAGGCTGGAGTGCAGTGGCAAAATCTCAGCTCACATTTCATTTTACCTTTCCATTCGATTCCCTTCCCTTCCATTCCATTCCATTCCATTCCACGTGACTCCACTCCAGTCCACTCCACTCCATTCCATCCCTTTCCATTCCAGTACAGTCAACTCCACTCCACTCATCTCCACTCCACTCAACTCCAATCCTCTTCATCTCATTCCATTCCACTTCTTTCCAGTACACTCCATTCCACTCCAATCTGCTCCACTGCATTCCATTCCATTCCATTACACTCTGTTCAATTCCATTCCTTTCTTTTGACAGGATCTCACCTGTCACCAGTGCTGGAGTGCAGTGGAACATTTTCAGCTCAGATTTCATTTCACCATTCCAATCCATTCCATTTCACTTCACTCCACTCCAGTCCACTCCACTTCACTCTTTTCCACTCCATTCAACTCCACTTCACTCCACTCCTCCCCATTCCATTCCATCCCATTCTATTTCACTCCACTCCTTTCCACTCCATTCCACTCCATTCCATCCCATTCCATTCTACTCCAATCCATTCCACTCCAATCCATTCCATTCCATCCCATTCCATTCCACTCCATTTCACTTCACTCCACTCCACTCCATTCCATTCTACTCCATTTCACTTCACCCCACTCCACTCTACTCTATTCCATTCTACTCCATCTCATTCCATTCAACTCCATTCCCCTCCAATCCACTCCACTCCAGTTTACTCCACTCCACTCCTTACACTCTATTCCATTCCATTCCATTCCATTCCATTCCATTCCATTCCATTCCACTCCACTCTATTCCATTCCATTCTATTCTACTCCATTCCCTTACATTCCATTCTTTCAACAGGATCTCTCTCTGACACCCAGGCTGGAGTGCAGTGGAAAAATGAAAGCTCACATTTCAATTCGCCATTCCATTGCATTTCATTCCATTCCATAACAATCCACTCCACTCCACTAAACTACACTCAACTCCATTCCATTCTATTCCATTCTATTCCATTCCATTCCATTCCATTCCATTCCATTCTATTCCACTCCAGTCCACTCCATTCCATTCTATACGTTTCCATTCCACTCCATTCTACTCCACGGCAGTCCATTCCACACAACTCTTCTCCAATCTACTTCACTCTATTTAATCCCATTTCATCCCATTCCATTCCACTCCACTGCACTCCACTCCACTGCACTCCACTCCACTCTCCTCCTTTCCATTTCCTTCTCTCCGATTCCATTCCACTCCATTCTACTCCATGCCTGTCCACTCCACACAACTCCAATCCACTGAAGTCCATTCCATTCCATCCCATTTCATTCCAGTCCATTCCACTCCACTCCACTCCATTCCGTTCCATTCCATTCTGCTCTGTTCCATTCCGTTCCGTTCTGTTCCATTCCATGCCATTCCCCTTCCTTCCATTCCATTCCTCTCTTTCGAAAGGATCTCACTCAGTCACTCAGGGTGGAGTGCAGTGGCACAATCCCAGCTCACACTTCATCTAACCATTCCTTTCCATTCCATTCCATCCCATTCCACTCCACTCCATTCCACTGCACTCCACTACATTCCATTCCATCCCATTCCATTGCACTCCAGATAACCCCACTCAACTCCCTTACTTTCCATTCCATCCAATTCCATTCTACTCCATTCCACTCCACTCCACTCTTGTCCACTCCACTCCGCTCCATTCCATTCTATTCCATTCCACTCTATTCCATTCCATTCCTTTCTTTCAATAGGATCTCATTCCATCATGCAGGCTGTAGTGCAGTGGCACAATCTCATCTCATGTTTCATTTCATCATTCCTTTCCATTCCATTACATTCCATTCAATTGCTTTCCACTCCACTCCACTCCACTACACACCATTCCATTCCATTCCATCCAATTCTATTCGACTGAATTCCACTCCACTCTTCTCCACTCTACTCCTTTCCATTCTATCCCAATCCATTCAACTCCATTCCACTGCACAACACGACACAATATTCCACTGACAGCACACCACTGCACTCAATTTCATTCCATTCCTTTCTTTCTACAATATGTCGCCTGTCACCCAGGCTGGAGTGCACTGGCGCAATCTCAGCTCACATTTTATTTCGCCATTCCTTTCCATTCCATTCCAATCCATTCCATTCCATTCTATTCCATTCACCTCCACTCCACTGTACTCCACTCCATTACTCTTCACTCCATTCCATTCCATCCCATTCCTTGCCACTCCATTCCACTCCACTCCACACCACTCCTCTCCTTCTCACTCCCCTCAGTTCCATTTCACCCCATCCCATTACATTCCATTCTATTCCACTCCACTCCACTAGACTACACTCCATTCCATTCCATCCCATTCCATTCCATTCCACCCCACTCCACTCCACTCAACTCCATTTCTGTCCATTCCATTCCATTCCATTACACTCCCCTCCAATCCACTCCACTCCTCTACACTCCATTCCATTCAATTACTTCCATTCCATTGCACTCCACTCCACTCCATCACACTCCACTCCACTCCATTCCATTACACTCCATCCGTTAGCATTCCTTTCAATTCCACTGAACTCCACTCCACTGCACTCCACTCCACTCCACTCCACTCTCTTCTATTCAATTCCATTGCATTCCCCTCTATTGCAATCCATTCCTTTCTTTCGACAGGATCTCTCTCAGTCCCCCAGGCTGGAGTGCAGTGGCACAATCTCAGCTCACCTTTCATTTCTCCATTCCATTCCATTCGATTCCATTCCATTGCATTCCATAACATTCCATTTTAGTCTTCTCCACTCCACTCCTCTCCACTCCACTCCTCTCCACTTCATTACATTCTATTCCATTCCACTCTATTCCATTCCTTTCTTTCAAAAGTATCTCAATATGTCTCCCAGGCTGGAGTGCAGTGGCAGAATCTCAGTTCACATTTCGTTTCACCATTCCTTTCCATTGCATTGCATTCCATTCCATTCCATTGCATTGCATTGCATTCCATTCCATTCCATTTGACTCCATCTATGTCATTCCACTCCACCAGATTCAATTTCATTCCTTTCCATTAGAATCCACTCCACTAAACTCAACTCTCCCCTACTCCACTGCACTCCATTCCATTCCCTCAAATTTCATTTCATTCCATTCCACGCCACCCTACTCCACTCAACTCCGGTCCACTCCAGTCCATTCCATTCCACTCCACTCCATTCCACTCCACTCCAATCCCCTCCACTCCCATCCATTCCATTCCGTCCCTTTCCATTCCATTCGACTCCACTCCATTCCAATCCATTACATCCCTTTCTATGCCACTGCAGTCCACTCCACTCCACTCCACTCCACTCTATTTAATTCCATCCCATTCCATTCCACTCTATTTCATCCCACTACACTCCTTCCGCTCCACTCCTTTCAATTCCATTCCATTCCATTCCACTACACTTCACCCCATTCCACTCCTTCCACTCCACTCCATTCCATTCCATCCCATTCCATTCCACTACATTTCACTTCACTGCACCCCACTTCTCTCCGCTACACTCCACTACACTCCATTCCATTCGATTCTACTCCATCCCATTCTGTTCCACTCCATTCCCCTCCACCCCATTCCACTCCACTGCAGTCCATTCCATTTCCCTCCAATTCACTCCACTCCACTCTACTCCCATCCATTTCATTGCATTCTTTTCCTTTCCACCCAAATCTATTCCATTCCACACCACTCCACTCCACTCCATTCCGTTCCATTCCACTCCATTCCATTCCATTCCTTTCTTTCCACAGGATCTCACTCTGTCACAAAAGCTGGATTGCAGTGGCGCAATCTCAGCTCACATTTCTTTTCACCATTCCATTTCATTCAATTCCATCCCATTCCATTCTATACTATTTCATTCCAATCAACTGCACTCCAATCCATTCCATTCTACTCCATGCCATTCCACTCAACTCCATTGCAATCCACTCCACTCCACTTCACTCCACTCCACTCAATTCCATTCCATTCCATTCCTTTTGACTCCATTGCATTCCATTTCTTTATTTCGTCAGAATATCACTGTGTCACACAGGCTGGAGTGCAGTGGCACAATCTCAGTTCACATTACATGTCACTTTCCATTGCATTGCATTCTATTGCATTGCATTAAATTGCTTTCCATTCCATTCCATTCCATTGCATTCCATTACATTCCATTACACTCCTTTCCAATCCACTCCACTCCACTCCACTACATTCCATTACATCTGATTCCATTCCACTCCATTCCACTCCTTTCCACTCCACTTCTCTCCACTCCAATACATTCCAATCCATCCCATTCCATTCCGCCCTCTTCCACTGCACTACACTCCATCCCACTCCACCCTAGTTCATTCCATTCGATTCCATCCCATTCCATTCTTCTCCATTCCACTCCACACCACTTCACTCCAATCCATTCCATTCCACTCCAGTACCTTCAATTCGTTTCCATTCCATTCCACTGTATTACTTTCCATTTATTTCTTTCGAGAGCTTCTCACTCTGTCACTCAGCCTGGAGTTCAGTGACACAATCTCAGCTTCCATTCCATTCCACTCCACTCCACTCCACTCTACTCCACTCTATTCTACTCCACTCTACCTCACCCCACACCACTCCATTCCATTCCATTCTACTCCACCCCCTTCACCCAACACCACTCCATTGAACACCATTCCAGTCGACTCCATTCTACTCCATTCCATTCAATTCCAATCCACTCCATTCCATTCCACTCCATTAAAATCTACTGCTTTCCATTCAATTCCACTCCACTGCAATCCACTCCATTCCATTCCAATCCATTCCATTCCATTCCTTTCCATTACATTCCACTCCACTCCAGTCCATTCCAATCTGTTCCATTCCTTTTGACTCCATTCCTTTCCATTCCTTTCCATTACATACCACTCCACTCCTCTCCATTCCATTCTATTCCATTCAATTAGACTCCATTCCATTCCACTCCTTTCCATCACATTCCACTCCACTCCAGTCCATTCCATTCTATTTAATTCCATTCGATTCCATTCCATTCCATTCCACTCCATTCCAGCCCACTCTACTCCAATCCACTGCAATCTAATCCAATCCATTCCATTCCATTCCTCTTTACTCCATTCCATGCCATTCCATTCCACTCCATTCCAGGCCACTCCATTCCACTCCACTCCATTCTATGCCACTCCATTCTATTCCAAACCACTCCATGCCACTTCACGAAACTCCACTCCACTCCACTCCACTCCACTCCATTTAATTCCACTTCGCTCCAATCCACTGCAC
Organism: Pongo pygmaeus; assembly: GCF_028885625.2. Lineage (NCBI taxonomy): Eukaryota > Metazoa > Chordata > Mammalia > Primates > Hominidae > Pongo > Pongo pygmaeus. Next base: position 7,451,051 of record NC_072385.2, read on the forward strand.
TCCACTCCATTCCACTCCATTCCATTCCACTCCACTCCATTCCACACCACTCCACTCCAATCCACTCCACTCTCTTCCATTCCATTCCACACCATTCCACTGCATTCCAATCCACTCTAATCCACTCCAATCCATTACATTTCATTCCACTGCACTCCATGCTATTCCATTCCAATTCACTCCATTCCATTGCACTCCACTCCACTCCACTATACTCCACTCTACTGCATTTAATACCAGTCCTTTCCATTTCACTCCATTCAACACCACTCCACTCGATTCCACCCAACTCCATTCCATTCCACTCCATTTCTTCCAACCCACTCCATTCCACTCCATCTCATTCCATTACACTCCATTGCATTCCACTCCACTCCACTCCGTTCCATTCCATTCCATTTCACTCCACTCCATTGCACATCATTCCACTCCATTCCACTCCACTCCACTCCATTCCATTCCAATCCATTCCATTCCACACCACTCCTTCCACTCGACTCCTTTCCAGTCCTCTCCTCTCCATTCCACTCCACTCCACTCCACTCCCTTCCACTCCACTCCATCCCATTCCACTCCACTCCATTCCACTCTATTCCTTTCCACTGCACTCCACTCCACTCCTTTCCACTCCATTCCGTTCCACTTCATTCCAATCCACCCCATTCCATTGCATTCCACTCCATTCAACTCCATTCCACTCTAATCCATTCGAGTCTGCTTGGCTTCATTCTTTTCCATTCCATTCCACTGTACTCCATTCCATTCCACTCCATTCCACTCCATTCTACTTCACTCCACTCCATTCCATTCCATTCCATTCCATTCCTTTCCATTCCATTCCATTCCATTCCATTCCATTCCATTACACTCCATTCCCCTCCACTCCTTCCACTCCATTGCAGTCCATTCCACTCCGTTCCAGTCCACGGCACTCCACTCCACTCCATTACATTCCATTCCACTGGACTCCACTACATTCGATAGCAATCCATTGCACTCCACTTCATTCCATACCATTCCACTCCGCTCCACTCCATTAGGTTTAATTCCCCTCCATTGCATTCCACTCCATTCCACTCTAATCCACTCCATTCTACTCCACTCAATTGCATTCTTTTCCACTGCACTTCACTCCATTCCACTCCTCTCCACTTCATTCGTTTCCATTCCATTCAACTCCACTCCACTAAATTCCAATCCATTCCAATCCCTTCCACTCCACTAAACTCCATTCCATTCCTTTCCATTCTATTACACTTCATTCCATTTCTGTCCTTTCCACTTCACTCCACTACATTCCCTTCCACTCCATGCCATTCCATTATACTCCACTCCATTCCATTCCATTAAATTGCACTGCCCTCCATTCCATTACACTCCACTCCATTCCACTACAATCCACTCCAATACATTCCATTCCACTACACTCCATTACATTCCATTACACTGCACACCACTCCATCCACTCCACTCCCCTCCATTCCACTCCATTCCATTCCACTCCATTCCACTCCACTCCATTCCATTCTATTCCACTCCAATCCACTGCATTCCACCCCACTCCTTTCCACTCTACTCTGCTCCATTCCATTGCATTCCATTCTATTTCATTCTATTCTATTCCATTCCATTCCATTCCACTCTCCTTCATGCCATTCCAGTCCGCTCCATTGCATTCCATTCCATTCCATTGCAATCCACTCCTTTCCATTCTGTCCCACTCCACTCCATTCCAATCCACTCCGCTCCCTTCCACTCCACACCACTCAATTCTTTCCATTGCATTCCAATCCACTCCATTGCATTCCTTTCTATTCTACTCCATTCCAATCCACTCTGATCCATTCCATTCCATTCCAATCCACTCTGATCCATTCCATTCCATTCCACCCCACTCCACTCCATTCCAATCTATTCCTCTCTATTCCTCTCCAATCCACTCCATGCTTTCCATTGCATTCCAGTCCACTCCATTTCATTCCATTCTACTCTACTCCATTGCAGTCCACTCAATTCCACTCCACTCCGTTGCGTTCCTTTCCATTCAACACCATTCCTTTCCACTCCAGTTCATTCTAGTCAACTCCACTCCATTCCACTCCACTCCAATCCTCTTAACTGCATTTTATTCCACTCTGCTCCATTTCATTCCATTCCACTCCAGTCCACTCTATTCCAATACATTCACTCTATTCCACTCCACTCCACTCCATTCTTCCCAGTCCATTCCATTTCACTCCATTCCATTCCATTCCACTCTACTCAATTCCACTTCACTGCATTCCATTCCTTTCCATTCCACTTCATTTCATTCCACTCCACTCCATTCCAGTCCACTCCACTCCGTTCTTCTCCACTGCACTCCACTAGACTCATCTACATTCCATTCCACTCCACTCCATTCCATTACACTCCACTCAATTCCATTTCAATGCATTCCACTACACTCCTCTCCACTCCCCTCCATTCCATTCAACTCCATTCCACTCTACCCCACTCCATTGTACTCCACTCCACTCCATTCCATTCCTTTCAACTCCATTCCATTCCTTTCCACTCCTCTCTACTTAACTCAACTGCACTCCACTCCAATCCATTCCATTCTATTACATTCCACTGCTATCAACTCCAATCCATTCCATTCCACACCAGTCCATTCCTTAGCACTCCACTCCTCTCCACTCCACTCCACCCCATTCCATTCCTTTCCACTCCATTCCATTCTATTACTTTCTTTCCACAGGATCTCACTCTGTGACAAATGCTGGAGTGCAGTGGCACAATCTCAGCTCATATTTCTTTTCATCATTCCTTTGCATTCCTTTCCATCCCTTTCCATTCCATGTTTTTTGATTCCACTCTGCTGCACTCCAGTCCATTCCATTCCACTCCAGCACTTTACATTTGACTCCATTGCAATCCACTCCACTGCACTCCACTCCACTCCATTCCGTTACGTTCCATTCCTTTTCCCTCCATTGAATTCCATTCCTTTCTTTCAACAGGATATTTCTGTCACCCTGGCTGCAGTGCAGTAGTACAATCTCAGCACGCTTTACATGTCACTTTCCATTGCATTGCATTCTATTCCTATGCGTTCTATTGCATTCCATTCCATTTCATTCCACTCCATTCCATTCAATTCCATTCCACTCCTTTCCACTCCACTCCAGTCCACTACGTTCCATTACATCTGATTCAATTCTACTTCATTCCAATCCTCTACACTTTATCCCACTCCAGTGCATTCCATTCCATTCCATCCCATTCCATTCCTCTCCATTCCACTCTATGCCACTTCATTCCACTCCACTCTAGTCCACTGCACTCTTTTCCTTTCCATTCCATTTCAATTCATTCCATTCCATTCCTCTCTTTTGACATTAGCTCACTCTGTCACTCAGAATGAAGCCCAGTGGCACATTCTCAGCTTCCATTCCCTTCCATTGCATTCCACTCCACTGCAGTCCGCTCCAATCCACTCCAGTCCATTACACTCCAGTCCATTCCACTCCACTCCACTCCAAACAACTCCATTCCACTCCATTCCACTCCATTCCATTCCACTCATTTCCACTCCGCTCCACTCCACTTCACACCACTCCATTCAACTCCATTCCACTCCATTCCTTTCCACTCCATTCCACTCCACTCCATTCCATTCTATCCCCCTCTAATCCACTCCACTGCATTGATTTTCATTCCAATCCATTCCATTCCATTCCATTCCATTCTACTCCATTCCACTTCATTCCATTCCATTCCACTCCACTCCACTCCGTTCCATTCCACTCCATTTGACTCCATTCAACTCCACTCCACTCCACTACAATCTACTGCGGTACATTCCTTTCCATTTCGTTTCATTCTACTGCATTCCACTCTCTTCCATTCCATTCCATTCCACTCCATTCCATTCTCCTACACTCCATTCCATTCCGTTCCATTCCACTCCTTCCCATGACACACCATTCCACTCCATTCCACTCCATTCCAGTCTACTCAATTCCCCTCGACTACATTCCATTCTATTCCACTCCACTCCATTCCATGCCATTCCATTCCATTCCACTCAATTCCATTCCGTTCTTCTCCATTCCAGTCCATTCCACTCCACTCCTCTCCACTCCATTCCATTCCATTCCATTCCATTCCATTCCACTGCATACCGTTCCACTCCACTGCATTCCATTCCACTCCATTCCAGTCTATTCCACTCCATTCCACTCCACTCCTCTCTATTCAACTCCATTCCCCTCCATACTACTCCATTCCATTCCAATCCATTCCACTCCATTCCTTTCCATTCCACTACTTGCCACTCTAATCCATTCCATTCCACTCCACTCTACCCCTATCCTATCCAGTCCTTTTCATTCCATTCCACTCCACTCTACCCCTATCCTATCCAGTCCTCTTCATTCCATTCCATTATATTCCACTCCACTCCACTCCTTTCAGTTCCACTTCACTCCACACCAATCTGCTCCATTCCACTCCACTCCATTCCACTCCACTCCATTCCATTCCATTCCATTCCACTCGACTCCACTCCATTGCACTGCTCTCCTCTCCACTCTATTCCATTCCATTCCACTTCATTCCATTCCGTTCCACTCTACTCCATTCAACTCCAATCCATTCCAGTCAACTCCATTCTCTTCCACTCCATTCGACTCCATTCCACTCCGCCCTACTCCATTCCACTCCACTCCACTCAATTCAATTGCATTCCACTCCATTCCTCTCCATTCCATTCCATTCCACTCCACTCCACTCCATTACCCTCCACTTCACTCCTCTCCACTTCACTCCTCAACAATCCATTCCATTCCATTCGTTTCAACTCCAACACTTGCCCTTACACACCCCTCCATTCCACACCTCTGCACTCCACTCCGCTCCACACCTCTCCTTTGAATTCCACTCCATTCCTTTCCATTCTTTTTTTTCGAGAGTATCTCACTCTATCACAAAAGATGGAGTGCAGTGGCACAATCTCAGCTCACATTTCTTTTCACCGTTACATTTCATTCCATTCCATCCCATTCCATTCAATACTATTTCACTCCAGTCAACTACACTCCACCCCATTCTATTCCACTCCATCCCCTTCCATTCGGCTCCATTCCAATCCACTCCACTCCACTCCACTCCACTCCACTCCACTGTATTCCATTCCATTCCATTCCATTTCACTCTCTTGCATTCCATTCCTTTCTTTCTACAGGATATCACTGTGTCATCCAGGCTGGAGTGCAGTGGCACAATCACAGCTCACATTACATGTCACTTTCCAATGCATTGAATTCCATTCCATTGCATTCCATTGCTTTCCATTCCAATCCATTGCATTCCACTGAATTCCTTTCATTTCCAAAACACTCCTTTCCACTCCACGTAACTCCAGTCCACTACATTCCATGCCATCCTATTCCATTACACTGAATTTCACTCCTCTCCACTCCACTGCACTCCAATCCACTCCATTCCACTCCATCCCATTCTATTCCAATCAATTCCATAGCAATCCACTCCACCCCACTCCATTCCACTTCATTCCATTCCATTCCATGCCACTCTAATCCATTCCATTCCACTCTACACCACCACAATCCTCTCCAATCCACTTCATTCCATTCCATTCCTTTCCACTCCACTCCATTCCACTCCATTCCATTCCACTCCACTCCACTGCATTACACTCGACTCCATTCCACTCCATTCCATTCCATTCCATTCCACTCGACTGCACTCCATTGCACTCCACTCCATTCCACTCCATTAGACTCCATTGCACTCCACCTTACTTCATTCCACTCCACTCCACTCCATTCAATTGCATTCCACTCCATTCCTCTGCATTCCATTCCATTCCACTCCACTCCACTTCACTCCCCTCCTCTTCACTCCTCTACAATCCATTCCACTCCATTCGTTTCAATTCCAATACATTCCCTTCGACACCACTTCATTCCACACCACTCTACACTTCTCCACTCCACTCCATTCCATTCCACTCCATTTCATTCCATTCCTTTTTTTCCACAGGATATCACCCTGTCACAAAAGATGGAGTGCAGTGGCACAATCTCAGCTCATATTTCTTTTCACTGTTCCATTGCATTCCATTCCATCCCATTCCATTCAATGCCATTTCACTCCCCTCCACTGCACTCCACTCCATTCATTCCACTCCATCCCATTCCTTTTGGCTCCATTCCAATCCACTCCACTGTACTGCACTCCACTACATTCCATTCCATTTCACTCCATTGCATTCCATTCCTTTCTTTCTACATGATATCACTGACATCCAGGCTGGAGTGCAGTGGCACAATCTCAGCTCACATTACATGTCACTTTCCATTGCATTGAAATCTATTCCACTGCATTCCATGGCTTTCCATTCAATACCATTCCATTCAATTCCATTCCATTCCATTGAATTCCATTACACTCCTTTCCACTCCACGTAACTCTAGTGCACTACATTCCATGCCATCTGAATCCATTCCACTGAATTCCACTCCTCTCCACTCCACTGCACTCCAATCTACTCCACTCCACTCCATCACATTCCTTTCTGATCTATTCCACTGCACTCCACTCCACTCCACTTCATTCCATTCCATTCCACCCCCTTCCATTCCTCTCCATTCCACTCCACTCCACTTCACTCCACTCCACTGCAGTCCACTCCACTCCAATCCATTCCATGTCATTCCATTCCAGTGAATTCCATTCCATTCCTTTCTTTCGACAGTATCTCACTCAGTTATTCATCCTGGAGGGCAGTGGCACAATCTCAGGTTCCATTCCATTCCGTTCCATTCGACTCCAGTCCACTCTACTGCACTCCACCCTACTCCATTACACTGAATTCCACCCCATTCTATTCCACTACATTTCTTTCTTTTTTTTTTTTTTTTTAGGGTAAAAACATTTTTTCTATTTCATATATAAAAGGAAACATCCAATATTTTATCCGAAAAATTACTTTGAATTATAAAATATTTCTATGAAAAGAAACTAACCTATATTTAGTGTATACTTAACCTCAGACTATTTTATTTTATTTTATTTTTTTTCTTTTATTATTATTATTATTATTATTATTATTATACTTTAGGTTTTATGGTACATGTGCGCAATGTGCAGGTAAGTTACATATGTATACATGTGCCATGCTGGTGCGCTGCACCCACCAACTCGTCATCTAGCATTAGGTATATCTCCCAATGCTATCCCTCCCCCCTCCCCCCACCCCACAACAGTCCCCAGAGTGTGATGTTCCCCTTCCTGTGTCCATGTGTTCTCATTGTTCAATTCCCACCTATGAGTGAGAATATGCGGTGTTTGGTTTTTTGTTCTTGCGATAGTTTACTGAGAATGATGATTTCCAATTTCATCCATGTCCCTACAAAGGACGTGAACTCATCATTTTTTATGGCTGCAAAGTATTCCATGGTGTATATGTGCCACATTTTCTTAATCCAGTCTATCATTGTTGGACATTTGGGTTGGTTCCAAGTCTTTGCTATTGTGAATAATGCTGCAATAAACATACGTGTGCATGTGTCTTTATAGCAGCATGTTTTATAGTCCTTTGGGTATATACCCAGTAATGGGATGGCTGGGTCGAATGGAATTTCTAGTTCTAGATCCCTGAGGAATCACCACACTGACTTCCACAAGGGTTGAACTAGTTTACAGTCCCACCAACAGTGTAAAAGTGTTCCTATTTCTCCACATCCTCTCCAGCACCTGTTGTTTCCTGACTTTTTAATGATTGCCATTCTAACTGGTGTGAGATGGTATCTCATTGTGGTTTTGATTTGCATTTCTCTGATGACCAGTGACGGTGAGCATTTTTTCATGTGTTTTTTGGCTGCATAAATGTCTTCTTTTGAGAAGTGTCTGTTCATGTCCTTCGCCCACTTTTTGATGGGGTTGTTTGTTTTTTTCTTGTAAATTTGTTGGAGTTCATTGTAGATCCTGGATATTAACCCTTTGTCAGATGAGTAGGTTGCGAAAATTTTCTCCCATTCTGTAGGTTGCCTGTTCACTCTGATGGTAGTTTCTTTTGCTGTGCAGAAGCTCTTGAGTTTAATTAGATCCCATTTGTCAATTTTGGCTTTTGTTGCCATTGCTTTTGGTGTTTTAGACATGAAGTCCTTGCCCATGCCTATGTCCTGAATGGTAATGCCTAGGTTTTCTTCTAGGGTTTCTATGGTTTTAGGTCTAACATTTAAGTCTTTAATCCATCTTGAATTGATTTTTGTGTAAGGTGTAAGGAAGGGATCCAGTTTCAGCTTTCTACATATGGCTAGCCAGTTTTCCCAGCACCATTTATTAAATAGGGAATCCTTTCCCCATTTCTTGTTTTTGTCAGGTTTGTCAAAGATCAGATACTTGTAGATATGCGGCATTATTTCTGACGGCTCTGTTCTGTTCCATTGATCTATATCTCTGTTTTGGTACCAGTACCATGCTGTTTTGGTTACTGTAGCCTTGTAGTATAGTTTGAAGTCAGGTAGTGTGATGCCTCCAGCTTTGTTCTTTTGGCTTAGGATTGACTTGGCGATGCGGGCTCTTTTTTGGTTCCATATGAACTTTAAAGTAGTTTTTTCCAATTCTGTGAAGAAAGTCATTGGTAGCTTGATGGGGATGGCATTGAATCTGTAAATTACCTTGGGAAGGATGGCCATTTTCATGATATTGATTCTTCCTACCCATGAGCATGGAATGTTCTTCTATTTGTTTGTATCCTCTTTTATTTCCTTGAGCAGTGGTTTGTAGTTCTCCTTGAAGAGGTCTTTCACATCCCTTGTAAGTTGGATTCCTAGGTATTTTATTCTCTTTGAAGCAATTGTGAATGGGAGTTCACTCATGATTTGGCTCTCTGTTTGTCTGTTATTGATGTATAAGAATGCTTGTGATTTTTGCACATTGATTTTGTATCCTGAGACTTTGCTGAAGTTGCTTATCAGCTTAAGGAGATTTTGGGCTGAGACAATGGGGTTTTCTAGATATACTATCATGTCATCTGCAAACAGGGACAATTTGACTTCCTCTTTTCCTAATTTAATACCCTTGATTTCCTTCTCCTGCCTAATTGCCCTGGCCAGAACTTCCAACACTATGTTGAATAGAAGTGGTGAGAGAGGGCATCCCTGTCTTGTGCCAGTTTTCAAAGGGAATGCTTCCAGTTTTTGCCCATTCAGTATGATATTGGCTGTGGGTTTGTCATAAATAGCTCTTATTATTTTGAGGTATGTCCCATCAATTCCTAATTTATTGAGAGTTTTTAGCATGAAGGGTTGTTGAATTTTGTCAAAGGCCTTTTCTGCATCTATTGAGATAATCATGTGGTTTTTGTCTTTGGTTCTGTTTATATGCTGGATTACATTTATTGATTTGCGTATATTGAACCAGCCTTGCATCCCAGGGATGAAGCCCACTTGATCATGGTGGATAAGCTTTTTGATGTGCTGCTGGATTCTGTTTGCCAGTATTTTATTGAGGATTTTTGCATCAATGTTCATCAAGGATATTGGTCTAAAATTCTCTTTTTTTGTTGTGTCTCTGCCAGGCTTTGGTATCAGGATGATGCTGGCCTCATAAAATGAGTTAGAGAGGATTCCCTCTTTTTCTATTGATTGGAATAGTTTCAGAAGGAATGGTACCAGCTCCTCCTTGTACCTCTGGTAGAATTCGGCTGTGAATCCATCTGGACCTGGACTTTTTTTGGTTGGTAAGCTATTGATTATTGCCACAATTTCAGCTCCTGTTATTGGTCTATTCAGAGATTCACCTTCTCCCTGGTTTAGTCTTGGGAGGGTGTATGTGTCGAGGAATTTATCCATTTCTTCTAGATTTTCTAGTTTATTTGCATAGAGGTGTTTGTAATATTCTCTGATGGTAGTTTGTATTTCTGTGGGATCGGTGGTGATATCCCCTTTATCATTTTTTATTGCATCTATTTGATTCTTCTCTCTTTTTTTCTTTATTAATCTTGCTAGCGGTCTATCAATTTTGTTGATCCTTTCAAAAAACCAGCTCCTGGATTCATTTATTTTTTGAAGGGTTTTTTGTGTCTCTATTTCCTTCAGTTCTGCTCTGATTTTAGTTATTTCTTGCCTTCTGCTAGCTTTTGAATGTGTTTGCTCTTGCTTTTCTAGTTCTTTTAATTGTGATGTTAGGGTGTCAATTTTGGATCTTTCCTGCTTTCTCTTGTGGGCATTTAGTGCTATAAATTTCCCTCTACACACTGCTTTGAATGCATCCCAGAGATTCTGGTATGTTGTGTCTTGGTTCTCGTTGGTTTCAAAGAACATCTTTATTTCTGCCTTCATTTTGTTATGTACCCAGTAGTCATTCAGGAGCAGGTTGTTCAGTTTCCACGTAGTTGAGCGGTTTTGAGTGAGATTCTTAATCCTGAGTTCTAGCTTGATTGCACTGTGATCTGAGAGACAGTTTGTTACAATTTCTGTTCTTTTACATTTATTGAGGAGAGCTTTACTTCCAAGTATATGGTCAATTTTGGAATAGGTGTGGTGTGGTGCTGAAAAAAATGTATATTCTGTTGATTTGGGGTGGAGAGTTCTGTAGATGTCTATTAGGTCCGCTTGGTGCAGAGCTGAGTTCAATTCCTGGGTATCCTTGTTGACTTTCTGTCTCATTGATCTGTCTAATGTTGATAGTGGGGTGTTAAAGTCTCCCATTATTAATGTGTGGGAGTCTAAGTCTCTTTGTAGGTCACTCAGGACTTGCTTTATGAATCTGGGTGCTCCTGTATTGGGTGCATATATATTTAGGATAGTTAGCTCTTCTTGTTGAATTAATCCCTTTACCATTATGTAATGGCCTTCTTTGTCTCTTTTGATCTTTGTTGGTTTAAAGTCTGTTTTATCAGAGACTAGGATTGCAACCCCTGCCTTTTTTTGTTTTCCATTTGCTTGGTAGATCTTCCTCCATCCTTTTATTTTGAGCCTATGTGTGTCTCTGCACGTGAGATGGGTTTCCTGAATACAGCACACTGATGGGTCTTGAGTCTTTATCCAGTTTGCCAGTCTGTGTCTTTTAATTGGAGCATTTAGTCCATTTACATTTAAAGTTAATATTGTTATGTGTGAATTTGATCCTGTCATTATGATGTTAGCTGGATATTTTGCTCGTTAGTTGATGCAGTCTCTTCCTAGTCTTGATGTTCTTTACATTTCGGTATGATTTTGCTGTGGCTGGTACCGGTTGTGCCTTTCCATGTTTAGCGCTTCCTTCAGGAGCTCTTTTAGGGCAGGCCTGGTGGTGACAAAATCTCTCAGCATTTGCTTGTCTGTAAAGTATTTTATTTCTCCTTCACTTATGAAACTTAGTTTGGCAGGATATGAAATTCTGGGTTGAAAATTCTTTTCTTTAAGAATGTTGAATATTGGCCCCCACTCTCTTCTGGCTTGTAGGGTTTCTGCCGAGAGATCCGCTGTTAGTCTGATGGGCTTCCCTTTGATGGTAACCCGACCTTTCTCTCTGGCTGCCCTTAACATTTTTTCCTTCATTTCAACTTTGGTGAATCTGACAATTATGTGTCTTGGAGTTGTTCTTCTCGAGGAGTATCTTTGTGGCGTTCTCTGTATTTCCTGAATCTGAATGTTGGCCTGCCTTGCTAGATTGGGGAAGTTCTCCTGTATAATATCCTGCAGAGTGTTTTCCAACTTGTTTCCATTCTGCCCGTCACTTTCAGGTACACCAATCAGACGTAGATTTGGTCTTTTCACATAGTCCCACATTTCTTGGAGGCTTTGCTCGTTTCTTTTTATTCTTTTTTCTCTAAACTTCCCTTCTCGCTTCATTTCATTCATTTCATCTTCCAGGGCTGATACCCTTTCTTCCATTTGATCGCATCGGCTCCTGAGGCTTCTGCATTCTTCACGTAGTTCTCGAGCCTTGGTTTTCAGCTCCATCAGCTCCTTTAAGCACTTCTCTGTATTGGTTATTCTAGTTATACATTCTTCTAAATTTTTTTCAAAGTTTTCAACTTCTTTGCCTTTGGTTTGAATATCCTCCCGTAGCTGGGAGTAATTTGATCGTCTGAAGCCTTCTTCTCTCAGCTCGTCAAAGTCATTCTCCGTCCAGCTTTGTTCCGTTGCTGGTGAGGAAATGCGTTCCTTTGGAGGAGGAGAGGTACTCTGGTTTTTAGGGTTTCCAGTTTTTCTGCTCTGTTTTTTCCCCATCTTTGTGGTTTTATCTACTTTTGGTCTTTGATGATGGAGATGCACAGATGGGTTTTTGGTGTGGATGTCCTTTCTGTTAGTTTTCCTTCTAACAGACAGAACCCTCAGCTGCAGGTCTGTTGGAGTACCTGGCCGGCCGTGTGAGGTGTCAGTCTGCCCCTGCTGGGGGGTGCCTCCCAGTTAGGCTGCTCGGGGGTCAGGGGTCAGGGACCCACTTGAGGAGGCAGTCAGCCCGTTTTCAGATCTCCAGCTGCGTGCTGGGAGAACCACTGCTCTCCTCACAGCTGTCAGACAGGGACATTTAAGTTTGCAGAGGTTACTGCTGTCTTTTTGTTTGTCTGTGTCCTGCCCCCAGAAGTGGAGCCTACAGAGGCAGGCAGGCCTCCTTGAGCTGTGGTGGGCTCCACCCAGTTCAAGCTTCCAGGCTGCTTTGTTTACCTAAGCGAGCCTGGGCAATGGCGGGCGCCCCTCCCCCAGCCTCGCTGCCGCCTTGCTGTTTGATCTCAGACTGCTGTGCTAGCAATCAGCGACACTCCGTGGGCGTAGGACCCTCTGAGCCAGGTGCGGGCTATACTCTCCTGGGGCACCGTTTCCTAAGCCCGTCGGAAAAGCACAGTATTCGGGTGGGAGTGGCCCGATTTTCCAGGTGCCGTCTGTCACCCCTGGAAGGGGAACTCCCTGACCCCTTGTGCTTCCCGAGTGAGGCAATGCCTCGCCCCTGCTTCGGCTGGCGCACGGTGCACTCACCGACTGACCTGCGCCCACTGTCTGGCACTCCCTAGTGAGATGAACACGGTACCTCAGATGGAAATGCAGAAATCACCCGTCTTCTGCATCGCTCGCGGTGGGAGCTGTAGACCAGAGCTGTTCCTATTCGGCCATCTTGGCTCCTCCCCCTATTCCACTACATTTCACACAACTCCATTCCATTCCATTCCACTCCACTCCACTCCACTCCATTCCTTCCAATCCATTCCACTCCACTCCACTCCACTCCATTCCTTCCAATCCATTCCACTCCACTCCATTCCATCATTCCATTCTATTCCACCCCACTACACTCCATTCCATTCCACAACATTCCACTCCACTCCACTCTATTCCGCTCCATTCCATTCCATTCCATTCCATTCCATTCCATTCCATTCCATTCCATTCCATTCCATTCCTTTCCATTCCATTCCATTCCATTCCATTCCTTTCCATTCCTTTCCACTCCATTCCACTTCATTTCATTCCACTCAACTCCACTCCAATCCATTCCACTCCACTCCATTCCAATCCATTCCACTCCATTCTTTGCCACTCTATTGCACTCCACTCCATTCCACTCCACTCCACTGAATTCTACTCCATTCTGTCCATACGTTTCCATTATATTTCACTGCATTCCATTCCTCTCCACTCCGCTCCATTCCTCTCCAGTCAACTTCATTCAACTCCACTCCGCTACACTCCACTCCACTCCTCAATATTCTAATTCATTCCATTCCATTCAATTCCATTCCATTCCACTGCACTCTACTCCACTCCACTCCAGTAAAATCCATTCCACTCCATTCCACTCCATTCCATTCCCCTCCATTCCATTCCCCTCCATTCCATTCCACTCCATTGCACTCCACTCCAATCCACTCCATTCCATTCCATTCCACTCCAATCCACTCCACTCCATTCCATTCCACTCCACTCCAATCCACTCCACCCCATACCACTGCACTCCATTCCATTCCATTCCACTCCCCTCAACCCCATTTCCCTGCCCTACACTCCATCAAACTCCAGCCAATTCCACTCCACTACTTTCACTCCACGCTGTTCCATATAATTCCATGCCATGCCACTCAACTCCACTTCTTTCCACTGTACTCCACTCCATTACATTATGCTCCATTCCATTCCACTCCATTCTATCCCAGTCCACTCCAATCTATTGCACTCCATTGTGTTCCATTCCATTCCATTCCATTCCACTCCACTCCTATCGACTCCAATCCACTCCACTCCATTACTGTCCACTCCACTCCACTCTATTCCTCTCGACTCCATTCCATTCCATTCTATTCCACTCCACTCCCCTCCATTCCACTCCACTCCACTCCATTCCAATCCATTCCACCCGATTCCATTCCATTCAACTCCATTCTAGTTCAATCCACTCCACTCCACTCCACTCCACTCCATTCCAAAACACTCCACTCCATTCCATTCCACTCCACTCCACTCCACTACATTCCATTCCATTCCTCTCCGCACAACACCCCTCCACTCCAATTCAGTCTATTCCATTCCACTCCACTCCATTCCATTAAATTCCACTACATTCTCTGCCACTCCATTCCACTCCATTCCATTCCACTCCAATCCACTCCATTCTACTCCACTTCTCTCCATACCATTTCATTCCATTCCACTCCATTCCATTCCACCTCATTCCATTCCACTCCATTGCATTTCACCCCACTCCACTCTACTCCACTGCGTTCCATTCCACTCCACTCCTCTCCATTCATTCCTATCCATTCCATTCCACTCCACTCCACTCCACTCCACTGCAACCCATTCCATTCCATTCCATTCCATTCCACTCCACTCCATTCCACTGCACTCCATTACATTTCATTGCATTCCATTCCACTCCACTGCATTTCTCTCCACTCCACTCCATTCCATCCCAATCCTCTCCAGTCCATTCCATTCCATTCCACTCCATTTCATTCCATTCTAATCTATTCCTGTCCACTCCACTCCACTGAGTTCCACTCCACTCCTCTCCATTCCACTCCTTTCCATTCCACTCCACTCCACTCCATTCTACTCCATTGCAATCCATTCCATTCCATATCATTCCTCTCTACTCCACCCTACTCTATTCCACTCCATTCCACGCAACTCCATTCAATTCAATTCCATTACATTCCCCTCTACTCCACTCCATTCAACTCCAGTCCACTCCAATCCATTACATTCCACTCCATTCCACTGCACTCCACTCCATTCCATTCCATTCCATTAGATTCTACTCCATTCCATTCCAATCTATTCCACTCCACTTCACTCCAATCCACTCCATTCCATTCCATTCCATTCAAATCCACTCCATTCTACTCCAGTCTACTCGAATCCACTCCATTACACACCATTCCATTCCACTCTATTCCATTCCATTCAATTCCTTTCTTTCCATAGTGTCTCACTCTGTCACAAAGGCTGGAGTGCAGTGGCACAATGTCAGCTTACATTTCTTTTCACCTTTCCATTGCATTCCATTCCATCAATTTCCATGCCATACTATTTCACTCCACTCCATTCCATTCCATTCCACTCCATCCGAATTCATTCGAATCCATTCTACTCCAGTCAAGTCCACTCTACTCCACTCCTTTTCATTCCATTCCATTCCTCTCCACTGAATTCCACTCCACTCCACTCCTTTCCATTCCACTCCATCCCATTCCATTCGATTACATCTCACTGCACTGCATTCCACTCCACTCCATTCCACTTCACTACACTCCATTCCACTCCATTCCACTCCACTTCATTCCACTCCACTCCATTTCATTCCACTCTAATCCATTCCAGTCCACTGCACTCCATTCCATTTCATTCCATTCCACTCCATTCCACACCAATCCAATCCATTCCACTCCATTCCACTCCAATCCCTTCAACCCCATTACAGTCCATTCCACTGTATTTCAGTCCACTCCACTCCATTCCACTCCATTCCATTCCATTCCACTGCACTCCACTCCTTTCAATTAGAATCCATTCCACTCCGCTGTATTCCATTCCACTCCACTCCACTCCACTCCATTCCACTCCATTCCATTCCATTCCACTCCACTCCACTCCATTCAATTCTTCGCCATTCCACTCCATTCCTTTCCATTCCACTCTACTACACTCCATCCCAATCCAATCCACTACATTCTATTCCCCTCCACTTCATTCCAAAGATGTAGAATGAAGTTTATTGGAGTGATGTGAAGAGGAGTGGAGTCAGTGAAGTAGAATGGAATGGAGTGAATTGGATTGGAATGGATTGGAGTGGAGTGGAGTGGAGTGGCGCTGAGTGGAGTGGAGTGGAGTGCAGTGGGTACGAATGGAATGGAGTGGAAGCTGAGATTGTGCCAATGTGCTCCAGGCTGAGTGACAGAGTGAGATAATGTTGAAATAAAGGAATGGAAGACAATGTATTGGAGTGGAATGGATTGGAGTGGACTATAGTGGAGTGGAGTCAAATGGAGTGGTGTGGAATGAAGAGGAATGGAATCAGATGGAATGGAATGAAAAGAAGTGGAGTGGAGAGGAGTGGAGTGAACTGCAATGGAATGGAGGGGAATGGAAAGGAATGAAGTGGAGAAGAGTGTAATGGAGTGGAATGGAAACAGATATAATGGAATGTAGTGGAGTAGAGTGGAGTGTAAAAGAGCGGACTGCAATTGAATGCAAATGAATGAAATGGAATGGAATGGAATGCAAAGGAATGCAATGGAATTGAATTCAATGCAATGGAAAGTGACATGTAATGTGAGCTGAGATTTTGCCACTGCACTCCAGCCTCAGTGACACAGTGATATCCTGTTGAAGGAAAGGAGTGGGATGCAATGGAGTGAAATAAAATGGAATGGAATGGAATGGAGTGGAGTGGAGTGCAGTGGAGTGGATGGGAATAGAGTCGAATGGATGGGATAGAGAGGAATGGAATGGAGTGGAGTGCAGTGCAGTGGAGTGAAATAGTATTGAATGGAAAGGGATGGAATGGAATGCAATGGGGAGGTGAAAAGAAATGTGAGATGAGATTGTGCCACTGCATTCCAGCTTTGTTACAGATTGAGATCCTGTGGAAATAAAGGAATGGAATGGAATGGAGTGGAATAGAATGGAAAGGAGTGGAGTGGAGTGGAGTGGTTTGGAATGTAGTGGTGTGGAATGGAATGAAATGGAATTGAAAGGAAATGAATGGTATGGAATGGATTGGAGTGGAGAGAAGTACAGTGGATTGCAGTGGAGTGGAGTGGAATGGAGTGGAATGAAATGGAATTCAGTGGAATGGAGTAGAGTGGAATGGAAAGATATGGAGTGGAAGTGAATGGAGAGGAATGGAGGGTATTGGAGTGGAATGGAGTAGAGTGTGTCAGAATGGAGTGGAATGGATTGGAATGGAGAGGAATGTAATGTAATGGAATGGAATGGACTGAAGTGGAGTGGAGTGGAATGAACTGGAATGGAATGGTCAGGAGAGGAATGGAATGGAATATAATGGAATGGAATGAAATGGAGTGGAGTGGAAAGAACTGGAATGGAATGGATAGGAGAGGAATGGAAGGGAGTGGAATAGAATAGAGTGGAATGGAATGGAATGGCATGGAATGGAAGAGAGTGGAGTGGAATAGAGTGGAGTGGAGTGGAAAAGAGTTGAATGGAATGGAATGGAATGGAGAAGACTGGAATGGAGTGGACAGGAACGGAGTGGTGAGGAAAAGAATGGAATGGAAAGGAATGGAATGGAATGGAATGGACTGGAGTGAAGTGGAATGGAGTGGAGTGGAGTGGAATGTAGCAGAATGGAATGTAACGGAATGGAAAGGAATGGATTGATTGGAGTGGAACGGAGTGGATTGGAGTGCAGGGGACTGGAATGGAATGGAATGAAGTGGAGTGGAGAGGACTGTAAAGAAATGGAATGGAATGGAAAACGATGGAGAGGAAAGGAGTGGAGTGGAATGGAGTGCACTGGAAGGGAGTGGAATGGAGGAGAGTGGAATGGAACGGAGTTGGGTGGAGTGGAGTAGAAAGGAGGGTAGTGGAGTGCAGTGGAGTGATGTGGTGTGGAATTTAGTGGAAAGGAAAAGAATGGAGGGGAGGTTAATGAAATGGAGTGGATTGGAGTGAAGTGGAAGGCAATGGAATGGAATGGAGTGGAATGGAATGGAGTGGAGTTGAATGGAAAGGAGTGGAGTGGACTGGCGTGGATTTCATTGGAGTGAAGTGGAGTGGAGAGGAGTAGAGTAGAGTGGAATGGAGGGGAATGGACTGCAGTGGAGTGAAGTGGAGTGGAATGGATGGAGTGATGTGAAGGGGAATGGAGTTGAATGGACAGGAGTGGAGTGGAGTGGAATGGAATGGAGTGGAGTGGAGTGGAATGGAATGGAGTGGAGTGGAGGGGAAAGGAGTGGAATGGACTTGAGTGGAGTGGAGTGGAATGGAATGGACTTGAGTGGAGTGGAATGGAGAAAAAAGTAATTGATTGGATCAGAGTGGACTGGAGTGGAGTTGAATGGAGTGGAAAGGAATGGATTGGATCAGAGTGGACTGCAGTGGAGTGGAGTGGAGTTGAACTCAATAGAAGGAGTGGAATGGAATGGAATGGAGTGGAGTGGAATGAAACGGAACAGAATGGAGTTCAATGAAGTGGAGAGGAGTGGATTGGAATGGATTGGGGTGGACTGGAAAGGAGTGGAGCAGAGAGGAATGGACTGGAATAGAGTGTAATGGAATGGAGAGGAATGGTATCTAATGGAAAGGAGAGGAGTGGTATCTAATGGAAAGGAGAGGAGTGTAATGCCATGGAATGGAGTGGAGGGGAGTGGAATGGAGGGTAGTGCATTGGAAAGGAGTGGAATGGAATGGAAAGGTTTGGAGTGGAGTGGAGTGGAATCGAGTGGAATAGAGTTGAGTGCAATGGAGTGTAGTCTGGTGGAATGGAATGGAGTGGAATGGAATGGAGTTGAGTGCAGTGGAGTAGAGAGGAGTGGAATGGATAGGAAGGAATGGAATGGATTGGAGTGGAGTGGAATGGAATAGAATGGAGTAGAGTGGAAGGGAGTGCAATGAAATAGAGTGGAGTGGAGTGGATTGCAGTGCAATGGAATGGAATGGAGTGGAGTGGAGTGGGGTGGACTGGAATGGAGTGGAATGGAGTGGAATGGAATGTAGTGGAGTGGACAGGAAAGGTATGGAATGGAGTAGAGTAGAACGGAGTGGAGCAGAGTGGAATTGAGTGGAAAGGAATTGAGTAGAGTTAAATGGAATGGAGTAGAGTGGAGTGAAGTGGAGTGGAATGGAATGAAATAGAGTGGAATGGAATGGAGTGGAGTGAAACGGAGTGGAAAGGAATGGAGTGGAATTAAATGGAATGGAGTGGGGTGGAGTGGAGTAGAGAGAAATGGTGTGCAGTGGAATGGATAGGAAAGAAATAGAGTGGAGTGCAGTTGAATAGAATTTTATGCAGCGGAGTGCAGTGGAATTGAGTGGAGAGGAATGGAGTGGAGTGGAGTGGAATAGCATGGACTGGAGTGAAGTGAAACGGAGAAGAAAAGAATGGAGTGGAATTAAATGGAATGGAGTGGAGTGGAATGGAATGGAGTGGAGTGGAATGGAATGGTGTGGAGCAGAATGGATTCAAAAGGAAGGGAGTGGAGTGCAGTTGAATGGAATGGAATGCAGTGGAATGGAGTGGAGTGGAGTGGAATTGAATGGAGTGGAGTGGAAAGGCATGGACTGGAGTGGAGTGAAATGTAGTGGAATGGAATGGAGTGGAATTGAGTGGAGTGGAGTGGCATGGAGTGGAGTGGGGTGGAATGGAGTAGAGTCGAAAGCAATGGAATGGAGTGGAAAGGAGTGGAACGGAATGCATTTGAGAGGAGCAGAAGGGAGTGGAGTGGAGTACAATGGAGTGAATTGAAATGGAATGGAAGAGAATGGAGTGGAGTCGGGTGGAGTGGTGTGGAGTGGAGTGGAATGGAGTGGAGTGGAGTGGAATACAGTTGAATGTAATGTAATGAAATGGAATGGAGTGGAGTGGAATGGAGTAGAGTGGAAAGGAATGGAATGGAGTGTAATGGAATGGATTGGAATGGAATGGAATGGAATGGATTGGAGACGAGCGGAATGGAGTGAAGTGGAATGTAGTGGAGTTGAATGTAATTGAATGGAAAGGAATGGAATGGGGTGGAGTGGATTGTAGTGGAGTGGAATGGAGTGGAGTGGAGTGCAGGGGACTGGAATGGAATGGAGTTGGGTGGAGTGGAGTGGACAGGAATGAAATAGAAAGGAATTGACAGGTATGGAGGGGAAAGGAGTGGAGTGGAATGAAATGTACTGGAAGGGAACGGAAAGGAGGTGGGTGGAATGGAACGGGTTGGGGTGGAGTGGAGTGGAGTTTAATGGAGTGGAAAGGAGTGGAGTGGAGTGAAATGGAATGTAGTGGATTGGAGTGGAATGGAAAGGAATGGAACATAGTGGTATGGAATGGAGAGGATTGTAATGGAGTGCAATGGAATGGAGCGAAGTGGAGCCTAAAGGAATGGAATGGAGAGTAGTGGATCCTAAAGGAATGGAATGGAACGGAGTGGAATGGAGTTGAATGGAATGGAGTGGAGTGGAGTGTATAAGAGTAGAGTAGAGTGCAGTGGATTGGAATTGAATGGAATCGAGTGGAGTAGAATGCATTGGAATGGACTAGAGTGGAGTGGAGTGAAGAGGAGTGGAGAGGAATGGAGTGGAGTGGAATGGAAACGAATGGAATGGAGTGGAGTGGAATGGAGTGGAGAGGAATGGAGTAGAGTGGAATGGAATGGAAAGGAGTGGAAAGGAATGGAGAAGAGTAGAGTGGAATGGGGTGGAGTGGAATGGAGTAGAGTGGAAAGGAATGTAATGGAGTGGAGTAGAATGGATTGGAACGGAATGGAATGGACTGGAGTGGAGTGGAATGGAGTGGATTGGAATGGAGTGGAGTGGAGTGGAATCGAATAGAGTGGAATGCAGTGGACTGGAGTGAGGTGGAATGGAATGGAATGCAATGCAGCGGAGTGGAGTGGAATAGAGTGGAGTCGAATTGACTGTAGTGGAATGCAGTGGAGTGGAGACGAATGGAATGGAAAGGAGTGGAGTGGAATGGAATGGAATGGAATGGAGTAGAATGGAGTGGAGTGGATGGAGTGGAGTGCAGTGGAATGGAAACGAATGGAATGGAATGGAGTGAAATGGAATGGAGTGGAAAGGAATGTAGTGGAATGGAATGGAATGCAGTGGAGTGGAGAAGAAAGGAATGGAATGGAATAGAGTTGAACGGAAAGTAATGTAACAGAATGGAATGGAGTGGAGTTGAATAAAGTGGAGTGTAGTGGAAAGGATTGGAATGGATTGGAAAGGAATGGAATGGAAAGAAGTAGAGTGGATGGGAATGGTGTGGAGTGGAGTGGAATGGAATGGAATGGAGTGGAGTGGAATTGATTGGAATGGAATGGAGTGGAATTCAATTGAATGGAATGGAGTGGAGTGGAATGGATTGGAATGGAATGGAGTGGAATTCAATTGAATGGAATGGAGTGGAGTGGAGCGGATTGGGATGGAATTGAGTGGAATTCAATCGAATGGAGTGGAGTGGAATGGAATTGAGTAGAATGGAGTGGAATTCAATCGAATGGAATGGAGTGGAGTGGAATGGATTGGGATGGAATGGAATGGAATTGAATCGAATGGAGTGGAGTGGAATGGAATGGAGCAGAGTGGAATGCATTGGAATCTAAAGGACTGGAGTGTATTGGAATGGAATGGAATGGAGTGGACTGGAGTGCACTGGAATGCAGTGGAATTGAGTGGAATGGAGTGGAATTGAGTGGAGTTGAATGGAGGGGAATGGAGTGGAATGGAACGTAACGGAATGGAGTAGAGTGGAATGGATTGGCATGGAATGAATTGGAGTGCAGTGGAATGAAATGGAATGAAATGAAGTGGAGTTGAGTGGATTGGACTAGACTGAAGTGCACCAGTGTGGAATTGAGTGGAAAGGAATTGAGTGTAACGGAATAGAGTAAAATGGAATGGAGTTGTTGGAGAGGAATGGAATGGAGAGAAGTGGAAATGAGAGGAGCGTATTGGAATGGAATTGAGTGGAGTGGTGTGGAAAGGAATGCAACGGACAGGAATGGAATGTAGTGGAATGGAATGGAATGGGATGGAGTAGACTCGAACGGAATTGAGTGGGGTGGATTGGAGTGGAGTTGAGTGGAAAGAAGTGGAGTGGAGTGGTATGTAATGTAGTGGAGTGGAGTGGTATGTAATGTAGTGGAGTGGAGTGGAATGGAATGGAATGGAATGCAGTCAAGTGGAATGGAATGGTCTGAGGGGAGTGGAGTGGATTGGAGTGTGATGGATTGGAATAGAATGGAATGTAGTGGATTGGAATGGAACGGAGTGGAGTGGTATGGAATGGAGTTGAGTGGACTGGAGTGTAGCGGATTAGAATGGAGTGGAGTGGAAAGGAATGGAGTTAAATGGAAAGGAATGGAATGTAGTGTAGTGGAATGGAGTGGAGTGGAATAGTGTAGAGTGGAATGGAATGGAATTGAGTAGAGTGGAAAGGAATGTAGTGGATTGGAGTGGAGAATAATGTAGTGGAGTGGACTGGAATGGAGTGGAGTGGAATGAAAAGAAGTGGACAGTAATGGAATGTAATGGAGTGGAGTGGCATAGAATGGAGTGGAGTGGAGTTGAAAGGACGGAAAGGAATGGAATGGAAGAGAGTGGAGTGGAGTGGAATGGACAGGAATGAAATGGATTAGAGTGTAGTGGAGTGGAATGGAATGGAATGGAATGGAAAGGAATGGAGGGAAAAGGAGTGCAAAAGAATGCAGTGGAATGGAGTGGAGTGGATTGGTTGGAGTGGATTGCAGTGGAATGGAATGGAATGGAATGGACTGGAGTGGACTGGAATGGAGTGGATTGGATTGGAATGTAATGTAGTGGAGTGTGTTGGAGTGTAGCGGAATGGAGTGGAGTGGAGTGGAATGGAGTGCAGTGGAATGGAATGGATTGAAATGGAATGGAATGGAGTGGAGTGGAGTGTAATGAAGTTGAAAGAAATGGAGTGGAGTGCAGTGGAATGGAGCAGAATGGAATGGAGTCGAATTAAATGCAATGGAGTGGAGTGGAGTGAAATGGAGCAGAATGGAATGGTGAGGAATTAAATGGAATGGAGTGGAGATGACTGGAGTGGAATGGAAAGAAGTGGAGTGGAATGGATTGGAATGAAATGGATTGGAGTGCAGTGGAAAGGAACGGAATGGAGTGGAGTAGAGGGGAGTGGAGTGGAGTACAGTGGAATGAAAAAGAATGGAGTGGAGTGGAATTGAATGAAACGGAATGGAATGGAGCAGAGTGGAGTGGAATGGAGAGGGGTGGATTGCAGTGGAGAAGAGTGGAGTGGAAAGGAGTGGAGTGGAGTGGAATGGAATGGAATGGAGTGGAGTAGAATGGAATGGAATGGAGTGGAATGGAATGGGTTGGAACGGAATGGAGTGGAGTGGAATGGAATGCAATGGAATGGAGTGGAACGGAGTGGAGTGGAGTGGAGTGGATGGGGTGGAATGCAGCGGAATTGAATGGAATGAATTGGAGTGGAGTGGAAAGGAATGGAGTGGAGTGGACTGGAAGGTATTGGAGTGGAGTAGAGTGGAATGGTGTGGAGAGGACTGCAATGGAGTGGAGTGGATTGGAAGGGAGTGGAATGGAATGGAGTGGAATTAAACGTAATGGAGTGGAGTTGAGTGGAGTGGATTTTAATGGATTGAAATCGAATGGAGTTTAGTGCAGTGGAGTGGAATGGAGTGCAGTGGATTGGAGTGGGTGGAGTGAAGTGCAGTGGAATAGAATGGAATGGATTGGAATACAGTGGAATGGAATGGAGTGGAGTGGAATGGAATGTAGTGGAGTGGACAGCAGTGGATTGATGTGGAGTGGACTGCAATGGAGTGGAGTGGATTGCAATGGAGTGGAATGGAAGGTAGAGGAATTAAACGGAATGGAGTGGAGCTGAGTGGTGTGGAGTGGAGTGGAATGGAGTGGAGTAGAGTGGAATGGAATGCAGTGGAGTGGAATAGAAAGGAATGGAAAGGAATAGAGTTGCGTGGAGTGGAATGGAGTATAATGGAAAGGAATGGAACGGAATAGAGTGGAATGGAATGGAGTGGGGTGTAGAGTAGTGGAATGGGGAGAAGTGGAAATGAGTGGATTGAAATGCAATGGAGTGGAGTGGAGTGGAACGTAATGGAATTGAGTGGAATGGAGTGGAATGGAATGCAGTGGAAAGGAATGGACGGGAGTGGAATAGAGACCAATGAAATGGAGTGGAGTGGAGTGGAGTGGAGTGGAGGGCAGTGGAATGGAATGGAATGGAATGGCGTGGAGTGGAATGGAATGGAGTGAAGTGAAAGGGAATGGACTGGAATGGAATGTAGGGAGTGGAATGCCTTGGAGTCGAATGGAAAGGAATGGAATGGAGTGCAGTGGAATGGAGTGAAATGGAATGGAGTAGAGTGGAAAGGAATGGAATGGAGAGGAGTAGAATGGAGTGGAATGGAATGGCGTGCAACATAGTGCAGTGGAGTCGACAGAATGGAATGAAGTGCAATGGAATGGAATGGAAAGGAGTGGAGTGGAATGGAATGGAGAGGAATGGAATGCCATGTAGCGGAGTGGAGTGGAGTGTAATGAAGTGTAGTAGACTGGAATGGATTTGAGTGGAGTGGAATGGAGTGGAATGGAATGGAATGGAATGTACTGATGTGGAGTGGAGAGGAGTGGATTTGAGTCGAGGCGAGTGGAAAGTATTGGAATGGAATGAAATGGAATAGAATGGTGCGGAGTGGAATGGAGTTTAGTTGAGAGGAATGGAATGGAATGGAGTTTAGGGGAATGGAATGGAGTATAGTGAAATGGAATGGAATGGAGTAGAGTGGAATGGAATGGAGTAGAGTGGAATGGAATGGAATGGAGTGGAATGAAATGGAATCGAATGGAGTGGAGTGGAGAGGAATGGAGTGGAATGGTTTGGAATGGAGTAGACTGGAGTGGAATGCAATGAAATGGAGTAGAAGGGAATGGAGTTGAGTGGACTTGAATGGAGTGGACTGCAGTAGAATGGAATGTAATGGAATGGATTGGAGTGGAATTGAATGGAGTGGAGTGAAATGAAATGGAGTTGAGTGGAGTGGAGTGGAGAGGAAGGAGTGGATTGCAGAGGAATGGAATGGAAAAGAATGGAATGGAGTGGAGTGGAATGGAATGGAATGGAGTAGAAGGGAACGGAGTTGAGTAGACTGGAGTGGAGTGGAGTGCAGTAGAATGGCATGTAATGGAATGGATTGGAGTGGAAAGGAATGGAGTGGAGTGAAATGCAACGGAGTTGAGTGGAGTGGAGTGGAGAGGATGGAGTGGATTGCAGAGGAATGGAATGGAAAGAATGAAATGTAGTGGAGTGGAATGGAATGAGATACAGTGGAATGTAATGTATTGGAGTGTAGTGTAGTGGACTGGAATGGAGTGGAGTGGATTCGAATGGAGTGGAGTGGAATGGAATGGAGTGGAATGGAATGGAATGGAGTGGAGTGGAATGGATTGGATCAGATTGGAATGGAATGGAGTGGAGTGGGAGGGAATGGAGTTGAGTGGAGTGAAGTGGACTGTACTGCAGTGGAATGGAATGGAATGGATTGGAGTGGAATGGAATGGAGTGGAGTGAAATGCAATTGAGTTGAGTGAAGTGGCGAGGAGAGGATGGAGTGGATTGCAGTGGAACGGAATGGAATGGAATGGAGTGGAGTGGAATGGAATGGAATGGAATGCAATGGAATGGAATGTATTGGAGTTTAGTGGAGTGGACTGGAATGGAGTGGAGTGGAATGGAATGTTGTGGAATGGAATGGAATGGAATGGAGAGGAGTGGAGTGGAATGGAATGGAGTGAAGTGGAAGCGAACGGAGTTGAGTGGAGTGTAGTGCAGTGGAGTGGAATGGAATGGAAAGGAGTGGAGTGGAGTGGAATGAATTGGAGTGGTGTGGA
This sequence comes from Pongo pygmaeus, assembly GCF_028885625.2. Classification (NCBI taxonomy): domain Eukaryota; kingdom Metazoa; phylum Chordata; class Mammalia; order Primates; family Hominidae; genus Pongo; species Pongo pygmaeus. The sequence continues at coordinate 7,477,135 of NC_072385.2, forward strand.
ATGGATTGGCATGGAATATAATCGAATGGAAAGGAGTGGAGGGGAGTGGATTGGACTACAGTGGAATGTATTGGAGTGTAGTGGAGTGCAATGGAGTGGAGTGGAGTGGACTCGAATGGAGTGGAGTGGAATGGAATGGAGTGGAATGGAATGGAATGGAGTGCAGAAGAATGAGGTGGAGTGGAATGGAATGGAGTGGAATTTAATAGCGTGGATTAAATGGAATGGAGACGAATGGAGAGGAGTGGAGTGGAATGTAACGGAACAGAGTGGAATGGATTGGAATCGAGCGGAATGGAAAGAAGTAGAGTGGAATGGAGTGGAATGCAGTGAAGTGGAATGGAGTGGAAAGGAATGGATTGGAATGGAGTAGAGTGGAAAGGAATGGAGTTGGTGGAGAGGAATGGAATGTAGAGAAGTGGAAATGAGAGGAGTGGATTGGAATGGAATGCAGTGTTGTGGAGTTTAAAGCAATGCAACGGACTGGAATGGAATGGAATGGAATGTAGTGGAATGGAATGGAATGAGATGGAGTAGACTCGAATGTTATTGAATGGGGTGGAGTGGAGTGGACTGGAAAGGAGTGGATTGGAGTGGAATGGAATGCAGTAGAGTGGACAAGAATGGAATGGAGTGGAGTGGAATGGAACGGAATGTAGTGGAATGGAATGGAGTGGAGTCAAATGTTCTGCAATGCAATGGATTGGAGTGGAGTAGAGTGGATTGGGGTGCGATGGATTTTAATGGAATGGAATGTAGTGGATTGGAAAGGAATGGAGTGGAGTGGAACGGAATGGAATGGTGTGGAATGGAATGGAGTTGAGTGGAGTGGAGTGGAGTGGAATGGAATGGAATGGGGTGGAGTGGAATGGAGTGGAATGGAACGGAGTGGAATGGAACGGAGTGGAATGGAGTGGAGTGGAGTGGATGGAATGGAGTGCAGTGGAATGGAATGCAATGGAGTGCAGTGGAATTAAAGGAGTGGGGTGGAATGGAATGTAGTAAAGTGGAATGGAGTGGAATTGAGTGGAGCGGAATGGAATGGAGTCGAGTTGAGTGGAGCGGACTGGAATGCAGTGGAGTGGATTTAGTGGACTGAAATGGAGTGGAGTGGAATGAAATGAAGTGGAATGGAAAGGAATGTAATGTAATGGAGTGTAATGGAGTGGAATGGAGAGGAGTGTAGTGGAAAGGATTGGAAATGAATGGAATGGAATGTAGTGGAGGTGAGTGGAATGGAGTGTCATGGATTGGAACGGAGTGAAGAGGGATGGAATGGAATGGAATAAAATCGAGTAAAGTGGACGGGAATGGAGTGGAGTGGAATGAAGTGTAGTGTAGTGTAATGGAATGGAATGGAGTGGATCGGAAGGGAGTGGAAAGGAGTGGAGCGGAATGGAGGGAAGTGGAATAGAGGGTAGTGGAGTGTATGGACTGGAGTGCAGAGGAATGGAATGGAATGGAGTGGAGTGGAATGGAATGGCTTAGAGTGGAATATAATATAGCGGTGTGCAGTGGAGTGGAGTGGAAGGGAGTGGAGTGGACTGGATTGGATTGGATTGGAGTGGAATGCAGAGAAATGGAATGGCATGGATAGGAATGGAGTGGAGTGGACTGGAATGGAGAGGAGTGGATTGGAGTGGACTTGAGTGGGACAGAATGGAAAGGAGTGGAGTGGAATGGATTGGAGTGGAGTGGAATGCAGTGGAATGGAATGAAGTGGAATTAATTGGAATGGAATGCAGTGGAGTGGAGTGGAATGGAAAGGAGTGGAGTAGAATGGATTGTAGAGGAATGGATTGGAGTTGAATGGAATGGAATGGAAAGGAGTTGAATTGAATTGATTGCTGTGGAGTGGAGTGGAGTGGAATGGAATTGAGTGGAATGGAATGGATTGGAATGGAATGGAGTGGAGTGCAGTGGAATGGAATGGAATGGAGTGGAGTGGAGTGGATTGGAGTGGAATGGAATGTAATGGAGTGGAGTGGAGTAGTATGTAATGGAATGGAATGGAACTGATTGGAGTGGATTGCAGTGGGGTGGATTGGAGTGAAGCGGAGTGGAGTGGAAATGGCTGAAGTGGAGTGCAATGGAATGGAGTGGAATGGTTTGGACTGGAGTAGATGGAGTGGAGTGCAGAGGAAGGGAATGGAATTGGAATGGAGTGGAGTGGAATGGAATGGAGTGCAGTGGAATGGTGTGGAGTTCACAGGCATGGAATGGAATGGAGTGGAGAGGAATGGAGTGGAATGGAGTGGCATGGAGTGGAATGTAATGTAGTGGAATTAAATGGAATGGAATACAGTGGAGTGAACTGGAATGGAAAGGATTGGAGTGGAGTTGACTGGATTGGAATTGAACGGAATGGAATTAAATGGAATGGAGAGGAGTGGAGTGGAATTGAATGGAGTGGAATGGAATGCGATGGAATGGAATGGATTGGAATGGAATAGAGTGGATTGCCCTGGAATGGAATGGAATGGAGAGGAGTGGAATAGAGTGGAGTGGAGTGGAATGGAATGGAATGGATTGGAGAGGAGAAGAGTGCAGTGGAAAGGACTTTAATGGAATGGAGAGGAGTGGAATGTAATGGAGTGTAGTGAAATGGAATGTAGTGGAGTGCAATGGATTGTAGTGGACTGGAATGGAACGGAGTGGAATGGAGTAGAATGGATTGTAATGGAGTGGAGTGGAGTGGAATGGAATGGAATAGAATGGAGTGTAGTGTAGTGGAATGGAATGGAATAGAATGGAGTGTAGTGGAGTGGAATGGAGTAGAGTGGAATGGAGTGGATGGGAGTGGAAAGGAATGGATTGGAGTGGAGTGAAATGGAGTGGAGTTGACTGGAAAGCAGTGGAGTGGAGTGGAATGGAATGGAATAGAATGGAGCATAGTGGAGTGGAATGGAGTAGAGTGGAATGGAGTGGACGGGAGTGGAAATGAATGGATTGGAGTGGAGTGAAATGTAGTGGAGTTGACTGGAATGGAGTGGAGTGGAGTGGAATGGAGTGGAGTGAACTGGAGTGGATTGGAGTGGAATGGAATGGAGTCGAATGGAATGGAATGGAGTGTAGTGGAGAAGAATTGTGTGGAGTGCAATGCAATGAAGTGGAGTGGAATGGAATGGAGTGGAGTGAAGTAGAATGGAGTGGAGTGGACTGGAATGGAGTGGAGTGGAGTGGAATGGAGTGGAATGGAATGGAGTTGAATTAAACGGAATGAAGTGGAGTGGCGTGGAGAAGAATGGAATGGAGTGGACTTCAATCGGTTGGAATCGAATGGAGTGGAGTGCATTGGAGTGGAAGGAAGTGGAGTAGATTAGAAAGGAAAGGAATGGAGTGGAATGGAATGGAAAAGAGTGGAGTGTAGTGGAGTAGAGTGGCATGGAGTGGAATGGAAAAGAATTGAACAAAGTAGAGTGGAATGTAATGGAGTGTGGTGGAGAGGAGTGGAATGGAGAGAACTGGAAATGAGGGGAGTGTATGGGAATGGAATGGAGTGGAGTGGAATGGAATGGAATGGAATGGAGTGGAATGGAATGTCATGGAGTGGAGTGGAATGGAATGGAATGCAATGGAGTGGAATGGAATGGAGTGGAATGGAATGGAGTGCAACAGACTGGAGTGGATTGTAGTGGAGTGGAGTGCAGTGCAGTGCAGTGGAATGGAATTGAAACAATGGAGGGGACTGGAATGGAATGGAGTGGAGTGGAATGGAATGGAGTTTAGTGGAGTGGAGAGGAGTGGAGTGGGCTGGACTGGAGCGGAGTGGAATGGAAGGGAGAGGAATGGAAAGGATTGGAATGGAGTGGAGTGTAATGGACTACAGTGGAATGGAGTAGAGGGGAACGGAATGCAATGGAGTGGATTGGAATGGAATAGAATGGAACAGAGTGGAGTGGAGTGTAATGGAGTGGAATGGTTTGGAATGGAGTGGTGAGGAGTGGAAAAGAATGGAACTGAATGGAACGGAGTGGAAGACAATGGAGTAGAGGTGAATGGAATGGAATGCAGTGGAATGGAATGGAAGGGAGTGGAGAGGAGTGGAATGGAATGGAATGGAAAGGAGCGGAGTAGCGTAGAAAGGAGTAGAGTGGAATGCAGTGAAGTGGAGAGGAATGGAATGGAATGGAGTGGAGTGGAATGGAGTGGACCGGAATGGAGTGGAGTGGAGTTGATGGAGCGAAGTGCAGTGGAATGGAATGGATTGGAGTGGAGTGGAGTGGAATGGAATGGAGAGGAGTGGAATGGAATGGACTGGAGTGGAGTGGAGTGGAAGAGAATGGAGTGGAGTGAACTGGAATGGAGTGGAGTGGAAAAGAATGGAGTGGAGTGGACTGGAATGGAGTGTATTGGAATGGAATGAGGTGGAATGCAATGGAATTTAATGGAACGGAGTGGAGTGGAGTGGAATGGAGTGAAGTGGAGTGGAAAAGATTAGAATGGAATGTAACAGAATGGTTTGGATTGCAGTGGGATGGGGTGGAATGGATGGATTGGAATGGAGTGGACTGAAGTTGACTGGAACGGAATGGAATGGAGTGGAGTGGAGTGGAATGGAGGAGAATGGAGTGGAGTGGAGTGTAGTGGAATGGAATGGAATGGAGTGGAGTCGAATGCAGTGGAAAGGAGTGCAGTTGAATGGAGTGGAGTGGATTTGATGGGGTGGATTGCAGTCGAATGCAATGGAATGGGATTTAGGGGATTGGAATGTAATGCAGTGGAGTGCAGTGAAGTGGAAGGGAAAAGAGTGGACTGAAATGGAGTGGAGTGGAAAGGATTGGAATGGAATGGAGTCGAGTGGAGTGCAATGGAGTGGAACGGAATGGAGTGGATTGGTGTGGAGTGGAGTGGAGTGCAGTGGAATGGAATGGAGTGGATTGGAGTGGAGTGGAGTGCAGTGGAATGGAATTGATTGGAATGGAGGGGAGTTGAATGGAATGGAGTGGACGGGAATGGAATGGAGTTTGATGGATTGGATTGGACTGGAATGGAGAGGAATGGAATGGAATGGAGTGGAAATGAAGGATTGGAATGGAGTGAAGTGGAATGCAGTACAGTGGAATGGAGTAGAGTGGAATGGAACGCAATATAGTGGACTGTAATGGAATAGAATGGAATAGAGTGGAGTGTAGTGGAATGGAGTGGAATGGATTAGAATGGAGTGGAGTGGAATAGAATGGAAATGAATGGAGTGGAGAGGAGTGCAATGGAGTAGAGGTTAATGGAATGGAATGGAGTGCAGTGGGATGGAATGGAAGAGAATGGAGTAGTGTGGAATGGAATGGACTGGAAAGGAGTGGAGTGGAGTGGAATGGAGTGGAGTGGAATGCAGAGAAGTGGAGAGGAATGGAATGGAATGAAGTGCAGTGGAATGGAGTTGAATGGAATGGAGTGGAATGGATTGGAGTGGAGTCAATGGAGTGAAGTACAGTGGAATGGAATAGAGGGGAGGGGAGAGGAATGGAATGGAGTGGAGAGGAATGGAATGTAGTGGAGTGATGTGGAGTGGAGTAGAATGGAGTGGAGTGGACTGGAAGGGAGTGGAGTGGAATGGAATGAAGTTGAATGTAATGGAATTTAATGGAGTGGAGTGGAGTGGAGAGGAATGGAGTGATGTGGAGTGGAAAAGATGGGAATGCAATGGAAAGGAATGGAGTGGATTGGAGTGGAATGGGGTGGAATGGATTGGAATGGAATGGAGTGGAGTGTAGTGGAATGGAGTAGAATGGAATGGAGTGGAGTGTAGTGGAATGGAATGGAATGGAGTGGAGTCGAATGGAGTGGAGAGGAATGTAGTTGAATGGAGTGGAGTTTAATGGATGTAGTTGATTGCAGTCGAATGGAATGGAATGGAATTTAGTGGATTGGAATGTAATGCAGTGCAGTGGAGTGAAGAAGTATGGACTGGAGTGGAGTGCAATGGAGTGGAGTGGAATGTAATGGAGTGGAAGGGATTGTAATGGAAAGGAGTGAAGTGGAGTGCAATGGAGTGGAATGGAATGGAGTGGAGAGGAGTGGAATGGAGTAGAATGGAATGCAGTGGAATTAAATGGAATGGAGTGGAGTGGTGTGCCGTGTAATGGAAAGGAGTGGAGTGGAATGGATCAGAATGGAATGGACTGGAATGTACTGGAATGGAATGGAATGAGTGGAGTACAGTGGAGTGGAGTTGAGCATAGCAGAATTGAATGGAATGGAGTGGAGTGGAATGGAATGGAATGGAAAGGAATGGAGCGGAGTGGAGTGGCAAGGAGTGGGGAGGATTGCAGTGGAGAGGAGTGGAGTGGAAAGGAGTGGAGTGGAGTGGAATGGAATGGTATGGATTAGAGTGGAATGGAATGGAATGGAGTGGAATGGAATGGAATGGAGTGGAGTGGAATGGAATGGAATGGAATGGAATGGAATGGAATGGAATGGAATGGAATGGAATGGAGTGGAGTGGAATGGAATGGAATGGAATGTAGTGTAATGAAATGGAGTGGAGAGGAATGGAGTGCAATGGAATGGAGTGGAGTGGAGTGGAGCAGAATGGATTGAAATCGAGTGAAGTGGAATGGATGGATTCGAATGGAGTGTAGTGGAGTGGTATGGAGTGGAGTGCAGTGGAATGGAATGGATTGGAGTGGAGTGGGATGGAATGGAATGGAGTGTAGTGGAGTGGAATGAAGTGGAATGGAATGGAATGTATTGGAGTGGAGTGGAGTGGAATGAATGGAGTAGACTGGAGTAGAAAGCATTGGAATGGAATGGAAAGGAATGGAGTGGATTGAAGTGGAAAGGAGTTTAGAAGAGGGGAATAGAATGGATTGGAGTGCAGCAAAATGAAATGGAGTAGAGTGAAATGGAATGGAATGGAATGGAATGGAATGGAATGGAAAGCAGTGGAGTGGAGTGGATTGGAGTGGAATTGTTTGTAATGGTGTGGATTGGAGTGGAATGGAAGGGAGTGGAGTGGAAGGGAATGGAGTTGAGTGGAGTGGAGTGCAGTTTAATGGAATGGCATGAAGTGGAGTGGAGTGGAATGGAATGGAGTGGAGTGGAATGGAGTGGAGTTGAGTGGAGTGGAGTGGATGGAGTGGACTTCAGTGGAGTGGAATGGAATGGAGTGGAGTGGAATGGCACGGAATGGAGTGGAATGTTATGTACTGAGTGGAGTGGAGTGGATTGGAACGGAGTGGAGTGGACACGAATGGAGTGGAGTGAAATGGAATGCAGTGGAAAGGAATGGAATTGAATGGAGTGGAATGGAATGGAGAGTAATGGAGTGGAGTGGACTGGAATGGAGTAAAATGGAAAGGAATGGAATTAAAAGGAACGGTGTGGAACAGAGTGGAGGGGAATGGAATGGATTAGAGTCGAATGGATTAGAATATAATGGAGTGGAGTGCAGTGGAAAGGAATATAATGTAATGGAGAGGACTGGAGTGGAGTATAGTGGAATGGAATGGAATGCAATGGAGTAGAATGGAATCGAGTGGAGTGGAATGGAAAGGAATGGAATAGAGCAGAGTGGAGTGGAATGGAGTGGGGTGGACAGGAGGGGAGAGGAGTGGAGTTGAAAGGAGTGGAGTGGAGTGACACGGAAGAGAATGGAGTGTAATGGATCGGAACGGAGAGGAATGGAATGGAATGGAATGTAGTGGAATGGAATGGTGTGGAGTGGAATGGAGTGCAATGGAATGGAGTGGAGTGGAGTAGGGCGGAATGGAATGGAATGAAGTAGAGTGGAATGGAGTAGACTAGAATGGAGTGGAATGGAGTGTTGTGGAGTGGAGTGGAGTGCAGTGGAATGGACTGGAATGGAGTGCAGTGGAATGGAATGGAGAGGAATGGAAAGGAATGTAATGGAGTGGAGTGGAATGGAGTGGAGTAGAACGGAATGGATTGGAGTAGAGTGGAATGGAATGGAATGGTGTGGAATGGAATGGAAGGCAATTGAATGGAATGGAGTGGAGTGAAATGGAATGGAATGGAGTGGAGGGAAATGGAAGGGAATGGAATGCAGAAGAGTGGAGTGGAATGGAGTGGAGTAGAGTGGAAAGGATTGGAATGATATGTAACAGAATGGAATTTAGTGGAGAGGAGTGGAATGGAGTGGCATGGATTGTAGTGAAGTGGAGTGGAGTGGAAAGGAATGGAATGGAACGGAGTGGAGTGGAGTGGAGTGGACTCGAATGGAGTGGAGTGGAATGGAGAGGAGTGTAGTGGAATGGAATGGAATGGAGTGTAGTGGAATGGAGTGGAAAGGAATGGAATGGAACAGAGAGGACTGGAGTGGATGGAGTGGAGTGCTGCGGAATGTAATAGAATGGAGTGGAGTGGAGTGGAATTGAATGGATTGGAGTAGAATGTTATGTGGTAGTGTGGAGTGGAGTGTAATGAAGTGGAGTGCAATGGAATGGATTGAAGTGCAATGGAATTGAATGGAGTGGAATGGAATAGAATGGAATGGTGTGGAGTGGAATGGAATGGGGAATCATGGAATGGAGTGGAGGTGAATGGAATGGAGTGGAAAGTAATGGAGTGACATTAAATGCATTGGAGGAGAGTGGATTGGATCAGAATGGAATGAAATGGAGAGGAGTAAACTGGAATGGTTTGTGGTGGATTGGAGTGGAGAGGAGTGGAGTGGAAAGGAAAGGGATGGAGTGGAATGGAAAGGAGTGGAGTGTAATGGAATGGAATGGAGGGGAATGGAATGGAATGACATGTAGTGTAATGGAACTTATTGGAGTGGAATGGAATGGAGTTGAGTGGAATGGAATGGAGTGCAAAGGAGTGGAATGGAATGGAGTGGAGTGGAATTGAGTAGAGAGGAATGGAATGGAATGTAATGGAGTGGAATGGAATGGAATGCAATGGAGAGGACTGGAGTGGAATGGAGTGGAGCAGAGTGGTATGGAGTGGAATGGAGTGAAATGGAACGGAATGGAATGTAGAGGAGTGGAGTGGAATGCAGTGGAATGGTTTGGAATGGAGTGGAGTGTAGTAGAATGGAATGGAATGGAATGGAGCAGATTGCAGTGGAATAGAATAGAGTGGAATGGAGTGGAGTGTAGTGGTTGGAGCGGAGTGTTGTGGAATGGAATGGAGTGGAGTGGAGTGGAATTTAGTGGGGTGGACTAGAATGGAGTGGAGTGGAGTAGAACGGAGTGGAATGGAAGGGAATGGAATGGACTTTAGTGTAGTGGAATGGAGTGGAGTGTAATGGAGTAGAGTAGAGTGGAATGGAAAGGAATGCAGTGGAATTGAGTGGTGTGGAGTGGAGTGGAGTGGTGTGTAGTGGAATGGAATGAATTGGAATTCATTGGAGTGGAATGTAATGGAGTGGAATGGAATGGAGTGGAGTGGAATGAAATAGAATGGAGTGGAGTGGAATGGAGTGGAATAGAATGGAGTGAAATGGAGTGGAGTGGAGTGGAGCACATAGAGTGGAGTGCAGTGGAATGGAATGGAATGGATTGGAGTGGAGTGGAATGGAATGCAGTGGTGTGGAATGGAATGCATTGGAGTGGAGTGGAGTGGAATGGTGTGGAGTTGACTGGAATGGAGAGGAGTGAAGTGGAATGGAGTAGAATGGAAAGGTGTGGAATTAAACGGAATAGAATTGAGTGGAGTGGAGTGGAGAGGAATGGAATGAAGTGAACTTTAAGGGATTGGAATCGAATAGAGTGGAGTGAAATGGAGTGGACACGAGTGGAATTGGATGGAGTGGAGTGGAATGAAAAAGAGTGGAATGGAATGGAGTGGAGTGGATTTGAAAGGAGCGGAATGGAAAGGAATGGAAAAGAGTAGAGTGGAATGGAATGGAGTTTGGTTGAGAGGAGTAGAATGAAGAGACGGGGAAATGAGTGGAGTGGATTGAAATGGAATGGAATAGAGTGGATTATAATGTAATGGAAGGGAGTGGAATGGAACCGAAAGGAATGTAGTGGAATGAAAAGGAGTGGAGTGGAATGCAGTGCAATGGAATGGGGTGGACTGGAGTATAGTGGAGGGGAGTGCAGTGGAATGGAATGGAACGGAATGGAGGGGAGTGGAATGGAATGGAGTGGAGTGCAATGGAATGTGGTGGAATGGAATGTAGTTTAGTGGAATGAAATGTAGTGGAATGGAAAGGAATGGAAGGGAGTGGAGAAGAATGGAGTGGAGTGGAATGGAGAAGAGTGGAATGGAATGGAATGGTGACGAGTGGAATGCAGTGGAATGGAATGGGGTGCAATAGAGTGGAGTGTAGTTGTTGGAGTGGGATGAAGTGGAATGAAATGGAATGGAGTGGGGTGGAATGGAATGCAGTGGAGTAGAATGGAACGTAGTAGAGTGCAGTGGAGTGGAATGGAATGAAGTGGATCGGACTGGAATGGAGTTGAGTGGAGTGGAATGGAGTGGAATGGAATGGAATGTAAAGGAGTGGAGTAGAGTGGAGTGGAATGGAGTGGAGTGGAGTAGAAAGGATTGGAATGGAATGGAATGGAGTGGAGTGTAATGGAATGTAATAGAATGGAGCAGAGTGGAGCGGAATGGAGTAGAGTGGAGTGGAAAGTATTGGAATGGAATGCAACGGAATGGAATTTAGTGGAGTGGAGTGGAATGGAGTGGAATGGATTGGAATGGAGTGGAATGGAATGGAATGGAATGGAGTGGACTGGAGTGGAAAGGAGTGGAGTGCAATGGAGTGGAGTGTAGTGGAATGGAATGGAGTGGAGTGGAGTGGAATGGACTGGAAAGGAATGGAGTGGAATGGAGTGAACTGGAGTTGATGGTGTGGAGTGCAGCGGAATGGAATAGAATGGAGTGTAGTGGAGTGGAATTGAATGGAGTTTAGTAGAATGTTATGTAGTGGAGTGGAGTGGAGTGGAGTGGAATTAAGTGGATTGGACTGGAATGGAGTGAAGTGGAGTGGAATTGAATGGAGTGGAATGGAATAGAATGGAATGGAGTGGAAAGGAGTGGAATGGAGTGGACTGGAATGGAGTGGGGTGGATTGGAATGGAGTGGAATGGAATGGAGTGGAATGGAATGCAGTGGAATTAAATGGAATGGAGTGTAGTGGATTGGAATGGAATGGAATGGAGAGGATTGGAGTGGAGTGGAGTGGAGTGGAGTGGAGTGGGGTGGATTGGAGGGGAGAGGAGTGGAGTGGATAGGAATGGAGTGGAGTGGAATTGAATGGTGTGGAGTGGAGTCGAGTGGGGTGGATTGGAGGGGAGAGGAGTGGAGTGGATAGGAATGGAGTGGAGTGGAATTGAATGGTGTGGAGTGCAGTGGAACGGAATGGAATGGAGTGGAAAGAAAAGGAATGGGATGTAGTTTAATATAATTTAGTGGAGTGGAATGGAATCGAGTTGAGTAGCATGGAATGGAGTGCAATGGAATGGAATGGAATGGAGTGGAGTGCAATGGAGTTGATGGAATAGAACTGAGTGGAGTGGAATGGTTTGGATTAGAGTGGTACGGAATGGAATGTAGCGAAATGGAATGGAAAGTAGAGGAGTGGAGTGGAATGCATTGGAATGGTTTGCAATGGAGTGCAGTGGATTGGAATGGAATGGAGCGGAATGGAGTGGAAAGAAATGGATTGGAATGGACTGGAGTGGAGTGGATGGTGTGGAGTGCAGTGGCATGGAATGGAATGGAACGGAGTGGAGTGGACTGGAATGGAACGGAGTGGAGTGGACTGGAATGGAATGGAGTGGAGTGGATTGGAATTAATGGAGTGGACAAGAATGTAGCAAAATGACGTGGAATGGAGTGGAGTGGAATGGAATGGAATGGAGTTTAGTGTAGTGGAATGAAGTGGAGTGGAATGGATTGGAGCGGTGTGGAATGGAATGGAATGGAGTGGAATGGGGTGGTGTGGAATGGAATGGAGTGGAAAGGGGTGGTGTGGAGTGGAGTGGAATGGAATGGACTGGAATGGATTGGAGTGGAATGGCATGGAGTGGAATGGAATGGAGTGGAATGGAATGGAATGGAATTGAGTGGAGTGATGGGGAATGGAGGGGAGTGGAATGGAGCAGAGTGGAATGGAACTGAGTGGAGTGGAGGGGATTGGAGAGACGTGGAATGGAGCAGAGTGGGGTTGAATGTAAAGGAATTGGGTGGAGCACAATGGAATCGAAAGGAATGGAGTGGAGTATAGTGGAACTGAGTGGAGTGAAATGTAGTGGAGTAGAGTGGAATGGAATGGAATGGGGTGGAGTGGATTGGAGTGGAATGGAGTGGAGTTTAGTGGATGGAGGGTGCGTGCTGCGGAATGGAATGGAATGTATTGGAGTGGAGTGGAATGGAATGGAGTGGAGTGAAATGGAATGTAGTGGAGTGGAGTGGAGTGGTGTGGAATGGCGTGGAGTTGACTGGAATGGAGTGGAGTGAAGTGGTGTGCAGTGGAATGGAGTGGAATGGAGTGGAAAAGATTGTAATGGAATGGAATGGAGTGGAATGGAGTGCAGTTTAGCAAAGTGGAATGGAATGGAATGGAGTGTACTTGAATGGAATGGAGTAGAGTGGAAAGGAATGGAATGGAGTGGAATGAAATGGAATGAATTGTAATGGAGTGGAGTGGAGTGCAGTATAGTGGAATGGAAAGGAATTGAATGTAGTGGAGTGGAATAGAAAGGAATGGAATGGAGCAGAATGGAGTGGAATGGAGTTGGGTGGAATGGAGTGGAGAGGAGTGGAGTGGAGAGGATTGGAGTGGAGTGGAATGGAATGGAATGGAGTGGAATGGAAAGGAATGGAAGGTAGTGGAATGGAATGGATTGAAGTGGAATGGAGTATAATGGAATGGAGTGGAGTAGAGTGGAGCTAAATGGAATGGAAGGGAGTGGAATGGAATGGAGTGGAATGGAGTGGTGTGGAGTGGAGAGGTCTGGAGTGCAGTGGAATGGAATGGATTGGAATAGAGTGGAGTGGAAAGTAATGGAGTGGAATGGAAAGGAATGTAATGAAGTGGAGTGGAACGGAGTGGAGTGTAATGGAATGGAGTGGATTGGAATGGAATGGAGGAGAGAGGAATGGAATGGAATCGAGTGGAATGGAATGGTAGGCAATTGAATGAAGTGGAGTGGAGTGGAATGGAAAGGAATGGAGTGAGATGGAATGGAATGGAATGAAATGGAGCATATTTGAGTGGATTGGAATGGAATGGAGTGGGATGGAATGCAATCGAATGAAATGGAGCGTATTGGAGTAGAATGGAGTGGAATGGAAAGGATTGGAATGGAAAGGAACAGAATGGAATGTAGTGGAGTGGAGTGGAATGGAGTGGAATGGACTGGAATTGAGTGTAGTGTAGTGGAATGGAATGGAATGGAATGCAATGGAGTGGAGTGGAGTGGAATTGAGTGGAGTGGAATGGAGTGGAGTGTTGAGGAATGGAAAGGCACGGAGTAGGGAGGAATGGAGTGGAATGGAGTGGATGGAGTGGAGGGCAGCGGAAAGTAATAGAATGAAAGGGTGTGGAGTGGAATTGAATGGAGTGGAGTAGAAAATAATGTAGTGTAGTGGAGTGGGGTGGAGTTTACTGGAGTAGAGTTGACTGGAAAGGAGTGGAGTGGAGTGCAATTGAATGAAGTGGAATGGAATGGAATGGAATTGAATGGAGTGGAGTGGAATGGAGTGGAGTGGAGTGAAATGGAGTGGAATGGAATATAGTGGAATTAAGTGGAATGGAGTGAAGTGGATTGGGACTGAATGGAAAGGAATTGAAAGGAGAGGAGTGGAATGGAGTGGGGTGGATTTGAGTAGAGAGGAGTGGAGTGGAAGGGAATGAAGTGGAGTGGAGTGGAATGGAGTGGAGTGGAGTGGAATGGAATGGAATGGGGTGGAATGGAATGGAATTTAGTGTAATGGAATGGAATGGAGTGTAATGCAATGGATTGGAGTGTAATGGAATAGAGAGCAATGGAATGGAAAGGAATGGAGTGGAGTGGAATGGAGTGGAATGTAAAGGAATGGAGTGGAGTGGAACGGATTGGATTAGAGTGGTATGGAATGGAATGGAATGGAATGGAATGGAATGTAGAGGAGTGGAGTGGAATGCAGTGGAATGCTTTCGAATGGAGTGGAGTGGAATGGAATGAAATGGAATGGAATGTAGCGGGCTTGAGTGAAATGGAGTGGAATGCAATGGAGTGGAATGGAGTGCAGTACAGTGGACGGAGGGCATTGCAGTGTAATGTAATGGAATGGAATGGATTGGAGTGGAATGGAATGCAGTGGAGAGGAGAGGATTGGAGAGGAATGGAGAGGAGTGTACTGGAATGGACTTGAGTGGACTGGGTGGAGTGGAATGGGATGGAATAGAGTGGAGTGGTTGAATGATGTGGAATGGAATTTAGTGGAGTGGAGTGGAATGGAATGGAGTAGAGTAGAGAGCAATGGAGTGGCGTGGAGTCAAATGGAGTTTAGTGGACTGGAATGGAGTGAAATCGAATGGAATGGAATTAAATGGAATGCAGTTGAATGGAGTGGAGTGGAGAGGAGTGGAATTGAGAGCAGTGGAATGGATTCGAATCGATTGGAGTGGAGTGCAATGGAATGGAATGGAGTGGAGTGGAGTTGATTGGACTGGAATAGAGTGGAATTGACTTGAATGGAGTGCATTGAAGGGGAGTGGAATGGAATGGAATGGAGTGGAGAGGAGTGGAATGGATTCAAAGGGAGTGGAGTAGAGAGTAATGGAATGGAATAGAATGGAGGGGAGGTGAGTTGATTGTACTGGAGTAGAATGGAATGGACTTGAATGGAGTGGAATAGAGTGGAGTGGAATGAGGTGGTATGGAGTGGAATGGAGTGGAGTGGAGTGGAGTGCAATGGAATGGAATTGAATGGAATGGAGTGGAGTGGAATTGAATGGAGCAGAATGCAAAGGAATGTAGTGGAGTGGAGCGGAGTGGAATGGAGTCTATTGGAATTGAGTGAAGTGGAGTGGAATGGAGTAGAGTGGAATGGAATGGAATGCAATGGAGTGGAATGGAATGGAATGCAAAGGAGAGGAGGGGAGTGGAATGCAGTTGAGTGGTGTGGAATGGAGTGGAATGAAATAGAGAGGAATAGAGTGGAGTGCCATGGATGGAGTGGAGTGGAATGGAAGGTAGTGGAGTGTATTGGAGTGGAATGGAGTGGAGTGGACTGGAATGGAGTGGAGTGGAATGGAATGGAGTGGAATGGACTGGAATGGAATGTAAAGGAGTGAACTGAAGGGATGTGGAGTGGAGTGGAATTACTCCATTCCAGTCCATTCCACTCCTTTCCACTCCACTCCACTCAATTCCACTGCATTCCCCTCCATTCCACTCCAGTCCTTTCCACTCCATTCCACCCCACTCCGCTCCATTCCATTTCATTTCATTCCATTCCACTCAATTCCACTCCACTCCATTCCACTCTATTCCACTCCATTCCACTCCATTAAATTCCACTACATTCCACTCCACTCCATTCCATTCCATTCTGCTTCACTCCACTCGACTCCATTCCATTGCACTCCATTCCACTCCACTCCATTCCATTTTATTCCTCTCCACTCCACTCCATTTCATTTCTCTCCACTCCAATCTTTTCCAATCCACTCCACTCAACTCCACTCCAACCCACTGCATTCCATTCAACGCTACTCCATTCCATTCAATTCTATTCCAATCCATTCTACTCCAATCCATTCCATTCCATTCCCCCTCAATCCATTCCTCTCCATTCCATTGCACTCCATTCCTCTCCAATCCATTCCATTCAACTCCATTCCTTTCCATTGATTCCATTGCGTTTCTTTCCATTCCACTCCATTCCGTTTTACTCAACTCCAGTCCATTCCACTCCACTCCACTACACCCCACTCCATTCCACTCAACTCTACTCCATTCCATTCCATTCCATTCCATTCCACTCCACTCCATTCCACTCCTTTCCACTCCATTGCAGGCCACTCCAATCCACTGCCCTCCATTGCATTCCACTCCACTATATTCCATTGCATTTCAATCCACTCCACTCCTTTTATTCCACTCCATTCCACGGAATTTCATTCCATTCCATTCCATTACTTTCCACTCCATTCCGTTCCACTCCAATCCATTCCTTTCCAGTCCACTCCACTCCACTCCTCCCCATTCCATTGCTTTCCACTCTACTCCATTACATTCCATTCCATTATACTCCGTTCCATTCCACTCCATTCCTCTCCACTCCATTCCAGTCCACTCCACTCCATTCCAGTTCACTGATGTTCACTGCACTGCATTCCTTTCCATTCCACTTCAATCCACTTCACTCTCCTCCATTGCACTCCTTTCCACTCCATTCCACTCCACTCCATTCCACTGCATTCAACTCCCTTCCACTCCATTCCAGTCCACTCCACTCCCCTCCACTCCCTTATATTCCCTTCCACTACATTCCACTGAACTCCATTTTATTTCAATCTGTTCCTATCCACTCCTTTCCATTCCACTCCACTCTACTCAACTCCACTCCACTCCATTCCATTCTATTCCAATCATTTCCACTCAATTCCACTCCACAACACTCCACTCGACTCCACTCAATTGGAGTCCACTCCATTCAATTCCATTCCATTCCATTCCATTTCACTCCACTCCAAGCGATTCCAATCCATTCAGCTCCATTCTACTCAACACCCCATTCCATTCCATTCCAATCCACTCCATTCCATTCCACTCCACTCCATTCCACTCCAGTAAACTCCATTCCACTCCGGTACACTCCACTGCACTCTATCTGATTCCATTCCACTGCACTCCACTCAATTCCATTCCAAACCATTCCACTCCATTCCACTCCACTCCACTCAATGCCATTCAGCTACGTTCCATTCCATTCGACACCTCTCCACTCCATTACAGTCCATTCCCTTCCAATCCACTCCACTCCCTTCCAAACCACTCCACTCCATTCCATTCCACTCCACCCCACTCCATTCCACTACACTCCGCTCGATTCCATTCCATTCCATTACACTCCACTCCACACCACTCCATTGCATTCCACTCTACTCCACTCCATTGCATTAAATTCCACTTCACTTCACTCCATTCCATTCCAATCCACTCAACTCCATTCCACTCCACTCCACTCCAATATATTCCTTTCCAGTGCACTCCACTCCACTCCATTCCTTTCCATTCCATTGCACTCCACTCCATTCCACTCCACTCCACTCCACTCCATTGAATTGAATTCCACTCCACTCCACTCTGTTCCGTTTATTTCCCCTCCATTCCTTTCAACTCCATTCCACTCCACTGCACTCCACTCAATTCCATTCCATTCCACTCCTCTCCACCTCACTCCACTCCATTCCATTCCATTCCACTCTTCTTCACTCGACTCCATTCCAATGCTCTCTATTGCATTCCTCCCCATTCCATTCCAGTCCACTCCATTCCACTCCAGTACACTCCATTCCACTCCATCCCATTCCATTCCAGTCCATTTCTTTCCACTCCACTCTGCTACACTCCATTCCATACCACGCCCCTGCACTCCACTCCACACCATTCCACTTCACACCATTCCACTCTTCTCCATTCCACTCCACTGCACTACACTGCACTTCACTCCATTCCACTCCACTACATTCCATTCCAGTCAATTCCATTCCACTCCAGTCCACTCCATTCCACTCCATTCCACTCCACTCCACTCCATTCCACTCCATTCCACTCCACTCCGCTCCTTTCCAATCCACTCCACTCCATTTCAATCCATTTCATTCAGTTCCATTCCACTCCATTCCACACCAATCCAATCCATTCCACTCCATTCCACTCCAATCCCTTCAACCCCATTACAGTCCATTCCACTGTATTTCAGTCCACTCCACTCCATTCCACTCCATTCCATTCCATTCCACTGCACTCCACTCCTTTCAATTAGAATCCATTCCACTCCGCTGTATTCCATTCCACTCCACTCCACTCCACTCCATTCCACTCCATTCCATTCCATTCCACTCCACTCCACTCCATTCAATTCTTCGCCATTCCACTCCATTCCTTTCCATTCCACTCTACTACACTCCATCCCAATCCAATCCACTACATTCTATTCCCCTCCACTTCATTCCAAAGATGTAGAATGAAGTTTATTGGAGTGATGTGAAGAGGAGTGGAGTCAGTGAAGTAGAATGGAATGGAGTGAATTGGATTGGAATGGATTGGAGTGGAGTGGAGTGGAGTGGCGCTGAGTGGAGTGGAGTGGAGTGCAGTGGGTACGAATGGAATGGAGTGGAAGCTGAGATTGTGCCAATGTGCTCCAGGCTGAGTGACAGAGTGAGATAATGTCGAAATAAAGGAATGGAAGACAATGTATTGGAGTGGAATGGATTGGAGTGGACTATAGTGGAGTGGAGTCAAATGGAGTGGTGTGGAATGAAGAGGAATGGAATCAGATGGAATGGAATGAAAAGAAGTGGAGTGGAGAGGAGTGGAGTGAACTGCAATGGAATGGAGGGGAATGGAAAGGAATGAAGTGGAGAAGAGTGTAATGGAGTGGAATGGAAACAGATATAATGGAATGTAGTGGAGTAGAGTGGAGTGTAAAAGAGCGGACTGCAATTGAATGCAAATGAATGAAATGGAATGGAATGGAATGCAAAGGAATGCAATGGAATTGAATTCAATGCAATGGAAAGTGACATGTAATGTGAGCTGAGATTTTGCCACTGCACTCCAGCCTCAGTGACACAGTGATATCCTGTTGAAGGAAAGGAGTGGGATGCAATGGAGTGAAATAAAATGGAATGGAATGGAATGGAGTGGAGTGGAGTGCAGTGGAGTGGATGGGAATAGAGTCGAATGGATGGGATAGAGAGGAATGGAATGGAGTGGAGTGCAGTGCAGTGGAGTGAAATAGTATTGAATGGAAAGGGATGGAATGGAATGCAATGGGGAGGTGAAAAGAAATGTGAGATGAGATTGTGCCACTGCATTCCAGCTTTGTTACAGATTGAGATCCTGTGGAAATAAAGGAATGGAATGGAATGGAGTGGAATAGAATGGAAAGGAGTGGAGTGGAGTGGAGTGGTTTGGAATGTAGTGGTGTGGAATGGAATGAAATGGAATTGAAAGGAAATGAATGGTATGGAATGGATTGGAGTGGAGAGGAGTACAGTGGATTGCAGTGGAGTGGAGTGGAATGGAGTGGAATGAAATGGAATTCAGTGGAATGGAGTAGAGTGGAATGGAAAGATATGGAGTGGAAGTGAATGGAGAGGAATGGAGGGTATTGGAGTGGAATGGAGTAGAGTGTGTCAGAATGGAGTGGAATGGATTGGAATGGAGAGGAATGTAATGTAATGGAATGGAATGGACTGAAGTGGAGTGGAGTGGAATGAACTGGAATGGAATGGTCAGGAGAGGAATGGAATGGAATATAATGGAATGGAATGAAATGGAGTGGAGTGGAAAGAACTGGAATGGAATGGATAGGAGAGGAATGGAAGGGAGTGGAATAGAATAGAGTGGAATGGAATGGAATGGCATGGAATGGAAGAGAGTGGAGTGGAATAGAGTGGAGTGGAGTGGAAAAGAGTTGAATGGAATGGAATGGAATGGAGAAGACTGGAATGGAGTGGACAGGAACGGAGTGGTGAGGAAAAGAATGGAATGGAAAGGAATGGAATGGAATGGAATGGACTGGAGTGAAGTGGAATGGAGTGGAGTGGAGTGGAATGTAGCAGAATGGAATGTAACGGAATGGAAAGGAATGGATTGATTGGAGTGGAACGGAGTGGATTGGAGTGCAGGGGACTGGAATGGAATGGAATGAAGTGGAGTGGAGAGGACTGTAAAGAAATGGAATGGAATGGAAAACGATGGAGAGGAAAGGAGTGGAGTGGAATGGAGTGCACTGGAAGGGAGTGGAATGGAGGAGAGTGGAATGGAACGGAGTTGGGTGGAGTGGAGTAGAAAGGAGGGTAGTGGAGTGCAGTGGAGTGATGTGGTGTGGAATTTAGTGGAAAGGAAAAGAATGGAGGGGAGGTTAATGAAATGGAGTGGATTGGAGTGAAGTGGAAGGCAATGGAATGGAATGGAGTGGAATGGAATGGAGTGGAGTTGAATGGAAAGGAGTGGAGTGGACTGGCGTGGATTTCATTGGAGTGAAGTGGAGTGGAGAGGAGTAGAGTAGAGTGGAATGGAGGGGAATGGACTGCAGTGGAGTGAAGTGGAGTGGAATGGATGGAGTGATGTGAAGGGGAATGGAGTTGAATGGACAGGAGTGGAGTGGAGTGGAATGGAATGGAGTGGAGTGGAGTGGAATGGAATGGAGTGGAGTGGAGGGGAAAGGAGTGGAATGGACTTGAGTGGAGTGGAGTGGAATGGAATGGACTTGAGTGGAGTGGAATGGAGAAAAAAGTAATTGATTGGATCAGAGTGGACTGGAGTGGAGTTGAATGGAGTGGAAAGGAATGGATTGGATCAGAGTGGACTGCAGTGGAGTGGAGTGGAGTTGAACTCAATAGAAGGAGTGGAATGGAATGGAATGGAGTGGAGTGGAATGAAACGGAACAGAATGGAGTTCAATGAAGTGGAGAGGAGTGGATTGGAATGGATTGGGGTGGACTGGAAAGGAGTGGAGCAGAGAGGAATGGACTGGAATAGAGTGTAATGGAATGGAGAGGAATGGTATCTAATGGAAAGGAGAGGAGTGGTATCTAATGGAAAGGAGAGGAGTGTAATGCCATGGAATGGAGTGGAGGGGAGTGGAATGGAGGGTAGTGCATTGGAAAGGAGTGGAATGGAATGGAAAGGTTTGGAGTGGAGTGGAGTGGAATCGAGTGGAATAGAGTTGAGTGCAATGGAGTGTAGTCTGGTGGAATGGAATGGAGTGGAATGGAATGGAGTTGAGTGCAGTGGAGTAGAGAGGAGTGGAATGGATAGGAAGGAATGGAATGGATTGGAGTGGAGTGGAATGGAATAGAATGGAGTAGAGTGGAAGGGAGTGCAATGAAATAGAGTGGAGTGGAGTGGATTGCAGTGCAATGGAATGGAATGGAGTGGAGTGGAGTGGGGTGGACTGGAATGGAGTGGAATGGAGTGGAATGGAATGTAGTGGAGTGGACAGGAAAGGTATGGAATGGAGTAGAGTAGAACGGAGTGGAGCAGAGTGGAATTGAGTGGAAAGGAATTGAGTAGAGTTAAATGGAATGGAGTAGAGTGGAGTGAAGTGGAGTGGAATGGAATGAAATAGAGTGGAATGGAATGGAGTGGAGTGAAACGGAGTGGAAAGGAATGGAGTGGAATTAAATGGAATGGAGTGGGGTGGAGTGGAGTAGAGAGAAATGGTGTGCAGTGGAATGGATAGGAAAGAAATAGAGTGGAGTGCAGTTGAATAGAATTTTATGCAGCGGAGTGCAGTGGAATTGAGTGGAGAGGAATGGAGTGGAGTGGAGTGGAATAGCATGGACTGGAGTGAAGTGAAACGGAGAAGAAAAGAATGGAGTGGAATTAAATGGAATGGAGTGGAGTGGAATGGAATGGAGTGGAGTGGAATGGAATGGTGTGGAGCAGAATGGATTCAAAAGGAAGGGAGTGGAGTGCAGTTGAATGGAATGGAATGCAGTGGAATGGAGTGGAGTGGAGTGGAATTGAATGGAGTGGAGTGGAAAGGCATGGACTGGAGTGGAGTGAAATGTAGTGGAATGGAATGGAGTGGAATTGAGTGGAGTGGAGTGGCATGGAGTGGAGTGGGGTGGAATGGAGTAGAGTCGAAAGCAATGGAATGGAGTGGAAAGGAGTGGAACGGAATGCATTTGAGAGGAGCAGAAGGGAGTGGAGTGGAGTACAATGGAGTGAATTGAA
This sequence comes from Pongo pygmaeus, assembly GCF_028885625.2. Classification (NCBI taxonomy): domain Eukaryota; kingdom Metazoa; phylum Chordata; class Mammalia; order Primates; family Hominidae; genus Pongo; species Pongo pygmaeus. The sequence goes on from NC_072385.2 coordinate 7,498,962, forward strand.
ATGGAATGGAAGAGAATGGAGTGGAGTCGGGTGGAGTGGTGTGGAGTGGAGTGGAATGGAGTGGAGTGGAGTGGAATACAGTTGAATGTAATGTAATGAAATGGAATGGAGTGGAGTGGAATGGAGTAGAGTGGAAAGGAATGGAATGGAGTGTAATGGAATGGATTGGAATGGAATGGAATGGAATGGATTGGAGACGAGCGGAATGGAGTGAAGTGGAATGTAGTGGAGTTGAATGTAATTGAATGGAAAGGAATGGAATGGGGTGGAGTGGATTGTAGTGGAGTGGAATGGAGTGGAGTGGAGTGCAGGGGACTGGAATGGAATGGAGTTGGGTGGAGTGGAGTGGACAGGAATGAAATAGAAAGGAATTGACAGGTATGGAGGGGAAAGGAGTGGAGTGGAATGAAATGTACTGGAAGGGAACGGAAAGGAGGTGGGTGGAATGGAACGGGTTGGGGTGGAGTGGAGTGGAGTTTAATGGAGTGGAAAGGAGTGGAGTGGAGTGAAATGGAATGTAGTGGATTGGAGTGGAATGGAAAGGAATGGAACATAGTGGTATGGAATGGAGAGGATTGTAATGGAGTGCAATGGAATGGAGCGAAGTGGAGCCTAAAGGAATGGAATGGAGAGTAGTGGATCCTAAAGGAATGGAATGGAACGGAGTGGAATGGAGTTGAATGGAATGGAGTGGAGTGGAGTGTATAAGAGTAGAGTAGAGTGCAGTGGATTGGAATTGAATGGAATCGAGTGGAGTAGAATGCATTGGAATGGACTAGAGTGGAGTGGAGTGAAGAGGAGTGGAGAGGAATGGAGTGGAGTGGAATGGAAACGAATGGAATGGAGTGGAGTGGAATGGAGTGGAGAGGAATGGAGTAGAGTGGAATGGAATGGAAAGGAGTGGAAAGGAATGGAGAAGAGTAGAGTGGAATGGGGTGGAGTGGAATGGAGTAGAGTGGAAAGGAATGTAATGGAGTGGAGTAGAATGGATTGGAACGGAATGGAATGGACTGGAGTGGAGTGGAATGGAGTGGATTGGAATGGAGTGGAGTGGAGTGGAATCGAATAGAGTGGAATGCAGTGGACTGGAGTGAGGTGGAATGGAATGGAATGCAATGCAGCGGAGTGGAGTGGAATAGAGTGGAGTCGAATTGACTGTAGTGGAATGCAGTGGAGTGGAGACGAATGGAATGGAAAGGAGTGGAGTGGAATGGAATGGAATGGAATGGAGTAGAATGGAGTGGAGTGGATGGAGTGGAGTGCAGTGGAATGGAAACGAATGGAATGGAATGGAGTGAAATGGAATGGAGTGGAAAGGAATGTAGTGGAATGGAATGGAATGCAGTGGAGTGGAGAAGAAAGGAATGGAATGGAATAGAGTTGAACGGAAAGTAATGTAACAGAATGGAATGGAGTGGAGTTGAATAAAGTGGAGTGTAGTGGAAAGGATTGGAATGGATTGGAAAGGAATGGAATGGAAAGAAGTAGAGTGGATGGGAATGGTGTGGAGTGGAGTGGAATGGAATGGAATGGAGTGGAGTGGAATTGATTGGAATGGAATGGAGTGGAATTCAATTGAATGGAATGGAGTGGAGTGGAATGGATTGGAATGGAATGGAGTGGAATTCAATTGAATGGAATGGAGTGGAGTGGAGCGGATTGGGATGGAATTGAGTGGAATTCAATCGAATGGAGTGGAGTGGAATGGAATTGAGTAGAATGGAGTGGAATTCAATCGAATGGAATGGAGTGGAGTGGAATGGATTGGGATGGAATGGAATGGAATTGAATCGAATGGAGTGGAGTGGAATGGAATGGAGCAGAGTGGAATGCATTGGAATCTAAAGGACTGGAGTGTATTGGAATGGAATGGAATGGAGTGGACTGGAGTGCACTGGAATGCAGTGGAATTGAGTGGAATGGAGTGGAATTGAGTGGAGTTGAATGGAGGGGAATGGAGTGGAATGGAACGTAACGGAATGGAGTAGAGTGGAATGGATTGGCATGGAATGAATTGGAGTGCAGTGGAATGAAATGGAATGAAATGAAGTGGAGTTGAGTGGATTGGACTAGACTGAAGTGCACCAGTGTGGAATTGAGTGGAAAGGAATTGAGTGTAACGGAATAGAGTAAAATGGAATGGAGTTGTTGGAGAGGAATGGAATGGAGAGAAGTGGAAATGAGAGGAGCGTATTGGAATGGAATTGAGTGGAGTGGTGTGGAAAGGAATGCAACGGACAGGAATGGAATGTAGTGGAATGGAATGGAATGGGATGGAGTAGACTCGAACGGAATTGAGTGGGGTGGATTGGAGTGGAGTTGAGTGGAAAGAAGTGGAGTGGAGTGGTATGTAATGTAGTGGAGTGGAGTGGTATGTAATGTAGTGGAGTGGAGTGGAATGGAATGGAATGGAATGCAGTCAAGTGGAATGGAATGGTCTGAGGGGAGTGGAGTGGATTGGAGTGTGATGGATTGGAATAGAATGGAATGTAGTGGATTGGAATGGAACGGAGTGGAGTGGTATGGAATGGAGTTGAGTGGACTGGAGTGTAGCGGATTAGAATGGAGTGGAGTGGAAAGGAATGGAGTTAAATGGAAAGGAATGGAATGTAGTGTAGTGGAATGGAGTGGAGTGGAATAGTGTAGAGTGGAATGGAATGGAATTGAGTAGAGTGGAAAGGAATGTAGTGGATTGGAGTGGAGAATAATGTAGTGGAGTGGACTGGAATGGAGTGGAGTGGAATGAAAAGAAGTGGACAGTAATGGAATGTAATGGAGTGGAGTGGCATAGAATGGAGTGGAGTGGAGTTGAAAGGACGGAAAGGAATGGAATGGAAGAGAGTGGAGTGGAGTGGAATGGACAGGAATGAAATGGATTAGAGTGTAGTGGAGTGGAATGGAATGGAATGGAATGGAAAGGAATGGAGGGAAAAGGAGTGCAAAAGAATGCAGTGGAATGGAGTGGAGTGGATTGGTTGGAGTGGATTGCAGTGGAATGGAATGGAATGGAATGGACTGGAGTGGACTGGAATGGAGTGGATTGGATTGGAATGTAATGTAGTGGAGTGTGTTGGAGTGTAGCGGAATGGAGTGGAGTGGAGTGGAATGGAGTGCAGTGGAATGGAATGGATTGAAATGGAATGGAATGGAGTGGAGTGGAGTGTAATGAAGTTGAAAGAAATGGAGTGGAGTGCAGTGGAATGGAGCAGAATGGAATGGAGTCGAATTAAATGCAATGGAGTGGAGTGGAGTGAAATGGAGCAGAATGGAATGGTGAGGAATTAAATGGAACGGAGTGGAGATGACTGGAGTGGAATGGAAAGAAGTGGAGTGGAATGGATTGGAATGAAATGGATTGGAGTGCAGTGGAAAGGAACGGAATGGAGTGGAGTAGAGGGGAGTGGAGTGGAGTACAGTGGAATGAAAAAGAATGGAGTGGAGTGGAATTGAATGAAACGGAATGGAATGGAGCAGAGTGGAGTGGAATGGAGAGGGGTGGATTGCAGTGGAGAAGAGTGGAGTGGAAAGGAGTGGAGTGGAGTGGAATGGAATGGAATGGAGTGGAGTAGAATGGAATGGAATGGAGTGGAATGGAATGGGTTGGAACGGAATGGAGTGGAGTGGAATGGAATGCAATGGAATGGAGTGGAACGGAGTGGAGTGGAGTGGAGTGGATGGGGTGGAATGCAGCGGAATTGAATGGAATGAATTGGAGTGGAGTGGAAAGGAATGGAGTGGAGTGGACTGGAAGGTATTGGAGTGGAGTAGAGTGGAATGGTGTGGAGAGGACTGCAATGGAGTGGAGTGGATTGGAAGGGAGTGGAATGGAATGGAGTGGAATTAAACGTAATGGAGTGGAGTTGAGTGGAGTGGATTTTAATGGATTGAAATCGAATGGAGTTTAGTGCAGTGGAGTGGAATGGAGTGCAGTGGATTGGAGTGGGTGGAGTGAAGTGCAGTGGAATAGAATGGAATGGATTGGAATACAGTGGAATGGAATGGAGTGGAGTGGAATGGAATGTAGTGGAGTGGACAGCAGTGGATTGATGTGGAGTGGACTGCAATGGAGTGGAGTGGATTGCAATGGAGTGGAATGGAAGGTAGAGGAATTAAACGGAATGGAGTGGAGCTGAGTGGTGTGGAGTGGAGTGGAATGGAGTGGAGTAGAGTGGAATGGAATGCAGTGGAGTGGAATAGAAAGGAATGGAAAGGAATAGAGTTGCGTGGAGTGGAATGGAGTATAATGGAAAGGAATGGAACGGAATAGAGTGGAATGGAATGGAGTGGGGTGTAGAGTAGTGGAATGGGGAGAAGTGGAAATGAGTGGATTGAAATGCAATGGAGTGGAGTGGAGTGGAACGTAATGGAATTGAGTGGAATGGAGTGGAATGGAATGCAGTGGAAAGGAATGGACGGGAGTGGAATAGAGACCAATGAAATGGAGTGGAGTGGAGTGGAGTGGAGTGGAGGGCAGTGGAATGGAATGGAATGGAATGGCGTGGAGTGGAATGGAATGGAGTGAAGTGAAAGGGAATGGACTGGAATGGAATGTAGGGAGTGGAATGCCTTGGAGTCGAATGGAAAGGAATGGAATGGAGTGCAGTGGAATGGAGTGAAATGGAATGGAGTAGAGTGGAAAGGAATGGAATGGAGAGGAGTAGAATGGAGTGGAATGGAATGGCGTGCAACATAGTGCAGTGGAGTCGACAGAATGGAATGAAGTGCAATGGAATGGAATGGAAAGGAGTGGAGTGGAATGGAATGGAGAGGAATGGAATGCCATGTAGCGGAGTGGAGTGGAGTGTAATGAAGTGTAGTAGACTGGAATGGATTTGAGTGGAGTGGAATGGAGTGGAATGGAATGGAATGGAATGTACTGATGTGGAGTGGAGAGGAGTGGATTTGAGTCGAGGCGAGTGGAAAGTATTGGAATGGAATGAAATGGAATAGAATGGTGCGGAGTGGAATGGAGTTTAGTTGAGAGGAATGGAATGGAATGGAGTTTAGGGGAATGGAATGGAGTATAGTGAAATGGAATGGAATGGAGTAGAGTGGAATGGAATGGAGTAGAGTGGAATGGAATGGAATGGAGTGGAATGAAATGGAATCGAATGGAGTGGAGTGGAGAGGAATGGAGTGGAATGGTTTGGAATGGAGTAGACTGGAGTGGAATGCAATGAAATGGAGTAGAAGGGAATGGAGTTGAGTGGACTTGAATGGAGTGGACTGCAGTAGAATGGAATGTAATGGAATGGATTGGAGTGGAATTGAATGGAGTGGAGTGAAATGAAATGGAGTTGAGTGGAGTGGAGTGGAGAGGAAGGAGTGGATTGCAGAGGAATGGAATGGAAAAGAATGGAATGGAGTGGAGTGGAATGGAATGGAATGGAGTAGAAGGGAACGGAGTTGAGTAGACTGGAGTGGAGTGGAGTGCAGTAGAATGGCATGTAATGGAATGGATTGGAGTGGAAAGGAATGGAGTGGAGTGAAATGCAACGGAGTTGAGTGGAGTGGAGTGGAGAGGATGGAGTGGATTGCAGAGGAATGGAATGGAAAGAATGAAATGTAGTGGAGTGGAATGGAATGAGATACAGTGGAATGTAATGTATTGGAGTGTAGTGTAGTGGACTGGAATGGAGTGGAGTGGATTCGAATGGAGTGGAGTGGAATGGAATGGAGTGGAATGGAATGGAATGGAGTGGAGTGGAATGGATTGGATCAGATTGGAATGGAATGGAGTGGAGTGGGAGGGAATGGAGTTGAGTGGAGTGAAGTGGACTGTACTGCAGTGGAATGGAATGGAATGGATTGGAGTGGAATGGAATGGAGTGGAGTGAAATGCAATTGAGTTGAGTGAAGTGGCGAGGAGAGGATGGAGTGGATTGCAGTGGAACGGAATGGAATGGAATGGAGTGGAGTGGAATGGAATGGAATGGAATGCAATGGAATGGAATGTATTGGAGTTTAGTGGAGTGGACTGGAATGGAGTGGAGTGGAATGGAATGTTGTGGAATGGAATGGAATGGAATGGAGAGGAGTGGAGTGGAATGGAATGGAGTGAAGTGGAAGCGAACGGAGTTGAGTGGAGTGTAGTGCAGTGGAGTGGAATGGAATGGAAAGGAGTGGAGTGGAGTGGAATGAATTGGAGTGGTGTGGAATGGATTGGCATGGAATATAATCGAATGGAAAGGAGTGGAGGGGAGTGGATTGGACTACAGTGGAATGTATTGGAGTGTAGTGGAGTGCAATGGAGTGGAGTGGAGTGGACTCGAATGGAGTGGAGTGGAATGGAATGGAGTGGAATGGAATGGAATGGAGTGCAGAAGAATGAGGTGGAGTGGAATGGAATGGAGTGGAATTTAATAGCGTGGATTAAATGGAATGGAGACGAATGGAGAGGAGTGGAGTGGAATGTAACGGAACAGAGTGGAATGGATTGGAATCGAGCGGAATGGAAAGAAGTAGAGTGGAATGGAGTGGAATGCAGTGAAGTGGAATGGAGTGGAAAGGAATGGATTGGAATGGAGTAGAGTGGAAAGGAATGGAGTTGGTGGAGAGGAATGGAATGTAGAGAAGTGGAAATGAGAGGAGTGGATTGGAATGGAATGCAGTGTTGTGGAGTTTAAAGCAATGCAACGGACTGGAATGGAATGGAATGGAATGTAGTGGAATGGAATGGAATGAGATGGAGTAGACTCGAATGTTATTGAATGGGGTGGAGTGGAGTGGACTGGAAAGGAGTGGATTGGAGTGGAATGGAATGCAGTAGAGTGGACAAGAATGGAATGGAGTGGAGTGGAATGGAACGGAATGTAGTGGAATGGAATGGAGTGGAGTCAAATGTTCTGCAATGCAATGGATTGGAGTGGAGTAGAGTGGATTGGGGTGCGATGGATTTTAATGGAATGGAATGTAGTGGATTGGAAAGGAATGGAGTGGAGTGGAACGGAATGGAATGGTGTGGAATGGAATGGAGTTGAGTGGAGTGGAGTGGAGTGGAATGGAATGGAATGGGGTGGAGTGGAATGGAGTGGAATGGAACGGAGTGGAATGGAACGGAGTGGAATGGAGTGGAGTGGAGTGGATGGAATGGAGTGCAGTGGAATGGAATGCAATGGAGTGCAGTGGAATTAAAGGAGTGGGGTGGAATGGAATGTAGTAAAGTGGAATGGAGTGGAATTGAGTGGAGCGGAATGGAATGGAGTCGAGTTGAGTGGAGCGGACTGGAATGCAGTGGAGTGGATTTAGTGGACTGAAATGGAGTGGAGTGGAATGAAATGAAGTGGAATGGAAAGGAATGTAATGTAATGGAGTGTAATGGAGTGGAATGGAGAGGAGTGTAGTGGAAAGGATTGGAAATGAATGGAATGGAATGTAGTGGAGGTGAGTGGAATGGAGTGTCATGGATTGGAACGGAGTGAAGAGGGATGGAATGGAATGGAATAAAATCGAGTAAAGTGGACGGGAATGGAGTGGAGTGGAATGAAGTGTAGTGTAGTGTAATGGAATGGAATGGAGTGGATCGGAAGGGAGTGGAAAGGAGTGGAGCGGAATGGAGGGAAGTGGAATAGAGGGTAGTGGAGTGTATGGACTGGAGTGCAGAGGAATGGAATGGAATGGAGTGGAGTGGAATGGAATGGCTTAGAGTGGAATATAATATAGCGGTGTGCAGTGGAGTGGAGTGGAAGGGAGTGGAGTGGACTGGATTGGATTGGATTGGAGTGGAATGCAGAGAAATGGAATGGCATGGATAGGAATGGAGTGGAGTGGACTGGAATGGAGAGGAGTGGATTGGAGTGGACTTGAGTGGGACAGAATGGAAAGGAGTGGAGTGGAATGGATTGGAGTGGAGTGGAATGCAGTGGAATGGAATGAAGTGGAATTAATTGGAATGGAATGCAGTGGAGTGGAGTGGAATGGAAAGGAGTGGAGTAGAATGGATTGTAGAGGAATGGATTGGAGTTGAATGGAATGGAATGGAAAGGAGTTGAATTGAATTGATTGCTGTGGAGTGGAGTGGAGTGGAATGGAATTGAGTGGAATGGAATGGATTGGAATGGAATGGAGTGGAGTGCAGTGGAATGGAATGGAATGGAGTGGAGTGGAGTGGATTGGAGTGGAATGGAATGTAATGGAGTGGAGTGGAGTAGTATGTAATGGAATGGAATGGAACTGATTGGAGTGGATTGCAGTGGGGTGGATTGGAGTGAAGCGGAGTGGAGTGGAAATGGCTGAAGTGGAGTGCAATGGAATGGAGTGGAATGGTTTGGACTGGAGTAGATGGAGTGGAGTGCAGAGGAAGGGAATGGAATTGGAATGGAGTGGAGTGGAATGGAATGGAGTGCAGTGGAATGGTGTGGAGTTCACAGGCATGGAATGGAATGGAGTGGAGAGGAATGGAGTGGAATGGAGTGGCATGGAGTGGAATGTAATGTAGTGGAATTAAATGGAATGGAATACAGTGGAGTGAACTGGAATGGAAAGGATTGGAGTGGAGTTGACTGGATTGGAATTGAACGGAATGGAATTAAATGGAATGGAGAGGAGTGGAGTGGAATTGAATGGAGTGGAATGGAATGCGATGGAATGGAATGGATTGGAATGGAATAGAGTGGATTGCCCTGGAATGGAATGGAATGGAGAGGAGTGGAATAGAGTGGAGTGGAGTGGAATGGAATGGAATGGATTGGAGAGGAGAAGAGTGCAGTGGAAAGGACTTTAATGGAATGGAGAGGAGTGGAATGTAATGGAGTGTAGTGAAATGGAATGTAGTGGAGTGCAATGGATTGTAGTGGACTGGAATGGAACGGAGTGGAATGGAGTAGAATGGATTGTAATGGAGTGGAGTGGAGTGGAATGGAATGGAATAGAATGGAGTGTAGTGTAGTGGAATGGAATGGAATAGAATGGAGTGTAGTGGAGTGGAATGGAGTAGAGTGGAATGGAGTGGATGGGAGTGGAAAGGAATGGATTGGAGTGGAGTGAAATGGAGTGGAGTTGACTGGAAAGCAGTGGAGTGGAGTGGAATGGAATGGAATAGAATGGAGCATAGTGGAGTGGAATGGAGTAGAGTGGAATGGAGTGGACGGGAGTGGAAATGAATGGATTGGAGTGGAGTGAAATGTAGTGGAGTTGACTGGAATGGAGTGGAGTGGAGTGGAATGGAGTGGAGTGAACTGGAGTGGATTGGAGTGGAATGGAATGGAGTCGAATGGAATGGAATGGAGTGTAGTGGAGAAGAATTGTGTGGAGTGCAATGCAATGAAGTGGAGTGGAATGGAATGGAGTGGAGTGAAGTAGAATGGAGTGGAGTGGACTGGAATGGAGTGGAGTGGAGTGGAATGGAGTGGAATGGAATGGAGTTGAATTAAACGGAATGAAGTGGAGTGGCGTGGAGAAGAATGGAATGGAGTGGACTTCAATCGGTTGGAATCGAATGGAGTGGAGTGCATTGGAGTGGAAGGAAGTGGAGTAGATTAGAAAGGAAAGGAATGGAGTGGAATGGAATGGAAAAGAGTGGAGTGTAGTGGAGTAGAGTGGCATGGAGTGGAATGGAAAAGAATTGAACAAAGTAGAGTGGAATGTAATGGAGTGTGGTGGAGAGGAGTGGAATGGAGAGAACTGGAAATGAGGGGAGTGTATGGGAATGGAATGGAGTGGAGTGGAATGGAATGGAATGGAATGGAGTGGAATGGAATGTCATGGAGTGGAGTGGAATGGAATGGAATGCAATGGAGTGGAATGGAATGGAGTGGAATGGAATGGAGTGCAACAGACTGGAGTGGATTGTAGTGGAGTGGAGTGCAGTGCAGTGCAGTGGAATGGAATTGAAACAATGGAGGGGACTGGAATGGAATGGAGTGGAGTGGAATGGAATGGAGTTTAGTGGAGTGGAGAGGAGTGGAGTGGGCTGGACTGGAGCGGAGTGGAATGGAAGGGAGAGGAATGGAAAGGATTGGAATGGAGTGGAGTGTAATGGACTACAGTGGAATGGAGTAGAGGGGAACGGAATGCAATGGAGTGGATTGGAATGGAATAGAATGGAACAGAGTGGAGTGGAGTGTAATGGAGTGGAATGGTTTGGAATGGAGTGGTGAGGAGTGGAAAAGAATGGAACTGAATGGAACGGAGTGGAAGACAATGGAGTAGAGGTGAATGGAATGGAATGCAGTGGAATGGAATGGAAGGGAGTGGAGAGGAGTGGAATGGAATGGAATGGAAAGGAGCGGAGTAGCGTAGAAAGGAGTAGAGTGGAATGCAGTGAAGTAGAGAGGAATGGAATGGAATGGAGTGGAGTGGAATGGAGTGGACCGGAATGGAGTGGAGTGGAGTTGATGGAGCGAAGTGCAGTGGAATGGAATGGATTGGAGTGGAGTGGAGTGGAATGGAATGGAGAGGAGTGGAATGGAATGGACTGGAGTGGAGTGGAGTGGAAGAGAATGGAGTGGAGTGAACTGGAATGGAGTGGAGTGGAAAAGAATGGAGTGGAGTGGACTGGAATGGAGTGTATTGGAATGGAATGAGGTGGAATGCAATGGAATTTAATGGAACGGAGTGGAGTGGAGTGGAATGGAGTGAAGTGGAGTGGAAAAGATTAGAATGGAATGTAACAGAATGGTTTGGATTGCAGTGGGATGGGGTGGAATGGATGGATTGGAATGGAGTGGACTGAAGTTGACTGGAACGGAATGGAATGGAGTGGAGTGGAGTGGAATGGAGGAGAATGGAGTGGAGTGGAGTGTAGTGGAATGGAATGGAATGGAGTGGAGTCGAATGCAGTGGAAAGGAGTGCAGTTGAATGGAGTGGAGTGGATTTGATGGGGTGGATTGCAGTCGAATGCAATGGAATGGGATTTAGGGGATTGGAATGTAATGCAGTGGAGTGCAGTGAAGTGGAAGGGAAAAGAGTGGACTGAAATGGAGTGGAGTGGAAAGGATTGGAATGGAATGGAGTCGAGTGGAGTGCAATGGAGTGGAACGGAATGGAGTGGATTGGTGTGGAGTGGAGTGGAGTGCAGTGGAATGGAATGGAGTGGATTGGAGTGGAGTGGAGTGCAGTGGAATGGAATTGATTGGAATGGAGGGGAGTTGAATGGAATGGAGTGGACGGGAATGGAATGGAGTTTGATGGATTGGATTGGACTGGAATGGAGAGGAATGGAATGGAATGGAGTGGAAATGAAGGATTGGAATGGAGTGAAGTGGAATGCAGTACAGTGGAATGGAGTAGAGTGGAATGGAACGCAATATAGTGGACTGTAATGGAATAGAATGGAATAGAGTGGAGTGTAGTGGAATGGAGTGGAATGGATTAGAATGGAGTGGAGTGGAATAGAATGGAAATGAATGGAGTGGAGAGGAGTGCAATGGAGTAGAGGTTAATGGAATGGAATGGAGTGCAGTGGGATGGAATGGAAGAGAATGGAGTAGTGTGGAATGGAATGGACTGGAAAGGAGTGGAGTGGAGTGGAATGGAGTGGAGTGGAATGCAGAGAAGTGGAGAGGAATGGAATGGAATGAAGTGCAGTGGAATGGAGTTGAATGGAATGGAGTGGAATGGATTGGAGTGGAGTCAATGGAGTGAAGTACAGTGGAATGGAATAGAGGGGAGGGGAGAGGAATGGAATGGAGTGGAGAGGAATGGAATGTAGTGGAGTGATGTGGAGTGGAGTAGAATGGAGTGGAGTGGACTGGAAGGGAGTGGAGTGGAATGGAATGAAGTTGAATGTAATGGAATTTAATGGAGTGGAGTGGAGTGGAGAGGAATGGAGTGATGTGGAGTGGAAAAGATGGGAATGCAATGGAAAGGAATGGAGTGGATTGGAGTGGAATGGGGTGGAATGGATTGGAATGGAATGGAGTGGAGTGTAGTGGAATGGAGTAGAATGGAATGGAGTGGAGTGTAGTGGAATGGAATGGAATGGAGTGGAGTCGAATGGAGTGGAGAGGAATGTAGTTGAATGGAGTGGAGTTTAATGGATGTAGTTGATTGCAGTCGAATGGAATGGAATGGAATTTAGTGGATTGGAATGTAATGCAGTGCAGTGGAGTGAAGAAGTATGGACTGGAGTGGAGTGCAATGGAGTGGAGTGGAATGTAATGGAGTGGAAGGGATTGTAATGGAAAGGAGTGAAGTGGAGTGCAATGGAGTGGAATGGAATGGAGTGGAGAGGAGTGGAATGGAGTAGAATGGAATGCAGTGGAATTAAATGGAATGGAGTGGAGTGGTGTGCCGTGTAATGGAAAGGAGTGGAGTGGAATGGATCAGAATGGAATGGACTGGAATGTACTGGAATGGAATGGAATGAGTGGAGTACAGTGGAGTGGAGTTGAGCATAGCAGAATTGAATGGAATGGAGTGGAGTGGAATGGAATGGAATGGAAAGGAATGGAGCGGAGTGGAGTGGCAAGGAGTGGGGAGGATTGCAGTGGAGAGGAGTGGAGTGGAAAGGAGTGGAGTGGAGTGGAATGGAATGGTATGGATTAGAGTGGAATGGAATGGAATGGAGTGGAATGGAATGGAATGGAGTGGAGTGGAATGGAATGGAATGGAATGGAATGGAATGGAATGGAATGGAATGGAATGGAATGGAGTGGAGTGGAATGGAATGGAATGGAATGTAGTGTAATGAAATGGAGTGGAGAGGAATGGAGTGCAATGGAATGGAGTGGAGTGGAGTGGAGCAGAATGGATTGAAATCGAGTGAAGTGGAATGGATGGATTCGAATGGAGTGTAGTGGAGTGGTATGGAGTGGAGTGCAGTGGAATGGAATGGATTGGAGTGGAGTGGGATGGAATGGAATGGAGTGTAGTGGAGTGGAATGAAGTGGAATGGAATGGAATGTATTGGAGTGGAGTGGAGTGGAATGAATGGAGTAGACTGGAGTAGAAAGCATTGGAATGGAATGGAAAGGAATGGAGTGGATTGAAGTGGAAAGGAGTTTAGAAGAGGGGAATAGAATGGATTGGAGTGCAGCAAAATGAAATGGAGTAGAGTGAAATGGAATGGAATGGAATGGAATGGAATGGAATGGAAAGCAGTGGAGTGGAGTGGATTGGAGTGGAATTGTTTGTAATGGTGTGGATTGGAGTGGAATGGAAGGGAGTGGAGTGGAAGGGAATGGAGTTGAGTGGAGTGGAGTGCAGTTTAATGGAATGGCATGAAGTGGAGTGGAGTGGAATGGAATGGAGTGGAGTGGAATGGAGTGGAGTTGAGTGGAGTGGAGTGGATGGAGTGGACTTCAGTGGAGTGGAATGGAATGGAGTGGAGTGGAATGGCACGGAATGGAGTGGAATGTTATGTACTGAGTGGAGTGGAGTGGATTGGAACGGAGTGGAGTGGACACGAATGGAGTGGAGTGAAATGGAATGCAGTGGAAAGGAATGGAATTGAATGGAGTGGAATGGAATGGAGAGTAATGGAGTGGAGTGGACTGGAATGGAGTAAAATGGAAAGGAATGGAATTAAAAGGAACGGTGTGGAACAGAGTGGAGGGGAATGGAATGGATTAGAGTCGAATGGATTAGAATATAATGGAGTGGAGTGCAGTGGAAAGGAATATAATGTAATGGAGAGGACTGGAGTGGAGTATAGTGGAATGGAATGGAATGCAATGGAGTAGAATGGAATCGAGTGGAGTGGAATGGAAAGGAATGGAATAGAGCAGAGTGGAGTGGAATGGAGTGGGGTGGACAGGAGGGGAGAGGAGTGGAGTTGAAAGGAGTGGAGTGGAGTGACACGGAAGAGAATGGAGTGTAATGGATCGGAACGGAGAGGAATGGAATGGAATGGAATGTAGTGGAATGGAATGGTGTGGAGTGGAATGGAATGGGGAATCATGGAATGGAGTGGAGGTGAATGGAATGGAGTGGAAAGTAATGGAGTGACATTAAATGCATTGGAGGAGAGTGGATTGGATCAGAATGGAATGAAATGGAGAGGAGTAAACTGGAATGGTTTGTGGTGGATTGGAGTGGAGAGGAGTGGAGTGGAAAGGAAAGGGATGGAGTGGAATGGAAAGGAGTGGAGTGTAATGGAATGGAATGGAGGGGAATGGAATGGAATGACATGTAGTGTAATGGAACTTATTGGAGTGGAATGGAATGGAGTTGAGTGGAATGGAATGGAGTGCAAAGGAGTGGAATGGAATGGAGTGGAGTGGAATTGAGTAGAGAGGAATGGAATGGAATGTAATGGAGTGGAATGGAATGGAATGCAATGGAGAGGACTGGAGTGGAATGGAGTGGAGCAGAGTGGTATGGAGTGGAATGGAGTGAAATGGAACGGAATGGAATGTAGAGGAGTGGAGTGGAATGCAGTGGAATGGTTTGGAATGGAGTGGAGTGTAGTAGAATGGAATGGAATGGAATGGAGCAGATTGCAGTGGAATAGAATAGAGTGGAATGGAGTGGAGTGTAGTGGTTGGAGCGGAGTGTTGTGGAATGGAATGGAGTGGAGTGGAGTGGAATTTAGTGGGGTGGACTAGAATGGAGTGGAGTGGAGTAGAACGGAGTGGAATGGAAGGGAATGGAATGGACTTTAGTGTAGTGGAATGGAGTGGAGTGTAATGGAGTAGAGTAGAGTGGAATGGAAAGGAATGCAGTGGAATTGAGTGGTGTGGAGTGGAGTGGAGTGGTGTGTAGTGGAATGGAATGAATTGGAATTCATTGGAGTGGAATGTAATGGAGTGGAATGGAATGGAGTGGAGTGGAATGAAATAGAATGGAGTGGAGTGGAATGGAGTGGAATAGAATGGAGTGAAATGGAGTGGAGTGGAGTGGAGCACATAGAGTGGAGTGCAGTGGAATGGAATGGAATGGATTGGAGTGGAGTGGAATGGAATGCAGTGGTGTGGAATGGAATGCATTGGAGTGGAGTGGAGTGGAATGGTGTGGAGTTGACTGGAATGGAGAGGAGTGAAGTGGAATGGAGTAGAATGGAAAGGTGTGGAATTAAACGGAATAGAATTGAGTGGAGTGGAGTGGAGAGGAATGGAATGAAGTGAACTTTAAGGGATTGGAATCGAATAGAGTGGAGTGAAATGGAGTGGACACGAGTGGAATTGGATGGAGTGGAGTGGAATGAAAAAGAGTGGAATGGAATGGAGTGGAGTGGATTTGAAAGGAGCGGAATGGAAAGGAATGGAAAAGAGTAGAGTGGAATGGAATGGAGTTTGGTTGAGAGGAGTAGAATGAAGAGACGGGGAAATGAGTGGAGTGGATTGAAATGGAATGGAATAGAGTGGATTATAATGTAATGGAAGGGAGTGGAATGGAACCGAAAGGAATGTAGTGGAATGAAAAGGAGTGGAGTGGAATGCAGTGCAATGGAATGGGGTGGACTGGAGTATAGTGGAGGGGAGTGCAGTGGAATGGAATGGAACGGAATGGAGGGGAGTGGAATGGAATGGAGTGGAGTGCAATGGAATGTGGTGGAATGGAATGTAGTTTAGTGGAATGAAATGTAGTGGAATGGAAAGGAATGGAAGGGAGTGGAGAAGAATGGAGTGGAGTGGAATGGAGAAGAGTGGAATGGAATGGAATGGTGACGAGTGGAATGCAGTGGAATGGAATGGGGTGCAATAGAGTGGAGTGTAGTTGTTGGAGTGGGATGAAGTGGAATGAAATGGAATGGAGTGGGGTGGAATGGAATGCAGTGGAGTAGAATGGAACGTAGTAGAGTGCAGTGGAGTGGAATGGAATGAAGTGGATCGGACTGGAATGGAGTTGAGTGGAGTGGAATGGAGTGGAATGGAATGGAATGTAAAGGAGTGGAGTAGAGTGGAGTGGAATGGAGTGGAGTGGAGTAGAAAGGATTGGAATGGAATGGAATGGAGTGGAGTGTAATGGAATGTAATAGAATGGAGCAGAGTGGAGCGGAATGGAGTAGAGTGGAGTGGAAAGTATTGGAATGGAATGCAACGGAATGGAATTTAGTGGAGTGGAGTGGAATGGAGTGGAATGGATTGGAATGGAGTGGAATGGAATGGAATGGAATGGAGTGGACTGGAGTGGAAAGGAGTGGAGTGCAATGGAGTGGAGTGTAGTGGAATGGAATGGAGTGGAGTGGAGTGGAATGGACTGGAAAGGAATGGAGTGGAATGGAGTGAACTGGAGTTGATGGTGTGGAGTGCAGCGGAATGGAATAGAATGGAGTGTAGTGGAGTGGAATTGAATGGAGTTTAGTAGAATGTTATGTAGTGGAGTGGAGTGGAGTGGAGTGGAATTAAGTGGATTGGACTGGAATGGAGTGAAGTGGAGTGGAATTGAATGGAGTGGAATGGAATAGAATGGAATGGAGTGGAAAGGAGTGGAATGGAGTGGACTGGAATGGAGTGGGGTGGATTGGAATGGAGTGGAATGGAATGGAGTGGAATGGAATGCAGTGGAATTAAATGGAATGGAGTGTAGTGGATTGGAATGGAATGGAATGGAGAGGATTGGAGTGGAGTGGAGTGGAGTGGAGTGGAGTGGGGTGGATTGGAGGGGAGAGGAGTGGAGTGGATAGGAATGGAGTGGAGTGGAATTGAATGGTGTGGAGTGGAGTCGAGTGGGGTGGATTGGAGGGGAGAGGAGTGGAGTGGATAGGAATGGAGTGGAGTGGAATTGAATGGTGTGGAGTGCAGTGGAACGGAATGGAATGGAGTGGAAAGAAAAGGAATGGGATGTAGTTTAATATAATTTAGTGGAGTGGAATGGAATCGAGTTGAGTAGCATGGAATGGAGTGCAATGGAATGGAATGGAATGGAGTGGAGTGCAATGGAGTTGATGGAATAGAACTGAGTGGAGTGGAATGGTTTGGATTAGAGTGGTACGGAATGGAATGTAGCGAAATGGAATGGAAAGTAGAGGAGTGGAGTGGAATGCATTGGAATGGTTTGCAATGGAGTGCAGTGGATTGGAATGGAATGGAGCGGAATGGAGTGGAAAGAAATGGATTGGAATGGACTGGAGTGGAGTGGATGGTGTGGAGTGCAGTGGCATGGAATGGAATGGAACGGAGTGGAGTGGACTGGAATGGAACGGAGTGGAGTGGACTGGAATGGAATGGAGTGGAGTGGATTGGAATTAATGGAGTGGACAAGAATGTAGCAAAATGACGTGGAATGGAGTGGAGTGGAATGGAATGGAATGGAGTTTAGTGTAGTGGAATGAAGTGGAGTGGAATGGATTGGAGCGGTGTGGAATGGAATGGAATGGAGTGGAATGGGGTGGTGTGGAATGGAATGGAGTGGAAAGGGGTGGTGTGGAGTGGAGTGGAATGGAATGGACTGGAATGGATTGGAGTGGAATGGCATGGAGTGGAATGGAATGGAGTGGAATGGAATGGAATGGAATTGAGTGGAGTGATGGGGAATGGAGGGGAGTGGAATGGAGCAGAGTGGAATGGAACTGAGTGGAGTGGAGGGGATTGGAGAGAAGTGGAATGGAGCAGAGTGGGGTTGAATGTAAAGGAATTGGGTGGAGCACAATGGAATCGAAAGGAATGGAGTGGAGTATAGTGGAACTGAGTGGAGTGAAATGTAGTGGAGTAGAGTGGAATGGAATGGAATGGGGTGGAGTGGATTGGAGTGGAATGGAGTGGAGTTTAGTGGATGGAGGGTGCGTGCTGCGGAATGGAATGGAATGTATTGGAGTGGAGTGGAATGGAATGGAGTGGAGTGAAATGGAATGTAGTGGAGTGGAGTGGAGTGGTGTGGAATGGCGTGGAGTTGACTGGAATGGAGTGGAGTGAAGTGGTGTGCAGTGGAATGGAGTGGAATGGAGTGGAAAAGATTGTAATGGAATGGAATGGAGTGGAATGGAGTGCAGTTTAGCAAAGTGGAATGGAATGGAATGGAGTGTACTTGAATGGAATGGAGTAGAGTGGAAAGGAATGGAATGGAGTGGAATGAAATGGAATGAATTGTAATGGAGTGGAGTGGAGTGCAGTATAGTGGAATGGAAAGGAATTGAATGTAGTGGAGTGGAATAGAAAGGAATGGAATGGAGCAGAATGGAGTGGAATGGAGTTGGGTGGAATGGAGTGGAGAGGAGTGGAGTGGAGAGGATTGGAGTGGAGTGGAATGGAATGGAATGGAGTGGAATGGAAAGGAATGGAAGGTAGTGGAATGGAATGGATTGAAGTGGAATGGAGTATAATGGAATGGAGTGGAGTAGAGTGGAGCTAAATGGAATGGAAGGGAGTGGAATGGAATGGAGTGGAATGGAGTGGTGTGGAGTGGAGAGGTCTGGAGTGCAGTGGAATGGAATGGATTGGAATAGAGTGGAGTGGAAAGTAATGGAGTGGAATGGAAAGGAATGTAATGAAGTGGAGTGGAACGGAGTGGAGTGTAATGGAATGGAGTGGATTGGAATGGAATGGAGGAGAGAGGAATGGAATGGAATCGAGTGGAATGGAATGGTAGGCAATTGAATGAAGTGGAGTGGAGTGGAATGGAAAGGAATGGAGTGAGATGGAATGGAATGGAATGAAATGGAGCATATTTGAGTGGATTGGAATGGAATGGAGTGGGATGGAATGCAATCGAATGAAATGGAGCGTATTGGAGTAGAATGGAGTGGAATGGAAAGGATTGGAATGGAAAGGAACAGAATGGAATGTAGTGGAGTGGAGTGGAATGGAGTGGAATGGACTGGAATTGAGTGTAGTGTAGTGGAATGGAATGGAATGGAATGCAATGGAGTGGAGTGGAGTGGAATTGAGTGGAGTGGAATGGAGTGGAGTGTTGAGGAATGGAAAGGCACGGAGTAGGGAGGAATGGAGTGGAATGGAGTGGATGGAGTGGAGGGCAGCGGAAAGTAATAGAATGAAAGGGTGTGGAGTGGAATTGAATGGAGTGGAGTAGAAAATAATGTAGTGTAGTGGAGTGGGGTGGAGTTTACTGGAGTAGAGTTGACTGGAAAGGAGTGGAGTGGAGTGCAATTGAATGAAGTGGAATGGAATGGAATGGAATTGAATGGAGTGGAGTGGAATGGAGTGGAGTGGAGTGAAATGGAGTGGAATGGAATATAGTGGAATTAAGTGGAATGGAGTGAAGTGGATTGGGACTGAATGGAAAGGAATTGAAAGGAGAGGAGTGGAATGGAGTGGGGTGGATTTGAGTAGAGAGGAGTGGAGTGGAAGGGAATGAAGTGGAGTGGAGTGGAATGGAGTGGAGTGGAGTGGAATGGAATGGAATGGGGTGGAATGGAATGGAATTTAGTGTAATGGAATGGAATGGAGTGTAATGCAATGGATTGGAGTGTAATGGAATAGAGAGCAATGGAATGGAAAGGAATGGAGTGGAGTGGAATGGAGTGGAATGTAAAGGAATGGAGTGGAGTGGAACGGATTGGATTAGAGTGGTATGGAATGGAATGGAATGGAATGGAATGGAATGTAGAGGAGTGGAGTGGAATGCAGTGGAATGCTTTCGAATGGAGTGGAGTGGAATGGAATGAAATGGAATGGAATGTAGCGGGCTTGAGTGAAATGGAGTGGAATGCAATGGAGTGGAATGGAGTGCAGTACAGTGGACGGAGGGCATTGCAGTGTAATGTAATGGAATGGAATGGATTGGAGTGGAATGGAATGCAGTGGAGAGGAGAGGATTGGAGAGGAATGGAGAGGAGTGTACTGGAATGGACTTGAGTGGACTGGGTGGAGTGGAATGGGATGGAATAGAGTGGAGTGGTTGAATGATGTGGAATGGAATTTAGTGGAGTGGAGTGGAATGGAATGGAGTAGAGTAGAGAGCAATGGAGTGGCGTGGAGTCAAATGGAGTTTAGTGGACTGGAATGGAGTGAAATCGAATGGAATGGAATTAAATGGAATGCAGTTGAATGGAGTGGAGTGGAGAGGAGTGGAATTGAGAGCAGTGGAATGGATTCGAATCGATTGGAGTGGAGTGCAATGGAATGGAATGGAGTGGAGTGGAGTTGATTGGACTGGAATAGAGTGGAATTGACTTGAATGGAGTGCATTGAAGGGGAGTGGAATGGAATGGAATGGAGTGGAGAGGAGTGGAATGGATTCAAAGGGAGTGGAGTAGAGAGTAATGGAATGGAATAGAATGGAGGGGAGGTGAGTTGATTGTACTGGAGTAGAATGGAATGGACTTGAATGGAGTGGAATAGAGTGGAGTGGAATGAGGTGGTATGGAGTGGAATGGAGTGGAGTGGAGTGGAGTGCAATGGAATGGAATTGAATGGAATGGAGTGGAGTGGAATTGAATGGAGCAGAATGCAAAGGAATGTAGTGGAGTGGAGCGGAGTGGAATGGAGTCTATTGGAATTGAGTGAAGTGGAGTGGAATGGAGTAGAGTGGAATGGAATGGAATGCAATGGAGTGGAATGGAATGGAATGCAAAGGAGAGGAGGGGAGTGGAATGCAGTTGAGTGGTGTGGAATGGAGTGGAATGAAATAGAGAGGAATAGAGTGGAGTGCCATGGATGGAGTGGAGTGGAATGGAAGGTAGTGGAGTGTATTGGAGTGGAATGGAGTGGAGTGGACTGGAATGGAGTGGAGTGGAATGGAATGGAGTGGAATGGACTGGAATGGAATGTAAAGGAGTGAACTGAAGGGATGTGGAGTGGAGTGGAATTACTCCATTCCAGTCCATTCCACTCCTTTCCACTCCACTCCACTCAATTCCACTGCATTCCCCTCCATTCCACTCCAGTCCTTTCCACTCCATTCCACCCCACTCCGCTCCATTCCATTTCATTTCATTCCATTCCACTCAATTCCACTCCACTCCATTCCACTCTATTCCACTCCATTCCACTCCATTAAATTCCACTACATTCCACTCCACTCCATTCCATTCCATTCTGCTTCACTCCACTCGACTCCATTCCATTGCACTCCATTCCACTCCACTCCATTCCATTTTATTCCTCTCCACTCCACTCCATTTCATTTCTCTCCACTCCAATCTTTTCCAATCCACTCCACTCAACTCCACTCCAACCCACTGCATTCCATTCAACGCTACTCCATTCCATTCAATTCTATTCCAATCCATTCTACTCCAATCCATTCCATTCCATTCCCCCTCAATCCATTCCTCTCCATTCCATTGCACTCCATTCCTCTCCAATCCATTCCATTCAACTCCATTCCTTTCCATTGATTCCATTGCGTTTCTTTCCATTCCACTCCATTCCGTTTTACTCAACTCCAGTCCATTCCACTCCACTCCACTACACCCCACTCCATTCCACTCAACTCTACTCCATTCCATTCCATTCCATTCCATTCCACTCCACTCCATTCCACTCCTTTCCACTCCATTGCAGGCCACTCCAATCCACTGCCCTCCATTGCATTCCACTCCACTATATTCCATTGCATTTCAATCCACTCCACTCCTTTTATTCCACTCCATTCCACGGAATTTCATTCCATTCCATTCCATTACTTTCCACTCCATTCCGTTCCACTCCAATCCATTCCTTTCCAGTCCACTCCACTCCACTCCTCCCCATTCCATTGCTTTCCACTCTACTCCATTACATTCCATTCCATTATACTCCGTTCCATTCCACTCCATTCCTCTCCACTCCATTCCAGTCCACTCCACTCCATTCCAGTTCACTGATGTTCACTGCACTGCATTCCTTTCCATTCCACTTCAATCCACTTCACTCTCCTCCATTGCACTCCTTTCCACTCCATTCCACTCCACTCCATTCCACTGCATTCAACTCCCTTCCACTCCATTCCAGTCCACTCCACTCCCCTCCACTCCCTTATATTCCCTTCCACTACATTCCACTGAACTCCATTTTATTTCAATCTGTTCCTATCCACTCCTTTCCATTCCACTCCACTCTACTCAACTCCACTCCACTCCATTCCATTCTATTCCAATCATTTCCACTCAATTCCACTCCACAACACTCCACTCGACTCCACTCAATTGGAGTCCACTCCATTCAATTCCATTCCATTCCATTCCATTTCACTCCACTCCAAGCGATTCCAATCCATTCAGCTCCATTCTACTCAACACCCCATTCCATTCCATTCCAATCCACTCCATTCCATTCCACTCCACTCCATTCCACTCCAGTAAACTCCATTCCACTCCGGTACACTCCACTGCACTCTATCTGATTCCATTCCACTGCACTCCACTCAATTCCATTCCAAACCATTCCACTCCATTCCACTCCACTCCACTCAATGCCATTCAGCTACGTTCCATTCCATTCGACACCTCTCCACTCCATTACAGTCCATTCCCTTCCAATCCACTCCACTCCCTTCCAAACCACTCCACTCCATTCCATTCCACTCCACCCCACTCCATTCCACTACACTCCGCTCGATTCCATTCCATTCCATTACACTCCACTCCACACCACTCCATTGCATTCCACTCTACTCCACTCCATTGCATTAAATTCCACTTCACTTCACTCCATTCCATTCCAATCCACTCAACTCCATTCCACTCCACTCCACTCCAATATATTCCTTTCCAGTGCACTCCACTCCACTCCATTCCTTTCCATTCCATTGCACTCCACTCCATTCCACTCCACTCCACTCCACTCCATTGAATTGAATTCCACTCCACTCCACTCTGTTCCGTTTATTTCCCCTCCATTCCTTTCAACTCCATTCCACTCCACTGCACTCCACTCAATTCCATTCCATTCCACTCCTCTCCACCTCACTCCACTCCATTCCATTCCATTCCACTCTTCTTCACTCGACTCCATTCCAATGCTCTCTATTGCATTCCTCCCCATTCCATTCCAGTCCACTCCATTCCACTCCAGTACACTCCATTCCACTCCATCCCATTCCATTCCAGTCCATTTCTTTCCACTCCACTCTGCTACACTCCATTCCATACCACGCCCCTGCACTCCACTCCACACCATTCCACTTCACACCATTCCACTCTTCTCCATTCCACTCCACTGCACTACACTGCACTTCACTCCATTCCACTCCACTACATTCCATTCCAGTCAATTCCATTCCACTCCAGTCCACTCCATTCCACTCCATTCCACTCCACTCCACTCCATTCCACTCCATTCCACTCCACTCCGCTCCTTTCCAATCCACTCCACTCCATTTCAATCCATTTCATTCAGTTCCATTCCACTCCATTCCACACCAATCCAATCCATTCCACTCCATTCCACTCCAATCCCTTCAACCCCATTACAGTCCATTCCACTGTATTTCAGTCCACTCCACTCCATTCCACTCCATTCCATTCCATTCCACTGCACTCCACTCCTTTCAATTAGAATCCATTCCACTCCGCTGTATTCCATTCCACTCCACTCCACTCCACTCCATTCCACTCCATTCCATTCCATTCCACTCCACTCCACTCCATTCAATTCTTCGCCATTCCACTCCATTCCTTTCCATTCCACTCTACTACACTCCATCCCAATCCAATCCACTACATTCTATTCCCCTCCACTTCATTCCAAAGATGTAGAATGAAGTTTATTGGAGTGATGTGAAGAGGAGTGGAGTCAGTGAAGTAGAATGGAATGGAGTGAATTGGATTGGAATGGATTGGAGTGGAGTGGAGTGGAGTGGCGCTGAGTGGAGTGGAGTGGAGTGCAGTGGGTACGAATGGAATGGAGTGGAAGCTGAGATTGTGCCAATGTGCTCCAGGCTGAGTGACAGAGTGAGATAATGTCGAAATAAAGGAATGGAAGACAATGTATTGGAGTGGAATGGATTGGAGTGGACTATAGTGGAGTGGAGTCAAATGGAGTGGTGTGGAATGAAGAGGAATGGAATCAGATGGAATGGAATGAAAAGAAGTGGAGTGGAGAGGAGTGGAGTGAACTGCAATGGAATGGAGGGGAATGGAAAGGAATGAAGTGGAGAAGAGTGTAATGGAGTGGAATGGAAACAGATATAATGGAATGTAGTGGAGTAGAGTGGAGTGTAAAAGAGCGGACTGCAATTGAATGCAAATGAATGAAATGGAATGGAATGGAATGCAAAGGAATGCAATGGAATTGAATTCAATGCAATGGAAAGTGACATGTAATGTGAGCTGAGATTTTGCCACTGCACTCCAGCCTCAGTGACACAGTGATATCCTGTTGAAGGAAAGGAGTGGGATGCAATGGAGTGAAATAAAATGGAATGGAATGGAATGGAGTGGAGTGGAGTGCAGTGGAGTGGATGGGAATAGAGTCGAATGGATGGGATAGAGAGGAATGGAATGGAGTGGAGTGCAGTGCAGTGGAGTGAAATAGTATTGAATGGAAAGGGATGGAATGGAATGCAATGGGGAGGTGAAAAGAAATGTGAGATGAGATTGTGCCACTGCATTCCAGCTTTGTTACAGATTGAGATCCTGTGGAAATAAAGGAATGGAATGGAATGGAGTGGAATAGAATGGAAAGGAGTGGAGTGGAGTGGAGTGGTTTGGAATGTAGTGGTGTGGAATGGAATGAAATGGAATTGAAAGGAAATGAATGGTATGGAATGGATTGGAGTGGAGAGGAGTACAGTGGATTGCAGTGGAGTGGAGTGGAATGGAGTGGAATGAAATGGAATTCAGTGGAATGGAGTAGAGTGGAATGGAAAGATATGGAGTGGAAGTGAATGGAGAGGAATGGAGGGTATTGGAGTGGAATGGAGTAGAGTGTGTCAGAATGGAGTGGAATGGATTGGAATGGAGAGGAATGTAATGTAATGGAATGGAATGGACTGAAGTGGAGTGGAGTGGAATGAACTGGAATGGAATGGTCAGGAGAGGAATGGAATGGAATATAATGGAATGGAATGAAATGGAGTGGAGTGGAAAGAACTGGAATGGAATGGATAGGAGAGGAATGGAAGGGAGTGGAATAGAATAGAGTGGAATGGAATGGAATGGCATGGAATGGAAGAGAGTGGAGTGGAATAGAGTGGAGTGGAGTGGAAAAGAGTTGAATGGAATGGAATGGAATGGAGAAGACTGGAATGGAGTGGACAGGAACGGAGTGGTGAGGAAAAGAATGGAATGGAAAGGAATGGAATGGAATGGAATGGACTGGAGTGAAGTGGAATGGAGTGGAGTGGAGTGGAATGTAGCAGAATGGAATGTAACGGAATGGAAAGGAATGGATTGATTGGAGTGGAACGGAGTGGATTGGAGTGCAGGGGACTGGAATGGAATGGAATGAAGTGGAGTGGAGAGGACTGTAAAGAAATGGAATGGAATGGAAAACGATGGAGAGGAAAGGAGTGGAGTGGAATGGAGTGCACTGGAAGGGAGTGGAATGGAGGAGAGTGGAATGGAACGGAGTTGGGTGGAGTGGAGTAGAAAGGAGGGTAGTGGAGTGCAGTGGAGTGATGTGGTGTGGAATTTAGTGGAAAGGAAAAGAATGGAGGGGAGGTTAATGAAATGGAGTGGATTGGAGTGAAGTGGAAGGCAATGGAATGGAATGGAGTGGAATGGAATGGAGTGGAGTTGAATGGAAAGGAGTGGAGTGGACTGGCGTGGATTTCATTGGAGTGAAGTGGAGTGGAGAGGAGTAGAGTAGAGTGGAATGGAGGGGAATGGACTGCAGTGGAGTGAAGTGGAGTGGAATGGATGGAGTGATGTGAAGGGGAATGGAGTTGAATGGACAGGAGTGGAGTGGAGTGGAATGGAATGGAGTGGAGTGGAGTGGAATGGAATGGAGTGGAGTGGAGGGGAAAGGAGTGGAATGGACTTGAGTGGAGTGGAGTGGAATGGAATGGACTTGAGTGGAGTGGAATGGAGAAAAAAGTAATTGATTGGATCAGAGTGGACTGGAGTGGAGTTGAATGGAGTGGAAAGGAATGGATTGGATCAGAGTGGACTGCAGTGGAGTGGAGTGGAGTTGAACTCAATAGAAGGAGTGGAATGGAATGGAATGGAGTGGAGTGGAATGAAACGGAACAGAATGGAGTTCAATGAAGTGGAGAGGAGTGGATTGGAATGGATTGGGGTGGACTGGAAAGGAGTGGAGCAGAGAGGAATGGACTGGAATAGAGTGTAATGGAATGGAGAGGAATGGTATCTAATGGAAAGGAGAGGAGTGGTATCTAATGGAAAGGAGAGGAGTGTAATGCCATGGAATGGAGTGGAGGGGAGTGGAATGGAGGGTAGTGCATTGGAAAGGAGTGGAATGGAATGGAAAGGTTTGGAGTGGAGTGGAGTGGAATCGAGTGGAATAGAGTTGAGTGCAATGGAGTGTAGTCTGGTGGAATGGAATGGAGTGGAATGGAATGGAGTTGAGTGCAGTGGAGTAGAGAGGAGTGGAATGGATAGGAAGGAATGGAATGGATTGGAGTGGAGTGGAATGGAATAGAATGGAGTAGAGTGGAAGGGAGTGCAATGAAATAGAGTGGAGTGGAGTGGATTGCAGTGCAATGGAATGGAATGGAGTGGAGTGGAGTGGGGTGGACTGGAATGGAGTGGAATGGAGTGGAATGGAATGTAGTGGAGTGGACAGGAAAGGTATGGAATGGAGTAGAGTAGAACGGAGTGGAGCAGAGTGGAATTGAGTGGAAAGGAATTGAGTAGAGTTAAATGGAATGGAGTAGAGTGGAGTGAAGTGGAGTGGAATGGAATGAAATAGAGTGGAATGGAATGGAGTGGAGTGAAACGGAGTGGAAAGGAATGGAGTGGAATTAAATGGAATGGAGTGGGGTGGAGTGGAGTAGAGAGAAATGGTGTGCAGTGGAATGGATAGGAAAGAAATAGAGTGGAGTGCAGTTGAATAGAATTTTATGCAGCGGAGTGCAGTGGAATTGAGTGGAGAGGAATGGAGTGGAGTGGAGTGGAATAGCATGGACTGGAGTGAAGTGAAACGGAGAAGAAAAGAATGGAGTGGAATTAAATGGAATGGAGTGGAGTGGAATGGAATGGAGTGGAGTGGAATGGAATGGTGTGGAGCAGAATGGATTCAAAAGGAAGGGAGTGGAGTGCAGTTGAATGGAATGGAATGCAGTGGAATGGAGTGGAGTGGAGTGGAATTGAATGGAGTGGAGTGGAAAGGCATGGACTGGAGTGGAGTGAAATGTAGTGGAATGGAATGGAGTGGAATTGAGTGGAGTGGAGTGGCATGGAGTGGAGTGGGGTGGAATGGAGTAGAGTCGAAAGCAATGGAATGGAGTGGAAAGGAGTGGAACGGAATGCATTTGAGAGGAGCAGAAGGGAGTGGAGTGGAGTACAATGGAGTGAATTGAAATGGAATGGAAGAGAATGGAGTGGAGTCGGGTGGAGTGGTGTGGAGTGGAGTGGAATGGAGTGGAGTGGAGTGGAATACAGTTGAATGTAATGTAATGAAATGGAATGGAGTGGAGTGGAATGGAGTAGAGTGGAAAGGAATGGAATGGAGTGTAATGGAATGGATTGGAATGGAATGGAATGGAATGGATTGGAGACGAGCGGAATGGAGTGAAGTGGAATGTAGTGGAGTTGAATGTAATTGAATGGAAAGGAATGGAATGGGGTGGAGTGGATTGTAGTGGAGTGGAATGGAGTGGAGTGGAGTGCAGGGGACTGGAATGGAATGGAGTTGGGTGGAGTGGAGTGGACAGGAATGAAATAGAAAGGAATTGACAGGTATGGAGGGGAAAGGAGTGGAGTGGAATGAAATGTACTGGAAGGGAACGGAAAGGAGGTGGGTGGAATGGAACGGGTTGGGGTGGAGTGGAGTGGAGTTTAATGGAGTGGAAAGGAGTGGAGTGGAGTGAAATGGAATGTAGTGGATTGGAGTGGAATGGAAAGGAATGGAACATAGTGGTATGGAATGGAGAGGATTGTAATGGAGTGCAATGGAATGGAGCGAAGTGGAGCCTAAAGGAATGGAATGGAGAGTAGTGGATCCTAAAGGAATGGAATGGAACGGAGTGGAATGGAGTTGAATGGAATGGAGTGGAGTGGAGTGTATAAGAGTAGAGTAGAGTGCAGTGGATTGGAATTGAATGGAATCGAGTGGAGTAGAATGCATTGGAATGGACTAGAGTGGAGTGGAGTGAAGAGGAGTGGAGAGGAATGGAGTGGAGTGGAATGGAAACGAATGGAATGGAGTGGAGTGGAATGGAGTGGAGAGGAATGGAGTAGAGTGGAATGGAATGGAAAGGAGTGGAAAGGAATGGAGAAGAGTAGAGTGGAATGGGGTGGAGTGGAATGGAGTAGAGTGGAAAGGAATGTAATGGAGTGGAGTAGAATGGATTGGAACGGAATGGAATGGACTGGAGTGGAGTGGAATGGAGTGGATTGGAATGGAGTGGAGTGGAGTGGAATCGAATAGAGTGGAATGCAGTGGACTGGAGTGAGGTGGAATGGAATGGAATGCAATGCAGCGGAGTGGAGTGGAATAGAGTGGAGTCGAATTGACTGTAGTGGAATGCAGTGGAGTGGAGACGAATGGAATGGAAAGGAGTGGAGTGGAATGGAATGGAATGGAATGGAGTAGAATGGAGTGGAGTGGATGGAGTGGAGTGCAGTGGAATGGAAACGAATGGAATGGAATGGAGTGAAATGGAATGGAGTGGAAAGGAATGTAGTGGAATGGAATGGAATGCAGTGGAGTGGAGAAGAAAGGAATGGAATGGAATAGAGTTGAACGGAAAGTAATGTAACAGAATGGAATGGAGTGGAGTTGAATAAAGTGGAGTGTAGTGGAAAGGATTGGAATGGATTGGAAAGGAATGGAATGGAAAGAAGTAGAGTGGATGGGAATGGTGTGGAGTGGAGTGGAATGGAATGGAATGGAGTGGAGTGGAATTGATTGGAATGGAATGGAGTGGAATTCAATTGAATGGAATGGAGTGGAGTGGAATGGATTGGAATGGAATGGAGTGGAATTCAATTGAATGGAATGGAGTGGAGTGGAGCGGATTGGGATGGAATTGAGTGGAATTCAATCGAATGGAGTGGAGTGGAATGGAATTGAGTAGAATGGAGTGGAATTCAATCGAATGGAATGGAGTGGAGTGGAATGGATTGGGATGGAATGGAATGGAATTGAATCGAATGGAGTGGAGTGGAATGGAATGGAGCAGAGTGGAATGCATTGGAATCTAAAGGACTGGAGTGTATTGGAATGGAATGGAATGGAGTGGACTGGAGTGCACTGGAATGCAGTGGAATTGAGTGGAATGGAGTGGAATTGAGTGGAGTTGAATGGAGGGGAATGGAGTGGAATGGAACGTAACGGAATGGAGTAGAGTGGAATGGATTGGCATGGAATGAATTGGAGTGCAGTGGAATGAAATGGAATGAAATGAAGTGGAGTTGAGTGGATTGGACTAGACTGAAGTGCACCAGTGTGGAATTGAGTGGAAAGGAATTGAGTGTAACGGAATAGAGTAAAATGGAATGGAGTTGTTGGAGAGGAATGGAATGGAGAGAAGTGGAAATGAGAGGAGCGTATTGGAATGGAATTGAGTGGAGTGGTGTGGAAAGGAATGCAACGGACAGGAATGGAATGTAGTGGAATGGAATGGAATGGGATGGAGTAGACTCGAACGGAATTGAGTGGGGTGGATTGGAGTGGAGTTGAGTGGAAAGAAGTGGAGTGGAGTGGTATGTAATGTAGTGGAGTGGAGTGGTATGTAATGTAGTGGAGTGGAGTGGAATGGAATGGAATGGAATGCAGTCAAGTGGAATGGAATGGTCTGAGGGGAGTGGAGTGGATTGGAGTGTGATGGATTGGAATAGAATGGAATGTAGTGGATTGGAATGGAACGGAGTGGAGTGGTATGGAATGGAGTTGAGTGGACTGGAGTGTAGCGGATTAGAATGGAGTGGAGTGGAAAGGAATGGAGTTAAATGGAAAGGAATGGAATGTAGTGTAGTGGAATGGAGTGGAGTGGAATAGTGTAGAGTGGAATGGAATGGAATTGAGTAGAGTGGAAAGGAATGTAGTGGATTGGAGTGGAGAATAATGTAGTGGAGTGGACTGGAATGGAGTGGAGTGGAATGAAAAGAAGTGGACAGTAATGGAATGTAATGGAGTGGAGTGGCATAGAATGGAGTGGAGTGGAGTTGAAAGGACGGAAAGGAATGGAATGGAAGAGAGTGGAGTGGAGTGGAATGGACAGGAATGAAATGGATTAGAGTGTAGTGGAGTGGAATGGAATGGAATGGAATGGAAAGGAATGGAGGGAAAAGGAGTGCAAAAGAATGCAGTGGAATGGAGTGGAGTGGATTGGTTGGAGTGGATTGCAGTGGAATGGAATGGAATGGAATGGACTGGAGTGGACTGGAATGGAGTGGATTGGATTGGAATGTAATGTAGTGGAGTGTGTTGGAGTGTAGCGGAATGGAGTGGAGTGGAGTGGAATGGAGTGCAGTGGAATGGAATGGATTGAAATGGAATGGAATGGAGTGGAGTGGAGTGTAATGAAGTTGAAAGAAATGGAGTGGAGTGCAGTGGAATGGAGCAGAATGGAATGGAGTCGAATTAAATGCAATGGAGTGGAGTGGAGTGAAATGGAGCAGAATGGAATGGTGAGGAATTAAATGGAACGGAGTGGAGATGACTGGAGTGGAATGGAAAGAAGTGGAGTGGAATGGATTGGAATGAAATGGATTGGAGTGCAGTGGAAAGGAACGGAATGGAGTGGAGTAGAGGGGAGTGGAGTGGAGTACAGTGGAATGAAAAAGAATGGAGTGGAGTGGAATTGAATGAAACGGAATGGAATGGAGCAGAGTGGAGTGGAATGGAGAGGGGTGGATTGCAGTGGAGAAGAGTGGAGTGGAAAGGAGTGGAGTGGAGTGGAATGGAATGGAATGGAGTGGAGTAGAATGGAATGGAATGGAGTGGAATGGAATGGGTTGGAACGGAATGGAGTGGAGTGGAATGGAATGCAATGGAATGGAGTGGAACGGAGTGGAGTGGAGTGGAGTGGATGGGGTGGAATGCAGCGGAATTGAATGGAATGAATTGGAGTGGAGTGGAAAGGAATGGAGTGGAGTGGACTGGAAGGTATTGGAGTGGAGTAGAGTGGAATGGTGTGGAGAGGACTGCAATGGAGTGGAGTGGATTGGAAGGGAGTGGAATGGAATGGAGTGGAATTAAACGTAATGGAGTGGAGTTGAGTGGAGTGGATTTTAATGGATTGAAATCGAATGGAGTTTAGTGCAGTGGAGTGGAATGGAGTGCAGTGGATTGGAGTGGGTGGAGTGAAGTGCAGTGGAATAGAATGGAATGGATTGGAATACAGTGGAATGGAATGGAGTGGAGTGGAATGGAATGTAGTGGAGTGGACAGCAGTGGATTGATGTGGAGTGGACTGCAATGGAGTGGAGTGGATTGCAATGGAGTGGAATGGAAGGTAGAGGAATTAAACGGAATGGAGTGGAGCTGAGTGGTGTGGAGTGGAGTGGAATGGAGTGGAGTAGAGTGGAATGGAATGCAGTGGAGTGGAATAGAAAGGAATGGAAAGGAATAGAGTTGCGTGGAGTGGAATGGAGTATAATGGAAAGGAATGGAACGGAATAGAGTGGAATGGAATGGAGTGGGGTGTAGAGTAGTGGAATGGGGAGAAGTGGAAATGAGTGGATTGAAATGCAATGGAGTGGAGTGGAGTGGAACGTAATGGAATTGAGTGGAATGGAGTGGAATGGAATGCAGTGGAAAGGAATGGACGGGAGTGGAATAGAGACCAATGAAATGGAGTGGAGTGGAGTGGAGTGGAGTGGAGGGCAGTGGAATGGAATGGAATGGAATGGCGTGGAGTGGAATGGAATGGAGTGAAGTGAAAGGGAATGGACTGGAATGGAATGTAGGGAGTGGAATGCCTTGGAGTCGAATGGAAAGGAATGGAATGGAGTGCAGTGGAATGGAGTGAAATGGAATGGAGTAGAGTGGAAAGGAATGGAATGGAGAGGAGTAGAATGGAGTGGAATGGAATGGCGTGCAACATAGTGCAGTGGAGTCGACAGAATGGAATGAAGTGCAATGGAATGGAATGGAAAGGAGTGGAGTGGAATGGAATGGAGAGGAATGGAATGCCATGTAGCGGAGTGGAGTGGAGTGTAATGAAGTGTAGTAGACTGGAATGGATTTGAGTGGAGTGGAATGGAGTGGAATGGAATGGAATGGAATGTACTGATGTGGAGTGGAGAGGAGTGGATTTGAGTCGAGGCGAGTGGAAAGTATTGGAATGGAATGAAATGGAATAGAATGGTGCGGAGTGGAATGGAGTTTAGTTGAGAGGAATGGAATGGAATGGAGTTTAGGGGAATGGAATGGAGTATAGTGAAATGGAATGGAATGGAGTAGAGTGGAATGGAATGGAGTAGAGTGGAATGGAATGGAATGGAGTGGAATGAAATGGAATCGAATGGAGTGGAGTGGAGAGGAATGGAGTGGAATGGTTTGGAATGGAGTAGACTGGAGTGGAATGCAATGAAATGGAGTAGAAGGGAATGGAGTTGAGTGGACTTGAATGGAGTGGACTGCAGTAGAATGGAATGTAATGGAATGGATTGGAGTGGAATTGAATGGAGTGGAGTGAAATGAAATGGAGTTGAGTGGAGTGGAGTGGAGAGGAAGGAGTGGATTGCAGAGGAATGGAATGGAAAAGAATGGAATGGAGTGGAGTGGAATGGAATGGAATGGAGTAGAAGGGAACGGAGTTGAGTAGACTGGAGTGGAGTGGAGTGCAGTAGAATGGCATGTAATGGAATGGATTGGAGTGGAAAGGAATGGAGTGGAGTGAAATGCAACGGAGTTGAGTGGAGTGGAGTGGAGAGGATGGAGTGGATTGCAGAGGAATGGAATGGAAAGAATGAAATGTAGTGGAGTGGAATGGAATGAGATACAGTGGAATGTAATGTATTGGAGTGTAGTGTAGTGGACTGGAATGGAGTGGAGTGGATTCGAATGGAGTGGAGTGGAATGGAATGGAGTGGAATGGAATGGAATGGAGTGGAGTGGAATGGATTGGATCAGATTGGAATGGAATGGAGTGGAGTGGGAGGGAATGGAGTTGAGTGGAGTGAAGTGGACTGTACTGCAGTGGAATGGAATGGAATGGATTGGAGTGGAATGGAATGGAGTGGAGTGAAATGCAATTGAGTTGAGTGAAGTGGCGAGGAGAGGATGGAGTGGATTGCAGTGGAACGGAATGGAATGGAATGGAGTGGAGTGGAATGGAATGGAATGGAATGCAATGGAATGGAATGTATTGGAGTTTAGTGGAGTGGACTGGAATGGAGTGGAGTGGAATGGAATGTTGTGGAATGGAATGGAATGGAATGGAGAGGAGTGGAGTGGAATGGAATGGAGTGAAGTGGAAGCGAACGGAGTTGAGTGGAGTGTAGTGCAGTGGAGTGGAATGGAATGGAAAGGAGTGGAGTGGAGTGGAATGAATTGGAGTGGTGTGGAATGGATTGGCATGGAATATAATCGAATGGAAAGGAGTGGAGGGGAGTGGATTGGACTACAGTGGAATGTATTGGAGTGTAGTGGAGTGCAATGGAGTGGAGTGGAGTGGACTCGAATGGAGTGGAGTGGAATGGAATGGAGTGGAATGGAATGGAATGGAGTGCAGAAGAATGAGGTGGAGTGGAATGGAATGGAGTGGAATTTAATAGCGTGGATTAAATGGAATGGAGACGAATGGAGAGGAGTGGAGTGGAATGTAACGGAACAGAGTGGAATGGATTGGAATCGAGCGGAATGGAAAGAAGTAGAGTGGAATGGAGTGGAATGCAGTGAAGTGGAATGGAGTGGAAAGGAATGGATTGGAATGGAGTAGAGTGGAAAGGAATGGAGTTGGTGGAGAGGAATGGAATGTAGAGAAGTGGAAATGAGAGGAGTGGATTGGAATGGAATGCAGTGTTGTGGAGTTTAAAGCAATGCAACGGACTGGAATGGAATGGAATGGAATGTAGTGGAATGGAATGGAATGAGATGGAGTAGACTCGAATGTTATTGAATGGGGTGGAGTGGAGTGGACTGGAAAGGAGTGGATTGGAGTGGAATGGAATGCAGTAGAGTGGACAAGAATGGAATGGAGTGGAGTGGAATGGAACGGAATGTAGTGGAATGGAATGGAGTGGAGTCAAATGTTCTGCAATGCAATGGATTGGAGTGGAGTAGAGTGGATTGGGGTGCGATGGATTTTAATGGAATGGAATGTAGTGGATTGGAAAGGAATGGAGTGGAGTGGAACGGAATGGAATGGTGTGGAATGGAATGGAGTTGAGTGGAGTGGAGTGGAGTGGAATGGAATGGAATGGGGTGGAGTGGAATGGAGTGGAATGGAACGGAGTGGAATGGAACGGAGTGGAATGGAGTGGAGTGGAGTGGATGGAATGGAGTGCAGTGGAATGGAATGCAATGGAGTGCAGTGGAATTAAAGGAGTGGGGTGGAATGGAATGTAGTAAAGTGGAATGGAGTGGAATTGAGTGGAGCGGAATGGAATGGAGTCGAGTTGAGTGGAGCGGACTGGAATGCAGTGGAGTGGATTTAGTGGACTGAAATGGAGTGGAGTGGAATGAAATGAAGTGGAATGGAAAGGAATGTAATGTAATGGAGTGTAATGGAGTGGAATGGAGAGGAGTGTAGTGGAAAGGATTGGAAATGAATGGAATGGAATGTAGTGGAGGTGAGTGGAATGGAGTGTCATGGATTGGAACGGAGTGAAGAGGGATGGAATGGAATGGAATAAAATCGAGTAAAGTGGACGGGAATGGAGTGGAGTGGAATGAAGTGTAGTGTAGTGTAATGGAATGGAATGGAGTGGATCGGAAGGGAGTGGAAAGGAGTGGAGCGGAATGGAGGGAAGTGGAATAGAGGGTAGTGGAGTGTATGGACTGGAGTGCAGAGGAATGGAATGGAATGGAGTGGAGTGGAATGGAATGGCTTAGAGTGGAATATAATATAGCGGTGTGCAGTGGAGTGGAGTGGAAGGGAGTGGAGTGGACTGGATTGGATTGGATTGGAGTGGAATGCAGAGAAATGGAATGGCATGGATAGGAATGGAGTGGAGTGGACTGGAATGGAGAGGAGTGGATTGGAGTGGACTTGAGTGGGACAGAATGGAAAGGAGTGGAGTGGAATGGATTGGAGTGGAGTGGAATGCAGTGGAATGGAATGAAGTGGAATTAATTGGAATGGAATGCAGTGGAGTGGAGTGGAATGGAAAGGAGTGGAGTAGAATGGATTGTAGAGGAATGGATTGGAGTTGAATGGAATGGAATGGAAAGGAGTTGAATTGAATTGATTGCTGTGGAGTGGAGTGGAGTGGAATGGAATTGAGTGGAATGGAATGGATTGGAATGGAATGGAGTGGAGTGCAGTGGAATGGAATGGAATGGAGTGGAGTGGAGTGGATTGGAGTGGAATGGAATGTAATGGAGTGGAGTGGAGTAGTATGTAATGGAATGGAATGGAACTGATTGGAGTGGATTGCAGTGGGGTGGATTGGAGTGAAGCGGAGTGGAGTGGAAATGGCTGAAGTGGAGTGCAATGGAATGGAGTGGAATGGTTTGGACTGGAGTAGATGGAGTGGAGTGCAGAGGAAGGGAATGGAATTGGAATGGAGTGGAGTGGAATGGAATGGAGTGCAGTGGAATGGTGTGGAGTTCACAGGCATGGAATGGAATGGAGTGGAGAGGAATGGAGTGGAATGGAGTGGCATGGAGTGGAATGTAATGTAGTGGAATTAAATGGAATGGAATACAGTGGAGTGAACTGGAATGGAAAGGATTGGAGTGGAGTTGACTGGATTGGAATTGAACGGAATGGAATTAAATGGAATGGAGAGGAGTGGAGTGGAATTGAATGGAGTGGAATGGAATGCGATGGAATGGAATGGATTGGAATGGAATAGAGTGGATTGCCCTGGAATGGAATGGAATGGAGAGGAGTGGAATAGAGTGGAGTGGAGTGGAATGGAATGGAATGGATTGGAGAGGAGAAGAGTGCAGTGGAAAGGACTTTAATGGAATGGAGAGGAGTGGAATGTAATGGAGTGTAGTGAAATGGAATGTAGTGGAGTGCAATGGATTGTAGTGGACTGGAATGGAACGGAGTGGAATGGAGTAGAATGGATTGTAATGGAGTGGAGTGGAGTGGAATGGAATGGAATAGAATGGAGTGTAGTGTAGTGGAATGGAATGGAATAGAATGGAGTGTAGTGGAGTGGAATGGAGTAGAGTGGAATGGAGTGGATGGGAGTGGAAAGGAATGGATTGGAGTGGAGTGAAATGGAGTGGAGTTGACTGGAAAGCAGTGGAGTGGAGTGGAATGGAATGGAATAGAATGGAGCATAGTGGAGTGGAATGGAGTAGAGTGGAATGGAGTGGACGGGAGTGGAAATGAATGGATTGGAGTGGAGTGAAATGTAGTGGAGTTGACTGGAATGGAGTGGAGTGGAGTGGAATGGAGTGGAGTGAACTGGAGTGGATTGGAGTGGAATGGAATGGAGTCGAATGGAATGGAATGGAGTGTAGTGGAGAAGAATTGTGTGGAGTGCAATGCAATGAAGTGGAGTGGAATGGAATGGAGTGGAGTGAAGTAGAATGGAGTGGAGTGGACTGGAATGGAGTGGAGTGGAGTGGAATGGAGTGGAATGGAATGGAGTTGAATTAAACGGAATGAAGTGGAGTGGCGTGGAGAAGAATGGAATGGAGTGGACTTCAATCGGTTGGAATCGAATGGAGTGGAGTGCATTGGAGTGGAAGGAAGTGGAGTAGATTAGAAAGGAAAGGAATGGAGTGGAATGGAATGGAAAAGAGTGGAGTGTAGTGGAGTAGAGTGGCATGGAGTGGAATGGAAAAGAATTGAACAAAGTAGAGTGGAATGTAATGGAGTGTGGTGGAGAGGAGTGGAATGGAGAGAACTGGAAATGAGGGGAGTGTATGGGAATGGAATGGAGTGGAGTGGAATGGAATGGAATGGAATGGAGTGGAATGGAATGTCATGGAGTGGAGTGGAATGGAATGGAATGCAATGGAGTGGAATGGAATGGAGTGGAATGGAATGGAGTGCAACAGACTGGAGTGGATTGTAGTGGAGTGGAGTGCAGTGCAGTGCAGTGGAATGGAATTGAAACAATGGAGGGGACTGGAATGGAATGGAGTGGAGTGGAATGGAATGGAGTTTAGTGGAGTGGAGAGGAGTGGAGTGGGCTGGACTGGAGCGGAGTGGAATGGAAGGGAGAGGAATGGAAAGGATTGGAATGGAGTGGAGTGTAATGGACTACAGTGGAATGGAGTAGAGGGGAACGGAATGCAATGGAGTGGATTGGAATGGAATAGAATGGAACAGAGTGGAGTGGAGTGTAATGGAGTGGAATGGTTTGGAATGGAGTGGTGAGGAGTGGAAAAGAATGGAACTGAATGGAACGGAGTGGAAGACAATGGAGTAGAGGTGAATGGAATGGAATGCAGTGGAATGGAATGGAAGGGAGTGGAGAGGAGTGGAATGGAATGGAATGGAAAGGAGCGGAGTAGCGTAGAAAGGAGTAGAGTGGAATGCAGTGAAGTGGAGAGGAATGGAATGGAATGGAGTGGAGTGGAATGGAGTGGACCGGAATGGAGTGGAGTGGAGTTGATGGAGCGAAGTGCAGTGGAATGGAATGGATTGGAGTGGAGTGGAGTGGAATGGAATGGAGAGGAGTGGAATGGAATGGACTGGAGTGGAGTGGAGTGGAAGAGAATGGAGTGGAGTGAACTGGAATGGAGTGGAGTGGAAAAGAATGGAGTGGAGTGGACTGGAATGGAGTGTATTGGAATGGAATGAGGTGGAATGCAATGGAATTTAATGGAACGGAGTGGAGTGGAGTGGAATGGAGTGAAGTGGAGTGGAAAAGATTAGAATGGAATGTAACAGAATGGTTTGGATTGCAGTGGGATGGGGTGGAATGGATGGATTGGAATGGAGTGGACTGAAGTTGACTGGAACGGAATGGAATGGAGTGGAGTGGAGTGGAATGGAGGAGAATGGAGTGGAGTGGAGTGTAGTGGAATGGAATGGAATGGAGTGGAGTCGAATGCAGTGGAAAGGAGTGCAGTTGAATGGAGTGGAGTGGATTTGATGGGGTGGATTGCAGTCGAATGCAATGGAATGGGATTTAGGGGATTGGAATGTAATGCAGTGGAGTGCAGTGAAGTGGAAGGGAAAAGAGTGGACTGAAATGGAGTGGAGTGGAAAGGATTGGAATGGAATGGAGTCGAGTGGAGTGCAATGGAGTGGAACGGAATGGAGTGGATTGGTGTGGAGTGGAGTGGAGTGCAGTGGAATGGAATGGAGTGGATTGGAGTGGAGTGGAGTGCAGTGGAATGGAATTGATTGGAATGGAGGGGAGTTGAATGGAATGGAGTGGACGGGAATGGAATGGAGTTTGATGGATTGGATTGGACTGGAATGGAGAGGAATGGAATGGAATGGAGTGGAAATGAAGGATTGGAATGGAGTGAAGTGGAATGCAGTACAGTGGAATGGAGTAGAGTGGAATGGAACGCAATATAGTGGACTGTAATGGAATAGAATGGAATAGAGTGGAGTGTAGTGGAATGGAGTGGAATGGATTAGAATGGAGTGGAGTGGAATAGAATGGAAATGAATGGAGTGGAGAGGAGTGCAATGGAGTAGAGGTTAATGGAATGGAATGGAGTGCAGTGGGATGGAATGGAAGAGAATGGAGTAGTGTGGAATGGAATGGACTGGAAAGGAGTGGAGTGGAGTGGAATGGAGTGGAGTGGAATGCAGAGAAGTGGAGAGGAATGGAATGGAATGAAGTGCAGTGGAATGGAGTTGAATGGAATGGAGTGGAATGGATTGGAGTGGAGTCAATGGAGTGAAGTACAGTGGAATGGAATAGAGGGGAGGGGAGAGGAATGGAATGGAGTGGAGAGGAATGGAATGTAGTGGAGTGATGTGGAGTGGAGTAGAATGGAGTGGAGTGGACTGGAAGGGAGTGGAGTGGAATGGAATGAAGTTGAATGTAATGGAATTTAATGGAGTGGAGTGGAGTGGAGAGGAATGGAGTGATGTGGAGTGGAAAAGATGGGAATGCAATGGAAAGGAATGGAGTGGATTGGAGTGGAATGGGGTGGAATGGATTGGAATGGAATGGAGTGGAGTGTAGTGGAATGGAGTAGAATGGAATGGAGTGGAGTGTAGTGGAATGGAATGGAATGGAGTGGAGTCGAATGGAGTGGAGAGGAATGTAGTTGAATGGAGTGGAGTTTAATGGATGTAGTTGATTGCAGTCGAATGGAATGGAATGGAATTTAGTGGATTGGAATGTAATGCAGTGCAGTGGAGTGAAGAAGTATGGACTGGAGTGGAGTGCAATGGAGTGGAGTGGAATGTAATGGAGTGGAAGGGATTGTAATGGAAAGGAGTGAAGTGGAGTGCAATGGAGTGGAATGGAATGGAGTGGAGAGGAGTGGAATGGAGTAGAATGGAATGCAGTGGAATTAAATGGAATGGAGTGGAGTGGTGTGCCGTGTAATGGAAAGGAGTGGAGTGGAATGGATCAGAATGGAATGGACTGGAATGTACTGGAATGGAATGGAATGAGTGGAGTACAGTGGAGTGGAGTTGAGCATAGCAGAATTGAATGGAATGGAGTGGAGTGGAATGGAATGGAATGGAAAGGAATGGAGCGGAGTGGAGTGGCAAGGAGTGGGGAGGATTGCAGTGGAGAGGAGTGGAGTGGAAAGGAGTGGAGTGGAGTGGAATGGAATGGTATGGATTAGAGTGGAATGGAATGGAATGGAGTGGAATGGAATGGAATGGAGTGGAGTGGAATGGAATGGAATGGAATGGAATGGAATGGAATGGAATGGAATGGAATGGAATGGAGTGGAGTGGAATGGAATGGAATGGAATGGAATGGAATGGAATGGAATGGAATGGAATGGAATGGAGTGGAGTGGAATGGAATGGAATGGAATGTAGTGTAATGAAATGGAGTGGAGAGGAATGGAGTGCAATGGAATGGAGTGGAGTGGAGTGGAGCAGAATGGATTGAAATCGAGTGAAGTGGAATGGATGGATTCGAATGGAGTGTAGTGGAGTGGTATGGAGTGGAGTGCAGTGGAATGGAATGGATTGGAGTGGAGTGGGATGGAATGGAATGGAGTGTAGTGGAGTGGAATGAAGTGGAATGGAATGGAATGTATTGGAGTGGAGTGGAGTGGAATGAATGGAGTAGACTGGAGTAGAAAGCATTGGAATGGAATGGAAAGGAATGGAGTGGATTGAAGTGGAAAGGAGTTTAGAAGAGGGGAATAGAATGGATTGGAGTGCAGCAAAATGAAATGGAGTAGAGTGAAATGGAATGGAATGGAATGGAATGGAATGGAATGGAAAGCAGTGGAGTGGAGTGGATTGGAGTGGAATTGTTTGTAATGGTGTGGATTGGAGTGGAATGGAAGGGAGTGGAGTGGAAGGGAATGGAGTTGAGTGGAGTGGAGTGCAGTTTAATGGAATGGCATGAAGTGGAGTGGAGTGGAATGGAATGGAGTGGAGTGGAATGGAGTGGAGTTGAGTGGAGTGGAGTGGATGGAGTGGACTTCAGTGGAGTGGAATGGAATGGAGTGGAGTGGAATGGCACGGAATGGAGTGGAATGTTATGTACTGAGTGGAGTGGAGTGGATTGGAACGGAGTGGAGTGGACACGAATGGAGTGGAGTGAAATGGAATGCAGTGGAAAGGAATGGAATTGAATGGAGTGGAATGGAATGGAGAGTAATGGAGTGGAGTGGACTGGAATGGAGTAAAATGGAAAGGAATGGAATTAAAAGGAACGGTGTGGAACAGAGTGGAGGGGAATGGAATGGATTAGAGTCGAATGGATTAGAATATAATGGAGTGGAGTGCAGTGGAAAGGAATATAATGTAATGGAGAGGACTGGAGTGGAGTATAGTGGAATGGAATGGAATGCAATGGAGTAGAATGGAATCGAGTGGAGTGGAATGGAAAGGAATGGAATAGAGCAGAGTGGAGTGGAATGGAGTGGGGTGGACAGGAGGGGAGAGGAGTGGAGTTGAAAGGAGTGGAGTGGAGTGACACGGAAGAGAATGGAGTGTAATGGATCGGAACGGAGAGGAATGGAATGGAATGGAATGTAGTGGAATGGAATGGTGTGGAGTGGAATGGAGTGCAATGGAATGGAGTGGAGTGGAGTAGGGCGGAATGGAATGGAATGAAGTAGAGTGGAATGGAGTAGACTAGAATGGAGTGGAATGGAGTGTTGTGGAGTGGAGTGGAGTGCAGTGGAATGGACTGGAATGGAGTGCAGTGGAATGGAATGGAGAGGAATGGAAAGGAATGTAATGGAGTGGAGTGGAATGGAGTGGAGTAGAACGGAATGGATTGGAGTAGAGTGGAATGGAATGGAATGGTGTGGAATGGAATGGAAGGCAATTGAATGGAATGGAGTGGAGTGAAATGGAATGGAATGGAGTGGAGGGAAATGGAAGGGAATGGAATGCAGAAGAGTGGAGTGGAATGGAGTGGAGTAGAGTGGAAAGGATTGGAATGATATGTAACAGAATGGAATTTAGTGGAGAGGAGTGGAATGGAGTGGCATGGATTGTAGTGAAGTGGAGTGGAGTGGAAAGGAATGGAATGGAACGGAGTGGAGTGGAGTGGAGTGGACTCGAATGGAGTGGAGTGGAATGGAGAGGAGTGTAGTGGAATGGAATGGAATGGAGTGTAGTGGAATGGAGTGGAAAGGAATGGAATGGAACAGAGAGGACTGGAGTGGATGGAGTGGAGTGCTGCGGAATGTAATAGAATGGAGTGGAGTGGAGTGGAATTGAATGGATTGGAGTAGAATGTTATGTGGTAGTGTGGAGTGGAGTGTAATGAAGTGGAGTGCAATGGAATGGATTGAAGTGCAATGGAATTGAATGGAGTGGAATGGAATAGAATGGAATGGTGTGGAGTGGAATGGAATGGGGAATCATGGAATGGAGTGGAGGTGAATGGAATGGAGTGGAAAGTAATGGAGTGACATTAAATGCATTGGAGGAGAGTGGATTGGATCAGAATGGAATGAAATGGAGAGGAGTAAACTGGAATGGTTTGTGGTGGATTGGAGTGGAGAGGAGTGGAGTGGAAAGGAAAGGGATGGAGTGGAATGGAAAGGAGTGGAGTGTAATGGAATGGAATGGAGGGGAATGGAATGGAATGACATGTAGTGTAATGGAACTTATTGGAGTGGAATGGAATGGAGTTGAGTGGAATGGAATGGAGTGCAAAGGAGTGGAATGGAATGGAGTGGAGTGGAATTGAGTAGAGAGGAATGGAATGGAATGTAATGGAGTGGAATGGAATGGAATGCAATGGAGAGGACTGGAGTGGAATGGAGTGGAGCAGAGTGGTATGGAGTGGAATGGAGTGAAATGGAACGGAATGGAATGTAGAGGAGTGGAGTGGAATGCAGTGGAATGGTTTGGAATGGAGTGGAGTGTAGTAGAATGGAATGGAATGGAATGGAGCAGATTGCAGTGGAATAGAATAGAGTGGAATGGAGTGGAGTGTAGTGGTTGGAGCGGAGTGTTGTGGAATGGAATGGAGTGGAGTGGAGTGGAATTTAGTGGGGTGGACTAGAATGGAGTGGAGTGGAGTAGAACGGAGTGGAATGGAAGGGAATGGAATGGACTTTAGTGTAGTGGAATGGAGTGGAGTGTAATGGAGTAGAGTAGAGTGGAATGGAAAGGAATGCAGTGGAATTGAGTGGTGTGGAGTGGAGTGGAGTGGTGTGTAGTGGAATGGAATGAATTGGAATTCATTGGAGTGGAATGTAATGGAGTGGAATGGAATGGAGTGGAGTGGAATGAAATAGAATGGAGTGGAGTGGAATGGAGTGGAATAGAATGGAGTGAAATGGAGTGGAGTGGAGTGGAGCACATAGAGTGGAGTGCAGTGGAATGGAATGGAATGGATTGGAGTGGAGTGGAATGGAATGCAGTGGTGTGGAATGGAATGCATTGGAGTGGAGTGGAGTGGAATGGTGTGGAGTTGACTGGAATGGAGAGGAGTGAAGTGGAATGGAGTAGAATGGAAAGGTGTGGAATTAAACGGAATAGAATTGAGTGGAGTGGAGTGGAGAGGAATGGAATGAAGTGAACTTTAAGGGATTGGAATCGAATAGAGTGGAGTGAAATGGAGTGGACACGAGTGGAATTGGATGGAGTGGAGTGGAATGAAAAAGAGTGGAATGGAATGGAGTGGAGTGGATTTGAAAGGAGCGGAATGGAAAGGAATGGAAAAGAGTAGAGTGGAATGGAATGGAGTTTGGTTGAGAGGAGTAGAATGAAGAGACGGGGAAATGAGTGGAGTGGATTGAAATGGAATGGAATAGAGTGGATTATAATGTAATGGAAGGGAGTGGAATGGAACCGAAAGGAATGTAGTGGAATGAAAAGGAGTGGAGTGGAATGCAGTGCAATGGAATGGGGTGGACTGGAGTATAGTGGAGGGGAGTGCAGTGGAATGGAATGGAACGGAATGGAGGGGAGTGGAATGGAATGGAGTGGAGTGCAATGGAATGTGGTGGAATGGAATGTAGTTTAGTGGAATGAAATGTAGTGGAATGGAAAGGAATGGAAGGGAGTGGAGAAGAATGGAGTGGAGTGGAATGGAGAAGAGTGGAATGGAATGGAATGG
Organism: Pongo pygmaeus; assembly: GCF_028885625.2. NCBI lineage: Eukaryota > Metazoa > Chordata > Mammalia > Primates > Hominidae > Pongo > Pongo pygmaeus. The sequence goes on from NC_072385.2 coordinate 7,542,557, forward strand.
TGACGAGTGGAATGCAGTGGAATGGAATGGGGTGCAATAGAGTGGAGTGTAGTTGTTGGAGTGGGATGAAGTGGAATGAAATGGAATGGAGTGGGGTGGAATGGAATGCAGTGGAGTAGAATGGAACGTAGTAGAGTGCAGTGGAGTGGAATGGAATGAAGTGGATCGGACTGGAATGGAGTTGAGTGGAGTGGAATGGAGTGGAATGGAATGGAATGTAAAGGAGTGGAGTAGAGTGGAGTGGAATGGAGTGGAGTGGAGTAGAAAGGATTGGAATGGAATGGAATGGAGTGGAGTGTAATGGAATGTAATAGAATGGAGCAGAGTGGAGCGGAATGGAGTAGAGTGGAGTGGAAAGTATTGGAATGGAATGCAACGGAATGGAATTTAGTGGAGTGGAGTGGAATGGAGTGGAATGGATTGGAATGGAGTGGAATGGAATGGAATGGAATGGAGTGGACTGGAGTGGAAAGGAGTGGAGTGCAATGGAGTGGAGTGTAGTGGAATGGAATGGAGTGGAGTGGAGTGGAATGGACTGGAAAGGAATGGAGTGGAATGGAGTGAACTGGAGTTGATGGTGTGGAGTGCAGCGGAATGGAATAGAATGGAGTGTAGTGGAGTGGAATTGAATGGAGTTTAGTAGAATGTTATGTAGTGGAGTGGAGTGGAGTGGAGTGGAATTAAGTGGATTGGACTGGAATGGAGTGAAGTGGAGTGGAATTGAATGGAGTGGAATGGAATAGAATGGAATGGAGTGGAAAGGAGTGGAATGGAGTGGACTGGAATGGAGTGGGGTGGATTGGAATGGAGTGGAATGGAATGGAGTGGAATGGAATGCAGTGGAATTAAATGGAATGGAGTGTAGTGGATTGGAATGGAATGGAATGGAGAGGATTGGAGTGGAGTGGAGTGGAGTGGAGTGGAGTGGGGTGGATTGGAGGGGAGAGGAGTGGAGTGGATAGGAATGGAGTGGAGTGGAATTGAATGGTGTGGAGTGGAGTCGAGTGGGGTGGATTGGAGGGGAGAGGAGTGGAGTGGATAGGAATGGAGTGGAGTGGAATTGAATGGTGTGGAGTGCAGTGGAACGGAATGGAATGGAGTGGAAAGAAAAGGAATGGGATGTAGTTTAATATAATTTAGTGGAGTGGAATGGAATCGAGTTGAGTAGCATGGAATGGAGTGCAATGGAATGGAATGGAATGGAGTGGAGTGCAATGGAGTTGATGGAATAGAACTGAGTGGAGTGGAATGGTTTGGATTAGAGTGGTACGGAATGGAATGTAGCGAAATGGAATGGAAAGTAGAGGAGTGGAGTGGAATGCATTGGAATGGTTTGCAATGGAGTGCAGTGGATTGGAATGGAATGGAGCGGAATGGAGTGGAAAGAAATGGATTGGAATGGACTGGAGTGGAGTGGATGGTGTGGAGTGCAGTGGCATGGAATGGAATGGAACGGAGTGGAGTGGACTGGAATGGAACGGAGTGGAGTGGACTGGAATGGAATGGAGTGGAGTGGATTGGAATTAATGGAGTGGACAAGAATGTAGCAAAATGACGTGGAATGGAGTGGAGTGGAATGGAATGGAATGGAGTTTAGTGTAGTGGAATGAAGTGGAGTGGAATGGATTGGAGCGGTGTGGAATGGAATGGAATGGAGTGGAATGGGGTGGTGTGGAATGGAATGGAGTGGAAAGGGGTGGTGTGGAGTGGAGTGGAATGGAATGGACTGGAATGGATTGGAGTGGAATGGCATGGAGTGGAATGGAATGGAGTGGAATGGAATGGAATGGAATTGAGTGGAGTGATGGGGAATGGAGGGGAGTGGAATGGAGCAGAGTGGAATGGAACTGAGTGGAGTGGAGGGGATTGGAGAGAAGTGGAATGGAGCAGAGTGGGGTTGAATGTAAAGGAATTGGGTGGAGCACAATGGAATCGAAAGGAATGGAGTGGAGTATAGTGGAACTGAGTGGAGTGAAATGTAGTGGAGTAGAGTGGAATGGAATGGAATGGGGTGGAGTGGATTGGAGTGGAATGGAGTGGAGTTTAGTGGATGGAGGGTGCGTGCTGCGGAATGGAATGGAATGTATTGGAGTGGAGTGGAATGGAATGGAGTGGAGTGAAATGGAATGTAGTGGAGTGGAGTGGAGTGGTGTGGAATGGCGTGGAGTTGACTGGAATGGAGTGGAGTGAAGTGGTGTGCAGTGGAATGGAGTGGAATGGAGTGGAAAAGATTGTAATGGAATGGAATGGAGTGGAATGGAGTGCAGTTTAGCAAAGTGGAATGGAATGGAATGGAGTGTACTTGAATGGAATGGAGTAGAGTGGAAAGGAATGGAATGGAGTGGAATGAAATGGAATGAATTGTAATGGAGTGGAGTGGAGTGCAGTATAGTGGAATGGAAAGGAATTGAATGTAGTGGAGTGGAATAGAAAGGAATGGAATGGAGCAGAATGGAGTGGAATGGAGTTGGGTGGAATGGAGTGGAGAGGAGTGGAGTGGAGAGGATTGGAGTGGAGTGGAATGGAATGGAATGGAGTGGAATGGAAAGGAATGGAAGGTAGTGGAATGGAATGGATTGAAGTGGAATGGAGTATAATGGAATGGAGTGGAGTAGAGTGGAGCTAAATGGAATGGAAGGGAGTGGAATGGAATGGAGTGGAATGGAGTGGTGTGGAGTGGAGAGGTCTGGAGTGCAGTGGAATGGAATGGATTGGAATAGAGTGGAGTGGAAAGTAATGGAGTGGAATGGAAAGGAATGTAATGAAGTGGAGTGGAACGGAGTGGAGTGTAATGGAATGGAGTGGATTGGAATGGAATGGAGGAGAGAGGAATGGAATGGAATCGAGTGGAATGGAATGGTAGGCAACTGAATGAAGTGGAGTGGAGTGGAATGGAAAGGAATGGAGTGAGATGGAATGGAATGGAATGAAATGGAGCATATTTGAGTGGATTGGAATGGAATGGAGTGGGATGGAATGCAATCGAATGAAATGGAGCGTATTGGAGTAGAATGGAGTGGAATGGAAAGGATTGGAATGGAAAGGAACAGAATGGAATGTAGTGGAGTGGAGTGGAATGGAGTGGAATGGACTGGAATTGAGTGTAGTGTAGTGGAATGGAATGGAATGGAATGCAATGGAGTGGAGTGGAGTGGAATTGAGTGGAGTGGAATGGAGTGGAGTGTTGAGGAATGGAAAGGCACGGAGTAGGGAGGAATGGAGTGGAATGGAGTGGATGGAGTGGAGGGCAGCGGAAAGTAATAGAATGAAAGGGTGTGGAGTGGAATTGAATGGAGTGGAGTAGAAAATAATGTAGTGTAGTGGAGTGGGGTGGAGTTTACTGGAGTAGAGTTGACTGGAAAGGAGTGGAGTGGAGTGCAATTGAATGAAGTGGAATGGAATGGAATGGAATTGAATGGAGTGGAGTGGAATGGAGTGGAGTGGAGTGAAATGGAGTGGAATGGAATATAGTGGAATTAAGTGGAATGGAGTGAAGTGGATTGGGACTGAATGGAAAGGAATTGAAAGGAGAGGAGTGGAATGGAGTGGGGTGGATTTGAGTAGAGAGGAGTGGAGTGGAAGGGAATGAAGTGGAGTGGAGTGGAATGGAGTGGAGTGGAGTGGAATGGAATGGAATGGGGTGGAATGGAATGGAATTTAGTGTAATGGAATGGAATGGAGTGTAATGCAATGGATTGGAGTGTAATGGAATAGAGAGCAATGGAATGGAAAGGAATGGAGTGGAGTGGAATGGAGTGGAATGTAAAGGAATGGAGTGGAGTGGAACGGATTGGATTAGAGTGGTATGGAATGGAATGGAATGGAATGGAATGGAATGGAATGTAGAGGAGTGGAGTGGAATGCAGTGGAATGCTTTCGAATGGAGTGGAGTGGAATGGAATGAAATGGAATGGAATGTAGCGGGCTTGAGTGAAATGGAGTGGAATGCAATGGAGTGGAATGGAGTGCAGTACAGTGGACGGAGGGCATTGCAGTGTAATGTAATGGAATGGAATGGATTGGAGTGGAATGGAATGCAGTGGAGAGGAGAGGATTGGAGAGGAATGGAGAGGAGTGTACTGGAATGGACTTGAGTGGACTGGGTGGAGTGGAATGGGATGGAATAGAGTGGAGTGGTTGAATGATGTGGAATGGAATTTAGTGGAGTGGAGTGGAATGGAATGGAGTAGAGTAGAGAGCAATGGAGTGGCGTGGAGTCAAATGGAGTTTAGTGGACTGGAATGGAGTGAAATCGAATGGAATGGAATTAAATGGAATGCAGTTGAATGGAGTGGAGTGGAGAGGAGTGGAATTGAGAGCAGTGGAATGGATTGGAATCGATTGGAGTGGAGTGCAATGGAATGGAATGGAGTGGAGTGGAGTTGATTGGACTGGAATAGAGTGGAATTGACTTGAATGGAGTGCATTGAAGGGGAGTGGAATGGAATGGAATGGAGTGGAGAGGAGTGGAATGGATTCAAAGGGAGTGGAGTAGAGAGTAATGGAATGGAATAGAATGGAGGGGAGGTGAGTTGATTGTACTGGAGTAGAATGGAATGGACTTGAATGGAGTGGAATAGAGTGGAGTGGAATGAGGTGGTATGGAGTGGAATGGAGTGGAGTGGAGTGGAGTGCAATGGAATGGAATTGAATGGAATGGAGTGGAGTGGAATTGAATGGAGCAGAATGCAAAGGAATGTAGTGGAGTGGAGCGGAGTGGAATGGAGTCTATTGGAATTGAGTGAAGTGGAGTGGAATGGAGTAGAGTGGAATGGAATGGAATGCAATGGAGTGGAATGGAATGGAATGCAAAGGAGAGGAGGGGAGTGGAATGCAGTTGAGTGGTGTGGAATGGAGTGGAATGAAATAGAGAGGAATAGAGTGGAGTGCCATGGATGGAGTGGAGTGGAATGGAAGGTAGTGGAGTGTATTGGAGTGGAATGGAGTGGAGTGGACTGGAATGGAGTGGAGTGGAATGGAATGGAGTGGAATGGACTGGAATGGAATGTAAAGGAGTGAACTGAAGGGATGTGGAGTGGAGTGGAATTACTCCATTCCAGTCCATTCCACTCCTTTCCACTCCACTCCACTCAATTCCACTGCATTCCCCTCCATTCCACTCCAGTCCTTTCCACTCCATTCCACCCCACTCCGCTCCATTCCATTTCATTTCATTCCATTCCACTCAATTCCACTCCACTCCATTCCACTCTATTCCACTCCATTCCACTCCATTAAATTCCACTACATTCCACTCCACTCCATTCCATTCCATTCTGCTTCACTCCACTCGACTCCATTCCATTGCACTCCATTCCACTCCACTCCATTCCATTTTATTCCTCTCCACTCCACTCCATTTCATTTCTCTCCACTCCAATCTTTTCCAATCCACTCCACTCAACTCCACTCCAACCCACTGCATTCCATTCAACGCTACTCCATTCCATTCAATTCTATTCCAATCCATTCTACTCCAATCCATTCCATTCCATTCCCCCTCAATCCATTCCTCTCCATTCCATTGCACTCCATTCCTCTCCAATCCATTCCATTCAACTCCATTCCTTTCCATTGATTCCATTGCGTTTCTTTCCATTCCACTCCATTCCGTTTTACTCAACTCCAGTCCATTCCACTCCACTCCACTACACCCCACTCCATTCCACTCAACTCTACTCCATTCCATTCCATTCCATTCCATTCCACTCCACTCCATTCCACTCCTTTCCACTCCATTGCAGGCCACTCCAATCCACTGCCCTCCATTGCATTCCACTCCACTATATTCCATTGCATTTCAATCCACTCCACTCCTTTTATTCCACTCCATTCCACGGAATTTCATTCCATTCCATTCCATTACTTTCCACTCCATTCCGTTCCACTCCAATCCATTCCTTTCCAGTCCACTCCACTCCACTCCTCCCCATTCCATTGCTTTCCACTCTACTCCATTACATTCCATTCCATTATACTCCGTTCCATTCCACTCCATTCCTCTCCACTCCATTCCAGTCCACTCCACTCCATTCCAGTTCACTGATGTTCACTGCACTGCATTCCTTTCCATTCCACTTCAATCCACTTCACTCTCCTCCATTGCACTCCTTTCCACTCCATTCCACTCCACTCCATTCCACTGCATTCAACTCCCTTCCACTCCATTCCAGTCCACTCCACTCCCCTCCACTCCCTTATATTCCCTTCCACTACATTCCACTGAACTCCATTTTATTTCAATCTGTTCCTATCCACTCCTTTCCATTCCACTCCACTCTACTCAACTCCACTCCACTCCATTCCATTCTATTCCAATCATTTCCACTCAATTCCACTCCACAACACTCCACTCGACTCCACTCAATTGGAGTCCACTCCATTCAATTCCATTCCATTCCATTCCATTTCACTCCACTCCAAGCGATTCCAATCCATTCAGCTCCATTCTACTCAACACCCCATTCCATTCCATTCCAATCCACTCCATTCCATTCCACTCCACTCCATTCCACTCCAGTAAACTCCATTCCACTCCGGTACACTCCACTGCACTCTATCTGATTCCATTCCACTGCACTCCACTCAATTCCATTCCAAACCATTCCACTCCATTCCACTCCACTCCACTCAATGCCATTCAGCTACGTTCCATTCCATTCGACACCTCTCCACTCCATTACAGTCCATTCCCTTCCAATCCACTCCACTCCCTTCCAAACCACTCCACTCCATTCCATTCCACTCCACCCCACTCCATTCCACTACACTCCGCTCGATTCCATTCCATTCCATTACACTCCACTCCACACCACTCCATTGCATTCCACTCTACTCCACTCCATTGCATTAAATTCCACTTCACTTCACTCCATTCCATTCCAATCCACTCAACTCCATTCCACTCCACTCCACTCCAATATATTCCTTTCCAGTGCACTCCACTCCACTCCATTCCTTTCCATTCCATTGCACTCCACTCCATTCCACTCCACTCCACTCCACTCCATTGAATTGAATTCCACTCCACTCCACTCTGTTCCGTTTATTTCCCCTCCATTCCTTTCAACTCCATTCCACTCCACTGCACTCCACTCAATTCCATTCCATTCCACTCCTCTCCACCTCACTCCACTCCATTCCATTCCATTCCACTCTTCTTCACTCGACTCCATTCCAATGCTCTCTATTGCATTCCTCCCCATTCCATTCCAGTCCACTCCATTCCACTCCAGTACACTCCATTCCACTCCATCCCATTCCATTCCAGTCCATTTCTTTCCACTCCACTCTGCTACACTCCATTCCATACCACGCCCCTGCACTCCACTCCACACCATTCCACTTCACACCATTCCACTCTTCTCCATTCCACTCCACTGCACTACACTGCACTTCACTCCATTCCACTCCACTACATTCCATTCCAGTCAATTCCATTCCACTCCAGTCCACTCCATTCCACTCCATTCCACTCCACTCCACTCCATTCCACTCCATTCCACTCCACTCCGCTCCTTTCCAATCCACTCCACTCCATTTCAATCCATTTCATTCAGTTCCATTCCACTCCATTCCCTTCCAATGCACTGTACTCCATTCCACTCCACTCCATTCCACTCCACTCCATTCCATTCCTTTCCATTCAACTGAATTCCACTCCACTCCACTCAACCCCATTCAACTCCACTCCATTCCATTCCATTCCATTCAATTCCACTGCATTAGAGTCCAGTCAACTCTGTTCCAATCCACTCCACTCCATTCCATTCCACTCATCTCCAGTCCACAACATTCCATTCCACTCCACTCTATTCAATTCCACTCCACTCCATTCCATTCCATTGAACTCCACTCCATTCCATTCCACTCAACTCCAGTCCACTACATTCCATTCCACTCCACTCTATTCAATTCCACTCCACTCCATTCCATTCCATTGCACTCCGCTCCATCCACTCCACTCCACTCCGTTCCACTCCATTCCATTCCACTCCACTCCATTCTATTCCATTTCACTCCACTACACTGAATTCCACTCCAATCCATTCGACTCTACTCTGCTCCATTCCATTCCATTCCATTCCACTCCACTCCATTCCATTCCATTCTACTGTACTCCATTCCAATCCGATCTACTCCGTTCCATTCCATTCCACTACATTTCCCTCTTCTGCATTCCATTCCATTTCATTCCACACCACTGCATTCCGTTCCACTCCACTCCACATCTCTCCATTCCAATCCTTTGTACTCCATTCCACTCCACTCCACTCTATTCCATTCCTGTCAATTCCTTTCCAGGCCATTCCATTCCATTCCACTCTACTCAATTCCACTCCACTCCATTCCAATCCTCTCTATTCAATTCCATTCCATTACACTCGATTCTAGTCCCCTTCACTCCACTCCACTCCATTCCTTTCTTTCCACTATACTCCACTCTACTACATTTCACTCCATTCCACTACTTTGCTTTCCATTCCACCCCACTCAATTCCATTCCATTCCAATATATTCCATTCCATTCCACTCCACTCCACTCCATTCCATTCTGCTGTACTAAACTCCATTCCACTCCACTTCACTCCAACCCACTCCACTCCATTCCATTCCACTCTACTCCATTCCATTCCATTCCATTCCATTCTACTCCACTCCATTCCACTGCATTCCACTCAATTCCACTCCATTCCATTCCTTTCCATTCCATTCTACTCCACTCCATTCCACTGCATTCCACTCAATTCCACTCCATTCCATTCCACTGCACTGCACACCACTGCATTCCATTCCAATCCTTCCCACTCCACTCCATTACATTCCACTCCACTATACCCCACTCCACTCCACTCCTCTCCATTCCACTCCATTCCATTTCACTCCATTCCACTCCATTCCACTGCTTTCCACTCAACTCCATTCCATTCCATTCCACTTCACTCCAAACCATTCTACTCCACTCCATTCCACTCCACTTCACTCTATGCAGTTCTATTCCATTCCACTCCACTCCACTACATTGCAATCCATTGCACTCCACTCCACTCCACTCAAATCCATTCCATTCTATTTCATTCCACTCCATTCCACTCCACTCCTGTCCATTCCACTCCACTCCATTACACTCCATTCCAGTCCCCTCCAATCCACTCCAATCCATTCTTTTCCATTCCACTGCACTCCACTACATTCCATTCCAATCCATTACACTCCAATACATTCCGTTCCACTCCATTCCATTTAATTGCAGTACATTCCATTCCACTTCATTGCTCTCCACTCCACTCCATTCCACTCCACTCCATTCCATTCCATTCCACTCCATTCCAATCCACTCCATTGCAGTCCACCCCACACCATTCCATTCCATTCCATTCCATTCCATTCCATTTCATTCCTTTCCATTCCATTCCACTAGACTCCACTCCGTTTCTGTCAATTTCTCAATATTCCACTCCACTCCACTCTATTCCATTCCACTCATTTACACTCCACTTCACTCTCTTCCACTCCACTACACCCCATTCCATGCCATTGCATTCCATTCCAATCCATTCCATATCATTCTAGTCAATTCCATTCCATTCCACTCCTCTCCACTCCATTCCATTCCATTCCATTCCATTCCATTCCATTCCATTCCATTCCGTTCCGTTCCATTCCATTCCGTTCCGTTCCGTTCCTTTCCATTCCATTCCATTCCATTCCATTCCATTCCATTCCGTTCCGTTCCGTTCCTTTCCATTCCATTCCATTCCATTCCATTCCATTCCATTCCATTCCATTCCATTCCTTTCCATTCCATTCCATTGCAATCCATTCCATTCCACTCCATTCCACTCTATTCCAGTGCGTTTGACTGCATTCCACTCCATTCCTCTCCATTCCAATCCATTACCCTCCAGTCCACTCCATTCCACTCCACGCCATTCCATTCCTCTATACTCCACTCCGGTCCATTCCACTCCACTGAACCGCATTCCATTCCATTCCATTCTTTTCCACTCCTTTCCTCTCCACTCCCTTCCATTGCGCACCTCTCCACTCCATTCCATGTCATTCCACTCTCTGCGAATCCATTCCATTTTATTGCCGTCCATTCCATTCCATTCCACTTAACTCCTGTCCATTCCACTCCACTGCATTCCATTCCATTCTACTGCACTCCACTCCATTCCATGCGAATCCATTCCATTCCAGTCCACTCCATTCCATTCCATTCCACTCCATTCCACTAAACTCCATTCCACTCCATTCTACTCCATTCCAGTCCAGTCCACTGCACACCACTCCTTTACGTTCCATTCCACTGTCCTCAACTGCATGCCATTCCAATCCATTCCCCTACACTACACTGCATTCCATTCCATTCCTTTCCATTCCCCTCCGTTCCTCTCTACTCCATTCCACTGTACTCCACTCCATTCCAATACATGACATTCCACTCCAATTCACTCTATTCCATTGCCTTCCAATTCTCTCAACTCCACTCCATTCCATTCCTCTCCACTCCATTCCACTCCATTCTATTCAATTCCTTTCCACTCCACCCCACTCCATTCCTCTCCACTAAACTTCACTCTATTCCATTCCACTCCATTCCACTCCCTTCCATTCCTTTCTACTCCATTCCATTTCATTCCACTCCACTCCAATCCACTTCGTTTTACTCCACTCCATTCCATCTATTCCAATGCAGTCCTCTCTGCTCCATTCCATTACACTCCATTCCACACTTCTCCATTTCCTTCCAATCCATTCGTTTCCATTCCATTCCACTCCATTCCATTCTATTCCACTTCACTCTACTCCAGTCCATTTCACCCCATTCCACTCCATTGCACTTCACTCCACTAAACTCCACTCCATCCCACTCCCTTCCATTCCATTCCATTCCATTCCATTCCATTCCACTCCATTCCATTCCACTCTACTCCGTTCCATTCCATTCCCTTCCACTCCATTCCATTCCATTTCACTCCATTGCACTCCTCTGCACTCCATTTCATTCCATACCATTCCACTCCATTCAAATCCATTCCAGTACATTCCTTTCAACTCCAGTCCATTACATTCCTTTCCACTCCTATTCATTCCATTGCATTCCACTGCATTTCACTTAACTCCATTCCTTTACACTCCATTCCAATCCACTCCACTAAATTCCGTTCCATTCCATTTCACTACACTCCATTCCTCTCCCCTCCATTCCACTCCACTCCACTCCATTCCTTTCCATTCCACTCCACTTCACTCAACTGCACTCCACTCCAATCCATTGCTTTCCATTCCATTCCACTGCATTCCATTGCAGTCCTTTCTTTCGAGAGTATCTCACTCTGTCAACCAGTCGAGAGTGTGGTTTCACAATCTCAGCTGCTGTTCCATTCTGTTCCATTCCGTTCTGCTCCGCTACACTCCTCTCCACTCCATTCCATTCTACTCCACTCCACTCCAGTACATTCCATTACATCTGATTCCAATACACTCCATTCCACTCCTCTCCACTCCACTGCACTCCACTCCACTGTATTCAAATCCATCCCATTCCACTCCTTTCCAGTGTACTACACTCCAGCCCATTCCACGCCTCTTCAATCCATCCAACTACGTCTCATTCCATTCCTCTGCCTTTGAGTCCATTCCACATTCCACTGCACTTCACTGCACTGCACTCCAGTACACTCCATTCCGTTCAATTCCATTCCATTCCACTGCATTCCATTCCATTCCTTTTCTTTCAAGAAAATCTAACTCAGTCACACAGCATGGAGAGCTGTGGCACAATCTTAGCTTCCATTCCATTCCATTGCATTGCATTCCCTTCCATTCCATTCCATTCCATTCCACTGCATTCCATTCCATTCTTTTTTTTCAAGAAAATCTCACTCAGTCACACAGCATGGAGAGCTGTGGCACAATCTTAGCTTCCATTCCATTCCATTGCATTGCATTCCATTCCATTCCATTCCATTCCACTGCATTCCATTCCATTCTTTTTTTTCAAGAAAATCTCACTCAGTCACACAGCATGGAGAGCTGTGGCACAATCTTAGCTTCCATTCCATTCCATTCCATTCCCTTCCATTCCATTCCATTCCATTCCATTCCATTCCATTCCATTCCATTCCATTGTATTCCATTCCATTCCATTCCATTCCATTCCGCTGAATTCCATTCCATTCCGTTCCTTTCCATTCCTTTCCACTGAATTCCATTCAACTCCACTTCACTCCACTCCATTCCACTCCAATCCATTCCACTCCAATCCACTCTATTCCACATTAATCTCTATTCCATTCCGTTCAATTCCATTCCATTCCACTCCACTATACTTCAATCCACTCCACTCCACTCCATTGCACTCCATTCCACTCCATTCCATTCCACTCCATTCCACTCCACTCCCCTCCACTCCACTCCACTCCATTCAATTCCACACGACTCAACTCCATTCTTCTCCACTTCACTCCACTCCTTTCCATTCCATTCCTTTCTTTCCATAGGATCTCACTCTGTCACAAAGGCTGGAGTACATTGGCTGAATCTCAGCTCACATTTCTTTTCACCACTCAATTGCATTCCATTCCATCCCATTCCATGCTTTCTATTACACTTCACTCCACTACACTCCACTCCATTCCATTCCACTCGCATTCCATTGGAATCCATTCCAGTCCACTCCACTCCACTTCACTCCGCTCCAGACCACTTCTTTCTATTCCACTCCATTCCATTTCATTAACTTACATTCCCCTTCTTTCTTTCGACAGGATATCACTGTGTCACCCAGGCTGTAGTGCAGTGGCACAATCTCAGCTCACATTATGTGTCAACTTTCCATTGCATCTCATTCTATTCCATTGCATTCCATTGCATTCCGTTCCATTTCATTCCATTCCTTTCCGTTCAATTCCTTTCCATGACCCTCCTTTCCACTCTGATTCACTCCACTCCATTTAATACCACTCCACTCCATTCCGCTCCACTCTACTCCACTCCACTCCAGTCATTTCCACTCCATTCCATTCCCTTCCACTCCATTCCTTTCCATTCAACTCCATTACATTCCACTCCTTTCCATTCCACTCCATTCCATTCCACTCCACTCGAGTCCACTCCACTACACTCCATTCCAATCCATTCCACTCCACTCCATTCCACTCCACTCCATTACCCTCCACTCCACTCCATTAAACTCCACTCCACTCCATTCCACTAGACTCCAATCCACTCCACTCAATTCCACTAGACTCCAATCCACTCCACTCAATTAAATCCACTCCACTCCACTCAACTCCACTCCACTCCACTCCACTCCACTCCATTCCACTCCACTCCACTCCACTCCACTCCTCGCCATTCCACTCCACTCCACTCCTTTCCACTCAATTCCATTTCATTCCATTCCACTCCACTCCACTCCTTTCCACCCCACTCTACTCCATTCCACCCCACTCTACTCCATTCCACTTCCCTCCGTTGCATTCCACTCCATTCCATTCCACTCCATCCCATTCCATTCCATTCCGTTCCATTCAATTCCATTCCATTCCATTCCATTCCACTCCACTCCACTCCACTTCACTCCATTCCATTCCACTCCACTGCAGTTATTCTATTCCTCTCCATTCCATTCCATTCCATTGCATTCCACTCGACACCACTCCATTTCACTCCACTCCACCCCATTCCACTCCACTCCACTCCATTCCATTGCATTCCATTCCACTCCATTCCTCTCCATTCCATTCTATTCCATTCCATTCCACTCCATTCCATTTCATTCCACTAAATTCCACTCCACTCCACTTCCCTCCACTCCACTCCAATGTATTCCATTCCATTCCATTCTGTTCCTTTCAACCCCAGTCCATTCCATTCCACACCACTCCATTCCACTCCACACCACTCCATTCCACTCCACTCCACTCCACTGCATTCCATTCCATTCCATTCCACTCTATTCCACTCCATTCCTTTCCATTCCACTCCTTTACTTTCCATTCCACTCAATTCCACTTCCCTCCATCTACTCCACTCCACTCCAATCCATTTCATTCCATTCCATTCCGTTTCTTTCAACTCCAATCTATTCCATTCCACACCACTCCATTCCACTCCACTCCACTCCACTACACTGCATTCCATTCCATTCCATTCCGGTTTACTCCATTGCTTTCCATTCCTTTCTTTCGATGGGATATTACTGTGTCTCCCAGGCTGTAGTTCACTGGCGCAATCTCAGCTCACTTCATGTCAACTTTCCATTGCATTGCATTCTATTCCATTGTATTCCATTGCATTCCATTGCATTTCAGTCCGTTCCATTCCATTTCTTTACATTCCATTCCAATCCGTTCACTCCACTCCACTCCCCTCAATTCCATTCCATTCCATTCCAATCAAATCTGTTCCACTCCACTCCACTCCACTCCACAACATTAAATTACATCCGATTCCAGTCCACTACATTCCACTCCACTGCACTCCATTCCTTACCACTCCATTCCACTCCACTCCCTTCCACTCCTCTCCACTCCACTCCAGTCCACTGTACTCCTCTCTATTCCACTCCACTCCACTCCATTCTACTCCCCTACATTCCATTCCATTTCTTTGTTTCCACAGGATCTCATTCTGTCAGAAAGTCTGGAGTGCAGTGGTACAATCTCATCTCACACTCCTTTTCATCATTCTTTTGCTTTTCATTCCAACCCATTCCATTCCATTCTATTTCACTCAACTCCTCTCTACTCCACTCCATTCCATTCCATTCCATCACATTCCATTCTATGCCATTCAATTCCATTCCATTCCACTCAGTTCCACTGGACTCCAGTCCTTTCCACTACATTCCATTACTCCCGATTCCATTCCACTCCATTCCACTCCTCTCCACTTCACTGCACTGCACTCCACTCTACTCCATCCCATTCCATTCCCCTCCATTCCACTGCACTCCCCTCCACAACACTCAACTCCGCTTCATTCCATTTCATTTCTTCCCATTCCATTCCATTTCTTCCCATTCCATTCCTCTCCATTCTAATCCACTCCACTTCACTCCACTCCACTCCACTCCACACCTTTCCGTTTCAATTCCACTGCATTCCATTCCTTTCCTTTTTTTCGAGAGTGTCTCTCTCTGTCACCCAGCCTGGAGCACAGTGGCAAAATCTCAGCTCACATTCCATTCCACTCCATTCCGTTCCATTCCATTCCGCTCTGCTCCAATCCGCTCCATTCCATTCCATTCTATTCCATTCCATTCCTCTCCTTTCTTTCGACAGGATATCCCTCTTTCAGACAGGCTGTAGTGCAGTGGCACAATCTCAGCATCCATTTCTCTATTCTGTTCCGTTTCGTTCCATTCCGTTCCAATCTGTTCCTCTCCACTGCACTCCACTCCATTCCTCTCCATGACATTCCATTCCTCTCCATTCCAATGCACTCCACTCCACCCCACTCCACTCCACTCCACTTCATTCCATTACATTCCACTCCATTCCATTCCTCTCCATTCCAGTCCACTCCACCTCACTCGACTGCACTCCACCTCACGCTATTCCATTCTATTCCATTGCTATCCATTCCACTGCATTCCTTTCCATTCCTCTCTTTTCAGAGTATCTCACTCTGTCACCCAGCCTGGGTTGTACTGGCACAATCTTCGCTCACATTTCATTTCACCATTCCATTCCATTCCATTCCATTCCATTCCATTCCATTGCATTCCATTCCATTCGATTCCATTCCACTGCACTCTACTCTTTTCCAATCCATTCCACTCCAATGCACTCCACTCCATTCCAGTCCACTCTACTCCTTTCCATTCCATCCCATTCCTTTCCACTCCACTCCACTAACTCCACTCCACTCCAGTTCACTTCAGTTCACTCCACTCTACTCCATTCCATTAAATTCCTCTGCATTCCATTCCATTCCTTTCTTTTGATAGTTTCTCACTCTGTCACCCATGCTGGAGCGCAGTGGCACAATCTCAGCTCACATTTCATTTCACCATTCCATTCTATTCCATTCCACTGCATTCCACTCCAGTCCATTCTAACCCACTCCACTCCAGTCCATTCCAGTCCACCCAGCTCCTTTCCATTCAATCCAATTCCATTCCACTCCTTTCCAATTCACTCCACTCCACTCCATTCCTCTCCATGACATTCCATTCCTCTCCATTCCTTTGCACTCCACTCCACTTTACTCCACTTCACTCCACTTCATTTCATTACATTCCACTCCATTCCATTCCTCTCCATTCCAGTCCACTCTACTTCACTCGACTGCACTCCAAGTCACGCCATTCCATTCTATTCCATTCCATTCCATTCCACCGCATTCCATTCCTTTCGTTTCTTTTGAGAGTATCTCACTCTGTCTCCCAGCCTGGGTCGCAGTGGCACAATCTTAGCTCACATTTCATTTCACCATTCCATTCCATTCCATTCCATTGCATTCCATTCCATTCGATTCCATTGCACTGCACTCTACTCCATTCCAATCCATTCCACTCCAATGCACTCCACTCCATTCCAGTCCACTCTACCCCTTTCCATTCCATCCCATTGCTTTCCACTCCACTCCACTAACTCCACTCCTCTCAAGTTCACTTCAGTTCACTCCATGCCATTAAATTCCTCTGCATTCCGTTCCATTCCTTTCTTTTGATAGTATCTCACTCTCTCACCCAGGCTGGAGTGCAGTGGCACAATCTCAGCTCACATTTCATTTCACCATTCCATTCCATTCCATTCCACTGCACTCCACTCCAGTCCATTCCAATCCACTCCACTCCAGTCCATTCCAGTTCACTCAGCTCATTTCCATTCCATCCCATTCCATTCCACTCCTTTCCACTCCACTCCACTCCACTCCAATGCAGTTCATTCCATTCCAGTCCATTCCATTCTATTCCTTTCTTTTGACAGTATCTCACTCTGTCACCCAGACTGGTGTGCAGTGGCGCAATCCCACCACACATTTCATTTCACATTTCCATTCCATTTATTCCCATTACGTTCCACTGCACTCCACTCCACTCCACTCAATTCCACTCCACTCCATTCCAATCCATTCTATTCAATTCCATTCCTATCCCTTCCGTTCCACGACTTTCCTTCGACAGGATCTCCCTCTGTCACACAGGCTGTTCCACAGTGGCACAATCTCAGCACACATTTCTTCATTCCATTATATTCCAGTCCATTCCATTCCGTTCCATTCCATTCCATTCCATTCCATTCCATTCCATTCCATTCCATTCCATCCCTTTCCATTCCACTCCATTTCATTGTATTCCATTGCACTTCATTCCACTCCACTCAGCTCCACTCCATTGCATTGCACTCCATTCCATTCCACTGCATTCCACTCCACTCCACTTCTTTCCAAACCGCTCCAATCCACTCCATTCCATTGAACTCCACTCCACTCCATTCCACCCCACTCCACCCCAATTCATTCCACTCCACTCCATTCCATTCCATTCTATTCCACTGCCCTTCACTCCATTCCATTTAACTCCATTCCACTTAAATCCATTCCATTCCAGTCCACTTCACTCCACTCCACTCCAGTACACTCCACTCCATTGAATTCCACTGAATTCCATTCCAGTCCTATCCATTCCACTGCACTACATTCCACTCAACTCCATTCCATTCGTTTCCACTCCACTCCACTCCATTCCACTCCACTCCATTCCATTTCACTCCACTCTACTCCACCCCACTACTTTCCACTCCAATCCACTCCATTCCATTCCATCCCATTCCACTCCACACCAATTGACTACACTCCACTCCATTCCATTCAACTCCACTTCCCTCCACTCCGTTCTCCTTCACTCCTTTCCATTCCATTGCATTCCATTCCACTGCACTCCACCCCACTCCACTAAACTCCATTACATTCCACCCCACTCCACTCCATTCTGTTCCATTGAATTCCATTCCACTCAACAGCATTACATTCCAACCCACACTATTACACGCCACTCCACTCCATTCCAGTCCATTCCATTCCATTCCACTCCAATCCATTCCATTCCACTCCATTCCATTCCGTTCCACTATACTCCACTGCACTCCAGTCCATTCCACTCCACTCCATTCCATTCCATTCCAATCCAGTACTCTCGACTCCATTCTATTCCACTCCATTAACTCATCTCCATTCCCTTGCAATCCATTCCATTCCATTCAATTCCACTCCATTGCATTCCATTCCACCACACTCCACTGCATTCCATTTCACCCCACTCCACTTCATTCCACTCCGCTATACTCAACTCCACTCCACTCCACTGCACTGTATTCCATTCCACTTCATTGCACTGCATTCCATTCCATTCCACACCATACCATTCCATTCCATTCAATTCCATTCCACTCCATTCCATTCCATTCCTTTTCACGCACTCCATTCCACTCCACTCCACTTCCTTTCACTCCATTCCATTCCACTCCTTTACATTCCACAGCATTGCAGTCCACTCCATTCATCTCCACTCTGTTCCTTTCCTTTCCACTCCCCTTCACTCCATTCCATTCCAATCCATTCCACTTAAATCCATTCCATTCCACTCCACTCCACTCCATTTTAGCCCACTCCATTCTATTCCACTCCATTCCACTCATCTCCATTCCATTCCACTCCACTCCACTCTACTCCATTCCACTCAAATCCACTCAATTCCATTCCGTTCTATTCTATACCACTCCACTCCACTCCACTGCACTCCATTCCATTGAACCCCACTCCACGCCACTCCATTCCACTCCAATCCATTCTATTCCATGGCGTTCCATTCCACTTCACTAGAATCCTTTCTATTCCCATCCACTCCATTCCACCCACTCCACTCCATTCAATTCCATTTCTTTCCATTCCACTCCACTCCATCGCACTCCATTCCACTCCATTCCACTAAATTCTGATAAGTTCCACTCCATTCCATTCCACTCCATTCCACTCCAGTCCATTCCATTCCATTCCATACCAGTCCAGTCCACTCCATTCCATTCCACTCCATTCCACTCCTCTCCATTCCTTTCCAATCCATTCCATTACATTGAATTCCACTCCATTCCATTCTGTTCCTCTCCATTCCATTTCACCCCATTCCACTCCATTCCACTCTACTCAACTGCACTCCACTCCATTCCACTGCATTCCACTCCACTACCTTTGATTCCATTCCATTCCACTCCACTCCACTCCATTCCTTTCCAATCCTTTCCACTGTATTCCACTCCATTCCGTTCCATTCCATTCCATTCCATTTTACTCCATTCCACTCCACTAGATTCCATTTCAGTCCATTCCATTCCACTCCATTCCACTTCACCTGATTCAACTCCAGTCCATTACTTTCCATTCCATTCCCCTTCACTCCATGCCATTCAATTCCATTTAACTTAACTCCATTCCATGTCACTCCACTCCACTCCATTCCATTCCATTCCATTCCACTGAATTCCATTCCAATCCAGACCAATCCAATCCAATCCATTCCACTCAACTCTATTCCATTCCATTCCACTCCACTCGAATCCAATCCACTCCACTCCATTCCATTTCACTCCACTCCACTGCACTCCACTCCACTCCATTCCACTCCAATCCACTCCGTTCCATTCCATTCCAATCCACTCCATTCCATTCCATTCCTTTCCACTCCACTCCAGTTCACTCCACTCCACTCCATTCCATTCCTTTCCAATCCACTCAACTCCATTCCACTACACTCCATGCAATTCCATTCCATTCCATTCCATTCCATTCCACTCCACTCCATTCAATTTCACCCCACTCCACTACATTCCATTCCACTGCACTCCACTCCACTCCATTCCAATTCTTTCCACTCTACTCCTCTCCAGTCCATTCCAGTGCACTCTACTGCTTTCAATTCCTCTGCATTCCTTCCACTCCTTTCCATTCCACTCCACTTACTCCAATCAACTCTACTCCACTCCAGTCCACTCCACTCCATTCCATTTCATTAAATTCCACTGCATTCCATTCCAATCCTTTCTTTCGAGAGTGTCTCACTCTGTCACCCAGTGTGCAGCAGAGAAGCACAATCTCAGCTCACATTTCATTTCACCATTCCATTCCATTCCATTCCATTGCATTCCACTGAACTCCACTCGACTCCATTCCAATCCATTCCACTCTACTCCACTCCATTCCACTCCACTCCACTCCATTCCATTCCAGTCGTCTCCACTCCTCTCCATTCTATCTCATTCCATTCCACTCCTTTCCACTCCATGGCACTCTACTCCACTCCATTCCATTGCATTCCAGTACAGTCCATTCAATTACTTTCTTTTGAGAGGATCTCACTCTGTCACTCAGGCTGGTGTACAGTGGCACAATCTCAGCTCACATTTCATTTCACATTTCCATTCCATTCCTTTCCATTACATTCCACTGCACTGCACCTCAGTCTACTCAATTCCACTCCACTCCACTAAAATCCATTCCATTTCATTCCATTCCAATCCCTTCCATTCCACCCCTTTCTTTAGACAGGATCTCCCTCTGTCACACAGCATATTCTGCAGTGGCACAATCGAAGCAAACATTTTTCCATTCCATTCCATTCCATTCCATTCCATTCCACATCACTCCACTCCACTGCACTCCATTTATTTCCTTTCAACTTCCCACCATTCCATTGCATTTCTCTCCTTTTCTTTCCATTCCATTCCACTCCACTGCATTCCACTCCACGCTATTCCACTCCACTTCATTCTATTCCAACCCATTCCATGTCACTCCTCTAAACTCCACTCCAATCCACTCCAATCAATTTCATTTCACTTCACTCCAATTCACACCACTTCACACCATTACACTCTAGTCCATTCCATTCCACTCCATTCCTTTCCACTCTACTCCATTCCATTCCTTTCCACTCCATTCCATTCCTTTGATCTCCATTCCATTCCATTCCACTCCATTCCTCTTCACTCCATTCCACTCCATTACACTCCATTCCATTCCACTCCATTCCACTTTACTGCTTTCCTTTCCATTCGATTCCACTACTCTCCACTAAATTCCATTCCGTTCCATTACATCCATTACATACACTCCATTCTACTACACTCCACTCCATTCCACTACACTCCATTCTATTCCATTCCATTCAGTTCCATTCCATTCCACGCCAATCCAGTCCATTCCACTCCACTCCATTCCACTCCCCTCCACTCCATTCCATTCCATTCTACTCCATTCCACTACATTCCACTCCACTCCACTCCATTCCATTCGATTCCATTCCAATCCACTCCATTACAGTCCACTCCACTCCATTGCACTCCACTCCTCTCCACTATTCCCCTCTCAAATTCACTCCACTCCACTACATTCCAATCCACTACACTCCAACCTTCTCAAATGCATTCCATTCCATTTCATTCCACTCCACACCATTCTATTCCAATCCTCTCCAATCCATTTAATTCCATTCCACTGCACTCCACTCCAATCCACTCCTCTCCTTTCCACTCCTTTCCATTCCACTCCTTTCCTCTCCACTCCAGTCCATTCCAATGCACTCCACTCCACTCCACTCCAGTCCATTCCACTCTATTCCATTCCATTCCGTTCAGTGCCACTGCATTCTTTCCATTCCATTCCACTCCACTCCAAACCACTCCTCTCCACTCATCTCCATTCTATTTCACTCCTCTATATTCCATTTGATTCTATTCCTATGCACTCCACTGCACTATACTCCATTCCATTCCACTCCTTCCACTCTACTCCATTCCATTACACTTCTCTCCATTGCACTTCACTCCACTCCTTTCCATTCCCCTCCATTCCATTCCACTCCATTCCATTCTTCTCTATTCCAGTCCACTCCACTGCGTTCCACTCCACTCTACTTCACTGCACTCCATTCCATTCCATTCCACTGCTCTCCATTCCACTCCATTTCATTCCAGTCCAACCCACTCCACTCTATTCCAATCCACTCCACTCCTTGCTACACCACTCCACTCCATTCCATTCCAATCCATTGCACTCCACTCCAGTCGGTTTCACTACACTTCATCCCAATCCGTTCCACTCCATTCCAGTCCACTCTACCACATTCCTTTCAATTCCATTCCTTTCCACTGCTTGCCACTCCACTCCACTCCATTACACTCCACTCCACTCCCTTCTATGCCCTTCCATTCCATTAAAATCCGTTACATTCCATTCCTCTCCATTCCAGTCCATTCCACTCCACCCCATTCCATTGCATTCCATTCCACTGTCCATTCCACTCCACTCCACTTCATTCCATTTCACTCCATTCCTTTCCACTTTATTCCATTCCAATTCACTCCACTCCACTCCATTCCATTCCATTCCATTTCACACCACTCCAGTCGACTCCTTTCCACTCAAGTTCATTCCATTCCATTCCATTCCATTCCACTGCACTCCACACAAATTTATTCCATTCCACTCCAATCCATTCCACTCCACTCCATTCCACTGCACTCCATTCCACTACACTCCATTCCATTCCATTCCTTGCCACTCCAGTCCACTCCATTCTCTCCATTCAGTTCTGCTTCTTTCCATTCAACTCCGTTACACCCCACTCCAATCCATTCCACTCCAC
The DNA here is from genome assembly GCF_028885625.2 of Pongo pygmaeus. Taxonomy (NCBI): domain Eukaryota; kingdom Metazoa; phylum Chordata; class Mammalia; order Primates; family Hominidae; genus Pongo; species Pongo pygmaeus. The sequence goes on from NC_072385.2 coordinate 7,565,217, forward strand.
TCCATTCCATTCCTCTCTAATCGACTTCACTCAACTCCACTGCACTCCATTCCATCCCACTGCTCTCCACTCCCCTCAATTCCACTCCACTCCTCTCCATTCCACTCTAGTCCACTCCTTACCACTCCTCTCCCCCCATTCCATTCCATTCCATTAAATTCCACTCCATTCCATTCCACTCCATTCCATTCCATTCCACTCCATTCCAGGTCAATAACCTCCACTCCACTCCACTACACTCCATTCTATTCCATTGAACTCCACAACATTCCATTCCATTCCAATCCATTCCATGCCACTTCATTCCACTCCACTCCATTCCACTCCCCTCAATTCCACTCCACTACATTCCATTACATTCCATCACATTCAACTCCACTTACCTCCACTCCATTTCATTTCACTTAGCTCCATTCCACTTCACTACATTCCACTCCACTCTATTTCTTTCCATTTCATTCCATTCCGATCCACTCCACTCCATTCCACTCCACATCAATCCATTCTATTCCACTACCCTCCATTCCTTTCCATTCCATCTCACTCCATTCCATTCCATTCCATTCCATTCCATTCTATTCCATTCCATTCCATTCCATTCCATTCCACTCCATTCCTCTCCACTCCATTCCATTCCTTTCCATTAAATTCCATTCTTTTCTATTCCATTCTACTGAACGCTGCTACACCCCAATGCACTCCACTCCACTCCATTCCAGTCCATTCCACTCCACTCCATTCAATTACATTTCACCCCACTCCACTCCATTCCGCTCCATGGCACTCCATTACACTCCACTGCACTCCATTCTATTCCATTCCTTTTCATTCTATTCCACTCCATTCCATTCCATTCCACTCCATTCCAGTCCAATCTACTCCATTCCACTCACCTCCACTCCACTCGACTTCACTCCATTACACTCCACTCCACTCCATTCCATTGCCTTCCACTCCATTCCATTCAAATCCATGCTACTCCACTCCACTACACTCCAATCTATTCCACTCCATTCAACTGCACTACATTCCACTCCACTCCCTTCCTTTCCATTCCATTCCACTCCACTCCATTCCATTCAATTCCATTCCATTCCATTCCATTCTACTCCATAATATTCCATTCCACTCCATAATATTCCATTCCATATAACTCCAATCCATTCCACTCTGTTCCACTCCATTACACTCCACTTCATTCCATTCCATCCGATTCCATTCCACTCCGCCCCACTCCACTCCATTCCACTCACCTCCACTCCTCTCCAGTCCAATCCATTCCATTCTATTTCACTCCACTCCACTCCATTGCATTGCATTCCACTCCATTCCACTCCATTCCATTCCATTCCATTCCTTTCCATTCCATTCCCTTCCATTCTACTCCATGACCTTTTACTCTATTCCATTCCACTCTATCCCAGTCTATTCCACTGCATTCCTTTCCACTGCAGTCCACTTCACTCGACTCCAATGCATTCCACTCCACTCCACTCCATTGCCCTGCACTTCACGCCATTGAACCCCACTCCACTTCATTCCACTCCACTCAACTAAATTCAACTCCACTACACTTCATTACACTCCACTCCAATACACTCCATTCCATTCCATTCCTCTCCATTCTGTTCCATTCCCGTCCATTCCATTCCATTGCATTCCAGTCCACTCCATTCCAAACCACTCCACTTCCCTCCATTCCACTCCACTCCACTCCACTCCATTACACCCCATCCCATTTTATTCCATTCCTTACCACTGCAATCCTCTTCACCGCACAACACTTCACTGCATTCCACTCCATTCCATCGGATTCCATTCCTCTCCATTCCACTCCACTACACTTCACCCCACTCCACTCCACTACATTCTTTTCCGTTTCTTTCCTCTGCATTAATTTCCATTCCTCTCTTTCGGGAGCATCTCAAGCTGTCACCCAGCCTGGAGTGCAGTGACACTGTCTCAGCTGCCTTTCCGTACCATTCCATTCTGTGCCTTTCCTTTCCTATCCACTGCAATTGAATACATTCGAATACATTCGATTTCGGTCCACTGCATTACACTCCATTCCACTCCTCTCTGCTACACTACAGTGTACTTCACTCCATTCCTCTCCATGCCATTCCATTTCACGCTATTCCACTGCACCTCACTCTACTCCACTCCAATTCATTCCATTCCACTATGTCCTGTTCGATTCCTCTCCATTCCATTCCATTCCACCTCATTCCTGTCCACTCCTCTCCAGTCCACTCCATTCCACTCCATTCCATTCCACTGCATTCCGTTCCAAACTCTTCTTTCGAGAGTATCTCACTGTGTCACCCAGCTTGGTGTGCAGTGTCACAATCTCAGCTTCCATTCCATTCCATTCCATTGCATTCCTTTCTACTCCATTCCACTCCGTTCCAATCCACTCCAATCCATTCCACGCCAGTCCACTCCATTCCATTCCGCTCCACTGATCTCAAATCCTTTCCATTCCACAACATTCCACTTCATTCCATTCCATTAAATTCCATTACTTTCAACTCCACTCTACTCCACTCCAATCCACTCCAATCCATTCCATTTCACTCCAGTACCCTCCACTCCATTCAACTCCACTCCACTCCACTGCAGTCCACTCTATTCCACTCCCTTCCATTCCATTCCATTCCACTCCACTCCACTCCACTCCACTCCACTTTACTCCATTCGACTCCACTCCATTCCACTCTACTCCATTCCATTCCTTTCCATGCCACTGCACTCCACTCCATTCCATTCCACTCCATTCCACCCCTTTCCGTTCCATTCTATTACATTCCACTCTACTCCATTCAACCCCATTCCATTCCATTCCACTGAAGTCCAGTTGAATACACTGCACTCCACTACATTCCATTCTATGGAAATACAAAACATTCCATTCCATTCCACCCCATTCCATGCCACTCCTTTACACTACACTGCATTCCACTCCACTCAATTCCACTCCACTCCACTCCATTACATTTCATGCCACTCAACCTAACTCAACTCCACTCCATTCCATTTCACTTCACTCCACTGCACTGCATTCCACTCCACTCCATTTTTTTCCATTCCATTCCATTCCATTCCACTCCGCTCCATTCCACTCCACCTCTCTCCATTCTATTCCACTTCTCTCCTTTCCATTCCGTTCCATCCCTCTCCATTCCATTCCATTCCTCTCCATTCCATTCCATTCCATTCCACTCCATTCCATTCCACTCCATTGCAGTCCATTCCTCTGCATTCCACTCCGCTCCACTCCACTTCATTCCAATCCATTCCATTCCATTTCATTCCACCCCATTCCACTCCACTCCACTCCTCTCCACTCCATTCCATTCCGATCCGTTCAATTCCGTTCCATTCCATTGCACTCCTATCCTCTCCACTCCACTCCATTCCACTACACTCCATTCCTCTCGGCTCTATTCTTTTCAATTCCATTTCACTCCACTCATCTCCATTCCACTCAACGCCACTCCATTCCACTCCACTGCTCTCAACTCCATTTCATTAACCTCCACTCCACTCCACTCCATTCCATTCCAGTCCTCTCCATTCCTCTCCATTGCATTCCATTGCATTCCATTCCACTGCACTCCATTCCACTCCATTCCACTCCATTCCATTCCATTCCATTCCATTATATTGCATTCAATTCCATTCCATTCCATTCTACTCCACAGCCTTCCACTCTGTTCCATTCTACTGCATTCCATTCCATTCCACTAGATTCCAATCCACTCCACTCCATTCCACTAACCTCCACTAAACTCCACTCCATTCCATTCCATTCCATTACACTCCACTCCACTCCATTCCATTCCATTCCATTCTATTCCATTCTATTCAACTCCACTCTACTCCACTCCCCTCCAATCCACTCCATTGCACTCCACTCCATTCCACTCCACTCCACTCCCTTCCATTCCTTTCCACTCCAGTCCACTCCAATCCATTCCATTCAATTCCATTCCACTCCATTAAATTCCATTCCTTACAACTCCATTCCATTCCACTCCACTCCACTTCACTTCATTCCTTTATGTCTGATTCCATTCCATTCCATTGCACTGCACTCCATTCCACTCCACTCCACTCCACTCCATTACATTCTATTCCATTTCTCTCCACTGCACTCTATTTCATTCCATTCAACTCCATTCCATTCCACTCCATTCCATTCTATTCCATTCCATTCCATTCTACTCCATGGCTTTCCACTCTATTCCATTCCACGCCATTGCAGTCCATTCCACTGCATTACATTCCCCTCCAGTCCACTACACTCGACTCCAATCCATTCCACTACACTCTACTCCACTCAATTCCCCTGCACTCTGCTCCATTAAACTCCACTCCACTCAACTGAATTCCACTTCACTACACTCCATTACACTCCACTCCAATCCACTCCAATCCATTCCACCCCATTTCATCCTATTCCTTTCCATTCCACTCCACTACACTCCATTCCACTTCACTCCACTCCACTCCATTCCACTCCATTCCATTCCATTCCCCTCCATTCCATTCCATTCCACTCCTGTCCACTCCATTCCAACCCAATACACTTCCCTCCACTACAAGACACTCCACTCCATTCCACTCCATTCCATTCCATTATATTTCATTTCTTTCTTTCCATAGGATCTCATTCTTTTACAAAGGCTGGAGTATATTGGCTCAATCTCAGCTCAGATTTCTTTTCACCATTCCATTGCACTACATTCCATCCCATTCCTTGCCATTCTGTTTCACTCTACTCCACTCCCCTCCACTCCATTCCATTCCACTCCATCGCATTCCACTCGAATCAATTCTACCCCACTCCACTCCACTTAACTCCACTCCACTTCACTCCATTCCATTGCAATCCATTCCGTTTCACTCACTTGCGTTGCACTACTTTCTTTTGAGAAGATACCACTTTGCAGTGGCACAGTCTCAGCTCTCATTACATGTCAACCTTCCATTACATTGTATTCTATTCCATTGCATTCCATTCGATTCCATTCCTTTCCATTATATTACTTTCCATGCCACACTGTTCCACTCCTCTCCACTCCACTCCATTCCTCTCCACTCCACTCCACTCTACTCAATTCCACTCCATTCCATTCCATTCCATTCCACTCCGTTCCATTCCATTCCACTCCGTTCCATTCCATTCCACTCCGTTCCATTCCATTCCACTCCGTTCCATTCCATACCACTCCGTTCCATTCCATTCCACTCCGTTCCATTCCATTCCACTCCCCTATACTCTGCTCTGATCCATTCCACTATACTCTGCTCTGATCCATTCCACTCCACTCCATTCCGCTGCACTACACTCCAATTAACTCCTCTCCACTAGATTCCACTCCACTACACTCCGCTCAAGTAAATTCCACTGCACTACACCACTCTACTCCACACCACTCCACTCCATTCCAATCTTTTCCGCTCCAGTACATTCCATTCCATTCCTTTTCACTCCATTCCATTACATTCCATTCCACTCCATTCCACACCACTACATTTCTATCCACTCCCTTCCATTCCATTGCACTCCACTCGAATCCATTCCACCCCACTCCAGTTCATCCAACTCCACTCCGTTCCATTCAATTCCATTCCACTGCATTCCATTCTATTTCACTCTATTCCATTACCCTACACTCCATTCCACTCTATTCCATTCCATTCCATTCCTTTCCATTCCACTCTACTCCACTCCACTCCACTCCACTCCGTCCCATTCCACTCCACTCCACTCCACTCCAGTCAATGCTACTGTACTCCATTCCATTCAATTCCATTCCATTCTACTCCACACCACTGCATTCCACTCCACTCCACTCTGTTCTCCTCCACTCCACTCCATTCCTTTCCATTATATTCCAGTCAACTCCATTCCAATCCACTCCACTCCATTCCACTCCACTCCACACCATTCCATTCCATTCCATTTCACTCCGTTCCTGTACACTCTACTTCCCTCCACTCCACTCCACTCCAATCCATTCCTTTCGATTCTTTTCTGTTCCTTTCAACTCCAATCCATTCCATTCCACACCACTCCATTCCACTCCACTCCATTCCGTTCCATTCCAATTTTCTCCATAGCATTCCATTCCTTTCTTTCCAAAGGATATCACTGTGTCACCCAGGCTGTAGTGTAGTGGCGATATCTCAGCTGAGATTACTTGTCAAATTTCCATTGCATTGCATTATATTCCATTGCATTCCATTGCATTGAATTGCATTCCATTCCACTCCGTTCCATTCCATTCCATTCCATTTCAATCCATTCCACTCCACTCCACTGCACTACATTCCATTACATCCGATTCCACTCCACTACATTCCACTCCACTCCACTCCGTTGCACTCCACCATATTCCACTCCCCTCCACTCTATTCCACTCAACTCCAGGCCAATCTACTCCTCTCCATTCTGCTGCACTCCACTCCATTCCATTCCACTTCATTTCATTCCATTCCTTTCTTTCCACAGGATCTCACTCTGTCAGAAAGAGTAGGGTGAAGTATTACAATCTAAGTTCACATTACTTTTCACCATTCCATTGAATTTCATTCCATCCCATTCCATTTCATTCTATTTCACTCAACTCCACTCCACTCCATTCCATTCCAATCCATTCCTTTCCACTCCATTCCACTCCACTCCAATGCATTCCACTCCTTTCCACTCCACTCCACTACATTCCACTTCTTTCCATTCCATACCACTCCATTCCGGTCCATTCAATTCCACTGCAATTCATTCCACTCCGTTGCATTCCATTCCATGGCATTCCATACCACTGCATTCAATTCCACTCCATTCCACTCCACTCCATTGCACCCCACTCCTCTGCGTTCCACGTCACTCCAGTCCACTCAACACCACGCCACTCCTTTCCACTCCACTCCACTCCACTCCACTCCATTTCACTCCATTCCAATCCATTCCATTTTACTCATTTCCACTCCATTCCATTCCATTTCATTCCACTCCATGCCACTCAATTCCACTCCATTCCACTCAACTGTATTAAATTCCAATCCATTCCATTCCATTCCATTCCACGCCATTCCTTTCCATTCTCTCCACTCCACTGCATTCCGCTGTTCTCCAATCCAATCCTCTTCACTCGACTTCACTCCACTCCGTTCCATTCCATTCCATTCCATCCCATTCCATCCATTCCACTCCATTGCATTCCACTCCATTACATTCAACTCCATTCCACTCACGTCCATTCCACTCCATTATACTCCATTCCATTCCACACCATTCCCCTAATTCCATTCCACTCCATTCCACTCCTCTTCATTCCGTTAAATCCACTCCACTCCATCCATTACATTCCACTCCCCTCCATTCCACTCTATTCCCCTTCATTCCACTCCATTCCATTCTGCTCCATTCCACTCCATTGCACTCCATTCCAGTCCGTTCCATTCCGTTCCACTCCATTTCACTCCATTCCACTACATTGCACTCCACTCCACTCCATTACACTCCATTCCCCTTCATTCCACTCCATTCCACTCCACTCCATTCCCTCCAATCCATTCAACTCCGTTCCACTCCACTCCATTCCATTCCCCTCTACTACACTCCATTCCATTCCATTCTACTCCACTCCACTCCACTCCATTCCACTCCACCCCACTCGATTCCACTCCATTCCACTGCATTCCATTCCAGTCCATTAAATTCCAGTCCACTCCGTAACAGTCTATTCCACTCCAATCCACTCCACTGCATTCCATTCCACTCCATTCCACTCCTGTCCATTCCATTCCCCTCCATACCTTTCCTTTCCACTCCACTTCAATCCATTCCATTCCATTCCACTCCACTCCGTTGCATTCAACTCCACTCCATTCTATTCCACTCCACCTCACTCCACTTGTCCCAAGTCCACTCCATTCCATTCCACTCTACTACATTCCATTCCATTCCACTGCATTCCAATCTAGTCCACTCCATTCCACTCATCTCCATTCCATTCTATTCCATTCCATTCCATTGAAGTCCACTCCACTCCATTCCATTCTATTCCATTCCATTCTGCTGCATTCCATTCCACTCCATTGCAGTCCACTCCACTACATCCACTGCACTCCATTCCAGTCCCCTGCACTCCATTTCACTCCACTTCACGGCTTTCACTCCACTCAACTTCTTTTTATTACCTTCCATTCCATTGCACTCCATTCCATTCCATTCCACTCCATTCCTTTCCATTCCACACTACTCCTTTCCACTCCACTCCATTCCACTCCACTCCATTGCATTCCAGTCCATTCCATTTAAGTTCATTCCACTCCTGTCCATTCCTTTCCACTCCAGTCCCCTCCATTCCATTCCATTCCATTCCACTCCTCTCTATTCCACTCCAATCCACTCCCTTCCACTCCACTCCACTGCCTTGCATTGCATTCCTTTCCACTCCATAACATTCTGTTCCACTCCACTCCACTCCACTACATTCCATTCCACTCAGTTCCACTGCTGTCCACGCCATTCCCCCCATATCTCTCCATTCTACTTCACTCCATCCTATTCCATTCCACTCCAATCCATTCTACTCCGCTCCAATCTACTCCACTCCACTCCATTCCATTCCACACTACTTAATTCCATTCCATTCCACTCCATTCCGCTCCATTCCACTCCAGTCCACTCCGTTCCACTCCTCTCCATTCCATTGTATTCCATTCCATTCCATTCCACCCCACTCCACACCATTCCATTCCATTCAATTCCATTCCTCTCCATTCCATTCCACTCCATTTCGGTCCACTCCACACCACTCCATTCAATTCCATTCTATTTCTTTCCACTCCACTCCACTCCACTCCATTGCATTCCGCTCCACTCCACCCTACTCCACTCTATTCCACTGCAATCCACTCCACTCCACTCCATTCCACTCCAGTCCATTCCTTTATACTCCATTCTGTTCCAATCCCTTCCATGCAATTCCTCTAAACCCCACTGGACTCCAATACACACGATTTCATTTCACTTCATTCCAATTTGGTCTACTCCACTCCATTCCACTCCACTCTATTCCTTTCCAATGCTCTCCATTCCATTCCATTCCACTCCATTCCATTCCATTGAGTTCCATTCCACTCCATTCCATTCCATTGCACTCCATTCATTCTATTCCACTGCATTCCATTCCCTTACACTCCACACCACTACATTTCATTCCACTCATCCCTACTCCATTGCTCTCCACTCCACTGCACACCTATCCAGTCCACTCAATTCCATTCTGTTCCATTTCATTCGACTTCCATCCATTCCATTTCATTCCATTCCAATCCATTCCATTCCACTCCATTCCATTCCATTCCATTCTTTTTCATGCCACTCCATTTCACTCCATTCCACTCCATTGGAGTCCACTCCTTTCCTTTCCACTCCATTCCATTCTATTCCACTCAACTCCACTCCACTCAACTACAATCTATTCCATTCCTCTCCACTCAACTCCATTCCATTGCATTGCATTCCATTCCTCTCCATTTCTAACTATTCCTCTCCAATCCACTCCATTCTACTCCACTGAACTACATTCTATTCCATTCGTTTCCATTCCACTCTACTCCATTCCACTGCACTGGATTCCACTTCATTCCTTTCCATTCTATTCCTTTCCACTCCACTCTAAACTATTCCAGTACAATCCATTCCTTTCTGTTTCACGCCACTACACTCCACTGCACTCCATTCCACTCCACTCCCTTAAAAGCCATTCCATTCCATTCCATTCCACTACACTCCATTCCCTTCCACTCCACTCCATTCTACCCGAATCCACTCCATTCCATTCCATTCCATTCCCCTCTGTTCCATTCCATTCCACTGAATTCCAATCCACTCCACTCCATTGCATTCCACTCCACTCAACTCGACACCACTGCACTCCACTCATATCAATTCCTTTCCATTCCACTCCATTCCTTTCCATTCCATTCCACTCCATTCCACTCCAATCCAATCCCCTCCTTTCCACTCCACTCCACTCCATTCCACTCCAGTCCACTGCATTCCATGCCGTTCCTTTCCATTCCTCTCCTTTCCATTCCATTTCATTCCACTCCATTCCATTCTACTCCACTGCACTCCATTCCACTCAGGTCCGCTCCATTTCACTCCACTCCACTGCCCTCAATTCCATTCCACTCCACAACATTCCACTTCATTCTATTCCATTATATTCCATTTCATTCCACTCCATTCTACTCCATTCCATTCCATTGAAATCCATTCCACTAAACTGCACTCCACTCCACTCCATTCCATTGCACTCCATTCCATTCCAGTCCATTCCATTCCACTGCACTCCACTCCTTTCCATCCCATTCCATTCCAATCCACTCCACTCCACTCCCTTCCACTGCACTCTATTCCATCCATTACATTACATTCCACTCTACTCCACTTCAGTCCTTTCCACTCCAATCCATTCCACTCCTGTCCATTCCATTCCACTGCATTCCATTCCATTCCATACCACTCCCCTCCACTCCCTTCCACTCCACTCCAGTCCACCCCATTCCTCTCCATTCCACTCCATTCAATTCTGCTTCATTCCATTCAACTCCATTCAAAACCACTCTACTCCATTCCACTCCACTCCATTCCATTCCGTTTCATTCCTCTCCTTTCAACTCCACTCAAGTCCTCTCCACTCCATTCCATTCCACTCCTCTCTACTCCCCTCCATTCCATTCCACACTACTCCATTCCATTCCATTCCACTCCATTAAACTCCAGTCTACTCCAGTCCACTTCATTCCACTCCACTCCACCCCTTTCCATTCCATTGCATTACATTCCATTCAATTACATTCCACTCCATTCCACCACATTCCGTACCATTCCACTCCATAACTGTCTAATCGCCTCCACTCCACTACACACCACTCCATTCCTTTCCATTCAACTCTACAATATTCCATTCTATTCCACTGCATTCCACTCCACTCAATTACACTCCACTACATTACATTACATTCCATGCCACTCAATTCCACTCAACTCCACTCCATTCCATTTCACTTCACTCCACTACACTCCACTCCATTCCACTCCACTCCATTTCTTTCCTTTCCATTCCATTCCACTCCACTCCACTCCATTCCACTCCACTTCAATCCATTCTATTCCACTACTCTCCATTCCATTCCATTCCATCACACTCAATTCCATTCAATTCCATTCCACTCCATTACAGTCCACTCCTCTACATTCCTCTCCACTCCACTCCATTCCATTCCTCTCCAATCCATTCCATTTCATTCCATTAAATTCCATTACCTTCCATTCCATTCCACTGCACGCCCCTCCACTCCGCTCCATTCAATTCGACTCCACTCAACTCCACTCCACTACACTCCATTCCTTTCCATTCCATTTCACTCCACACCACTCTATTCCGCTCCATACCACTCCATTCCACTCCACTGCACTCCATTCCATTCCATTTCATTCCATTCCATTCCACTCCATTCCATTCCACTCCATTTGAGTCCACTCAACTCCATTCCACTCACCTCTATTCAACTATGCTCCATTCCATTCCATTCTATTACACTCCACTCCACTTCATTGCATTCACTTTCACTACATTCCATTCCATTCCATGCCACTCCACTCCACTCCCCTACACTCCATTCCATTCCACTCCATTCCATTCCACTCCACTCCACTCCCTTCCATTTCATTCCACTTCACTGCACTTCAATCCATTCCATTCTGTTCCATGCCATTCCATTCCATTCCATTCCATTCCATTCCATTCCATTCCGCTGCACTCCAGTCCATTTCATTCCATTCCATTCCACTCTATAAAATTCCATTCCTTTTAACAACATTCAATTCCACTCCATTCCACTCACCTCCACTCCACTCCATTCCATTCCGTTCCATCCCATCACACTCCACTCCACTCCATTCCACTCACCTCCACTCCACTCCATTCCATTCCATTCCATCCCATCACACTCCACTCCACTCCATTGTATTCCATTCCATTCTGTTCCATTCCATTCCACTCCACTCCGCTTCCCTCCAATCCACTCCATTCCACTCCACTCCATTCCACTGCACTCTCTTCCATTGCATTGCACTCCACTCCACTCCATTGCATTCCATTCAATTCCATTCCACTCCATTGAAATCCATTCCTTTCAACTCCATTCCATTCCACTCCATTCCACTCCAATCCACTGCACTTCTCTCCTTTATGTCCTATTCCATTTTACTCCACTCCACTCCACCCCTTTCCACACAAATCCACTCCACTCCACTCCATTCCATTCCATTCCATGCCTCTCCACTGCACTCTATTCCATTCCATTCCACTCCATTCCACTCCACTCCATTCTATTCCATTCCATTCCTTTCTATTCCACTGTATTCTACTCTATTCCATTCCAGTCCATTCCACTCCATTCTTTTCCAGTCCATTCCACTCCACTCTACTCCAATCCATTCCACTACACTCGATTCCACTCAATTCCCCTGCACTCCGCTCCATTAATCTCCACTCCACTCAACTAATTTCCACTCCACTACACTCCATTGCACTCCACTCCAATCCACTCCACTCCAATCCATTCCACTCCATTTCACCCTATTCCATTCCATTGCACTGCACTACACTCCTTTCCACTTCAATCCACTCCATTCCATTCCACTCCATTCCCCTCCATTCCATTGCTTTCCACTCCCGTCCGCTCCATTCCAACCAACTCCACTTCCCTCCACTCCAATACTCTCCACTCCATTCCACTCTATTCCATTCCGTTATATTCCATTTCTTTCTTTCCATAGGATCTCATTGTGTTACAAATTCTGGAGTACAGTGGATCAATCTCAGGTCAGATTTCTTTTCACCATTCCATTGCATTCCATTCCATCCCATTCCATGCTGTTCTCTTTTACTCCACTCCACTGCATTTCACTCCATTCCATCGCATTCCATTCGAATCCATTGCACCCCACTCCACTTCACTTCACTCTGCTCCACTCCACTCCATTCCATTGCAATCCATTCCGTTTCACTCACTTGCATTCCACTGCTTTCTTTGGAGAAGATATCACTGTGTCCCCCAGGCTGTAGTGCAGTGCACAATCTCAGCTCACATTACATGTCAACTTTCCATTGCATTGCATTCTATTCCATTGCATTCCAATGCATTCCGTTCCGTTCCATTCCATTCCTTTCCATTATATTCCCTTCCATGCCACACCATTCCATTCCTCTCCACTCCACTATATTCCACTCCATTCCGTTCCACTCCATTCCACTCCACTCCGTTCCATTACAATCCACTCCACTCCACTCAATCCATTCCACTCCACAACACTCCATTCCACTCCATTCCTCTACATTTCAATCCTTTCCATTCCACTCCTTTCCACTCCACTGTACTCCATTCTAGTCCATTCCATTCCATTCCATTCCATTGCATTCCATTCCCTTGTACTCCATTCCACTACATTCCACAACATTCCACTCCACTCCACTCCATTCCCCTCCATTCCACTCTATTCCACCCCACTCCATTACATTCCATTCTATTCAACTCCATTCCACTCCGCTCCATTCCATTCCACTCTTCTACAATACGTTCCATACCATTTCATTCCACTCCACTCCACTCCACTCGATTCCACCCCACTCTACTGCATTCCATTCCAGTCCATTAAAATCCATTCCACTCCATAATTTTCTATTCCACTACACTCCACTACACTGCATTCCATTCCACTCCATTCCACACCTCTCCATTACATTCCCCTCCATAACATTCCTTTCTACTCCAATCCAATCCATTCCATTCCATTCCACTCCAATCCTTTGCATTCCACTCCAGTCCATTCTATTCCACTCCACCTCACTCCACTCCACTCAAATCCACCCCATTGCATTCCACTCTACTCCATTCTATTATTTTCCACTCCATTACACTCCAGTCCACTCCATTCCACTCCTCTCCATTCCATTATATTCCATTGCATTCCGTTTCACTCCATTCCACTCCTCTCCATTCCATTCTATTCCATTGCATTCCATTTCAGGCCACTCCACTCAATTCCCATCCCCTCCATTCCACTCCATTCTAGTCCACACCATTGCAGTCCACTCCACTCCACTCCACTCCATTCCTGTGCCACTCCACTCCATTTCACTCCACTCCATGGCATTTGGCTCCACTCCATTCTTTTTCATTCCATTCCATTCCATTCTATTCCATTACCCTGCATTCCTTTCCATTACACACTACTCCTTTCCACTCCACTCCATTCCACCCACTCCATTCCATTCCATTCCATTCAACTCCTTTCCTCTTCACTCCACCCTATTCCGTTCCACTCCACACTCCACTGCATTCCAATCCATTCCATTTCACTCCATAACATTCTATTCCACTCCACACCATTCCATTCCACTCCATTCCATGGCTTTCCATTCCATTCCCCTCCATACCATTCCATTCCGCTCCACTCCATTCCTTTCCCTTCCACTCCACTCCACCGCTTTCCATTCCACTGCACTCTACTCCATTCCACTCCACTCCACTCTACTCTACCACACTCTATTGCATTCCACTCTACACCATTCCATTCCATTCACTCCATTCTACTCTATTCCACTCCATTCCACTTCTCTCCATTCCATTATATTCTATTCCATTGCACTCCACTCCATTCCATTCCATTCAATGCAATTCCATTCCATTCCATGCCATTCCATTCCACTCCATTCCATTCCACTCCATTGCAGTCCACTCCACTCCACACCACTCCACTCCAATCCACTCCATTCCATTCCATTTCATTGCACTCCACTACTCTCCATTGAATTCCACTCCACTCCACTCCACACCACTCTATTCCACTGCAATCCATTCCACTCCAATCCATTTCATTTCAATTCATTCTAAATCACTCTTCTCCACTCCATTCCACTCAATTCCATTCCATTGCACTCTATTCATTTCCACTGCACTCCATTCCATTCCATTCCACTGCACTCCCTTACATTCCATTCCACTCAACTCTATTCCACTGCTCTCCATTCTATAACTCTCCACTGCACTCCATTCCATTCCGTTCCACTCCACTCAACCCCATTCCATTCCACTCCACTCCACTGCATTCCATTCCATTCCATTTCACTCCTTATCATTCTATTTAACTCCACTCCACTCCATTCTATTCCACTCAGTCCCACTCCTCTCCATTCCATTCCCCTCCATACGCTTCCATTCCACTCCACTCCATTCCATTCCATTCCACTCCACTCCACTCTATTCCATTCCACTCCACTCCACTCTATTCCATTCAACTCCAACCCACTCCATTCCACTCCACTCCACTTTACTCCAATCCACTCCATGCCATTCCACTCTACTCAATTCCATTCAATTCCGCTCCATTCCACTCCAGTCCACTCCATTCAACTCCTCTCCATTCCATTATATTCCATTCCATTCCATTCCACTCTACTCAATTCCATTCCATTCCTTTCGACTCCATTCCTCTCCAGTCCACTCCATTCAACTCCTCTCCATTCCATTCCATTCCATTCCATGCCATTCCCTTCCACGCCATTGTATTCCACTCAATTGCAGTTCATTCCACTCCACACCACTCCACTCCACTCCATTGCATTCCATTTCATTCTACTCCACTCCACTGCATTGCATTCCATTTCATTCCACTCCACTCCACTCCATTGCATTCCACTCCACTACACTCCAAACCACTACATTCCACTCCGCCTCATTTCATTTCATTTCATTCCAAATCACTGCATTCCATTACAATCCACTCCACTCCATTCCATTCCACTCCACACCACTCCATTTCATTCCACTCCTCTCCACTCCATTCATCTCCACTCAACTGCACTCCTATTCACTCCACTCCATTCGATTCTATTCCATTTCATTCCACTCCACTCCATTCCATTCTATTCCATTCCACTCTTTTCCATGTCACTCCATTCTACTCCGTTCCACTCCATACGAGTCCACTCCTTTCCACTCCACTCCTTTCCATTCTATTCCACTACACTCCACTCAACTACATTCCATTCCATTCCATTCTGCTCCAGTCAACTCCATTCCATTCCATTGCATTCCTTTCCATTCCATTTCACTCTATTCCTCTCCAATCCACACCATTCCACTCCACTGCACTGCATTCTATTCTATTCCTTTCCATTCCATTCCCCTCCATTCCATTCCATTCCACTCTACTCCGTTCAACTGCAGTAGATTCCACTCCAATCCATTCCATTCCATTCTATTCCTTTTTATTCAATTCCATTCCATTCCCCAACAGTCTACACCAGTGCACTCCAATACATTCCATTCCGTCCCACTCCACTCCATTCCATGCCATCCAATTCCATTCCACTCCACTACACTCCATTCCCCTGCACTCCACTCCATTGCACCAAAATCCAGTCCATTGCGTTCCATTCCATTCCATTACATTACATTCCACTCTCTTCCATTCCATTCCAATTGTTTCCAGTCCACTCCACTCCACTGCATTCCACTCCACTCCACTCGACTACACTCCACTCCACTCCTATCCATCTCATTCCTTTCCACTCCATTCGTTTCCATTACATTACACTCCATTCCACTTCACTCCATTCCCCTCCTTTCCACTATATTCCAGTCCATTCTTCTCCACTCCACTCCATTCCATACCGTTCCACTCCATTCCACTCCTGTGCACTCCATTCTACTCTAGTCCACTCCATTCCACTCCACTCCACTGCACTCAATTTTATTCCACTCCACAACTTTCCACTCCATTCTATTCCATTTAATTACATTTCATTCCACTCCACTTTACTCCATTCCACTGCACTCGAATCCATTCCACTGCATTCCACTCCACTCCACTCTATTGAATTCCACTTCATTCCTATCCACTCAATTCTATTCCACTCTACTCCACTCCACTCCATTCCTTTCCTTTCCACTCCAGTCCACTCCATTCCATTCCATTGCACTCCCCTCCACTGCATTCCATTCCACTCCACTCCATTCCATTCTATTACATTCTACTCCACTCCACTCCAATTCACTCCATTCCACTCCAATCCATTCAAATCCACTCCATTCCATTCCACTCCATTCCATTCCATTCCATGCCACTCCACTCCACTCCATTCCACTCCACTCCAGTGCACGCCATTCCACTCCATTCCACTCCATTCAATTCTGCTTCATTTAATTCAAATCCATTCCACCCTACTCCACTCCATTCTACTCCACTCCATTCCATTTCATTCCTTTCCACTACAATCGACTCCCATCTACTCCACTCCACACCATTCCATTCCACTGCTTTTCCTCCCCTACTTTCCTCTCCACTCCTCTCCATTCCACTCCAGTCCACTCCATTCCTGTACACTCCACCACATTGCATTCTATTACGTTTCATTCCACTCCATTCCATTCCACTCCATTCCACCCCTTTCCTTTCCATTCCACTCCATAACAGTCCAGTACACTCCACTCCACTAGACAACAATCCATTGCATTCCATTCAACTCCACAACATTCCATTCCATTCCTCTCCTTTCCATGACACTCCATGCCACTGCACTGCATTCAACTCCACTCAATTTTAATCCACTACATTCCATTACACTCGAAGCCACTCAGTTCCTCTCAAGTCCACTCTATTCCATGTCACTTCACTCCACTTCAGACCACTCCATTCTACTCAACTACATTTCTTTCTGTTCCATTCCTTTCCACTCCACTCCACTCCATTCCTCTCCAGTAGACTCCATTGTATTCCAATACTGTCTATTCCATTCCATTCCTTCCCACTCCATTCCATTCCATTCCATTCCATTCCATTCCACTCCATTCCTTTCAATTCCTCTGCATTCCACTCCTCTCCACTCCACTCCATTCCATTCCATTCCACTCCACACACTCCACTCCATTCCTCTCCACTCCATTCCATTCCGTTTCATTAAATTTGATTCCATTCCATTCCACTGCACGCCGCTCCACTCCACTCCACTCCAATCCATTTCATTCCACTCCACTCCACTCCACTCCATTCCTCTTCACTTCACTCCACTCCACTCCATTCAATTCCATTCCATTTCACTCCACTCCACTCCATTCCACTGCATGCCACTCCATTCCACTTCACTGCACTCTATTTCGTTTCATTGCATTCCACTCCACTCCATTACATTCCACTCCATTCCAGAACACTCGACTCCATTCCACTCACCTCCACTCCACTCCACTCCATTCAATTACACTCCACTCCATTCCATTCCCTTCCTCTCCATTCCATTCCATTCCATTTCACTCCACTCCACTCCACTGCATTCCTGTCCATTTCACTCCTCTCCATTCCACTCAACTCCCTTCCATTCCATTCCACTCCACTCCACTCCATTCCATTCCAATCTACTGCAGACCTTTCCATTCCATTCCACTCCATTCCTCTCCTGTCCACTTCTTTCCATTCCTCTCCATTACATAATATTCCATTCCATTCCATTCCACTCCACTCCACTCCATGCCACATGATTCCAATCCACTCCACACCACTCCACTCCTCTCCATTCCATATCATTCCACTCTACTCCATTGCATTGCATTTCATTTCACTCCATTCCTTGTCATTCCTTTCCACTCCTCTCCTTTCCACTCCACTGCATTCCACTCCACTCCATTCTATTCCAATCCATTCCATGCAACTCCTCTAAACTCCACTCCACTCCATTGTATTTCATTTCACTTCACTCACACTCACTCCACTCCACTGCGTTCCACTCCTCTCTATTCCATCCTACTGCATTCCATTCCATTGCATTACATTCCATTCCATTCCATTGCACTCCATTCCTGTCCATCCCACTGAATTCCACTTCACTCCATTCCACTCCATTCCACGCCCTTCCACTCCATTTCATTCCACTCCATTCCTCTCCATTCCATTGCATTCCGTTGCATTCCATTCCATTCCACGACACTCCACTACAATCCATTCTATTCCGTTCCTTTCCATTCCACTCCATTCTTCTCTACGCCACTGAATTCCACTGCACTCCATTCCATTCCATTCCATTCCACTCCATTACAGTACACTCCACTGCATTCAATTCCACTCCACTCCACTCCATTCCTCTCCACTCCACTCTATTCCGTTCCATTCCATTCCACTCCCCTTATTTCTATTCCACTCCACTCCACTCCATTCCAATCCATTCATGTTTATTCCATTCATTTCCATTCCACAACTTTCCATTCCATTCCACTCCATTCCATTCCATTCCACTCTACTCCATTCCACTGTGCTCCATTCCACCGCATTCCAATCAATTCCATTCCATTCCATTCCATTCCGTCCCATTACACTGCACTCAATTCCTGTCCACTCCACTCTGTTACACTCCACTCCTATCTACTCTGATCAACTAAAATCCACGCCAATCCTCTCAACTCAAATCCACTCCAATCCTCTCCACTCCACTCCACTCCATTCCATTTCACTCCACTATTTTCCACACCTCTGCAATCCACCCTTATCTACTCCATTCCATTCCATTCAATTCCATTACATTTCACTCCACTCCATTCCATTCAACTGCACTCCATTCCTTCCCATTCCATTCCATTCCACTGCACTCCACTCCACTCTAGTCCTATCCACTCCATTCCATTCCAGTTCATTCCTCTCCTC
Organism: Pongo pygmaeus; assembly: GCF_028885625.2. Classification (NCBI taxonomy): domain Eukaryota; kingdom Metazoa; phylum Chordata; class Mammalia; order Primates; family Hominidae; genus Pongo; species Pongo pygmaeus. The sequence continues at coordinate 7,585,003 of NC_072385.2, forward strand.
TCCATTCCATTCGCATCTACTCCACTCCTCTCCAATCCAGTCCATTCCATTCCATTCCACTCGACTCCATTCCATTCCACTCTATTTCTTTCCATTCAATTCCACTCCATTCCATTCCATTCCACTTCACTACACTTCAATCCACTCCACTCCACTGCATTCCATGCCACTCCATTGCATTCCTTTGCATTCCTTTCCATTTCACTCCATTCCTTTCCACTCCACTCCTTTCCAGTCCACTACACTCCATTCCACTCCACTCCATTCGACTCCGCTCCACTCCATTCCGTTCCATTCCATTCAACTCCACTCCTTTCCATTCCACTTCGCTCCACTCCATTCCATAACACTCCAGTTCATTCCATTCTTGTCCATTCCACTCCATTCCATTCCATTCCACTCCATGTCATTCCATTCCACTCTACTCCATTCCACTCCACTGCATTCCACTCCACTCCATTCCACTCCACTACATTCCATTCCATTCCTTTCCACTCCATTCCATTCCACTCCATTCCATTGCAGTCCATTCCACTCCATTCCACTGCACTCCAATCCACTCCACTGCACTCCATTGCAATCTACTCCACTCCATTCCATTACTTTTCATTCCATTCCAATCCATTCCATTCCACTCCACACCATTCCATTCCACTCCGCTCCATTCCACTCCACTCCACTGCATTCATCTCCACTCCATTCCACTCTGCTGCATTCTATTCTACTCCATTACTTTCCAGTCCTTTCCATTCCACTCCATTCCACTCCACTTCACTGCATTTCTCTCCACTCCACTCCATTCCATTCCATTCCATTCCTTTCCAATCCATTCCATTCCACTCCACTCCATTCCATCCCATTCCTTTCCATTCCACTACACTCCATTCCATTCCACTCCACTCCATTCCACTCCATTCCATTCCATTCCACTCCATTCCATTCCAATCCACTCCATTCAATTCCACTCACTCCTTTCCACTCCACTCCACTCTGCTCCACTCCACGTATCTCCATTCCATTACACTCCACTCCATTCCAATCCATTCCTTTCCACTGCACTCCACTCAACTCCACTCCACTCCCTTCCATTCCACTGGATTCCACTCTTCTCCATTCAATTCCACTTCACTCTACTCCTCTTCACTCCACTGCTTTCCATTCCACTACAATGCTCTCCAGTCCACTTCAATCCATTCCATTACATTCCACTCCAATGCTCTCCACTCCACTACACTAAAGTCCACTCTACTCTACTCCATTCCATTTCATTCCCTTCCATTCCAATCATATCCATTCCACTCCACTCCACTCCTTTTCATTCCATAGAACGCCATTCAACCTCACTTAACTCCAATTAACACCATTCCACTCCATTCCATCCCACTGCATTCCATTACACAAAACTCCCTTCCATTCCACTCCAGTCCATTCCACTCCACTGCACTCCATTCCATTACTTTCCAATCCATTGCACTACATTACTTTCCACTCCACTCCATTCCATTCCACTACACGCCATTCCACTCCAATTCACTCCAATCTGCAGAACTCCGTTTCATTCAACTCCTGTCCAGTCCATTGCATTCCACTCCACTCCAATCAGCTTCCCTCCACTCCATTTCAATCGACTCCATTCCATTCCTTTACAATCCACTCCACTCCACTCCTCTTTACTCCATTCCACTCCACTCCATTCCCCTCCACTCCATTCTATTCCTTTCCATGCCAATCCACTCCATTCCACTTTACTCCATTCCACTCCACTCCATTCCCCTCCACTCCATTCTATTCCTTTCCATGCCACTCCACTCCATTCCACTCCACTCCACTCTAGTCCATTCCAGTCCATTCCACTCCATTCTGTTCCACTCCATTCCATTCAACTCCATTCCATCCCTCTCCACTCCATTCCACTCTATTCCATTCCATTCCTTTCCATTCTATTCCACTCCTCTCCACTCCACTCCACTCCATTCCATTCCAGTCAACTCGACTCCAATCCAATCCATTTCACTCCACTCCCTTCTATTCCATTCCATTCCAATCCACTCCACTCCATTACACTCCACTCCATTCCATTCCATTACACTTCAGTCCATTCCAGTACCCTCCAGTCCACTCCACTCCACTCAATTCCATTCCATTCCACTTCAGTCCATACCAGTACCCTCCAGTCCACTCCACTCCACTCCATTCCATTCCATTCAACTCCACAACATTCCATTCCTTTCCACCACTTTCCACGCCACTGCATTACACTACACTGCATTCCACTGCCCTCAATTCCACTCCACTTCATTGCTTTATATTCCTTGTCACTCAACTTCACTCTTCTGCACTCCATTCCATTTCACTTCACTCCACTCCACTCCATTCCACTCCACTCCATTTCTTTCCATTCCATTCCATTCCACTCCACTCCACTCCAATCCACTCCACTTAACTTCACTCTCTTCCACTTCTCTCCATGCCAGTCCATTCCCTCCCTCTCCATTCTATTCCATTCCATTCCACTCCATTCCATTCCACTCCATTCCAGACCATTCCTCTGCATTCCACTCCACTCCACTCCAATCCATTCCACTCCATTCCATTCCACTCCATTCCACTCCACTCCACTCCATTTTTTCCACTCCATTCCATTCCTATCCATTCAATTCCATTCTATTCCATTCCAATCCTCTCCCCTCTCCTCCACTCCACTCCATTCCATTTCACTCCACTGCACTCCTCTCCAATCCACTCAACTCCATTACATTCAATTTCATTTCACTCCACTTAAATCAATTCTGCTCCACGCCACTCCATTCCATTCCACTGCACTCCATTCCTTTCCTTTCCACTCCATTCCAATCCACTCCATTCCACTCCATTCCGTTCACTCCATTCCTCTCCACTCCATTACGTTACAATCCACTCCACTCCTTTCCACTTCATTCCATCCGTTCCATTCGATTCCAATGAATTCCATTCCATTTCACTCCATTCCACTCCACTCCTCTCCACTAATCTTTACTTCATTTCGTCTGATTCCTTTAAAGTCCATTCCACTAATCTCCATTCCTCTGCACTCTACTCCCCTCAATTCCACTCCTTCTAATTCCATTCTGCTCCATTCCACTGCACTCCACTCCACCGAACTACACTCCACTTCAATCTATTCCTTTCTGTTCCATTCCATTCCATTCCTTTCCCTTAAATTCCATTGAATTTTTCTACATTCCACTCCACTTCACTTCACTCCTCTCAACTCCGCTCCTCTCCACTCCATTCCATGCCATTCCATTCCACTGCATTGCAATAGATTCCTTTCTTTTTAGATTATCTCACTCTGTCACCCAGCCTGGAGCACAGTAGCACAATCTCAGATGCCGTTCCATTCCATTGAATTGCGTTCCATTCCATTAGGCTATGCTCTGCTCTGTTCCATTCTGTTCCATTTAACTCCACTCCACTCCACTGCTTTCCATTACATCTGATTCCACACCACTCCATTCCACTCCTCACCACTCCACTCCATTCCAATCCATCCCATTCCAATCCGCTGCATTCCACTGCACTCCATTCCACCCCACTCCACGCCACTTCATTCCATTCCATTCATCCCATTTCATTCCTCTAAATTCCACTCCACTCCACTCCATTCCACTCCTCTCCACTCCAGTCCATTCCATTCCACTCCATTTCATTCCACTGCATTCCATTCCATTTCCTTCTTTCGAGAGTATCTCACTCTGTCACCAAGCCTGGATCACAGTGGCACCATCTCAGATTCCGTTCCTTTCCATTCCTTTAAATTCCATTCCATTCCATTCCATTCCACTCGACTCCTCTCCATTCCATTTAAATCCATTCCATTCCATTGCAATTCATTCTATTCCATTAAACTCTACTCCATTCCATTCCATTCCATTCCACTCCACTCCCCTCCATTCCCTTTAAATCCATTCCATTCCAATTCATTCTATTCCATTAAACTCCACTCCATTCCATTCCACTACATTCCATTCCATTCAATTCCACTCCATTTCATTCCCTCCATTCCATTCCATTCCACTCCACACTATTCAATTCGACTTCATTCCACACCAATCCACTCCACTCCATTCCATTCCACACTATTCAATTCCACTTCATTCCACACCAATCCACTCCACTCCATTGCACACCACTCCAATCCACTCCATTCCACTCCATTCCACTCCACTCCAATCCATTACACTGTATTCCACTCCATTCAATTGCAGTCCATTCCCCTCCATTCCATTCCATTCCACTGCATTCCACTCAAATCCTTTCCATTCCACTACATCCCATTCCAATCCATTCCATTCCATTCCACACTATTTTCTCCACTCCGCTCAATTCCATCTCACTCCACTCCACTCAACTCCTCTCCATGGCATTCCTCTCCCCTTGACTCCACTCCACTCCGTTCCATTCCATTCCATTCCATTACATCCATTCCACTCCATTCTATTCCATCCCACCCCATTCCATTCCATCCCCCTCCATTCCATTCCATTGCACTCCATTCCACTCCACTCCATTCCATTCCACTCCTTTCCACTCCACTCCATTTCACGCCTCTCCACTCCACTCCATTTCACTCCACACTGCTCCATTCCTCCCCTCTCCACTCCACTCTTTTCCACTCGACTCCACTCTACTCCATTCCTTTCCATTCCAATCCATTCCATTCCATCCATTGCACTCCATTCCATTCCACTCCACTCCACTCCATTCCATTCCACTCCACTCCACTCCATTCCACTCCATTCCAATCCTCTCCACTCCACTCCAATCCTCTCCACTCCACTCCACTCCATTCCTTTCCACTCCATCCCCTTCCTCCATATTACACTCCACACCACTCCATTCCACTGCACTCCATTCCATTGCATTCCACTCAACTCCACTCCACCCCAATCACCTCCATTCCACTCCACTCAATCCCAATCCATTCCACTCCATTCCACTCCACTCCACTCCATTCCTCTTCACTACACTCCATTCCACTCCAATCCAATCCACTCCTTTCCATTTGATTCCCTTCAACTCCATTCCACTCTACTCCACTCCTTTATACTCCACTCCACACCATTCAATTCCATTCCATTCAATTTCATTTCATCCCATTTTATGCCACTCAATTCCATTCCTTTCCTCCCGATTCCTGTCCTTTCCAATGCATTCCACTCCATTCCACTACATTCCATTCCACTCAACTCCATTTCATTGCATTCCATTCCATTCCATTCCATTTCACCCCTTTCCATTCCATAACTTTCCATTCCATTACTGTCCATTCCACTCCATTAGACTCCACTCCACTCCATTCCACTACATTCCAGTACATTCCAATCCATTACACTCTACTCCACTCCAATCCATTCCACTCCGTTCCACTCCTTTCAACTCCATTCCTTTCCAGTCCATTCAACTACACTCCATTCCATTCCATTCCACTCCACTCGTTTCCATTTGACTCCACTCCACTCCATTTCACTGCACTCCCCTCCATTCTATTACATTTCACTCCATCCCATTTTATGCCACTCAATTCCATTGCTTCCCTCTCAATTCCTTTCCATTCTACTACATTCCACTCCAGTCCAGTCCACTCCATTCCACTCCTTTCCATTCCATTCAATTCCACTCCATTCCTTTGAATTGCATTCCACTCCACTCCACTCCTCTCCATTTCATTTCAATACGTTCCAGTCCACGCCATTCAATTCCGCTCCAATCCTCGGCAATCCATTCCATTCCATTCCCTCCATTCTACTCCACTCCACTCTATTCTACTCCACTCCGTTGCATTCCAATCCATTTCATTCAACTTCACTCCACTGCAATACACTCCTTTCCATTTCACTACACTCTACTCCACTCCACTCCATTCCTCTACACTCCATTCCACTCCATTCCACTCCGTTACCTTCCTCTTTATTCCACCCCATTGCATTCCATTCCATTTCTCTCCATTCCACTCCATTACACTCCACTCCACTCCATTAAACTCAATTCCAGTACATTCCACTCCATTATACTCCACTCAATCCACTCCTCTCCATTACACTCCACTCCACTCCATTCCACTCCACTACACTCCATTCCATTCCACTCCATGCCACTACACTGCATTACATTCCACTCTTTTCCACTCCTCTCAATTCCATTCCACTACATTTCATTCCATTCCATTCCATTCCATGCTACTTCATTCCATTCCATGCCAATCCCCTCAATTCCCTTACACTCCATTCCACTCCACTCCATTCCATTCCATGCCAATCCCCTCAATTCCCTTCCACTCCACTCCACCTCATTCCATTCCATTCCATTCAACTACACTCCACTCCATTCCACAGCACTCCATTCCACTCCACTACACTCCATTCTACTCAACTCCATTCCACTCCCATACCCTCCACTCCATTCCACTCCACTTCACTCCATTCCACTACATTGCACTGCATTCCTTTCCACTTCACTCTATTCCATGCCATTCCACTCCACTCCTTTCCTCTCTACTCCATATCAATCCATTCCAGTCCGCTCCATTCCACACCAATCCTTTCCACTCCATTCCACTCAATTCCTCTGCATTCCAGCCCATTCCATTCCACTCCACTCGATTCTATTCCTTTCCATTCTATTCCTTGCCATTCCATTCCACTGTAATCTTCTGCACTCCACTCTATTCTATTCCACTCCATTCTATTCCCTTCCATTATACTCAACTCGACTCCATTCCACCTCACTTAATTCCATTCCATTCCATTCAGTTTAATTCCTCTCCTCTCCACTCCACTACACTCCATTCCATTCCACTCCACTCCACTGCGTTCCATTCCATTCATTACACTCCAGTCCACTCCATTCCACTCTATTCCTTTCCACTCCATTCCACTACACTCCATTCCACTCCACTCCATTCTATTTCATTAAATTCCATTAGACTCCACTCTATTCCATTCCACTCCATTCCATTCCTCTGCACTCCACTTCAATCTACTCCTCTGAACTCTTCTCCATTCAGTTCCTCTTCACTCCACTCCAATACAATCCACTCCATTCGACTCCAATCTATTCCACTCCACTCCATTCCATTCCATTCCATGCCACTCCACTCCACTCCATTCCACTCCACTCCACTACAGTCCATTTTACTCCACTCCATACCTTTACCTTCTGTTCAACTACATTTCATTCCACTCTACTCCATTCCACTCCACTGTATTCCATTCCATTCCATTCCAAGCCAATCCATTCCACTCCACTCCATTCCACTGCACTCCATTCCATTCCATTCCACTCCACTCCACTCCATTAAAATCCACTCCTTTCCACTCCACTCCCCTCCATTCCATTCCATTCCATTCCACTGCATTCCACTCCATTCCAATCCACTCCATTCTATTCCATTCCATTCCATGCCACTCTCACTCCACTCCACTCCATTGCATTGCACTCCACTCCACTCCTTTCCATTACCTTCCACTCCATTACACTCCACTGCACTCCATTCCAATCCACTCCACTCTATTCCATTCCATTACATTCCACTACTCTCCATTCCACTCCACTCCACTTCATTCCACTTCACTGCAGTACATTCCATTCCATTCCATTCCATTCCATTCAATTCCACTCCAGTCCATGCCACTCCACTCCATTCCGGTCCACTCCACTCCCCTCCACTAAATTCCATTCCATTCCATTCCATTCCAATCCACTCCATTACATTCTACTCCACTCCATACCACTCCATTCCTTTCCACTGCACTGCAATCCATTCCATTCCACTCCACTCTATTGCATTCCACTCCACTCGAATCCATTCCACTGCATTCCATTCCAAGTCATTCCATTCTGCTCCACTCAACTCCACTCTATTCCAATCTATTCCACTCCACTCTCCTCCATTCCACTCCATTCCACTCAATTCAAACCCACTCCACTCTGCTCCATTCCATTCCTTTCCAGTGCACTCCACTCCACTCCATTCCATTGCAATCCTTTTCACTCCACTGCATTCAATTTCCCTACATTCCACTGCACTCCATTCCTTTCCACTCCATTCTACTCCATGCCACTCCATTCCACTCCACTCCATTCCATTCCATTCCACTCCATTCCACTCCACTCTATTACACTCCGCTCCACTCCATTCCATTCCATTCCATTCCATTCCATTTCTCTCCACGCCACTCCACTGCATTTCATTCCACTCCATTCCACTCTGCTCCACTCCATTCCATCTTTCCATTCCACTCCATTCCATTCTATTCCATTATTTTCCTCTTCATTCCACTCAACTTCACTACACTACATTCCACTATATCCAATTCCATGCCACTCCATTACTATTACCTAAACTCAACTCTACTACACTCCCGTCCGTTCCACTCCATCCTATTCCATCCCGCTACATTCCACTGCAATCCCCTTCACACCATTCCACTCTTCATCATTCCAATCCATTCCATTCCATTCCATTCCTCTCCATTCCACTCCACTCCACTCCACTACATTCCAGTCCATTCCATTCCACTCCTCTCCCCTCCACTCCAGTCCACTCTGTTGAATTCCACTCCATTAAAGTCCACTCCATTCCACACCACTCCATTCCATTCTATTACAGTCCACTCCTCTCCATTGCATTCCATTCCATTCCACTCCACTCCACTTCAGTCCACTATGCTCCATTCTGTTCCATTCCTTTGCATTCCTCTCCACTCCATTCGATTCCATTTCATTCCACTCCTTTCCATTCCACAACATTCCACTGTACTCCACTCAAGTCCATTAAACACCATTGCCCCGAACTCCACTCCATTCCGCCACACTCCATTCCATTCCGTTGCATTCCACCCAACTGCACCCCTTTGCACTCCACTCATCTCCATTCCATTTCACTCCAGTGCAGGACACTCCACCCCACTCCTTTCCACTCCACTGCATTGCATTCCGTTCCTTTACATTCCACTCTGCTCCACTCCATTCCATTCCATTCCATTCCATTCGACTCCTTTCCATTCCACTCCATTCCAGTCCACCCCACTCCACTCCACTCCACTCCATTACATTGCTTTCCACTCCTGTCTATTCCATTGCATTCCACTCCGTTCAATGTCATTCCATTCCACTGCACTCCACTCCATTCCACTTCAATGTATTCCAATCCATTCATTGCCACACCGCCAAACTCCACTCCACTCCACCCCGTTTTATTACATTGCACTCCAATTGACTCCACCCCAGTCCATTCCACTTCACTCCATTCCATTCCACTGCACTCCACTCCACTCCATTGTATTCCATTCCATTCCATTTCACTCCATTCCTTTCCATGCCCCTCCATTCCTCTCCTCTCCAATGCACTCCATTCCACTCAGTTCCACTCTATTCCATTCCACTTCATGCCAATCCACTCCTTTCCATTCCATTCCATGCCACTCCACTCCACTCCACTCCATCGCATTCTGCTCTCTTCCATTCCACTCCATTCTACTCCACTCCACTCCATCCCACTCCACTCCATTCTTTTCCATTCCATTCAATTCCATTCCATTCCACCGCACTACACTCCACTCCACTCCCTTCCACTCCACTCCACTCCCCTCCACTCCAATCCATTCTATTGCATTCCATTCCACTCCACTCCATTCCCTTCCACTCCACTCCACTCCCCTCCACTCCAATCCATTCTATTGCATTCCATTCCACTCCACTCCATTCCATTCCAACCAACTGCAGTCCGTTCCACTCCACTCTACTTTCAATTCCATTCCATTCCACTGCCTTCCATTATATTCCACTCCCTTCTATTCCATTTCACTCCAGTTCACTCCACTCCATTCCACTCTACTCCACACTACTCCACTTCAGTCCACTCAATTCCATGCCATTCCATTAAACTCCACTATATTCCATTCCATTCCACTCCACTCCACTCCACTCCACTCCCACTCAATTCCTCTCCATTCCATTCCACTCCACTCCATTCCATTCCATTCCTCTCCACTCCACTGCATTCCTTTCCACTCCATTCCAGTCCTCTCCACTCCACTCCATTCCATTCTGCTCTATTCCATTCAATTCCATACGATTCCACTCTCTTCCACTCCACTCAACTCCACTTCAATACATTCCTTTACATACGATGCCTTTCCACTTTTTTACAATCCTCTCCACTCCACTGCACTCCACTCCACTCACGTCTGCTCCATCCCATTGCATTCCACTCCATTTCTCTGCAATCCACTTCATCCCACTCCACTCCACTTCATTCCATACCATTCCATTCCATTCCTCTCTATTCCACTAAACTCCACTTTACTCCACTCCACTCCTCTCCAAACCATTCCATTCCACTCTATTCCACTGTGTTCACTTCCATTCCTTTCTTTTGATAGTATCTAACTCTGTCACCCAGTCTGGAGCGAGGTTGCACAATCTCAGCTGCTGTTTTTTCCGTTCTGTTCCACTCCACTCCTCTCCGCTCCGTTCCTTTCACTTTCATTCTTTTCCACTCCACCGCATTCCATTATATCCGATTTCAGTACAAACCATTGCACTGCTCTCCACTCCACTGCACTCCACTCCATTCCATTTCACTCCGTTCCATTCCATTTTGCTCGATTCCACGGCACTCCACTACACCCCACTCCACTCCAGTTCATTCCATTCCTTTATGTCCCATTTCATTCGAGTCCTTTCCTCTCCACTGCAGTTCACTCCACTCCACTCATCTCCAGTACACTGCATTCCATTCCATTCCACTGCATTCCATTCCATTCTTTCTTTCAAGAGAATATCACTATGTCACACAGCCTGGAGTGCAGTGGCACACTCTCAGGTTCCATAACATTCCATTCCATTCCATTACACTACATTCTATTTCATTCCTTTCCACTCCAATCCACGCCATTCCAATCCACTCCATTCCATTCCACTCCACTCCACTCCATTCCACTCCATTCCACAACATTCTACTCCATTCCATTCAATTCAATTCCATTCTATTGCACTGCACTCCACTCCTCTACACTCCATTCCATTCCACTCAACTCCACTCCACTCTATACAATTAAATTCCATTCCACTGTACTCCATTTTATTCCGTTCCACTCTATGCCATTCCATTCCATTCCACTGCACTTCACTGCTTTCCACTCCATTCCATTCCACTCTATTCAACATTGGTCCATTCCATTCTATTCCATTCCACTCCAATCCATTCCACTCCATTCAATTACGTTCCATTCTACTCTGCTCCACTCCACTCCACTTCATTCCATTACATCCTATTTCAGGCCACTCCATTCCACTCCTCTCTACTCAATGGCACACCACTCTACTCCATTCCACTCCGTCCCATTCCATTCCACTGCATTGCACTGCACTACACTCAACCCCTCTCCACTCCGCTTCATTCCAATCCATTCCATCCAATTCCATTCCTCTCCATTCCACTCCACTCCACTTCACTCCATCCGACTCGAGTACACTCCATTCCATTCCATTCCATTCCATTCCATTCCATTTCAGTCCTTTCTTTTGAGAGTATCTCACTCTGTCACACAGCCTGGAGAGCAGTGGCAGAGTCTCAGATTCCACTCCATTCCATTCCATGCTATTACATTCCATTCCACTACACTCCACTAAACTCCATTCCAGTCCACGCCACTCCACTCCACTAAACTCCACTCCATTCCATTCCGTTCAATTTAATTCCATTACACTCCTCTCCACTCCACTCCACTCAATTTCACTCAATTCGATTCCATTCCATTGCAGTCACTCCACTCCTCTACACTCCATTCTATTCCACTCAACTCCACTCCACTCTATACAATTCAATTCCATTCCTCTGTACTCCATTTTATTCCATCCCACTCTATGCCATTCCGTGCCATTCCACTGCACTTCACTACTTTCCACTCCATTACATTCCACTCCATTCAACACTGGTCCATTCCATTCTATTCCATTGCACTCCAATCCATTCCCCTCCATTCAATTACATTCTATTCCACTCTGCTCTACTCCACTCCACTTCATTCCATTACATCCTGTTCCAGGCCACTCCATTCCACTCCTCTCTACTCCACGGCACACCACTCTACTCTATTCCACTCCGTCCCATTCCATTCCACTCCATTGCACTGCACTCCACTCTACCCCTCTCCACTCCGCTTCATTCCAATCCATTCCATCCAATTCCACTCATCTCCATTCCACTCGAATCCACTTCACTCCATTCGACTCGAGTACACTCCATTCCATTCCATTCCATTCCATTCCATTCCATTGCATTCCATTTCAGTCCTTTCTTTTGAGGGTATCTCACTCTGTCACACAGCCTGGAGAGCAGTGGCAGAATCTCAGATTCCATTCCATGCCATTACATTCCATTCCACTCCATTCCACTCCCCTCCACTCCACTAAACTCCATTCCATTCCACTCCACTCCACTCCACTAAACTCCACTCCATTCCATTCCATTCAATTTAATTCTGGTACACTCCACTCCACTCTACTCAATTTCACTCAATTCCATTCCATTCCACAGCACTCCATTCCAGTCCACTCCACTCCATTCCATTCCACTCCATTCCATACCAATCCATTTCTTGCTACTCCATTAATCTCCACTCAACTCCACTCGATTTCATTCCAATTCACTCCAATCCACTCCACTCCACTCTATTCCACCCCACTCCATTCAATTCCAATCCATTCCATTCCACTGCACTCAATTCCATTCCATTCCACTCCACTCCATTCCATTCCATTCCTCTCCATTTCATTCAATGCTAATTCATTCCAGATCATTCCACTCCAAACTATTTCATGCCACTTCACTAGTCTCCACTCCACTCCACTCCACTCCATTCCATTCCATTCCACTCCACTCCATTGCATTCCATTCCAATCCATTCCATTCCACTTCATTCTTCTCCACTCCACTCGATTCCACTCTCCTCCATTCCAACACATTCCACTAAATTCCATTCTATTCCACTCCACTCCACTCGAATCCATTCCATTCTACTCCACTGCACTCCTCTCCACTCCATTCCATTCCACTCCACTTCTGTCCACTGCACTCCTTTCCATTCCACTCCATGCCATTCCACTCCACTCCGTTCCATTCCAATCCATTCAATGCCACTCCACTAAAATCCACTCCACTCCACACCACTTCATTCCACTTCACTCCAATCGACTCCACTCCACTACATTCCAATCCACTCCATTCCATTCCATTTCATTCAACCCCATTCCATTCCAGTCCACTCTCTTCCATTTCATTCCATTCCACTCCATTCCATTCCATTCCACTCAATTCCAGATTATTCCACTCAATTCCACGCCACTCCACTCCACTCCATTCCACTCCATCCCACTACATCCAATTCCACTCATTTCCACTCCCCTCCGTTCCATATCCTTTCACTCCACTCCACTTCAATCCATTCCATTCCACTCCAATCCATTCCACTCCATTCTACACCATTCCAGTCCTTTCCACTCCATTCTACTCCATTCCATTTCATATCAATCTATTCCATTAAATTCCACTCCACTCCCCTCCACTCAATTCCATTGCACTCCACTGCACTCCACTCCTTTCCACTCCTCTCCATTCCGTTCCATTCCATTCCATTCCATTCCATTCCATTCCATTCCATTCCTGTGCACTCCATTCCCCTCCAATCCACCCCATTGCACTCCACTGCAATCCATTCCATTCAATTCCACTCCTCTCCATTAAATTCCACTCAATTCTTCTCCACTCCACTCCATTCCACTCCATTCCCTGCCATTCCATTCCACTCCACTCCATTCCGTTCCATTCCACTGAATTCCATTCCAATCCATTCCACTCCACTCCATTCCTCTCCATTCCATTCCACTCCACTCCATTCCATTCCACTCCACTCCATTCCTTTCCATTCCAGTCCACTCCACTCCATTCCATTCCCTTCCATTCCATTCCACTCCACTCCACTCCACTCAACTACGTTTTATTCCGTTGCATTCCCTTCCACTCCATTCCATACCATGAAGTTCCACTCTTTTCCACACCACTCTATTCCATTCCACTCCCTTCCATTCCACCCGACTCCACTCCACTCCACTCCATTCCACTCGACTCCATTTATTCCCAATCCATTCTATTCCACTCAACTAAACTAATTTCCATTCCATTCCACACCATTCCATTCCAGTCCATTGCACTCCACTCCTTTCCATTCTACTCTATTCCATTCTACTCCATTTCTTTCCATTCCAATCCACTACACTCCATTCCCCTTCATTCCACTCCATTCCTGATGTCTCCACTCCACTCCACTCCTTTCCATTCCATGCCAATGCCCTCCAATCCACTCCATTCTCTTCCAATCCATTCAACTCTACTCCATTCCATTCCACTCCACTCCACTGCACTCCACTGTGCTCCATTCCATTCCACTCCATTCCATTCCACTCGATTCCTCTCCACTCCGCTCCATTGCACTCCACCCCATTCCATTCCATTCCACTCTAGTGGACTGCATTCCAGTGCACTCTATTCCACTCCACTCCACTCTATTCCATTCCATTGCAATCCACTCCACTCCATTCCACTCCACTCCACTCCATTCCATTCCATTCCATTCCTCTCCTTTCCACTCCTCTCCACTCCACTTCACTCCATTCAAATCCTTTCCATTCCTCTCCATTCCACTCCACTCCACTCCATTCCACTCTACTCTTTTCCGTTCCATTAAATTTCATTCCACTCCACTCGATTGCCCTCCACTCCACACCATTCCATTCCATCCCATTCTGCTCCACTCCAATCTATTCCACTTCACTCCCTTCCAATCCATCCATGTCATTCCATTCCATTCTACTCCTTTCCCTTCCATTCCACTCCACTCTATTCCACTCCATTCTACTGCACTCCATTCCATTCCTTTAATCAGGAGTCCAGTCCTCTCCATTCCATGCCACTCCATTCCATTCCATTCCACTCTCCACCAATCCACTACACTCCATTCCACAACACTCTACTCCGTTCCATTCCATTCCATTCCATTCCATTCCATTCCACTCCATTCCATTCCACTCCATTCCATTCCACTCCTTTCCATTCCATTCCACTCCATTCATTTCCATTTCACTCCACTCCACTCCATTCCACTCCAATATACTCCACTCCATTCCCCTCCACTCTACTCCACTCCATTCCAATCCACTCCACTCCATTCCACTCCACTCCCTTCCATTGCACTCTACCCCCTTCCATTCTGTTATATTAGTTTCCAATCCACTCCACTCCATTCTATTCCTGTCTATTCCACTGCACTCCCCTCCATTCCATTCCATTGCAGTCCATTCCACTCCAACAAATTCCATTCTACTCCACTACAGTCCACTCTCTCCATTCCATTCCACGCCATTCCATTCCACTCCCTTCCACTCCACTCCACTCAGTTCCACTCCACTACATTCCATTCCAATCCACTCCAATGCACTCCATTCCACTCCACTCCATTCCATTCCATTTCTTTTCATTCCACCCTACTCCATTCCATTCCATTCTATTCCATTTCAATCCACTCCACTCCATTGGAATTCTTTCCACTCCATTCCAATTCTCTCTACTCCATTCCATTCCTTTACATTCTATTCATCTCCTTTCCACTCCACTCCTCTCCATTCAACTGCACTACGCTCCATTCCATGCCATTCCATTCCATTCCACTCCATTTCATTCCATTACGCTACATTCCAGTACACCCCACTCCACTCCTCCCTGTTCCATTCCACTCCATTTCACTCCATTCCATTCGATTCTACTCCAATCCACTCCACTCCCCTCCATTCCACTCCATTCCCCTGTGTTGCACTCCATTTAATTCCACTCCATTCCACCCCACTGCATTCCCTTCCATTACACTCCTATTCTCCTACACCCCATTGCATTCTGCTCCATTCCACTCTACTCCATTCCATTCCACTCCACTCCCCTCCCCTCTACTCCACTCCATTCCATTCCTCTCCATTCCCGTCCACTCCACTCCATTCCATTCCTCTCCATTCCATTACTTTCCAATCTGTTCTATTGCAATGCATTCCATTCATTTCCACTTCATTCCACTCCACTCCATTTCACTCTACTAAACTCCACTCCAGTCCGTTCCATTCCACATAACTAAATTCCACTCAACTTCACTCCACTCCACTCCATTCCATTCCATTCAATTCCTTCCTTTCCACAGGATCTCACTCTGTTTCAAACGCTGGGTTGCAGCGCCGCCATCTCAGCTCACATTTCTTTACAGCATTCCATTGCATTCCATTCCATCCCATTCCTTTCCATTATATTTCACTCCACTCCACTCCATTCCATTCCGTTCCACTCCGATCCATTTCATTCCATTCCGTTACACTGCCCTCCACTCCATTCCATTCCACTCCAATCCATTCCCCTCTGTTCCACTAAACTCCATTCCATTCCATTCCACTCCACTCTATTCCACTCCATTCCACTCCATTCCACTCCACTGCACTCCCGTCCATTCCATTCCATTCCATTCCATTCCATTCCATTCCATTCCATTCCATGCCAATCCATTCCATTCCCTTTCATTACATTACATTCCATTCCACTCCGTTCTACTCTATTCCAATCCACTCCACCACATTCCATTACATCCGATTAAATTCCACTCCATTCCACTCCTCTCCACTCCACAGCACTCCACTCCAATCCATTACACTCCATCCCATTCCATTCTGCTCCATAGCACTCCACTCCACTCCATCCCACTCCACTCCACTTCATTCCATTCTATTGCATCCCATTCTATTGTTCCCCATTCCACTCCACTCCACTTCACTCCATTCCTCTCCACTCCATTCCATTCCATTCAACTTCAATGCCCTCCTTTCCTTTCTTTCGAGAGTATATCACTCTGTCACCCATCCTGGAGTGCAGTGGCACAATCTCTGCTCCTGTTCCTTTCCATTCTGTTCCTTTCCATTCCGTTCCGTTCCGTTACCCTCTGCTCCTCTCTGCTCCTTTCCACTCCATTCCGTTCCCCTCCACTCCACTACATTCCATTACATCCTATTCCTTTCCACTCCATTACACTCCTCTCTAATCCACTGCACTCCACTCCACTCCATTCCACTACCTCCCGTTACATTCCTCTACATTCCAGTGCACTGTACCCCAACCCACTCCACTCCACTTAATACCATTGCATTCCATCCCATTCCATTCCTCTCCATTCCACTCCGCTACACTTCACTCTACTCCACTCCACTCCAATCCACTCCATTCCATTCAATTCCTTTCTTTTGAGAGTATCTCACTCTATCACACAGCCTGGAGCACAATGCACAAACTCTGCTTCAATTCCATTCGTTTCCATTCCATTCTACACCATTCCAATCCATTCCTTTCCACTCCACTCCACTCCATTCCATTCCAATCCACTCCACTCCACTCCATTCCACTCTTTTCCACTGCATTCCTCTCCACTCCACTCCACTCCATTCCACTTCATTCCATTCCATTAAATTCCATTCCATTCCAATCCACTACATTCCACGCCATTCCACTTCATTCCATTCCATTCCATTTCACTCCATTCCTTTCCACTCTATTCCATTCCACACCATTCCACCCCACTCCACTCCACTCCACTCCGTTCCATTCCATTCCGTTCCACTCCAATCCCCTCCACTCCAATTCACTCCACTCCATTCTGTTCCATTCCACTACTCTCCACTCCATTCCATTCCAATCCATTCCATACCATTCCATTCCACTCCATTCCATTCCAGTCCACTACACTCCATTCCACTCCACTCCACTCCACTCCTATCCATTCCATTCCATTTCATTCCATTCCATTGTATTGCATTCCAGTCCATTCTACTCCACTGCATTCCACTCCATTCCCCTCCATTCCATTCCATTTCATTCCACTCCACTGTATTCCATTTCATTCCACTCAATTCCATGCCACTCTTTTCCACTCCAGACGACTGCAAGGCACTCCATTCTATTCCCTCCATTCCACTCCAGTCCATTCCATTACACACAATTCCATGCCATTCCTCTGCACTCTGCTACACTTCATTCCATTCCATACCACTTCACTCCACTCCACTCCACTTCTTTCCATTCCACTCAACTCCACCTCACTCCATTCCACTCCTCTACACTACATTCTACTCCACTCCCTTCCATTCCACTCTACTCCCTTCCATTCCGTTATATTACATTCTGATCCACTCCCCTCTATTCTTTTCCATTCCACTCCATTCCACTCCATTCCAGTCCACTCCACTCCACTCCATTCTATTCCTTTCCATTCCACTGCACTCCCCTCCACTCCATTCCATTCCAGTCCATTCCATTCCAATGAATTCCATTCCACTGCACTACAGTCCGCTCTCTCCATTCCATTCCACACCATTCCATTCCACGCCCTTCCACTCCACTCCACTCCGTTCCACTCCACTACATTCCATTCCATTCCTCTCCAATCCACTCCATTGCTCTCCACTCCACTCCATTCCATTACATTTCGTTCCACCCTACTCCATTCCATTCCATTCTATTCCATTCCTCTCCACTCCACTCCATTCGAATCCATTCCACTCCATTCCAATCTTCTCTCCATTCCATTCCTTTACATTCTATTCATCTCCTTTCCACTCCACTCCACTCCATTCAACTTCTCTACACTCCATTCCATGCCATTCCATTCCATTCCACTCCATTCCATTACATTCCACTACATTCCAGTACACCCCACTCCACTCCTCCCCATTCCCTTCCATTCCATTACACTCCATTGCATTCCATTCTACTCCATTCCACTCCACACCCCTCCATTCCACTCCATTCCCCTGTGTTCCACTCCATTCCATTCCACTCCATACCACTCCACTCCACTGCATTCCCTTCCATTACATGCCAATTCCACTACACTCCATTGCATTCCACTCCATTCCACTCTACTCCATTCTATTCCAATCCACTCCACTCCACTTCACTCTACTCCAATCCATTCCACTCCATTCCATTCCTCTCCATTCCCCTCCCCTCCACTCCATTCCATTCCATTCCGTTCAATTGCACTGCATTCCATTACATTCCACTCCATTCCACTTCACTCCATTTCACTCCACCCAACTCCACTCCAGTCCATTCCGTTACACACAGCTAAATTACACTCAACTTCACTCCAATCCCCTCCATTCCATTCCATTAGACTCCATTCCATTCCATTCAATTCCTTTCTTTCCACAGGATCTCACTCTGTCTCAAATGCTGGTTTGCACTGCCACCATCTCAGCTCACATTTCTTTTCAGCATTCGATTGCATTCCATTCCATCCCATTCCTTTATATTATATTTCACTCCACACCACTCCATTCCATTCCATTCCACTCCAATCCATTTCATTCTGTTCCATTACACTGCACTCCACTCCACTCCATTCCACTCTGGTCCACTAAATTCCATTCCATTTCATTCCACTCCACTCCATTCCACGCCATTCCACTCCATTCCACTCCACTGCACTCCCATCCATTCCATTCCATTCCATTCCATGCCAATCCATTCCATTCCATTCCATTCCTTTCCATTCAATTCAATTCGATTCCACTCCGTTCCACTCCACTCCAATCCAGTCCACCACATTCCATTACATCCTATTAAATTCCACTCCATTCCAGTCCTCTTCTCTCCACAGCACTCCACTCCAATCCATTACACTCCATCCCATTCCATTCCGCTCCATTCCACTCCACTCCTCCTCACTCCACTCCACTTCATTCCATTCTATTCCATCCCATTCTATTCCTCTCCTTTCCACTCCACTCCATTACACTTCATTCCATTCCATTCAATTCCATTCCATTCCAATCCACTACATTCCAAGCTATTCCACTTCATTCCATTGCATTTCACTCCATTCCTTTCCGCTCTATTCCATTCACTCCATTCCACCCCACTCCACTCCATTCCCCCCACTCCATTTCATTCCATTCCATTCAACTCCACTCCACTCCAATCGACTCTACTCCATTCCATTCTAGTACACTACACTCCCCTCCATTCCATTCCATTCCACTCCACTCCATTCCATTCCATTCCATTCCATTCCACTCCACTCCACTCCATTCCACTCCACTCCTATCCATTCCATTCCATTTCATTCCATTCAATTCCATTGCATTCTAGTGCATTCCACTCCACTCCACTCCACTCCACTCCTACCCATTCTATTCCATTTCATTCCATTCTATTCCATTTCTTTCCATTCCATTCCATTGCATTCCACTTCATTCAAGTCCCCTCCACTCCACTGCATTCCACTCCACTCCAATCCATTCCATTCCATTTCATTCCACTCCAGTCCATTCCAATGCATACCATTCCATGCCATTCCTCTGCTCTCCAGTAGACTCAATTCTATTCCATTCCACTTCACTCCATTCCACTCCTTTCCACTCCACTCAACACCATTCCACTCCATTCCACTCCACTCCACTCTACTCCACAATACTCTTCTCCACTCCATTCTATTCCAGTCCACTCCACCCCACTCCACTCCTCTCCACTCAAATCCACTCCAATCCTTTCCATTCCGTTTCATTCCTTTCCATTTCACTCCAATCCACTCCACTCCACTCCATTCCACTCCATTTCCCTCCACTACACTCCAGTGCATTCCACTCCACTCCACTCCATTCCACTCCACTCACCTCCTTTGCACTCCACTCCACTATTCTCCACTCCTCTCCATTCCACTACATTCCATTCCATTCCATTCCACTCCTTTCCAGTCCATTCCTTTCCACACTATTCCACTCCACTTCATTCCGTTTTACTCCACTCCACTCCATTGCACTCCTTTCCATTCCACTTCATTCCACTTCACTCCACTAAATTCCATACCATTCCACTCGAATCCTCTCCTTTCCATTCCTTTCCACTCCATTCTATTCCACTCCTCTCCACTCCAATACACTCCATTCCACTCCACTCCACTACATTCCTCTCCACTCCACTCCATTCCACTAAAATCCAATCCACTCCATTCCACTAACTTCCACTGCACTCCATTCCATTCCATTCCATTCCACTCCACTCCATTCCACTCCACTCCTTTCAACTCCACTCCATTCCATTCCAATCCATTACATGCCACTCCATGAAACTCAACTCCACTCCGCTACATTTCATTCCATTCCTCTCCATTCCCCTCCACTCTACTGCATTCCACTCCACTCTATTCCATTCCATTCCATTTCATTCCACTCCACTTCACTCCACTCCACTGCATTCCACTGCACTACATACCACTCCACTTCATTGCATTCCACTCCACTCCACCCCATTCCAATCGAATCCACTCCATTCCACTCCTCTCCACTCCAATCAATTCCACTCAATTCCCCTCCATTCCATTCCATTTCTCTGTGCTCCATGCCAGTCCACTCCATTCCAGTCCACTGAATTCCATTCCTTTCCATTCCATTCAACACCAATCAACCCCACCACACTCAATTCCACTACACTAAACTCCACTCCATTCCATTCCACTCCACTCCTTTCCACTCCATTCCATGCCATTCCACTCCCTTCGACTACACTCCATTCCATTCCACTACATTCCACTCCGTCCCCTTTCATTCTGTTCCATTCCACTGGACTCCACTCCATCCCACTCCACTCCACTCCATTCCACTCCACTCCATTACATTCCATTCCATTTCATTCCTCTCCACTTCAATCCACTCCACTGCATTCCACTCCACTCCATACCACTCCACTCCATTCCATTCCACTCAACCCCACCCCATTCCAATCCAATCCACTCCATTCCACTCCTTTCCACTCCAATCCATTCCATTCAATTCCACTCCATTCCATTGCATTTCTCTGTACTCCATGCCAGTCCACTCCATTCCAGTCCACTGAATTCCATTCCTTTCCATTCCATTCAACACCAATCAACCCCACCACAATCAATTCCACTCCACTAAACTCCATTACTTTCCATTCCACTCCATTCCATGCCATTCCACTCCCTTCGACTACATTCCATTCCATTCCACTCCATTCCACTCCGTCCCCTTCCCTTCTGCTCCATTCCACTGGACTCCACTCCACCCCACTCCACTGCACTCCACTCTACTCCCTTCCATTCCAGTCTACTACATTCCATTCCATTCAATTCGACTCCATTCCACTCCCCTGCTTTCCACTCCATTCCACTCCATTTCACTCCATTCTAGTCCACTCCACTGCAATCCACTCCATTCCATTCCACTCCATTCCATTCCATTCCACTCCATTCCATTCCATTCCACTCCATTCCATTCCATTCCACTCCTTACCATTGCATTCCACTCTATTCAATTCCATCCCACTACAATCCACTCCATTCCATTCCACTCCACTCCACACCATTCCAATCCACTCCACTCCCTTCCATTGCACTCCACTCCCTTCCATTCCTCTCTACTCAATTCCATTCCTTTCTATTACACTCCATTCCACTCCACTATATTCCTCTCCATTCAACTGCATTTCACTCTATTCCAGTCCACTCCACTCCACTCCATTACATTTCATGCCACTCGATTCCACTAAATCCATTCCACTCCACTCCACTCCGTTCCATTCCATTTCAGTCCACTCTAGTCCGTTCCATTCCATTCCATTCCACTCCAATCCAATCCTTTCCACTCCATTCCAATCCTTTCCACTCCATTCCGCTCCTTTCCACTCCATTCCATTCCATTCCATTCTATATCTCTCCTTTCCTAGGCACTCCACTCCATTCCACTCATGCCCACACCATTCAATGCCATTCCATTCCACTCCACTCATTTCCCTCACTACATTCCTGTACTTCCCACTCCACTCCACTCCATTCCATTCCATTCAATACCACTCTATTCCAGTCCATTCCACGCCATTCCACTCCACTATACCCCATTCCACTCCATTCCCTTGTATTTCACACCATTCCATTCCACTCCATTTCATTTCACTCCACTCCACTCAACTTCAGTCCACTCCACTCCATTCCATTCCACTCCAATCCATTCTTCTCCGTTCCACTCCACTCCACTCCATTCCACTCCACTCCATACCATTCATTCCATTTTATTGCTCTCCACTGCACTCTACTCCTCTCCAGTCCACTCCTCACCAATCCATTCCACTCCATACCACTCGACTCCATTCCATTCCATTCCATTTCAATCCACTCCACTGCATTCCACTGCACTGCACTCCATTCCACTGATCTCCACTCCATTCCATTCCATGCCACTCCAATCCATTCCATTCCATTCCATTCCACTCCTCTCCACTCCATTCCATTCCATTCCATTCCATTCCGTTTCATTCCATTCCATTCCATTCCATTCCATTCCACTCCATTCCATTCCATTCCATTCCACTCCACTCCATTCCATTCCATTCCATTCCATTCCACTCCATTCCATTCCATTCCTCTCTACTCCATTCCACTCCTCTCCATTCCACTGCACTCCATTCCATTCCATTCCAATCTACTCCATTCCACTCCACCAGACTCCTTTCCACTCCATTCCACTTCATTCCATTCCATTCCACTCCTTTCCACTCCATCGCATTACATTCAGCTCCATTCCTCTGCACTCCACTCCACCCCACTCCATTCCACTGCACTTCATTCCATTCCACTCTACTCCATTCCATTCCATTCCGTTATACTCCACTCCATTTGTCTCCACTCCATTCCACTCCATTCCACTCCATTCCAGTCCTCTCCACTCCACTCCATTCCTTTCTATCCCATTCCATTCCACTCTACTCCATTCCACTCCACTATAATCCATTCAATTCCATTCCATGCCACTCTTCTGCATGCCACTCGAATACACTCCACTCCATTGCACTCCAATACACTCCATTCCTCTCCACTCCTTTCCTCTTTACTCCACTCCAGTCCAATCCATTCCATACCACTCCACTCCACTACAGTCCTCTCTACTCTTTTCCATTCCATCCCACTCCATTCCATTACTTTCGACTCAGTAAACTCTTCTCCACCACACTTAACTTCTCTCCACTCAATCCTACTCCACTCCACTCCTCTCCACTCCATTACATTCCATTTCTTTCCACTCCACTCCATTCCATTCCATTCCATCAATTCCATTCCATTCATTTCCTTTCTGTCCTCTGGATCTCACTCTGTCACAAATGCTGGAATGCAGTGTCACCATCTCAGCTCACATTCCTTTGCAGCATTCCATTGCATTCAATTCCATCTTATTCAATTCCATTATATTTCACTCCACTCCACTCCATTCCTTTCCCTTCCACTCCAATCCATGTCATTGCATTCCATTACACTGAACTCCACTCCATTCCACTCCATTCCATTCCTTTGCACTCCATTACACTCCATCCCATTCCATTCAGCTCATTTCCACTGCACTCAAGTCCACCCCACTCCAGTCCACTCCACTGAACTCCACTCCCTTACATTCCACTCTACTCCATTCCATTCCATTCCGTTCAATTCAATTCCATTCCATTCCATTCCACTCCACTCCATTCCTCTCCACTCCATTCCACTCCATTCCATTCCTCTCCACTCAACTCCCCTCCATTCCCTTCTATTCCATTCCACTCCACTCCATTCCTCTTTACTCCACTCCAGTCCACTCCATTTCTTTCCACTCCACTCCATTCCATTCTACTCTGTTCCATTACGTTCCACTCGTTTCCTTTACTTTCGACTCCAGTAAAATCCACTTCACCCCACTTAAATTCTTTCCCCTCAACCACACTCCACTCCATTCCACTCCACACCATTCCATTCCATTTCATTCCACTCCACTCCATTTCATTCCATTCCATTCCATTCCATTCAATTCCACGCCACTCTATTCCACTCCAGTCCATTACACGGCAGTCCATTCTACTCCCTCTATTCCACTCCAATCCCTTCCATTCCATACCATTCCATGCCACTCCTTTACATTCCACTCCACTCCATTCCATTCCATTCCATGTCACTCCACTCCACTGCACTCCAATCCTTTCAACTCCACTCAACTTCACTCCACTCCTTTTCACTCCACTCCAGTATATTCCACACCACGCTCCACCACTCCATTCTATTCCACTCCACTCCACTCTTCTCCAGTCCACTCCACTCCATACCCCTCCTCTCCATTCCTTTCCATTCGATTCCATTCCACTCCAACCCACTCCACACCACTCCACTTCACTACATTCCCCCCCACTACACTCCACTGCATTTCACTCCACTCAACTACATTCCACTCCACTCCACTCCATCCTCTCCATTCCACTATATTCCATTCCATTCCATTCCACTCCACTCCATTCCAATCCACAACATTCCACTCCATGCCATTCCATTCCACTCCACTTCATTCCACTCCACTCCATTCCACTCCATTCCTTTCCATTCCACGCCATTACACTCCACTGCACTCCATTCCACTCCACTACAATCCATTCCATTCCATGCAGCCCCTCTGCACTCCACTCCAATACACTCCAATGCATTCCACTCAACCCCACTGCATTAAATGCCATTCCATTACATGCCACTCGTTTCCCTCACTACATTCCACTACTTCCCACTCCACTCCACTCTATTCCATTCCATTCAATTCCACTCCATTCCAGTCCATTCCACGCCATTCCACTCCACTCCACTCCATTCCACTCCATTCCCCTGTATTCCGCTCCATCCCTTTCCACTCCATTCTACTACACTCCATTGCATTCCACTTCATTCCACTGTACTCCATTCCATTTTACTCCACTCCAGTCCATTTCATTCCACAACACTCCACTCCATTCTATTGCACTCAATTCCATTCCTCTCCGTTCCACTCCACTCCACTTCACTGCATACCATTCATTCCATTTTATTGCACTCCACTCCACTCTACTCCTCTCCACTCCACTCCACTCCTCTCCACTCCACTCCAATCCACTCCAATCCACACCAATCCACTGCATTCCATTCCATTCCATTTCATTTCACTCCACTCCACTACATTCCACTACACTCCACTAAATTCCACTGCACTCCACTGCATTCCACTCCTCTCCCTTCCTTTCCATTCCATTCCATTCCATTCCACTCCTCTCCATTGCATTCCATTCCATTCCATTCCATTCCACTCCATTCCATTCCTTTCCTATCTACTCCATTCCACTCCTCTCCATTCCACTGCACTCCATTCCACTCCTCTCCATTCCACTGCACTCCATTCCATTCCGTTCCATTCCATTTCATTCTATTCCATTCCATTCCATTCCATTCCATTCCATTCCATTTCTTTCCATTCCATTCCATTCCATTCCATTCTACTCCCTCCATTCCCCTCCAATCCATTCCATTCCATACCATTCCATGCCACACCTCTGCATTCAACTCCACTCCATTCCATTCCATTCCACTTCACTCCACTCCACTGCACTCCAATCCTTTCCACTCCACTCGACTTCACTCCACTCCTTTTCACTCCACTCCAGTACATTCCACTCCACTCTCCTCCACTCCATTCTATTCCACTCCACTCCACTCTGTCCATTCCACTCCACTCCATTCCCCTCCATTCCATTCCATTCCATTACATCCCACTCCACCAAATCCACACCACTCCACTCCACTCCACTACATTCCCCTCCACTACACTCCATTGCATTTCACTCCACTCCACTCCATTCCACTGCAGTCCACTCCCCTCCTCTCCAATCCACTACTTTCCATTCCATTCCTCTCCACTCCACTACATTCCACTACACTCCACTACATTCCACTACACTACACTCCATTCCACTCCTCTCCTCTCCATTCCATTGCTTTCCATTCCATTCCATTCCATTCCACTCCTCTCCACTCCATTCCATTCCACTCCATTCCATTCCGTTCCTCTCTACTCCTTTCCACTCCTTTCCATTCCACTGCCCTCCATTCCATTCCATTCCATTCCATTCCATTCCATTCTACTCCATTCCCCTCCACCACACTCCATTCCACTCCACTACACTTCATTCCATTCCATTCCACTGCATTCCACTCCATTCCATTCCATTCCTCTCCTTTCCACTCCATCGCTTTACATTCAGCTCCATTCCTGTGCACTCCACTCCACCCCACTCCACTCCACTCTACTCCCTTCCATTCCACTCTACTACATTCCATTCCATTCCATTCCATTATACTCCACTCCATTTGTCTCCAATCCATTGCACTCCATTCCACTCCATTCCAGTCTTCTCCACTCCACTCCACTCCATTCCATTCTATTCCATTCCACTGCATTCCATTCCATTCCATCCCATTCCATTCAACCCCACTCCATTCCACTCCACCACAGTCCATTCAATTCCATTCCATGCCACTCCTCTGCACGCCACTCCAATACAATCCACTCCGTTCCACTCCAATACACTCCATTCCTCTCCACTCCATTCCTCTTTACTCCACTCCAGTCCAATCCATTCCATAGCACTCCACTCCACTACATTCCTTTCCACTCTGTTCTATTCCATTCCACTCCATTCCATTACTTTTGACTCCTGTAAACTCTACTCCACCACACTTAACTTCTCTCCACTCAACTCTACTCCACTCGACTCCTCTCCACTCCATTCCATTCCATTTCATTCCACTCCACTCCATTCCATTCCATTCCATCAATTCAATTCCATTCATTTCCTTTCTGTCCACAGGATCTCACTCTGTCACAAATGCTGGATTGCAGTGTCACCATCTCATTTCACATTTCTTTTCAGCATTCCATTGCATTCAGTTCCCTCTGAATCCATTCCATTATATTTCACTCCACTCCACTCCATTCCACTCCGTTCCACTCCAATCCATGTCATTCAATTCTATTACACTGCACTCCACTCCATTCCACTCCATTCCATTCCACTCCATACCACTCCATCCCATTCCATTCAGCTCCATTCCTCTGCATTCAAGTCCACTCTTCTCCATTCCACTCCACTGAACTCCACTCCCTTACATTCCACTCTATTCCATTCCATTCCACTCCACTCCATTCCTCTCCACTCCATTTCACTCCATTCCAGTCCTCTCCACTCAAGTCCACTCCGTTCCATTCTCTTGCATTCCACTCCAATTCATTCCACTCCACTCCATTCCTCTTTATTCCACTCCAGTCCACTCCACTCCATTCCACTCTATTCCATTCCTTTCCACTCCATTCCTTTACTTTCGACCCCACTAATATCCACTCCACCCCACTTAACTTCTATCTACTCAACCCCACTCCCCTCCATTCCACTCCACCCCACTCCATTCCATTCTATTTCATTCCACTCCACTCCATTCCATTCCATTCAATTCCATGCCACTCTATTCCACTCCAGTCCATTGCACGGCAGTCCATTCTACTACCTCCATTCCACTTCTATTATTTCCATTCCATACCATTCCATGCCACTCCTCTGCATTCCACTCCACTCCATTCCTTTCCATTCCACTTCACTCCACTCCACTGCACTCCAATCCTTTCCACTCCACTCGACTTCACTCCACTCCTTTTCTCTCCACTCCAGTACATTCCACACCACTCTCCTCCACTCCATTCTATTCTACTCCACTCCACTCTGCTCCATTCCACTCCACTCCTTTCCCCTCCATTCCATTCCATTGCATTCCATTCCACTCCACCCCACTTCACACCACTCCACTCCACTCCACTCATTTCCCCTCCACTAGACTCCATTGCATTTCACTCCACTCCACTCCATTCCACTCCACTCCTCTCTATTCCACTACATTCCATTCCACTCCCCTCCACTGCATTCCACTACACTCCACTTCATTCCACTACACCCCACTCCATTCCACTCCTCTTCACTACATTCCATTCCGTTTCATTCCATTCCATTCCACTCCTCTCCACTCCATTCCACTCCATTCGATTCGATTCCATTCCATTCCATTCCATTCCATTCCACTCCATTCATTCCATTCCATTCCATTCCACTCCTCTCCATTCCATTCCTCTCTACTCCATTCCACTCCTCTCCATTCCAGTGTACTCCATTCCATTCCATTCCATTCCATTCCATTCCATTCCATTCCATTCCATTCCATTCCATTCCATTCCATTCCATTGCATTCCATTCCATTCCATTGCATTCCATTCCATTCCATTCCATTCCATTGCATTCCATTCCATTCCATTGCATTCCATTCCATTCCATTCCATTCCATTGCATTCCATTCCATTCCATTGCATTCCATTCCATTCTGTTCCATTCCATTCTATTCCATTCCATTCCATTCTATTGCATTCCATTCCAGTCCATTCCATTGCATTCCTTTCCATTTCATTCTACTGCATTCCACTCCACCACACTCCATTCCACTCCACTACACTTCATTCTATTCCATTTCACTGCATTCCACTACATTCCATTCCATTCTAATCTTTTCCAGTCCATCGCATTAATTTCAGCTCCATTCCTTTGCACTCCACTGCACACCACTCCACTGCACTCCCTTCCATTCCACTCTGCTCCATTCCATTCCATTCCGTTCCATTCCATTTTACTACACTCCATTTGTCTCCACTCCATTCCACTCCATTCCATTCTATTCCATTCCACTCCACTCCATTCCATTCCATCCCATTCCATTCCATCCCATTCCATTCCACTACACTCCATTCCACTCCACTACAATCCATTCAATTCCATTCCATGCCACTCCTCTGCACGCCACTCGAATACATTGCACTCCATTCCACTCCAATACACTCCATTCCTCTCCACTCCATTCCTCTTTTCTCCACTCCAGTTCAATCCATTCCATACCACTCCACTCCACTACATTCCTTTCCACTCTTTTCCATTCCATTCCACTCCATTCCATTACTTTTGACTCGTGTAAACTCCACTCCACCATGCTTAACTTCTCTCCACTCAACCCTACTCCACTCCACTGCACTCCACACCTCTCCTCTCCATTCTGTTCCTTTTCATTCCACTCCACTCCATTCCATCAATTCCAATCCACTCATTTCCTTTCTGTCCACAGGATCTCACTCTGTCACAAATGCTGGATTGCAGTGTCACCATCTCAGTTCCCATTTCTTTTCAGCATTCCATTGCATTCAATTCCATCTTACTCCATTCCAGTATATTTCACTCCACTCCACTCCATTCCGTTCCACTCCAATCCATGTCATTTCATTCCATTGCACTGCTCTCCACTCCATTCCATTCCATTCCATTCCACTCCATTCCACTCCATCCCATTCCATTCAGCTCCATTCCACTGCACTCAAGTCCACCCCACTCCACCCCACTCCACTGAACTCAACTCCCTTCCATTCCACTCTACTTCATTCCATTCCATTCCATTCCATTCCACTCAACTCCATTATTCTCCACTCCATTCCACTCCATTCCAGTCCTCTGTACTCAACGCCACTCCATTCCATTCTATTCCATTCCACTCCAGTCCATTCCACTCCACTCCACTCCTCTTTATTCCACTCCAGTCCACTCCATTCCATTCTACTCCACTCAACTGCATTCCACTCCACTCTATACCACTCCATTCCTTTAATTTCCACTCCAGTAAAATCCACTCCACGCCACTTAACTTCTATCCAATAAACCCCACTCCACTCCACTCCATTCCATACCATTTCATTCTACTCCACTTCATTCCAATCCATTCCATTCAATTCAATTTCATGGCACTCTATTCCACTCCAGTCCATTGCATGGCAGTCCATTCTACTCCCTCCATTCCACTCCAATCCATTCCATTCCATACCATTCCATGCCACTCCTCTGCATTCCACTCCACTCCATTCCATTCCATTCCACATCACTCCACTCCAATGCTCTCTAATCCTTTCCACTGCACTCGACTTCACTCCACTCCTTTTCACTCCCCTCCAGTACATTCCACACCACTCTCCTCCACTCCATTCTATTCCACTCCACTCCACTGTGCTCCAGTCCACTTCACTCCATTCCCCTCCACTCCATTCCCCTCCACTCCATTCCATTCCATTCCATTACATTCCACTCCACTCCACACTATTCCACTCCACTCCACTACATTCCCCTCCACTACACTCCATTGCATTTCACTCTACTCCACTCCATTCCCCTCCACTCCACTCCACTCCTCTCCATTCCACTACATTCCATTCCATTCCATTCCATTCCACTCCAATCCACTACATTCCATTCCACATCATTCCACTCCATGCCATTCCATTCCACATCATTCCACTCCATGCCATTCCATTCCACTTCACTGCATTCCACTCCACTCCTTTCCATTCCACGCCATTACACTCCACTGCTCTCCTTTCCACTCCACTACAATCCATTCCATACCTTTCCATGCCACACCTCTGCACTCCACTCCAATACACTCCACTCCATTCCACTCCACTCCATTGCACTCCACTACACTCTATTCCACTCCACTCCGTTCCTCTTTACTCCACTCCACTGAACTCCATTCCATTCCACTTCACTACACTCCTTTTCATTCCACTCTATTCCATTCCATTCCATTCCATTCCATTCCATTACCTTCCACTTCTGTAAACTCCACTACACCCCACTCCACTTCTCTCCACTCAACCCCTCTCCACAATACAACAATCCTCTCCACTGCACCCCTCTCCACTCCTCTCCATTCCACTACTTTCCATTCCATTCTATTCCACTCCTTTCCAGTCCATTCCATTCCACACCATTCCACTCCACTCTGTTCCATTTCACTCCACTCCACTCCATTCCGTTTCTTTCATTTCCACACCATTCCCCTCCACTCCACTCCACTTCACTCCGCTCCGGTCTACTCCACCCCACTCCATTCCATTCCATTTCAGTGCATTCCATTCATTCCTTTCTTTCGATAGTATCTCACTCTGATACCCAGCCTGGAATGCAGTAGCACAATCTCAGCTCCAATTTCATTTGTTCCATTCCGTTCCATACCACTCCGTTCTGTTCCATTCCACTCCATTCCGTTTTGCTCTTACTCCGCTCCTCTCCGTTGCATTCCATTCCACTCGACTCCATTTCACAACATTCTGTTACATCCGATTCCATTCCATTCCATTCCATTCGACTCCATTCCACAACATTCTGTTATATCCGATTCCATTCCATTCCATTCCATTCCACTCCTCTCCACTCCACTGCGTTTCACTCCAGTCCATTCCACTCCGTCCCATTCCATTCTGCTCCATTCCACTGGACCCCTCTTCATCCCACTCCACTCCACTTCATTCCATTCCATTCCATCCCCTTCCATTCCTCTCCATTCCACTCCACTCCACTTCACTCCACTCCACTCCTCTCCAGTCCACACCATTCCATTCCATTCCATTCTATTCTATTCTATTCTACTGCTTTCCATTCCATTCCTTTCTTTCAATAGTATCTCACTCTGTCACTCAGCCTGGAACTCAGTGGCAGAATCACTGCTCACATTTTATTTCATCATTCCATTCCATTCTATTCCATTCTATTCCACTCCACTGCACTCCAATCCAATCCACTCCACTCCACTCCAAACCATTCCACTCCACTCGACTCCACTCCATTCCAGTCCACCCCACTCCTTTCCATTCCAATCCATTCCATTCCACTCCTTTCCACTTCACTCCACTCCACTCCACTCAACTCCATTCCATTCCATTCCTCTCCTTTCCATTCCATTCCTTTCTTTTGACAGGATATCACTCTGTCACCCAGGGTGTTGTGCAGTGGCACAATCTCAGCTTACATTTCATTTCAACATACCATTCCTTTCCATTCCATTAGATTCCTTTCCATTTCATTCCACTGCAATTTACTCCTCTCCCCTCAATTCTGCTCTGCTCCACTCCAATCCATTCCATTCCATTCCAATCTCTTCCATTCCACTCCTTTCTGTCAACAGTATCTCCCTCTGTCACACAGGCTGTAGCACAGTGGGACAATCTCAGCACACTTTTCTCCATTCCTTTCCATTCAATTCTGTTTTGTTCCATTCCATTCCACTCCACTCCACTAAATTCCGTAACATCCGATTCCATTCCACTCCATTCCTCTCCTCTCCACTCTACTTCACTCCTCTCCACTCCACTCCATTACATTGCAGTCCACTCCACTTCTTTCATTCCATTGCATTCCTTTCCAGTCCTTTCCACTCCACTCCACTCCACTCTACTCCACTCCACTCCACTCTACTCCATTCCATTCCATTCCACTCCATTCCATTCCATTCCTTTCTTTTGACAGGATCTCACTCTGTCACCCAGGGTGGTGCTCATAGGCACAGTTCAGCTCACATTTCACTTCACCTTTCCATTCCATTCCATTCCATTCCACTGCATTCCACTCCACTCCACTCAATACCACTCCACTGCACTCCAATCCATTCCATTCCATTACATTCCAATCCCTTCCATTCAGCTAGTCTCTTTTCAATGTATCTGCCTCTGTCACATAGGCTGTAGTGCATTACCACAATCCCAGAACACTTTTCTTCATTCCATTCCATTCCATTCCAGTCCATTCCATTCCAATATACTCCACTCCACTCCACTCCGTTCCATTCCCTTACATTCCACTCCACTCCACTCCACTCCCCTCCACTCCACTCCACTCCTGTCCACTCCACTCCACTCCACTCCATTCCACTCCACCCCACTCCATTCCACTCCACCCCACTACAATCCACTCCACCCCACTCCACTCCATTCCATTCCATTCCATTCCATTCCATTCCATTCCATTCCATTCCATTCCATGCCATTCCATTCCTTTCTTTACACAGAATCTCACTGTCACAAAGGCTGGAGTGCAGTGACACTAACTCAGCTCACATTTCTTTTCATCATTCCATTGCATTCCATTCCATCCCATTCCCTTCCATTCTATTTAACTCCACTCCACTCCACTCCATTCCACTCCATCCCATTCCAGTGCACTCCACTCCACCCCACTACACTCCACGTCAATTCATTCCATTCTGTCCCATTCCATTCCTCTCCGTTCAACTGCACTCCCCTTCATTCCATTCCACTCCACTCCAATGCATTCCATTCCATTGTATTCCACTGCATTCCACTCCATTTCTTTCTTTCGAGTGTATCTCACTCTGTCTCTCAGCCTGGAGTGCAGGGGCACAATCTCAGCTCCCGCTCCCTTCTGTTCCGTTCCATTCCATTCCACTCCACTTTGCTCTGCTCCACTCTGTTTCATTCCATTCCGTTCCACTCCACTCACCGGCATTCCATTATATCCGGCTCCATTCCAATCCATTCCACTCCTCTCCACTCACTTGTACTCCACTCCACTTCATTTCACTCCATTCCATTCCATTCTGCTCCATTCCACCTCTTTCCACACCACTCTTCTCTATTCCACTTCATACCATTCCATTCCATCCCATTCCATTCGTCTCCATTCCACTCAACTCCACTTCAGTCCACTCCTCCCCAGTCCAGTCCACTCCATTCCTTTCCATTCCATTCCAATGCATTCCATTGCATTCCTTTCTTTCTAGGGTATCTCTCTCTGTCACCCAGCCTGGAATGCAGTGGCACAAACTCAGCTTCCTTTCAATTCCATTCCATTCCATTACATTACATTCCATTCCACTCCACTGCTCTCCACTCCACTCTACTCCATTCCATTCCGTTCCATTCCACTTCATTCCACTCAATTCCACTCCATTTCACTCAACTCCGTTCCATTCCATTCCTTGCCATTCCATTGCATTCCACTCCAATCCACTCCACTCCATTCCACTCCAGTCCATTCCATTTCATTCCATTCCACTCCACTCCACTCCACTACACTTCAACCCATTCCATTCCATTCCACTCCACTCTACTCCACTCCATTCCACTCCACTCCATTCCATTCCATTCCATTCAATTCCACTCTACTCCACTGCATTCCACTCCAGCCCACTCCATTCCCCTAAACTCCACTGCATTCCATTCCACTCCTTTCCATTAAATTCCACTTCACTCCACTAAACTCCACTCCAGTCCACTCCATTCCACTGCATTCCCTTCCATTCCTTTCTTTTGAGAGTATCTCACTCTGTCACCCAGACTGGAGGGCAGTGGCACAAATTCAGGTAACATTCCATTCCATTTCGTTCCCTTCCATTGCATTCCTTTCTGCACTGCTACAATCGGCTCCATTCCATTCCATTCCATTCCATGCCACTCAATACCATTCCACTGCACTCCAGTCCATTCCATTCCATTTAATTCCATTCTATTCCATTCAATTCCATTCTATTCCATTCCACTCCTTTCTTTCGACAGGATATCCCTCTGTCACACAGGCTCTAGTGCAGTGGCACAATCTCAGCGCACATTTCTCCATTCCGTTCTGTTCTGTTCCGTTCCGTCACGTTCTGTTGCGTTCAGTCCTGTTCTGTTCCGTTCCATTGCATTCCACTCCGTTCCACTCCACTCCACTCCCCTCCACTACATTCCATTACATCCCATTGCATCCGATTCCATCCCACTCCATTACAATCCATTCTAATCCTCTCCACTCCACTCCACTGCATTTCACTCCATCCCACTCCATTCCTGTCCATTCCACTGAACTTCACTCCAACCCACTCCACTCCACTTCATTCCATTGCAATACAACCCATTCCGTTCCACTCCATTCCACTCCATTCCACTTCACTCCACTCCAGTCCACTCCATTCCATTCGATTCCATTCCATTCTATTCAACTGCATTCCACTCCATTTCTTTCTTTTGAGAGTATCTCACTTGGTCAACCAGCCAGGAGTGCAGTGGCACAATCTCAGCTCACATATCATTTCACCATTCCATTCCATTCCATTCCATTCCACACCACTCCAATCCACTCAACTCCAGTCCAATCCATTCCACTCCACTCCATTCAGTCCACTCCACACCTTTCCCTTTCATCCTATTCCGTTCCACTCCTTCACACTCCACCAAACTCCACTCCTCTCCATTCAATCCATTCCATCTCATTCCATTCCATTCCTTTCTTTGACAGGAACTTACTCTGACACCCAGTCTGGTGTGCAGTGGCAGAATCTCAGCACAGATTTCTTCATTCCATTCCATTCCATTCCAATCCATTCCATTCCAATATATTCCATTCCACTTCATTCCATTCCACTACACTCCAATTCTCTCCATTCCACTCCACTCCAATTCTCTCCATTCCACTCCACTCTATTCCACTCCAGTCCATTCCATTCCACTCCATTCTATTCCACTCCATTCCACTCCACTATAATCCATTCCACTCCATTCCTTTCCACTCCACTCCATTCCATTCCACTCCATTCTGTTTCACTCCACTCCACTCCATTGTGTTCCATTCCACTCCATTCTATTCCATTCCACTCCATTCTATTCCATTCCTTTCATTCCACAGGATCTCACTCTGTCATAAAGGCTGGAGTGTAGTGGCACAATCTTAGCTCACATTTCTTTTCCCCATTCCATTGCATTCCATTCCATCGCATTGCATTCCATCCCACTCCATTCCATTCTATTTCACTCCACTCCAATACACTCCGTTCCATTCCACTCCATCCCTTTCCATTCAACTCCATTCCACTATAATCAACTCCACTCCACTCCACGCCATTCCATTCCATTCCATTGCATTGCACTCCATTGCATTCCTTTCCTTTCTTTCGAGAGAATTTTACTGTGTCACCCAGGCTGGAGTGCAGTGGCACAATATGAGCTCACATTATATGTCAATCCATTGTATTGCATTCTATTACACTGCATTCAGTGGCATTCCATTGCATTCCTCTCCATTCCATTCCATTCCATTCAATTCCATTCCATTCCATTCCGCACCGTTCCACTCCACTACATTCCATTACATCCTATTCCATTCCAGTCCATTTCACTCCTCTCCACTCCACTGTACTCCACTGCACTCCATTCCACTCCATCCAATTCTGTTCCGCTCCATTCCACTGCACTCCATTCAACCTCATTCCACTCCACTTCATTCCATTCCATTCCATCCCATTCCATTCCTCTCCATTACACTCTACTCCACTTGACTCCATTCCAATCCACTCCATTCCACTCCATTTCAATCCATTCCTTTCCACTGCCTTCATGGCATTCCATTCTTTCGAAAGTATCTCACTCTGTCACACAGCCTGGAGCGCAGTGGCAAAATCTCAGC
Source organism: Pongo pygmaeus (assembly GCF_028885625.2). Classification (NCBI taxonomy): domain Eukaryota; kingdom Metazoa; phylum Chordata; class Mammalia; order Primates; family Hominidae; genus Pongo; species Pongo pygmaeus. The sequence continues at coordinate 7,622,324 of NC_072385.2, forward strand.
TCACATTCCAATCCATTCTCTTCCATTCCATTCCATTCCATTCCGCTCTGCTCCACTCCACTCCAATCCACTGCATTCCATTACCTTCCATTCCATTATACTCCATTCCACTTCACTCCACTCTATTCCACCCCACTACAATCCATTGGATTCCATTCCATTCCACTCCATTCCATTCCATTCCACTCCATTTCAGTCTTTTCCACTCCATTCCACTCCATTCCTCTCCACTCAACTCTACTCCACTCCACTAAACCCCACGTCATTCCATTCCATTCCACTCCTCTCCATTCTATTCAGTTCCACTCCTTTCCATTCTATTCAGTTCCACTCCTTTCCATTCAACAACATTACACTCCACTTCATTCCACTCCACTCCATTCCACTCTACTCCACTCCAATCCACTCCACTGCATTCCACTCCATTCCATTCCATTCCATTCTATTCCACTCCACTCATTCCATTCCACTTCACTCCACTCCACTCCGCTCTACTCCACTACATTCCACTCCATTCCACTCCCTTCCATTCCATTCCACTCCACTCCAGTTCACTCCACCCCACTCCTCTACAATCCAATCCACTCCAACCCACTCCACTTCACTCCACTTCACTCCAATCCACTCCAGTCCATTCCACTCCATTCCATTCCTCTCTACTCCACTCAACTCCATGCCACTCCCTTCCATTCCATTCCTTTCCATTCCATTCCATTCCATTCCATTCCATTCCATTCCATTCCGTTCCACTCCATTCCATTCCACTCCACTCCACTCCATTCCACTCCACTAGACTCTATTCAACTCCACTCAATTACACTTCATTCCATTCCACTCCAATCTGCTTTACTCAATTCCACTCCACTCAATTCCTCTCCACTCCACTCCATTCTTTTCCATTCCATTCCATTCCATTCCAGTCCATTCCACTCCGCTCAACCCCATTCCACTCCATTCCACTCCACAGCACTCCATTCCACTCCACTCCCCTCCATTCCACTCCACTCCACTCCATTACTTTCCGTTGCATTCTACTGCATTCTTTTCAATTCAATTCCCCTCCATCCTAATCCATTCCAATCCATTCTAATCCATTCCACTCCACTCTACTCCACTGCATTCAACTCCATTACACTCCAATCCATTACACCCCTTTCCTTCCACTCCATTCCCTTCCATTCTATTCCAATCTATTCCACCTGATTCCATTCCATTCCATTCCATTCCACTCCACTCCATTCCACTACTTTCCACTCCACTCCCCTTCACTCCATTCCATTCCATTCCACTCCACTCCATTCCATTCTATTCCATTCCACTCCATTCGACTCCTCTCCCTTCCACTGAACTCCACTCCACTCCATTCCATTCCATTGCATTCCACTTCATTCCATTCCATTCCACTCCATTCCACTCCACTCCACTCCACTCCATTCCAATCCACTCCACTCCTCTCCACTCCACTCCACTCCTCTCCACTCGACTCCATTTCATTCCATTCCTGTGCTTTCCACTTCATTCCATTCCAGTCGACTCCATTCCATTCCATTCCATTCCATTGCATTCCAGTCCATTCGATTCCACTCCATTCCACTCCACCCCATTCCACTCCATTCCATTCCAATCCATTCGATTCCACTCCATTCCACTCCACTCCATTCCACTCCATTCCACTCCATTCCTCTGCATTCCTGTCCACTCCATTCCATCGCATTCCACTTCAATCCACTCCATTCCATTCCACTCCATTCCACTCCACTCTGCTCCCCTTGACTCCACTCAACTACACTCCATTCCTTTCCACTCCATTCCATTCCATTCCACCCCACTCCATTCCACTCCTTTCCATTCCATACTGTTCCATTCCATTCCATTCCACTCCACTCCACTCCCATTCACTATATTCCCTTCCACTCTATGCTATTCTATTCCACTCCACTCCACTCCACTACCTTCCACTCCACTCCACTTAAGTCCACTCCATTCCATGACATACCATTCCCTTTCATCTCATTCCATGCCGCTCCTTTCCACTCCACTCTATTCCACAATACTCCATTGCATTTCACCTCATTCCACTCCAATCCATTCCACTACTCTCCATTCCACTCCACACCACTCCATTCCACTCCATTTCATTGCATTCCACTGCATTCCATTCCGTTCATTTCTTTCCACAGGACCTCACTCTGTGAGAAAGACTGAAGTTCAGTGGTACAATATCAGCTCACATTTCTTAATTCCATTCCATTCCATTCCATTCCGCCCCTGTCCATTTCACTCCACTCCACTCCATTCCATTCCAATCCACTCCATTCCATTCCCTTCCTTTCCACTCCTCACCACTCCACTCCATTTCATTCCACTCCAATCCACTTCAGTCCTCTCAATTCCACTCGACACCACTCCACTCCACTCCATTCCAATCCTTTCCACTCCATTCCACTCCAATCCCTTCCCTTTCAATCCATTCCATTCCATTCCATTCCACTCCACTCTACTGCGCTCAACTCCATTCCTCTCCATTCCGTTCCATTCCTTTTTTTCGAAAGGATATCACTCTGTCACAAATGCTGGAGTGCATTGTCACAATGTCAGCTCACATTTCTTTTCACCATTCCATTGCATTCCATCCCAACCCATTCCATTCCATTCTATTGCACTCCACTCCACTCCAATTTATTCCACTCCATCCCATTCCATTCAACTCTATTCCACTCCACTCCACTTCACTCCACGCCACTGCAACCCATTACATTCCATTTCACTCCAATGTGTTCTATTACTTTCTTTTGACAGGACATCACTGCATCCCGCAGGCTGGAGTACAGTGGCACAATTTCAGCTCACATTATATGTCAACTTTTCACTGCATTGCATTCTATTCCGTTGCATTCCTTAGCTTTCCATTAAATTCCATTCCATTCCATTCCATTCCGTTCCACTACATTCCATTCCATTCCATTGCATTCCATTCCATTCCATTCCACTCCATTCCGTTCCATTCCATTCCATTCCACTCCATTCCATTCCGTTCCATTCCATTCCGTTCCATTCCATTCCATTCCTTTCCATTCAATTCCATTCCATTCCACTCCGTTCAACTCCACTCTTTTCCACTCAACTACATTCCATTACAGCTGATTCCTTTCCACTCCATTCGACTCCTATCCACTCCACTGCACTCCACTGCACTCAATTCCACTCCATCCCATTCCATTCGTCTACATTCCACTGCACTCCACTTCACCCAACTCCACTCCACTTCATTCCATTCCATTCCATCCCATTCTATTCCTCTCCATTCCACTCCACTCCACTTCACTCCACTACACTCCACTTCAATCCATTTCACCCCACTCCACTCCATTCCAGTCCATACCATTCCACTGCATTCCATTACATTCTTTTCTTTCAAGAGTATCTCACTCTGTCACCCAGCCTGGAGCGCACTTGCACAATCTCAACTCTGGTTACGTTCCATTCCATTCCGTTCTATTCCGTTCCATTCCATTTCGCTTCACTCCGTTATGTTCTCTTACTTTCAGTTCCACTCCAATCCACAACACGACGTTCCCTTACATCCCATTCCATTCCACTCCATTCCACTTCATGCCACTCCACTGCACACCACTCCACTCCATTTCACCGCATCCCATTCCATTCCACTCCATTCTTCTGCACTCCACTCCACCCCACTCCACTCCTCTTCATGCCATTCCATTCCTCTCCATTCCACTCCAGTCCACTTCACTCCCCTACACTCCACTCCAATCCACTAAATTCCATTCTTTTCCATTACACTGCATTCCATTCCATTGCTTTCTTTCGAGAGTATCTCACTCTGTCACTCAGCCTGATGTGCATTGGCACAATCTCAGCTTGCATTCCATTCCACTCCATTCCATTCCATTCCATTCCATTCCATTCCATTTCACTGCGTTCTTTTCCACTCCACCCCACTCCACTCCACTCCATTCCACTCCACTCCAAGCCTCTCCACTCCATTCCACGCCATTCCACCCCATTACATTCCACTCCACTCCACTGTATTCTATTCCATTCCACTCCACTCCATTCCACGCCATTCCACTCCATTCCACTCCAATTCATTCCATTCCACTCCAATTAATTGCATTCCATTCCACTCCTTTCCACTCTACTCCACTCCATTGCATTCCACTCCATTCCATTCCACTTCATTCCATTCCACTCCATTCCACTCCAATCCCCTGCATTCCATTCCACTCCATTCCATTCCACTCCATTCCACTACATTTCGTTCCTTTCTACTCCACTCCATTCCATTGCTTTCCACTCCACTCCACTACATTCTAATGCACTCCACTCATCTCCACTCCACTCCATTCTATTCCTTTCCTGTGCTATCCACTCCATTCCATTCCACTCGACTCCATTCCATTCCATTCCAGGCCACTCTATTCCATTGCGTTCCACACCACTCCACTCCACTCCATTACATTCGACTATATTCCACTACTCTCCACTCCTTTCCACTTCACTCCACTACATTCCATTCCATTTCTTTCGATTCCACTCCACTCCAGGGCATTCCACTACACACTACTACATTCCACTCCACTGCACTCCATTCCATTCCACTAAATTCCCTTCCATTCCATTCAAGAGCACTCCGTTCCATTCCACTCCAATTCACGACATTCCATTGCATTGCATTCCACTCCATTCCACTCCATTGCACTCCACTTCATTCCATTCTATTCCATTCCACTCAATTTCACCCCACTCCACTCCATTCCAATCCACTCCATTCCATTCCATTCCATTTCACTCCACTCCACTTCCTTCCCCCATTCCATTTTACTCCATTTCACTCCATTCCTCTCCATTCCATTCCGTTTCATTCCACTCCACTCCATTCCTCTCCACTCCTTTCATTCCTCTCCACTCCTGTCCATTCCACTTCACTCCATTGCATTTCATTCCATTCCATTTCATTCCACTCCATTCCATTCGACTCCATTCCACTCCATCCCATTCCGTTCCATTCCACTCCATTCCACTCCATTCCTGTCCAGTCTATTCCATTCCATTGAATTCCACTCCAGCCCACTCCACTTCAATCCACTCCATTCCATTCCAGTCCATTCAATTACACTATTTTCCCCTCCACTTCACTCCATTCTATTTCACTAAATTCCAACCCATTCTGTTCCTCTCCATTCCATTCCACTCCTCTCCACTCCACTGCATTCCACTCCACTCCACTCCACTACATTCCACTCCAATCCATTCCATTCCACTCCACTCCACTCCACCCAAATCCATTCCATTCCTTTCTATTGCATTCCATTCCATTTCAATCCAGTCCCCTCCATTCCATTCCACTCTATTCAATTCCATTCCATTCCGCTCCTCTCCACATCACTCTCCTCCACTTCATACTACTCCATTCCACTCCACTCCTCTCCATTCCTTTCCGTTTTATTCCACTCCACTCCATTCCTCTCCACTCATCTCCATTGCACTCCACTCCATTTGATTCCATTCCATTTCATTCCACTCCATTCCAGTCCACTCCATTCCACTCCACTCCATTCCATTCCATTCCACTCCATTCCACTCCACTCCATTCCACTCCATTGAATTCCACTCCACTCCCCTCCACTCCAATCCACTCCATTCCAATCCACTCCGTTAAATTCTACTACGTTCCACTCCACTCCACTCCATTACACTTCACTAAATTTCATCCCATTCTGTTCCTCTCCACTCCATTGCTCTCCACTCCACGCCACTGCCTTCCAATCCACTGCACTCTACTCCATTCCACTCCACTCCATTCCATTCCACTCCACTCCAATCCATTCCACTGCATTTCAATCCGCTCCACTCTACTCCATTCCACTCCACTCCATTCCATTCCACTCCACTCCAATCCACTCCACTACACCAAACTCCATTCCATTCCATTCCATTGCATTCCACTCCATTCCTGTCCACTACACTCCGTTCCACTCTACTGCCCTCCCCTCCACTCCTCTCCACTCAACTCCACTCCATTTCATTACATTACATTCCACTCCACTCCATTCCACTTCATTCCACCTCATTCCATGCCACTCCATTCCACTCCACTCAATTCCACTCTACTCCATTCCACTCCACTCCATTCCACTACTCTCCATTGGATCCCATTCCATTCCTATCCACTCCACTCCATTCCATTCCACTTCAGTACCTTCCACTCCATTCCATTCCACTGCATTTCATTCCATTCCACTTGATTCCACTCCACTCCACTCCACTTCATTGCATTCCGCTCCACTCCATTCTATTCCATTCCAATCGAATCCATTCCTTTCCATTCCACTCCACTCCATTCCACTCCTCTCCATTCCCGTCCATTCCACTCCATTCCACTCTACTCCACTCCATTCGATTCCACTCCATTCCACTCTACTCCATTTTAGTCCATTGCACTCCACTCCACTCCACTCCATTCTACCCCATTCAGCTTCATTCCACTCCATTCCTTTCTACACCATTCGACTCCACTCCACTCCATTCAATTCACTCCTCTCCACTCCATTCCATTCCACCCCATTCCACTCCACTCCAATCCATTCCATTCCAGTCCATTCCAATCCCATCAGTTCCACTCCTTTATTTTGACAGGATCTCCCTCTGTCACACAGGCTGCAGTGCTGTGACAATATGTCAGCACATATTTCTTTATTCCATTCCATTCCATTCCATTCCACTCCAGTCCATTCCACTGCACTCCACTCCACTCCATTCCACTCCTCTCCATTCCACTCCACTCTATTCCATTCCACTCCATATCATTCCCTTCCTTTCTTTCCACAGGATCTCACTGTGTCACCAACCTGAAGTTCAGTGGCACGAGCTCAGCTCACACTTATTTTCACCATTAGATTGCATGCCATTCCATCTCATTTTATTGCATTCTATTTCAATCCACTCCACAACAGTACACTCCATTCCATTCCACTCCATCCCATTGCATTCAACTGCATTCCACACTACTCCATTCCACTCGACTACACTCCACTCCTCTCCACTCCTTTCCGTTCAACTCAATTTCACTCCATTGCATTCCATTACTTTCTTTCGACAGGATATCACTGTGTCACCCAGGCGGGACTGCAGCGGCAGAAACTCATCTCACATTACAAGTCAACTTTCCATTGCATTCCTTTCTATTCCATTGCATTCTATTCCATTCCATTCCTTTCCTTTCCATTCCATTCAATTATGTTCCATTCCATTCCACTCTGTTCCACTCCACTCCACTCCACTATATTAAAATACATCTGATTCCATTCCACTTAATTCCACTCCTCTTCACTCCATTGCACTCCACTCCACTCTATTTCACTCCATCCCATTTCAATCCGCTGCATTCCACTGCACTCCCCTGTGTCCCACTCCACTCCCCTTCATTTCATTCTATTCCATCCCATTCCATTCCTCTCCATTCCACTCCACTCCACGTCAACCCACTCCACTCCACTCCATTCCATTCTATTGCATTCCACTGCATTCCATTGCATTCCTTTCCTTCAAGAGTATCTCACTCTGTCACCCCGCCTGGCACGCAGTGGCACAATCAGCTCCCATTCCATTCTGTTCCCTTCCATTAAGTTCCCTTCTGCTCAGCTCCACTGTGCTCCGCTCTGCTCCATTACATTCCGTTCCACTCCACTCCATTCCATTCCATTATTTACGATTCCATTCCTCTCCAATGCACACCTCGCCACTACACTCCATTCCACTCCATCCCATTCCATTCTACTCAATTCCACTGCAATACACTCCAAACCACTCCACACCACTTCATTCCATTCCATTCCATCCCATTCCATTCCTCTACATTCCTCTACACTCCACTTCACCCCACTCCAGTCCACTCCATTCCATTCCAGTCCATTCCACTGCATTCCATTCCATTCCATTCCTTTCTTTTGAGAATGTCTCACACGGTAACCCAGCCAGGAGCGCAGTGTCACAATCTCCGCTTCCATTCCATTCCATTCCATACCATTCCATTCCATCCATTCCATTCCACTCTACTACATTCCATTACATCCCATTCCATTCCACTTCATTCCACTCCTTTTCACTCCATTGCATTCCACTCCACTCTATTTCACTGCATTCCGTTTCATTCCACTCCATTCCACTGCACTCCGCTGTACCCCAATCTACTCCAGTTCATTTAATTGCATTCCATCCCATTCCATTCCTCTCCGTTCTACTCCACTCCACTTCAACCCAATCCACTCCACTCCATTCCGCTCTATTCCATTCCACTGCATTCCATTACATTCCTTTCTTTCTAGAGTATCTCACTCAGTCACCCAGCCTGGCATGCAGTGGCACAATCAGCTCCCATTCCGTTCCGTTCCGTTCTTTAAGTTCCCTTCTGCTCAGCTCCACTGCGCTCCATTCTTCTCCGGTCTGTTACATTCCATTACTTCCGATTCCATTCCACTCCATTCCACACCTCTCCACTACACTCCATTCCACGCCATCCCATTCCATTCTGCTGCATTCCACTGCAATAAACTCCACTCCACACCACACTGCTTCATTCCATTCCATTCCATTCCATCCCATTCCTTTCCTCCACATTCCTCTCCACTCCACTTCACTGCAGTCCAGTCCAATCCAGTCCACTCCATTCCATTCCAGTCCGCTCCATTCCATTCCAGTCCATTCCTCTGCACTCTATTCCATTCCTTTCTTTCGAGAATGTCACACACTGTCAGAAAACCAGGAGTGCAGTGGCACAATTTCCTCTTGCATTCCATTCCACTCCATTCCATTTTATTCCATTCCAATCCACTCCATTACACTCCACTCCATTTCATTCCACTCAACTCCACTAAACTCCACTCCATTCCACTCAACTGCGTTCCACTCCACTCCAATCCATTCCACTCCACTCCATAACATTCCATTCCAATCTATATTACTCCATTCCATTCCACTACATTCCTCTCTACTCAATTCCACTCCACTCTACTCCATTCCACTCCACTCCATTCCATTCCGTTCCATTCCATTCCACTCCACTCCACTCCACTCCACTCCATGCCTCTCCACGCCACGCCATTCCACTCCACTCCATGCCATTCCATTTCTTTCCATTCCACTCCATTACATTCCACTCCACTCTATTCCACTCCACTCCATTACATTCCGTTTTATTCAATTTGAATCCACTCCATTCCTTTCCACTCCACTGCACTCCTCTCCATCCCACTCTATTCCACTCCATTAAACCCCACTACAATCCATTCCATTCCACTCCACTCCATTCCACTCCATTCAACACCACTCTAATGCAGTCCAGTCGATTCCATTCCACTCCATTTGACTCCACTCCATGCCGTTCCGCTCCACTCCACTTCAATGTATTCCAGTCCACTCCTCTCCATTCCATTCCAATCTATTCCATTCCACTCCGCTCCACTCCATTCCACTCAACACCGTTCCATTCCATTCCATTCCATTCCACTCCAATCCACTTCACTCTATTCCAATCCATTCAATTCCTCTCCACTCCGCTCCACTCCACTCCATTGCACTCACCTTGGATCCATTTCATTCCATTCCGTTCCAATCTACTCCACTCCATTACACTCCACTCCAATATGTTCCACTCCACTTCACTCTATTCCATTTCATTCCATTCCGTTCCACTCCATTCCATTCTATTCTACTGCATTCCATTCCATGCCACTCAACTCCACGCCACTCCAATCCAGTCCAATCCAGTCCATTCCATTCCACTCTACTTCACCCCAGTCCATTCCTTTCCATTCCATTCCAGTCTATTGCACTCGCCTCCACTCCATTCGACTCCAGTCCACTCCATTATATTCCATTCAATTCCATTCCAATCCATTCCATTCCAGTACACTCCATTCCAGTCCATTCCACAGAATTTCACTCCACTCCACTCCACTCCCCTCAGTTCCACTCCATTCGAATTCATTCCTCTCCATTCCATTCCAATCCAGTCCACTCAGCTTCATTCCATTCCATGTCACTCCACATCACTCCATTCCATTGAACTCCATTCCCCTCCACTGAATTCCATTCCACTTCACTCCACTCCATTCCACCCCACTCCACTCCATTCCATTCTATTCAATTTCAATCCACTCCATTCCAATCCATTCGACTCCAATCCATTCCCTTTCCATCCATTCCTCTCTACTCCACTCCTTTCCATCCCACTCGATTCCAATGCACTGAACTCCACTCCACTCCATTCCTTTCCACTGCAAGACTTTACATTCCATTCCACTCCACTCCAATCCGTTCGAATCCACTCGATTGATTTCCATTCCATTCCATTCCACTCCAACCCGCTCCACTCCACTCCACTCCATTGCACTTCACTCTGATCCATTCCATTCCATTCCGTTCCGCTCTAATACACTCCATTACACTCCACTCCACTACATTCCACTCTTCTCCAATCTATTCCATTGCATTCCATTCCATTCCACCCAAAATCCAATCCACTCCAGTCCCTTCCATTACACTTCTCTACTTTCAATTCCATTCCACTGCATTCCATTCCTTTTCACTCCATTCCACTCGATTCCACTCCACTCCAACACACTCCTTTCCACTCCACTGAACTCCATTCCATTCAACTCCATTCCATTCCATTCCATTCCACTCCACTCTAATCCACTCCACTCAACTCCATTCCACTCCATTCCAATCCACTCCATTCCATTCCACTCGATTCCAGTCCACTCCACTCCACTGCATTCCACTCCATTCCACTCCGTTCAACTCCATTCAACTCCACTCCTCTCCTTTCCACTGCATTCCACTCCACTACATTCCATTTCATTCCATTCCATTCCACTAATCTCCATTCCTCACCACTCCACTGCATTCCAGTCCATTCCACTCCACTCCATCCCTTTCCAATCTATTCCATTCCATTCCACTCCATTCCACTCTTCTCCACTCCATTCCACTCCAGTCCACTCCATTCCATTCCACTCCACTCCACTCCATTCCATTCCATTCCATTCCATTCCATTCCATTCCATTCCATTCCATTCATTTCCCTGCCTTCCATTCCATTCCTATCATTCAAGAATATATCCCACTGTCAGGCAACCTGGAGCACAGTGGCACAATCTCAGCTTCCATTGCATTCCATTCCATTCCATTCCACTCCATTCCACTACATTGCACTCCACTCCAGTCCATTCCTCTCCATTCAACTGTATTCCATTCCATTCCACTCTACTGCATTCCACTGCATTCCATTCCACTCAACTCCATTCCATTCTAATCCATTCAAGTCTGTTCCGCTCCACTCCAATCCTTTCCACTCCACTCCACTCCATTCCATTCCATTCCACTTCACTCCACTCCATTCCACTCCACTCCACTCCAATCCAATCCATTCCATTCAATTCCATTAAATTTCATTCCACTCCATTCCTTCCACTCCACTCTATTCCCGTCCACTCCACACCATTCCATTCCCTTCCATTCCACTCTAATCCATTCACTCAACTCCACTCCAGTCCACTCCACCCCATTCCACTAAACTCTACTCCACTACACTATATTCCATTCCACTCCACTGCCCTCCACTCCATTCCACTGCATTCCTCTCCACTACACTCCACTCCACTGCGTTCGAATCCATTTCACTCCATTACACTTCACTCCTCCCCACTGCATTCCATTCCATTCCAATCCATTTCACTGCAGTCTATTCCACTCCATTCCAGTCCTTTCCACTGCATTCTGGTCCACTCCATTACACTCGACTCCATTCCATTCCATTCCACTGCACTCGACTGCATTCGATTCCAATCCATTCCACTACACTTCATTCCATTCCATTACAATCCTTGAAACTCCACTCCACTCCATTGCACTCCACTCCACTCCCATCCATTACATTCCTTTCTGTTCCATTCCATTCCTTTTCACTCCACTCCATTCCAGTCCACTCTAATCCACACCATGACACACCACTCCAATACATTCCATCCCACTGCACTCTAGTCCAATACATTCCATTTCACCCCACTGCACTGCATTCCACTCCACTCCATTCCACTCCACTCTGCTCCATTCCATTTCATTCCATTCCACACGACTCCATTCCATTCCATTCCACTCTACTCCATTCCACTGCACTCTGCTCCATTCCCTTCCATTCCACTCCATCCAACTCCATTCCAACCCATTCCACTCCTTTCCAATCCACTCCACTCCATTCCAATCCATTTCATTGCACTCCATTCCTTTCCGTTCCGCTCTACTCTATTTCACTTAACTCACTTCCCCTCCACTCCATTCCACTCCCCTCCACTCCATTCCGTTATATTCCATTCAATTTCATTCCACTCCACTCCCCTCCACTTCATTCCATTTAATTCAACTTCGTTTCATTCCACTTCATTCCACTCCACTACATTTCATTTCACTCCACTCCAATCCATTCCAGTCCACTATACTCCATTACACTCCCCTCAAATCCATTCCTTTGCATTACATTCCATTCCACTCCACTCCATTCCACTCCACTCCACTCCATTCCACTCCACTCCACTCCATTCCATTCCGTTCCATTTCATTTCATGCAATTGCATTCCAATCCTTTCTACTCCTCTCCATTCCATTCCACTCCACTCCACTCCATTCCCTGCCACTCCACTCCATTCCATTCCTCTCCACTCCATTCTATTCAATTCCATTCCACTGCAATGTACTCCATACACTCCATTCCACTCCATTTCACTCCATTACATTTCACTCCATTCCACTCCATTGCATTCCATTCCATTCCACTCCACTTTGCTCCACTACATTGCATTCCTTTCCACATCACACCATTCCACTCCATTCCACTGTACTCCAATCCACTCCACTCTAAACCATTCCACTACACTCCACACCATTCCGTTACATTCCATTACATTCCAATCAATTCCTTCCACTCCACTGCATTCCAGTCCACTCCACTACATTCCTCTCCACTGCACTGCACTCCGATTAATTCCATTTCATTCCACTTCATGCCATTAGACTCCATATTATTCCATTCAATTCCATTACACTGCACTCCACTTCATTCCACTCCATACAACTAAATTCCATTCCATTCCACTCCTGTCCACTCCATTCCATTCATTTCCATTCCATTCAACTGCACTCCATTCCACTACACTCAGTTCCACTCCATTCCAGTCCATTCCACTGTATTCCAGTCCATTCCACTCTATTCCAGTCCACACCACTCCACTCCATTCCATTCCACTGCACTCCCCTCCATTCAATTCTAATCAATTCCACTCCATTTCATTCCACTCCACTGAACTCCACTCCACTACACTCCGTTCCATTTATTTCCACTCCATTCCATTCAACTCCATTCCACTGAACTGCAGTCAATTCCACTCCACTGCATTCCACTCCAATCCACTTCATTCAATTTAATTCTATTCCGCTCCATTCCATTCCATTCTACTCCATTCCATTCCGTTCCACTCTACTCCATTTCACTCCACTCCATTCCACTCCATTCCATTCCATTCCTGTCCATTCTAGTCCATTCCATTGCACTCCACCCCATTCCAGTCCACTCCACTCCATTCCACTCCATTCCATTCCACTCCATTCCACTCTAATCCATTCCATTCCATTCCTCTCCACTCCACTCCACTCCATTCTATTGCACTCCATTCCACTCCTCTCCATTCCATTCCAATACTTTCCAATCCATTTAATTTCACTCCATTCCATTCCATTGCAATCCACTCCACTGCATTCAATACCATTCCAATCCACTACACTCATTTCCACTCCTCTCAATCCCACTCCTGTCCACCTCACTCCATTCCTTTGCACTCTACTCAATTCCATTCCATTCCACTCCATTCCTATCCACTACAATACATTTAATTCCACTCCATTCCATTCCACTCCTTTCCACTCCACTCCATTCCAATCTACTCCATTCCATTCCATCCCACTCCCCTTCACTCCTTTATTCTCCACTCCACTCCACTTCATTCCATTCCATACCACTCCATTACACTCCATTTAACTCCCTTCCACTTCATTCCCGTCCACTGCACTCCAGTACCCTCCATTCCATTACATTCTGCTGCACTACTGTCCATTCCTTTCCAATCCATTCCAATCACATCCATTCCATTCCACTCCACTCCATTCCACCCCATTCCACTCCATTCCAATATATTCCATTCCTTTTCACTCCACTCCACTCCACTCCACTCCAATCCACTCCATTCCATTCCCTTCCTTTCCACTCCATTCCACTCCACTCCTTTCATTTCCATTCCAACCCACTCCAGTCCACTCCATTCCATTGCACTCCATTCCACTCCAATCCATTCCATTCCATTCCATTCTATTTCATTCCATTCCACTCTTTTCCATTAAATTCCTTTCCACTCCATTCGATTCCATTCCACTACACTCCACTCAATTCCATTCCCCTCCATTCTATTCCACACTCCACCCAACTCCGTTCCATTCCACTCTACACCATTCCATTCCATTGAATTCCGTTCCTTTCCACTCCATTCCATTCCACTCCATCCCACTCTATTCCACCCCATTCCACTCCACTCCACTTCCCTCCACTCCATACCGTTCCATTTCACTGAACTCCACTCCAGTCCACTCTATTGCACTCCTTTCCACTCCACTCCATTCCATTACACTCATTTCCATTCCCTTCTTTTCCACTGCATTCGATACCTTTCCACCCCACTCCAGTCCATGCCATTTCACTCCATTCCATTCCACTGAAATCCAACCCTCTCCAATCGATTGCTTTTCATTCCATTCCACTCCCGTCCACTCCGCCCCATTCCATTCCATTCCACTCCATTCCACTGCATTCCAATCCATTCCATTCTATTCAAATCCACTCCACTCCACTCCACTGCATTCCAATCCATTCCATTCTATTCAACTCCACTCCACTCCATTCCATTGCATGTCATTCCACTCCATTCCACTCAATTCCATATCATTCCACTCCATTGCATTCCATTCCATTACATTCCACTGCATCCCATTCTTTTCCATTGCACTATACTCCAGTCCACTCCGTTCTACTCAGTTCCATTGCACTCCACTCCACTCCATTGCTTTCCAATCCTTTCCACTCCACTCCATTCCATTCCACTCCACTGCACTCCACTCCAGTCCTGTTCTTTCCACTCCATTCAACTCCGCTCCACTCATTTCCAGTCCTCTCCATTCCATTCCACTCCACTACACTCCACGCCATTCCACCCCCTGCCAATATTTTCCATTCCATTCCATTCCACACCTCTCCACTCCATTCCACTCCACTCCAATCTATTCCACTCCACTGCACTCCATTCCATTCCGTTCCATTCCAATCTGAATAATTCCAATGCATTCCTCGCCATTCCACCCCACTCCATTACATTCTATTTTATTCTATTCCATTCCATTCCATTGCAATCCATTCCAATCCATTGCATTCCATTCCAATCCATTCCTTTCCATTCCAATCCATTCTTTTCCACTCCATTGCATTCAACTCCATTCCAGTCCGTTACACTCCACTGCAATCCATTCCACTCCCGTCCACTCAATTCTACTCCACTCCATTCCATTTCATTCCATTCCACTATGTTCTATTCCATTCCACTCTAATTCATTCCACTCTGTTCCATTCCATTCAATTACATTCCACTCCATTCCATTCCACTCCACTCCACTCCACTACACTACACTCAAAACAATTTATTCCACTGAACTCCATTCCAGTCCGCTCCACTCAATTACACTCCACTCCACTCCACTCAACTCCAATCCATTCCAATCCACTTCATTCCATTCCACTCCACTCCATTGCATTCCATTCCACTGCACTCCACTCATATGCACTGCAATCAGATCAGTTCCACTCCCTTCCATTCCACTCCACTTCATTCTTTTTCATTCCAACCCACTCCAATCCACTCCATTCCAATTCACTCCATTCGACTTCTTTCCATTCCATTCCACTCCATTCCATTCCACTCCATTCCATTGCATTCCTTTCCACTCCATTCCATTGCATTCCACTACACTCCACTCATTTAAATTCCACTCCACTCCATTACATTCAACTCCACTCCACTCCACTCTATTCCATTCCACTCTACTCCATTCCAATCCATTCAATTCCACTCCATTTCACTCCATTCCATTCCACTTCATTGTACTCCATTCCATTCCACTGCAATGAACTCCATTCCACCCTATTCTAGTCCACTCCACCACTCTTCACTCCATACCATTCCATTTCACTGCACTGCACTCCACTCCACTCCATTCTATTGCACTCCATTCCATTCCACTCCATTCCGTTAAATTCATTTCCATTCCTTTCTTTTCCTCTCCATTCCATTCTTTCCAATCCACTCCACTCCATGCCATTCCACTCCATTCCATTCCACTGCACTGTACTCAACTCTACCGCTCTCTATTACATTACATTACATTCTTTCCACTCCACTCCCCTCCACTCCATTCTATTCCATTCCACTCCACTCTATTGCATTCCAATCCATTCCAATCCTTTCGACTCCACTCCACTCCATTCCATCGCATGCCATTCCACTCCACTCCACTCCATTACGTTCCATTCCACTCCATTCCATTCCACTCCACTCAACTCCTTTCCTGTACACTCCACTCCATTCTACTACACTCCACTTCACTCCACTGAGCTCCATTCCATTCTATTCCGCTCAACTCCATTCCCTTCCAATCCGCTCCATTCCATTCCATTCCATTGCATTCCATTCCATTCCATTACACTGCACTACTGTCCAGTCCACTCCATTCCACTTAGTTCCATTGCACTCCACTCCACTCCTCTCCTTTCCTTTCCACTCCATTCCACTCCACACATTCCATTCCATTATACTCCACTCCACTCCAGTCTAGTTCACTCCACTCCATTCCACTCTGCTCCACTCCATTCCATTCCATTCCACTCCTTTACACTGCACTCCAATCCATTCCACACCTTTCCACTCCACTCCTCTCCACTCCACTCCTATCTCTGCACTCCATTTCACTCCATTCCATTCCAATACATTCCACTCCACTCCACTCAATTACAGTCCACTCCTTTCAATTACATTCCACTCCACTCAACTCCACTCCATTCCACTCCCCGCCAATATTTTCCATTCCATGCCATCTCACATCACTCCAATCCGTTCCACTCCACTCCACTCCATTCCACTCCACTGCACTCCACTCCATTCCATTCCATTCCAATCCGATCAATTCCATTGAATTCCCTTCAATTCCACCCCAATCCAATCCATTCTATCCCATTCCATTCCATTCCACTCCATTCCATTTCACTCCTTTCCAGTCCATATCAATCCACTGCAATCCATTCCACTCCACTCCACTCCATTCCACTCCACTCCATTCCATTCCATTCCATTCCACTCCATTCCATTCCATTCCACTCTACTTCATTCCACTCCACTGCATTCCATTCCATTCCAGTCCACTCCATTACATTCCACTCTACTACATTCCACTCCACTCCACTCCACTGAACTCCAATATAAATCCACTCCGTTCCACTCCCTTCCATTCCCATCCATTCCACTCCACTAAATTAATTTCCATTCCAACGCACTCCATTCCACTCCATTCCATTGCACTCGATTCCACTCCACTCCACTCTATTCCACTCTATTCAATTTCATTCCATTCCACTCCATTCCATTGCATTCCTTTGCACTCCATTCCATTCCATTCCACTTCCCTCCACTCAATTCCATTCCACTCCACTCCATGACATTCCACTCCACTCCATGACATTCCACTCCACTCTAATCCACTCCACTCCACTCCATTCCACTCTAATCCATTCCATTTCATTCAATTCCACTCCATTCCACTCCATTACGTTCCACTCCATTCCACTCTATTCCAGTCCACTCCACTACGCTCCAATCCATACCATTCCATTTCACAGCACTCCTCTCCACTCCATTCTGTTGCACTCCTTCCACTGCACTGCATTCCTTACACTCATTTCCATTCCCTTCCACTCCACCCCACTCCATGCTATTCCATGCCATTCCATTCCACTCCACTATACTCCACTCCACCACTCTCCATTCCATTGCAATCCATTCCATTCCACTCCAATCCACTCCATTCCACTACATTCCACTCTAGTCCTTCCCACTCCATTCCACTCCACTCCGCTCCATTCCATTCCATTCCTCTCCACTCCACTGCATCCCAATCCATTCCACTACATTCCACTCCACTCTTCTCCATTCCATTGTGTGAGATTCCACTCCATTCCATTCCACTCCACTCCACTCAACTCCATTCCATTTCATTCCAGTCCACTTCATACGATTCCAATCCTCTCCATTCCATTCCATTCCATTCCATTCCATTCCATTCCATTCCTTTCCACTATACTACACTCCAGTCCACTCCATTACATTCAATTCCATTGCACTCCATTCAACTCCACTCCATTCGTATCCACTCAATTCGACTTCACTCCATTCCATTCCATTACACTCCACTCCACTCCACTCCATTCTAGTTGTTTCCACTCCATTCCACTCTACTCCACACCAATACATTCCATTCCACTCCTCTCCACTGCACTCCAGTCCATTCCACGTCATTCCACTCCACTCCATTCCAATCCTCTGCAGTACACGGCATTCCATTCCACTCCATTCCATTCCACTCCGTTCTACTCCACTCGACTCCATTCCATTCCTCTCCATTCCATTCTTTTCCACTCCACTCCATTCCATTCCTCTCTACTCCATTGTTTTCCATTTCACTCCTTTCCACACCACTCAAGTCTATTCCACTCCAATCGACTTCATTCAACTCCACTGCACTCCTTTCCATTCCGTTGCATTCCAATCCACTCAATTCCAATGCATTCCACTCCATTCCACTCCACTGCACTCCATTTCATTCCATTCCTTTCAATTCCACTCCATTCCATTCCACTCCACTCCTCTACATTTCATTCCACTGCATTCTATTCCTCTCCACTCTACTATACTCCACCTATCTCCATTCCATTGTACTCCATTCCATTCCACTCCAGTTCACTCCTCTCTGCTCCATTCCACCCTACTCCATTCCACTCTATTCCACTCAATTCCACCCCATTCCACTCTGTTCCATTCCACTCCATTCTACTCCTCTAAAATCCTCTCGACTCCATTCAACTCCACTCTACTCCACTCGACTCCACTCCATTGCATTCCACACTATTCCATTGTATTCCACTCTCCTCCACTCCACTCCACTCCACTCGACTCCTTTCCACTCCATTCCACTCTATTCTTATCCATTCGACTCAACTCTATTCCATTACACACTGCTCCATTCCATTCCATTACATTCCACTCCACTCCACTGCATTCCAATCCACTCCACTCTATTCCTCTCCACTCCATTCAATTACATACCAGTAGATTCCAGTCCTTTCCACTCCACTCCAGTTCATTGCTTTCTATTCCATTCCACTATGTTCCAGTCCACTCCACGGCATTGCACTCCACTCAACTCCATCCCACTCCACTTCACTCTATTCCACTCGATTCCCATCTATTCCATTCCATTCCGTTACACTCCATTCCATTACACTCTATTCCAATCCATTATCCTTCACTCCACTACATTCCATTCCAATCCACTCAATTCCACTCTAGTCCATTCCATTCCACTGCACTCCACTGCATTCCACTCCACTCCCATCCTTTCCATTCCAGTCCATTCCATTTCTCTCCATTCCGCTCCATTCCACTCCATTCCACTCCACTCGTTTCCATTCCATTCCACTCTACTCCTCTCAAATCCACTGTACTCCATTCCATTAATGTCCATCCACACCACTCAAATGCATTCCACCCCATTCCACTCCACTCCACTCCATTCCACTCCATTTCACTCCATTCCATTTCATTCCATTCCACTCCTTTCCACTCCACTCCAATGCATTCCACTCCATTCTGCTCCACTCCATTCCATTCCATTACATTCCACTCTACTGCATTCCGTTCCATTGCACTCTTCTTCATGCCACTCCACTCCATTCCACTCCAGTCCATTACATTCCATTCCATTCCAGTCCATTCCATTCCACTACACTCCATTACAATCCACTCCACTCCACTGCATTGCATTCCAATCCACTCCATTATAGTCCACTCCACTCCATTCCACTCCACTCCACTCCTCTCCTCACAACTCCATTCCATTCGACTCCACTCCATTCCATTCCCTTGCATTCCATTCCACTGCACTCCACTGCACTCCACTCCACTCCATTCTATTCCACTCAACTCCGCTCCACTCCATTCATTTGCCTTCCAACCCACTCAATTCAACTCTATTCCATTGCACTCCATTCCAGTCCACCCCAATCCATTCCACTTCATTCGATTCCGTTCCATTCCACCCCATCCTATTCCATTACTTTCCACTCCATTCCATTCCATTCCATTCCACTACACGCCACTCAATTTCTTTCCACTTCACTCCATTATATTCCACTCCACCCCGTTCCACTCCAGTCCACTCCACTCCATTCCATTCCATTCTACTCCATCCCTTTCTATTCAATTGCCCTCCATTCCTCTCCTTTACATTCCACTCCATTCCATTGCAATCCATTCCACTCCATTCCACTCCAATCCTGTCCACTCCACTCCACTCCACTCCATTTCATTCCTTTTCACTGCCCTTCTCTCCACTCTATTCCATTCGATTGCACTCCATTCCACTCCACTCCTTTCCATTACAGTCATTTTCAATCCTATCCATTCCTCTCCATTCCATTCAATTCCACTCCACAACACTCCTTTCTATTCCACTCCATTCCATTCCACTCTACTCTACTCCACTACCCCCCTCTCCATTCCATTGCACTACATTCCATTCCACTAAAATCAACTCCACTCCACTCCATTCCACTCTAGTCCATTCCACTCCATTCCAATCCACTGCATTCCAATCCATCCCACTCCATTCCAATCCATTCCATTCCTTGCCATTCCATGTCATTCCACTCCACTCCACGCGGTTCCTTTCCATTCCAGTCCATTACATTCCATTCCCTTCCATTCCAGTGCATTCCACTCCACTCTACTCCTTTCTTGTATAGTCCCCACCATTCCACTTCACTCCCCTCGATTCCACTTCACTCAACTCCCTTCCATTTCATTCCATTCCACTACACTCCATTTTATTTCAGTCCACACCACTCCATTCCATTCCATTTCAGTCCACACCACTCCAATCCATTCCATTCCATTCCATTCCATTCCACTGCACTCCACTACACCCCACTCCATTCCACTTCATTCCTTTGAACTACTCCACTCCAATCCATTCCATTCCTTTCCATCCACTCCACTACAAGGCAGTCCATTCTACTCCATTCCACTCCATTCCACTCCACTACACTCCATTCCATTCCATTCCACTAATCTCCTCTCCACTCCAGTCCATTCCACACCATTGTAGTCCACTCCACTCCACTCGTCACAATGAACTGCATTCTATACCACTCCTTTCAAATCGACTCCTTGCAGTCCACTCGACCCCATTTCAGTCAACTACATGTCATTCCATTCCACTCCCCTCCACTCTACTGCATTCCACTCCACTGCATTCTTTTCCATTCCACTCATTCCAAAGCATTCCAGTCCATTCCACTTCACTCCACTCCATTCGCTTCCACTGCATTCCATTCCATTCCGTTGCATTCCACTCCACTGAATTCTAATCCATTCCACTCCATTCCACTCCACTGCACTCCATTCTATTCCATCCCATTCCATTCCATTTCATTTCATTCCATTCCATTCTATTCCATTCCATTCCATTCCATTTCATTCCATTCCATTCTATTCCATTCCATTCCATTCTATTCCATTCCATTCCATTCTATTCCATTCCATTCCATTCCATTCCATTCCACTCCAGTCCACTCCATTCCATTCCAAACCATTCCATTCCACTCCAGTCTACTCCACTCCATTCCATTCCATTCCATTCCACTCCACTCCATTCCATTACAAACCATTCCATTCCACTCCAGTCTACTCCACTCCATTCCATTCCACTCCACTCCACTCCACTCCATTCCATTCCAAACCATTCCATTCCACTGCAGTCTACTCCACTCCACCACTCTCCATTCCACTATACTCCATTCCATTCCACCCCAATCCATCCCTCTCCACTCCATACCACCCCACTACATTCAACTGCATTCCACTACACTCTGCTCAATTCCACTCCATTCCATTCCACTCCACTCTACTCCACTTGACTCCATTCCATTTCATTTCACTCCTTTCCACTCTACTCCAGATCATTACCCTCGACAGCTTTCCACTCCATTCCACTCTACTCCTCTCCATTCCACTCCACTCTATTCCACTTCACTCCACTCCAGTCCATTGCATTGCATTCCACTCCACTCCATTCCAATACATTCCACTCCATTCCATCCCATCCACTGCATTCCATTTTATTCCAGTCCTTACCACTCCACTCCACTCCTTTCCACTCCATTCCACTCGCTTCCATGCCATTACATTCCCTTCCTCTCCATTCCATTCAACTCCACTCCATTCCATTCCTTTCCACTCCATTCAAGCCCATACCAATCCACTCCATTCCATTCCATTCCATTCCAATCCTCTCCATTCCAGTCCACTCCACTGCATTCCACCTCACTCCACTCCTTTGCACTCCATTTCCGTCCATTCCAATCCATTCCATCCCTCTCCCTTCCATTCAATTGCACTCTACTGCACTTCACTGAATTCCATTCCATTCAGTTCCACTCTCCTCCATTCCTTTCTACTCCACTCCACTCCATTCAACTCCATTCCATTCCACTCCATTCCATTCCTCTGCATTCCACTGTACTCTACTACTTTCCACACAACTCTGTTCCATTCCAATCGATTCCACTGCACTCCGCTCAACTCCATTCCATTCCTTTCATCTCGCCTCCACTCCACTCCAATCCATTGCACTCCATTACACTCCACTCCACTCAATAGAACTCCACTTCACTGCATTTCATTCCATTCCATTCCATTCCCCTCCTATCCACTCCACTCCATTCTTTTCCACATCACCTCACTCCATTACATGCCATTCCATTCCATTCCACTCCATTCCGTTACATTCAACTCTACTCCCTTCCTTTCTCTTCCACTCCATTCATGTGCTTTCCACTCCACTGCAGTCAATTTCATTCCATCCCATTCCATTCCATTCCTTGCACACCACTCCAGTTCATTCCACTCCATTCCTCTCTGCTCTACTCCATTCCACTGCATTCCACTCCATTCCATTCCACTCCACTCTGTTCCATTCCATTACACTCCACTCCACTCTATTCCATTGCACTACATTTTACTATATTCCATTCCACTCTTCTCCACTCTACTCCACTCCAGTTCATTCCACTGCATCCCTTTCCTTTCCATTCTAATAGACTCCACTCGATATCACACCACTGCATTCCATTCCATATAATTTCTTTCCACTCCAGTCCCCTCCATTCCATTCCAGTCCACTCCACTCCTCTAAAATCGATTCCAGTCCATTCCACTTCTTTCCATTCCACTCCACTACATTCCACTCCACTCCACTCCACTCCATTCCAATCCACTCCAGTCAACTCCACTCCGTTTCACTCCACTGTACTCCACTCCACTCCACAACCCTCTGTTCCAATCCATGCCACTCCATTCCTTTGCAGACCATTCCACTCCACTTTATTCCACTCCACACTACTCCACAGTACTCCATTCTATTGCATTCATATTCATTCCATTCCATTCATCTACATTCCATTCCATTCCAGTACACTGCACTCCAGTCCATTCCACTCCATTCCTCTGCATTCCTGTCCTCTCCACTCCATTCCACTACACTGGACTCTATTCCATTTAATTCCATTCCATTCCACTCAACTCCAGTACACTCCATTCCATTACAATGCACTCCAATACAGTCTATTCCTCTCCATTCCACTCTATTCCACTCCACTCCATTCAACTCCATTACACTCCATTCCATTCCAATACTTTCCATTCCACAGCATTCCTCCCCACTCCACTCCATTCCTCCACAATCCAATCCATTCCTATCCTTTCCACTCCACTTCATTGCGTTACAATCCATTCCACTCTATTCCAGTCCTTTCCACTGCATTCCACTCCACTCCACTCGAAACATTTCCACTCCATTCCACTCTACTCCCATCAATTCCACTACAATCTATTCCATTCCACTCCGCTCCATTCCATTCCATTCCATTCCACTCCACTCTGCTCCATTCCAATCCTTTCCACTGTGTTCAACTCCACTCCATTCCATTCCATTCTACCCCATTCCTGTCCTTTCAACTCCACCCCAATTCATTGCGTTCCATTCCATTCCCCTCCATTCTAGTCCATACCACGGCATTCCACTCCACTCTACTCCATACCACCCCATTCCCGTCCATTCCCCTCCATTTTGTTCCACTCCATTCAATACCACTCCATTCCATATCATTACCTTCCACTCCACTCCACTCCATTCCAATCCACTCATTTCCACTCTACTCCATTCCATTCCACTGCACTCCACTCCACTCCTTTCCATTCCACCCTATTCCCCTCTTCTCCATTCCGCTGAATTCCACTCCATTCCACTCCACTCGTTTCCATTCCTTTCCATTCCGGTGCTCTCCACTGCACTCCACTCCATTCCATTAATGTCCTTCCACACCTCTCAAATCCTTTCAACTCCATTCCACTCCAATCGACTCCTTTCCACTCCACTTCACTCCATTCCATTTTATTCCATTTCTCTTCTTCCCACTCCAATCCACTCCATTCCATTCCACTCCACTCCATTCCACTCTGCTCCATTCCATTCCATTGCACTGTAGTTCATTCCACTCCACTCCATTCCACTCTACTCTATTCCATTCCATTCCATTCCATTCCATTTCATTCCATTCCACTACACACCATTCAGCTCCACTCCACTCCAATCAATTGCATTCCAATCCACTCGATTCCATTCCACTCCACACCAATCCACACAACTCCACTCCACTCCTCTCAACTCCATTTCATTCCACTCCACTCCATTCCATTCCACTCCACTCGACTGCAATTCATTCCACTGCATTCCACTCCACTGCACTCCGATCCATTCTATTCCACTCAATTCCACCGCACTCCATTCATTTCCATTCCAACCCACTCAGCTAAACTCTGTTACATTGCGCTCCATTCCGTGCAACTCCAATCCATTCCACTTCATTCCATTCCATTCCATTCCACTCCATTCCATTCCAATCCTTTCCACTCCATTCCATTCCATTCCACTACACTGCACTCAATTCCATTCCACTCCACTCCATTCCATTCCACTTCACTGCATCCCATTCTATTCAATTCCACTCCGTTCCACTCCATTCCATTCCACTCCATTCCACACCATTACACTCCATTCCACTCCAATCCAGTCCACTCCACTACACTACAGTCCATTCAATTCCATTTCAATGCCCTCCACTCCACTCCATTCAATGCCATTCCACTCCACTCCACCCCATTCCATTCCATTCCACTCCATTCCATTCCTTTACATTCCAGTCCATTCCAATCCACTCCACTCCTTTCCCGTCCAGTCCACACCATTCCACTGCACTCCAAACGAATCTACTTCACACAACTGCATTCCATTCCATTCCATTCCATTCCACTCCACTCCATTCCATTCCTGTGCACTCCATTCCATTCCATTCCATTCCATTCCATTCCATTCCACTCTACTCCATTCCATTCCTGTCCACTCCACTCCATTCCATTCCAATGCACTGTACTCCGCCCCATTCCATTCCACTCCATTCCTTTGCAATACTCTACTTCACTCCATTCATTTCCACTCCATTCCTCTCCACTCCATATGACTTCATTCCTTCCACTCAACTACAGTACAGTCCATTCCACTCCACTCCACTCCATTCCATTCCATTCCACTGCTATCCTCTCCACTCCAGTGAATTCCACACTATTCCAGTCCAGCCCAATCCGCTGCTCACCAATGCACTGCATTCTATTCCACTCCATTCCCTTTGACTCCTTCCACTCCACTCGAATCCATTCTAGTACACTCCCTGCCATTCTATTCCACTCCCCTCCACTCCACTCCATTCCATTCCACTCCATTCTTTTCCATTCCACTCCATTCCACCCCACTGCTGTGCATTCCACTTCACTCCACTCCATTCCACTCCACTCCACTCCTTTCCACTCCACTGCACTCCATTCCATTCCGTTGCGTTCCAATCCACTCAATTTAAATGCATTCCACTCCATTCCACTCCACTGCACTCCATTCCATTCCATTCCCTTCCATTCCATTCCACTCCAGTCCACTCCATTCCAAAGATCCCATTGCCCTCCAGTTTTCTCCACTCCATCCATCTCTATTCCATTGTACTCCATTCCATTTCACTCAAATCCATTCCTCTCCACTCCTTTCCACCCAACTCCATTCCACTCTATTCCACTACACTCTGCTCCATTACACTCCATTGCAATCCACTCCACTCTACTCCACTCGACTCCACTCCATTTCTTTCCACTCCATCCCTTTACATTCCACTCTACTGCACTCCATTCCACTCGACAGTTTTCCCCTCTATTCCACTCCATTCAATTCCACTCCATTCCACTGCATTCCACTCCATTCCATTCCATTGCATTCCATTCCACTCCACTCCATTCCAATTCATTCCACTCAATTCCACTCCACTCCACTGCATTACATTTCATTCCAGTCCTTTCCACTACACTCCATTCCTTTCCAATCCAGTCCACTCCCTTTTGTGCCATTACATTACATTCTTTTCCATTCCATTCAACTCAATTGCATTCCATTCCATTACTCTACATTCCAGTCCATTCCAATCCACTCCATTCTATTCCATTCCATTCCATTCCACTCCATTCCAGTCCATTCCACTGCATTCCACTCCACTCCATTCCTCTCCATTCCCGTCCATTCCACTCCATTCAATTCTCCTCCATTCCATTCCACTCCATTCCATTCCATGACAGTCCACTGCACTCCATTCCATTCCATTCCACTCATTTCCACTCTAATCCATTACTTTCCACTCCACTCCATTCCACTCCATTCCATTCCACTCCATTTCATTTCTCTCCTTTCCATTCCTCTCCATTCCGCCGAACACCACTCCATTCCACACCTCTCCATTCCGTTCCGTTCGATTCCATTGCACTCCACTCCATTCAATTCCATTCATCTCCCCTCCCCTCCACTCCAATCCATTCCACTCCATTCCACTTCAATCCACTGAATACCACTCCACTTCACTCCATTCAATTGCATTCTATTCTACTCCTTCCCACTCCACTCCATTCCATTCCTCTTCACTACACTCCATTCCATGCCATTCCATTGCAGTCCACTCCATTCCCTTCCATTCCATTCCACTCCATTCCTGTGCACTCCACTCCACTGTAGTCAATTCCATTCCATTCCATTCCTTTCCACTCCCCTCCAGTCCATTCCACTCCATTCCACTCCGTTCCACTCCATTCCACTCCGTTCCCCTCCATTCCACTCAGTTCCCCTCCATTCCAAAACATTCCATTCCACTCCACTCCAATCCATTCTATTACACTCCAATCCACTCCATTCCATTGCATTCCATACTAGTCTACTCCGTTCCACTCCACTCTAATCCACTCCAAATCATTCCACTACATTCCATTCCTCTCCATTCTACTCCACTCCATTCCATTCCACACCACTGCATTGCATTCCATTTCATTTCTTTCCATGTATTCCACTCCACTCCGCTCCATTCCAGTCCACTCCACTCCTCTAAACTCTATTCCAATCCATTCCACTTTTCTCCATTCCTCTCAACTCCATTCCATTCCACTCAATTCTGTTCCATTCCAGTCCACTCTACTCCGTTCCAATACACTCCAATACGTTCCACTCCACTACACTCCAATCCATTCCACTCCATTCCTCTCCACTCCACTCCACTCCATTCCACTCCATTACCGTCCACTCCACTCCATTCCATTCCATTCCATACCATTCCCCTCCATTCCCTTCAATTCCACTCTGCTTCATCCCACTCCAATCCATTACACTCCACTCCATTCCACTCTATTCCTTTCCACTCCATTACATTGCACTCCACTCTATTCCAGTCCACTCAACTCCATTCCACTCCACTCCACTGCTCTCCACTGAACTCCATTCCATTCCATTCCATTCCATTGCACTCAACTCCATTGCATTTCATTCCACTGCAAGCCACTGCACTGCACAATACTCCATTCCACTTCATTGCATTCCACTCCATTCCACTCCACGAAATTCAATTCCATTCCATTCCACTCCACTAAACTCCACTCCCATTTCACTACATTCAACTCCACTCCATTCCATTCCATTCCATTCCACTATATTTCATTCCATTCCTCTCCATTCCATTCCATTCCAGTCCAGTCCATTCTGTTACGTTCCACTCCACTCAAATCTGTTCCATTCCAATCAACATGATTGCATTTCTCTCCACTCCACTCCACTCGGTTCCACTACATTCCTGTCTACTCCATTCCAGTCCACTCCATTCCACTCCATTCCACTCCATTCCAGTCCACTCTAATACACTCCACTCCATTCCATTGCATTCCACTTCACTCCACTGCGTTCGACTCCATTGTATTGCACTGCATTAAACTCCACTCTATTCCATTCCTCTCATTTCCATTCCATTACTTTCCACTCTATTCCATTTCATTCCACTACACTCCACTCAATTCCATTCCTCTACAATACATTCCATTCCACTCTACTCCTCTCCAACCCCCTTCGTTCCATTCCACTCCATTGCATTCCTCTCCATCCACTCCACTCTACTATATTCCACTCCCCTCCAATCCACTCAATTCCATTCCACTCCTATACATTCCATTCCATTCCATTGCAATCTACTCCAGTGCATTCCAATCCGTTCCACTACATTCCACTACAGTCAAATCCCATCCATTCCATTCCATTCCACTCCTTTCCAATCAACTCCACTCCCTTCCATTCCACTCCACTCCATTCCATGCCATTCCAATCCATTCCTCTTCATGACATTCCATTACACTCCATTCAATTCCAGTACATTCCAGTCCATTCCACTCCACTCCTTTGCAGTCCACTCAACTCCATTCCATTCCATTCCACTCCAATGCATTCCATTCCATTCCATTGCATTCCATTCCATTCCATTGCATTCCATTCCATTCCATTCCATTCCATTCCATTCCATTGCATTCCATTCCATTCCATTCCATTCCATTCCATTCCATTCCATTGCATTCCATTCCATTCCATTCCATTCCATTCCATTGCATTCCATTCCATTCCATTCCATTCCATTGCATTCCATTCCATTCCATTCCATTCCATTGCATTCCATTCCATTCCATTCCATTCCATTCCATTCCATTGCATTCCACTCCTTTCTATTCCAGTCCATTACATTCCATTCCACTCCACTCCACTACCTTCCAGTAGACTCCACTCCATTCCACTCCAATGTTCTTCACTCAACTCCATTCCTTTCCATTCCATTAACTCCACTCCATTCCTTTCCATTCCATTCCAGTCCATTCCATTCGATTCCACCCCATTCCTTTACATTCAAATCCATTCCATCTTTTCCATTGCATTCCACTCCATTCCAGTCCATTCCACTTCCTTCGACTCCACTACACTCTATTCCCCACCATTCCACTGCATTTGATTCCACTACATTCAGGTCAATTCCATTCCAGTCCATTACACTCCACTCCACTCTACTCACTTTACCTCCACACTCCACTCCACTCCACTCTTTCCATTCCATTGCATTCCATTCCATTCCGTTTCATTCCAAACCTCACCATTCCAATCTACTCCACTCCATTTCATTTATCTCCACTGTGATTCACTCCAGTCCATTCCTCTCCCCTCCGTTGCAATACACTCTATTCCATTCCATCCATTTCATTCCACTCCACTCCACTTCATTCCACTCCCCTGCACTCATTTCCACTCCACTCCACTCAATTCCCTTCCAATACATTCCATTCCATTCCATTCCATTCCATTCCATTCCACTCCATTCAATTCCATTCTACTCTATTCAATTCCACTACATCCACTCCACTCCATTCCATTCCATTCCATTCCACTCCATTCATTTCCTTTCCATTCCATTCCATTCCACTATACTCCCTTCCACTCCAGTCCATCCACTCCATTCCATTCCATTCCATTTCATTCCAATCCATTCCACTACACTCCCCTCCATTTCAGTACACTACACTTCATACCACTCCACTCCACCACAGTACACCCCTGTCCACTCCACTCGAATCAACTCCATTCCATTCCGCACGACTACACGCCACTCCTCTCCATTCTCCTCCACTCCATTCCACTGTACTATATTCCTTTCCACTCCACCATATTCCATTCCACTCCGTTCCATTCCCCTCCATTCCACTGCACTCCACTGCACTCCTCTCCACTCCATTCCTTTCAACTCTACTCCACTCCACTCCACCCTATTCCACTCCATTGCACTGCACTCCACTCTATTCCACTCTACTCCACTCGATTCTCCTCCACTCCATTCCATTCAATTCCATTCCATTCCACTCCAGCCCATTCCATTCCATTGCATTTCCCTCTACTCCATTCATCTTCAGCCAATTCCACTCCACTCTTCTTCAGCCAATTCCACTCCGCTCAATTCTTTTCCATTCCATTCAACTGCATTCCTCTACACTCCACTTCATTCTACCACAATCCACTGAATTCCTTTTCATTCCATTCCACTCCATTCCATTCCACACCACTCCACCGCATTCTACTCCATTCCATCGCACTTCACTCAACTCCCGTTCATTCCATTCCATTCCTGTCCACTACGTTCCACTTCTCTCCTTTCCATTCAATTTCACTCCTCTCCAATTCATTCCAATCCACTCCATTCCACTCCACTCCACTCCATTCGATTTCACTCCACTCCACTCCTTAACACTCCACTCTTGTTAATTCCACACCATTCCACTCCACTGAACTCCAATCCACTCCACTCCAATCCACCACATTCCATTCCACTCCATTCCATTCCACTACATTCCACTGCAATCCACTCCATTCCAGTCCACTGTATTGCATTTCTTTACTCTCCAATCCATTACACAACACTCCATTCTTTTCCATTCCACTCCATTTCACACCAGTACACTCTATTCCACTCCACTCCACTGCATTGCACTCCATTGTACTGCATTCCATTCCATTCCATTCCAATCCACTGAATTCCTTGCATTCCATTCCATTCCATTCCATTCCATTTAGTCCAATCCATTCAAGTTCAATCCACTCCATTCCACTCCACTTCACTCCACTCCACTCAACTCAACTCCATTCCATTCCATTACACTGAGTCCCATTGAATTCAATTCCACTTAACTCCTCTCCACTCCATTCCATTGATCTCCAATCCACTGCATTCCATTCCATTCCACTCCATTCCATTCCAATCCCTTCCATTCCATTCCACTCCATTGCTTTCCATTCCATTCCTCGCCATTCCATTCCATTCCACTCCATTCCTCTCCACTACACTCAAATCCACTCCATTCCATTCCATTCCATTCCATTCCTCTTCATTCCAATGCATACCATTCCATTCCACTCCAATCCCTTTCATACCACTCTAATCCACTCCGCTCCTCTCCACTCCATTCCACTCCACTCCATTCCACTCCAGTCCGTTCCACTGCACTCCATTCCATTACATTCCATTCAATTGCATTCCATTCCACTCCTCTCCTTTCCAGTGCACTCCATTCCTGTCCATTCTACTTCACTCCATTCCATTCTACTCCACTCCATTCCATTCCATTCCATTCCACTGCATTAGATTCCAATCCACGCCATTCCTGTGCACTACACTGCATTCCTCTCAACTACACTTCAATCCACTACATTCTACTCCATTCCATGCCATTCCATTCCACTGCATTCCATTCCACTGCTTTCCGCTCCATTCCATTTCATTCCACTCCACTGCACTCAAATCCACTCAATCCCATCCCATTCCATTCCACTCCTCTCCATTCTCTTCCGTTTCACTCCACTCCACTCCACTCCATTCCACTCCATTCCACTCCAATCCATTCCACTCCACTCCCTTCCATTCCATTCCACTCTACTACATTGCAGTCCACTCCAATCAACTCCATTCCATTCCATTGCATTCCATACATCTCCATTCCACTCTACAGCATTCCATTCAACTTCTCACCACTCCATTCCATCCCATTCCATTCCACTCTAGTTGATTTCACTCCACTCCATTCCACTCCACTCCACTCCATTCCATTCCATTCCACTCCAGTCCGTTGCATTCCACTCCATTCCACTCCACTCCACTCCATTCCGTTCCATTCCCTTCCACTGCACTCCTCTGCACTCCAGTCCACTCCATTCCACTCCATTGCACTCCACTCCTTTCCACTCCACTGCATTCCATTCCATTCCATTCCACTCCATTCCAGTAAATTCCATTCCATTGCACTCCATTCCACTCTACTCCACTACATTCCATTGCACTCCAATCTACTCCACTCCATTCCACTCCATTCCATTCCACTCTACTCCATTCCATTCCATTCCATTCCACTCGATTGCACTCCACTCCACTCTACTCCATTCCATTACATTCCATTCCACTCCATTGCACTCCACTCCACTCTACTCCATTCCACTCCATTCCTCTCCATTCCAGTCTACTAAACTCCACTCCATTCCATTCCGTTCCACTGCACTCCACTCCATTCCATTCCATTACAAACCATTCCCTACCACTCCATTCCACTCCTCTCCACTCCAATCCATTCCATGCCAT
The DNA here is from genome assembly GCF_028885625.2 of Pongo pygmaeus. Taxonomy (NCBI): domain Eukaryota; kingdom Metazoa; phylum Chordata; class Mammalia; order Primates; family Hominidae; genus Pongo; species Pongo pygmaeus. Next base: position 7,655,442 of record NC_072385.2, read on the forward strand.
TCACCTCCTCTCTATTCCATTCCACTCCATTCCACTCCTTTCCACACACTTCCACTCCAATCCATTCCATTCCATTCCACTCCACTCTACTCCATTCAACTCCACTTCCTTCCATTCCATTCCATTCCACTCCATATCATTCCCCTCCACTCCAATACATTTCATTCCATTCCAGTCCATTCCACTCCATTGCACTCCATTCAATTCCATTCCGTTCCTTTCCATTCCCTTCCACTCCAATCCACTCCACTACACTCCATTACATTCCATTCCCCACCATTCCACTGCATTTGATCCCACTACTTTCAAGTCCCCTCCATTCCAGTCCATTACACTCCACTCCACTCCACTCTACTCACTTCTCCTCCACTCCATTCACTCTACTCCTTTACACTCCACTTCACTCCACTCCATTCCATTCCATTCTACTCCATTCCATTTTTCTATATTCCACTCCACTCCACTCTTTCCACTCCATTGCATTCCAATTCATTCTATTTCATTCCAATCCACACCATTCCAATCTACTCCACTCCATTCCATTTATCTCAACTGCTCTCCACTCCACTCCATTCCACTCCTCTCCATTGCAATCCAATCCATTCCATTCCATCCATTCCATTCCACTCCACCCCACTTCATTCTACTCCACTGCACTCCTTTCCACTCCACTCCACTCCATTCCATTCCACTCCATTCCATTCCACTCCATTCCATTCCAGTGCACCCCACTTAATGCCACTCCACTCTACCCCACTCCACTCCTGTCCACTCCACTCCAATCAATTCCATTCAATTCCACTCGACCACACTCCACTCCTCTCCATTCCATTCCACTCCAATCCACTCTACTAAATTCGATTCCACTCCAACCCATTCCATTCCACTCCATTTTATTCATCTAGAATTGTAGTGCACTCCACTGCACTCCTCTCCACTCCATTAAATTCAACTGCACACAACTGCTCTCCACCCAATTCCACTCCATTCCACTACACTCCACTGTATCCCATTCCACTCCTGTCCATTCCAATCCACTCCATTCCTTTCCATTCCATTCCATTCCATTCCACTCCATTCCAATTCATTGTTTTGGCCTCTTCCCCTTTTTACTCCAGTCGATTCCAATCCACTCCTTTCTATTCCATTCCATTAAATTCCATTCCACTATACACCACTCCTTTCCAATAAAATCCATTCCATACCTTTTCATTCCATTCCACTCCAATACATTCCACACCACTCCACCCCATTCCACTCCCTTCCAGTCCACTCCATTCCATTCCACTCCTCTCCATTCCAATCCACTCCAATCCATTCCACTCCACTCCACTCCATTCCACTCAACTCCCTTCCTTTCCATTCTATTCCACTACTCTCCGTTACGTACAACTCCACTCCATTCAACTCAATTCCATTCTATTCCACTGCACTCTAGTGAACTCTACTCCATTCCATTCTATTCCAAGCCATTCCATTCCACTCCATTCCACTCCACTCCACTCCATTCCATTCCTCTCCAATCCACTTCACTCCACTCCATTCCACTCCACTCCAGTCCATTCAACTCCGTTCCACTCCACTCCACTCCACTCAAATCGACACCCCTGCATTCCACTCCATTCCACGCGATTCCATTGCTCACCATTCCACTCCACTCCATTCCATTCTATTCTACTTCACTCGACAGTACTGCAATCCATTCCATTCCTACTCATTCCATTCCATTCGACTCTATTCCATTCTATTCCACTTCCCTACACTACACTCCATTCCACTCCGTTCTTCTCCACTCCATTCCACTCCACTCCACTCTATTCCATTCAAATCCATTCCATTCCACTCCACTCCACTACACTCCATTGCATTCTGTTGTACTCCATTAGAGTCCATTCCACTCCATTCCAATCTATTCCACTCCACTACAATCCATTGCATTCTGTTGTACTCCATTAGAGTCCATTCCACTCCATTCCACTCTATTCCACTCCACTCCATTCAACTCCATTCCACTCCATTCCATTCCACTACTTTCCATTCCTCACCGTTCCTCCCCACTACACTCCATTCCATCACACTCCAATCCATTCCATTCCATTCCACTCCACTCCCCTCCACTGCATTCCGTTCTACTCCATTGCACTGCATACCATTCCATTTCATTTCATTCCATTCCTCTCCACTCCATTCCATTCCATTCCTCTTCACTCCATTCCTCTTCACTACCCTCCATTTCATTCCATTCCATTCCATTCCATCCCTTTCCATTCCATTGCTTTTGATTCCATCCCACTGTATTCCAGTCCACTATGCTCCATTCCACTCAACTCAACTCCACCCTCTCCATTCTATTTCATTCCATTCCATTGCACTCTACTCCATTCCATTCCATTCCAATTCACTCTATTCCACTTCATTTCGTTCCATTCCATTCCATTCCATTCCATTCCACTGCATTTGGTTGCATCCTACTCCCTTCCAGTCCACTACCCTCTATTCCACTCAACTCCACCGCACTCCACTCCATTCCATGCCATTCCATTTCACTCCACTCCATTCAATTCCATTCCACTGCATTCCATTCCATTTCATTCCACTTCACTACACTCAAATCCACTCCATTCCATTCTATTCCATTACATTCCCATCCATTCCATTCCATTGCATTCCATTGCACTCCACTCCACTTCAGTCCACTTCAGTCCACTCCATGACACTCCACTCCAATCCATTAAATTTCATTCCATTCCACTCCATTCCATTCCATTCTACCTTAATCCATTCCACTCCGTTACACTCCCATCCACTCCATTCCATTCCACTCCATTCAACTCCATTCCTCTCTACTTCACTCCATTCAACTCCTCTCCCACCCATTACAATCCATTCCATTCAGCTTCACTCCATTCCATTCTATCCACTCCATTCCATTCCACTCCATTCCACTCCATTCCATTCCTCTCCACTCCTTTCCAGTCCACTGCACTCCATTCCTCTACACTCCAATCCACTAAACTCCATTTCATTCCATTCCTTTCCACAGCACTCCATTCCACTCTACTTCATTCCTCTTCCTTACACTTCACTCATCTCCACTCCATTCCACTCCATTCCAGTCCATTCCATTTCAGTCCATTCCACTCCACTCCATTGCAATCCATTCCCTCCCATTGCCCTCCACTTCACTGCACTCCACGCCATTCAACTCCATTCCACTCCATTCTATTCCACTCCATTCGACTCTAATCCATTCCATTCCATTCCATTCCACTCCATGCCAGTACAGTCCCCTCCATTCTACTCCACTACACTCCATTCCTTTCCTGCCCTTTCTACTCCTTTCCACTCCCCTTCACTCCACTACACTCCAGTCCATTGAATTTCACTGAACTTCATTCCATTCAATTCCATTCCACTCCATTCAACTGCACTCCATTCCACTCTATTCCACTCCATTCCAGTCTGCTCCACTCCACTCCATTCCATTCCGTACCACTGCAAGCCACTCCATTCCATTCTATTCCATTGCCCTCCGCTCAGCTACATTCCACTCCACTGAATTCCACTCCATTCCACCCCAATGCACTCCATTCCACTCCACTACATTCCACTCCACTCCACTTCATTCCATTCCATACCATTTCTTTGCACTCCACACCATTCCATTTCATTCCACTGCTCTACACTCCAATCCATTCCATTCCTTTACACTCCACTCCACTCTTCTCCATTCCATTCGAATCCCTCCCATTCCAATCCATTCCATTCCACTCCACTTCGCTCCACTGCACTCCATTTCATTCCACTCCATTCCATTCCAATAAATTCCCCTCCATTCGACTTCACTCCATTCAACTCCATTCCACTCCACCCACCTCCATTACAGTCCACTCTACTCAAATCCATTCATTTCCATTCCACTGCAATCCACTCTTCTCCATTCCATTCAATTCCACTCCGCTCCACTGCTGTCTATTCCACTCCACTCCACTCCATTCCACTCCTCTCCATTCCATTCCACTCCATTCCATTCCATTCCAATCCACACTATTGAATTCCAATCCATTCTATTCCACCACTCCCAATTTCATTCCAATCCTTTCCATTCAACTACACCCCTTTCTACTCCACTCCATTCCACACCACTCTACTCTACTCAATTCCATGACATTGCATTTAATTCCACAACATTCCATTCTATTCCATGCATTCCATTCCATTCCATTCCACTCCACTCCACTCCACTCTAGTAAATAATTCCACTCCACTCCACTCCTCTCCACTCCAGTAAATTTCATTCCATTCCACTCCATTCCATTTCACTCCAATCCATTGCATTCCACTCCACTCGACTCCATTCCATTCCGTTCCACTCCATTCCATTCCATTCTACTCCATTCTATTCCATTTCATTCATGTTCCCTACCACTCCATTCCAATCAATTTCATTCAATTCTATCCATTTCCCCTCTGTTCCACTCCACTCCATTCCACTCCAGTCGAATCAACTCCCTTACATTCCACTCCACTCCACTCCACTCCTCACCATTCCATTCCACTCCATTCCACTCTTCTCAATTCCATTCCTCTCCACCCCATTCCATTCCTCTCCATTCCATTCCTCTCCTCTCCACTGCACTCCACTGAACTCCACTCCCCTCAATTTCATTCAACTGCACTCAACTCCACTCTGACCCATTCCACTCCATTCCACTGCACTCCACTGTATTCCACTCCACTCCACTCCATTACACCACACTCCACTCTTCCATTCCTTTCCATTCCATTCCACTCCATTCCATTCCATTTCATTCCCCTCTACTGCATTCTACTCCAGTCCACTCCACTCCACTCCATTCCATTCCATTCTATTCAACTCCATTCCACTACTCTCCACTCCATTCCACTACACTCCACTCCATGCCTTTTCATTCCATTCCACTCCACTCTATACCACACCACCCCACCCCATTCCACTCAACTGTTCTCCATTCCATTCAACTCCACTCCAATCCATGACCCTCCACTCCACTCTATTCCACTCCACCCCACTCCATTCCATTCCATTCCACTCCATTCCATTACATTACATTTCCTTCTACTCCATTCTACTCCAGTCCATTTCACTCCACTCCATTCCATTTCATTCCATTGAACTCCATTGCCCTACACTCCACTCCATTCAGCACAACTCCACCCCATTGCACTCCACTCCACTCTATTCCATTCCACTCCACTCCCTTCCATTCCAATCTTCTCCATTCCAGTCCACTTCATTCCACTCCACTCCGTTCCACTCCACTCCACTCTACAGGACTCCACTCCATTCCATTCCAATTAATTGCCTTCCATTCTGCTCCATTCCGTTCCATTCCACTCCACTACATTCCAGTCCTTTCCATTCCATTCCGCTTCATTCCTCTCCACTCCTCTCCATTCCTCTCCACTCCACTGTATTCCATTAAATTCCATTCCATTCCGCTTCATTCCTCTCCACTCCACTCCATTCCTCTCCACTCCACTCTATTCCATTCAATTCCATTCCATTCCAGTCCACTCCACTGCACTCCATTCCATTCAATTCCCACTCCATTACAGTCCATTCCGCTCCATTCCACTCTATTCCACTCCACTCCATTCAACTCCATTTCACTCCATTCAATTCCACTACATTCCTTTCCACACCATTCCTCCCCACTCCATTCCCTTCCAACAAGCTCCAATACATTCCATTACTTACCACTCCACTCCCCTCCGAGCAATTCCACTCCACTCCATTCCTGCACACTCCACTCCATTCTACTGCACTCCACTCCATTCAACTCCATTCCATTCCATTCTATTCCACTCCACCTCACTCCATTCCATTCCTTTCCATCCCACTGCCCTCCACTACATTCCAATACACTCCATTCCACTCCATTCCCCTCCGTTCCATTCCATTCCATTCCATTCCTCTCCATACCATTTCGTTTCCTCCCATTGCAAGCCATTTCACTCGACTCCACTCCATTCAACTCCATTCCACTCCATTCCATTCTACGCCTTTCCAATCCACTCCATTCCCCTGTATTCCATTCTATTCCACTCCACTCCTTTCCACTCCACTCCACTGCATTCCATTCCATCCCAACGCAGTCCACTCCACTCTATTCTATGCCATTCGACTCGGCTCCACTCTATTCCACTCCACTGCATTCCACTCCATTCCTTTCCACTCCAGTCCATTGCACTCCAATCTATTCCGTTGCACTCCACTTCACTCCACTCCGCTCAATTTCATTCCACTCCATTCCATCCCAATCCGTTCTACTCCATTCCACTCCAATCTATTCCATGCCATTCCACTCCCTTCACCTCCTTTTCAGTCCACTCTACTCAACTCCATTCCATTCCATTACACTGCGATCCACTACACTCCATTCCAGTCAATTACACTCCTTTTCACTGCTCTCCATTCCACTCCACTCCACTCCATTCCACTCCACTCCATTTTATTGTATTCCAATCCACTCCACTGAATTCCAATCCATTCCATTCCACCGCTTTCCATTGATTCCAATCTATTCCATTCCACTACACTCCGTTCTACTCCACACCACTCCACTCTACTCCATTCTGTGACACTGAATTCCATTTCACGACTTTCCATTGTATTCCACAGCATTCCATTCCATTCCACTCAACTCTCATCCAATCCACTCCACTCCGGTAAATTCCACTTCAGTCCAATCCACTCCACTCCAGTCAATTACACTCCATTCCATACCATTCCATTCCACTCCACTCCATTCCATACCGTTCCACTCCACTTTAATCCACTCCATTTCATTCCATTCCACTCCAATTGACTCAACTCCATTCCATTCCACGCCACTGCTCTCCACTCCACTCCATTCCACTCCATTAGATTGAGTTCCACTCCATTCTATTCTATTTCATTAAATTATTTTCCCTTCCACTCCATTGCACTCCTTTGCACTCAATTCCTTTCCTTTCCTCTCCGTTCCTCTCCACTCCACTCAACTCCCCTCCACTACACTCCATTCCATCCCACTACATTACTTTCCACTCCATTCCACTCCAATCCTCTCCATTCTATCTCACTCCATTCCATTCAATTCCACTCCACTCCACTCTATTCCACTCCACCCCACTCCATACCACTCCACTCTATTCCTCTCCATTCCTTTTCACTCCATTCCTCTCCACTCCTTTTCATTCCATTCCATTACATTCCATTGCACTCCATTTTTATCCATTCTGCTCTACTCCATTCCACTTAACTGCACTCCACTGCACTCCATTCCATTCCATTCCTTTCCATTCAACTCCATTCCACTCTATTCCACTCAATTCCACTCCACTCCACTCCATTCCATTCCATTGCATTCCACTCCACTCCATTCATCTCCACTCCACTCCATTCCACTCCACTCTACTGCATTCCATTCCACTTCACTCCATTCTAGTCCACTGCACTCCAATCCATTCCATTACATACCAATCCATTCCATTCCATTCCGAGCACTAAATTCCATTTCATTCCACTCCACTCCACTCTATTCCATTCCATTCCATTCTATTCCAGTCCACTCCACTCCACGCCAATCCATTCCACTCCAACCCACTCCACTCCATTCCAATCCAATCCACTCAATAATATTCCACTACATTCCACTCCACTCCATTCCATTCTATTAGTTTTCATTCCTCTCCTCTCCTCTCCACTCCACTCCAATCCTTTCCAAGCCATTGCTTTCCACTCCAGTCCATTCCGTTCCATTCCTCTGCATTCCATTACTTTCCATTCCACTCCACTCCACTCTACTCCACTGGAATCCTTTCCTCTCATTTCTACTGCACTCCATTCCATTCCATACCTCTCCTTCCCATTTCATTCCACTGCATTCCATTCCATTCCACTCTACTCCTTTCCACTCCACTCCATTACAATCCACTGCATTCCATTCCATTCCTTTGCATTCCAATCCACTCCACTCCACTCCACCTCAACACGTTAAATTGCTCTTCACTGAACTCCAATCCACTGCTTTCCAGTCCACTCCATTCCATTCCATCCCTTTCGACTCCTCTATACTCCATTCCAATGCACTCCATTCCACTCCACTCCACTCCTTTCCATTCATTCCATTACATTCTCTTCATCTGCATTCCATTCCATTCCACTTTACCCCATTCCACTCTTCTCCATTCCACTCCACTCCTTTCCATATCTTTCCATTCAACTCCATTCCACTCCACTCCATTCCACTCCACTCCACTACATTCTTTCCTTTCCAATCCACACCACTCCATTCCACTCCACTCCACTCCATTCCCCTCCAATCCATTCCATTCCATTCCAATCCACTCTATTCCATTTCACTCCAATCCATTCTGGTCCACACCACTCCATTCCACTACACTTCTTTCCATTCTATTCCATTCCACTCCACTCAAGTACATTCCATTCCATTCCATTCCGTACCATTCTATTCCAATTCATTCCTCTCCACTCCACTCCATTCCACTCCACTGCACTCCATTCCACTCAATTCCATTCATATCTACACCACTCCACTCCACCCTTCTCGACTCCATTCCACTCTACTCCACTCCATTCCATTCTATTACACTGCTTTCCAGTCCTTTCCACTCCACTCCACTCCATTCCATTCCATTCAATTCCACTCTATTCATTTCCACTCCCCTCTATTCCAGTCCACTCCACTCCATTACACTACATTCCATTCCGCTCCAATCCATTCCATTCCACCCCACTGCATTCCATCACTTTCCATTCCACTGCATTCCCCTTAATCCACTCAACTTCATTCCATTTCACTCCACTCCACTGCCCTCCACTCCATTCCATTCCATTCTATTCCACTCCAATCCACTCCACTCCATTCCAATCCATTTCACTCCATTAGAGTCCACTGCAGTCCTGTCCTTTTCAATCCGTTGCATTCCACTGCACTCCACTACATTCCATTCCATTCCACATCACTTCCATTCCACTCCACTCCATTCCATTCCATTCTATTTCAGTGCACTGCAGTCCACTTCATCCACTCCACTCAAATCCACTACACTCCATTGCATTAAACTCCGCTCAATTCCATCCAATTCCATTCCATTTCACTCCATTCCAGTCTACTACATTTCATTCCACTCCACTCCACTCCATGACACTCCATTCCATTCAACTCCATTGCATTCCTCTCCTTTACACTCCACTCCACTCCTTTCCACTCCACTCCATTCCACTCCACTTGTGTCCACTGTATTCCAATCCAATCCATTCCATTCCAATCCACTCCACTCCATACCACTCCACACAATTCCTTTCCACTCCACTGCACTCTACTCTATTCCACTGCCCTCCATTCCACTCCACTCCGTTCCATTCCTTTCCATTCCATTCCACTCTACTCTATTCTACTCCACTCCAATCTATTACACTGCCATCCCCTCAATTCCATTACTTTACATTCCATTGCACTCCATTCCATTCCATTCCATTCCACTATACTCCATTCCTCTCCACTTCATTCCACTCCACCCCATTCCATTCCATTGCATTCAACTCCATTCCAACTCTACTCCACTCCATTCCACTCCACTCCACATTAGTACATTGCATGCCATTACTCTCCACGCTATTCCACTCCACTACAGTTCTTTCCTCTCCACTCTATTCCATTCCATTCTATTCCATTCCACTTCTTTCACTCCAGTCCACTCCATTCCATGCCCTTCCATTCCATTCCAATCCATTCAATTTAATTCCACTCCATTCCATTCAACTCCAGTCCCTTTCATGCCTTTCAACTCCAATCCACAAAATTCCATGACATTCCATTCCTCTCCATTCCATTTCATTCCATTCCACTCCCTGCCAGTCCATTCCTTTTGATTCCACTTCATTCCGCTTCTTTCCACTCTTTTCCATTCCACTCCATTGCATTCCACTCCATTCAATTCCATTACACTCCACTTCACTCCACTCCATTCCATTCCACTCCCTCTCACTCTCCCCCATTCCTTTCCACTCCACTCCACTCATTTCCACTCCACTTCACTCCACTCCATTGCGTTATATTCCATTCAATTCCACTCCATTCCATTCCACTCCACTCCATTCCAGTCCACCCCACTCCATTCCCCTCCACTCCACTCCACTACATTCCATTCCACTCCACTCCATTCCACTCCATTCCATTCCACTGCACTCCACTTCATGCACTCCACTTCACTCCATTCCACTCCCTTCCAATCCATTCCATTCCATTCCATTCCACTCCAATCCACTCCACTCTATTCCACTCCATTCCTCTACGTTACAGTCCACTGCAGTCCAGTACTTTTCAATCCTTTGGATTCCACTTCACTCCTCTCTGTTCCATTCCAATTCATTCCAGACCACTTCCATTCCAGTCCACTACATTCCATTCCATTTCATTGCATTCCACTGCACTCCACTTCATCCACTCCACTCCATTCCACTCCACTCCATTGCATTCCACTCCGCTCAATTCCATTCAATTGCATTCCATTCAACTCCACACCATTCTATTCCACTCCATTCAACTCCATTCTTCTCTACTCCACTCCATTCAACTCCATTGCACTCCATTCCAATGCACTACATTCCTTTCCATTAAACTCCACTCTACTCGATTCCATAACAGTCCGCTCCACTCTATTCCATTTCACTCCCCTCCATTCTACTCCATTCCTCTGCATTCCAGTCCTCTCTACTCCACTCCATTCCATTCCATGCCATTTTATTCCATTGAACTCCATTCCAGTCCACTTCACTCCATTCCACGCCATTTTATTCCATTGCACTCCATTCCACTTCACTCCACTCCATTCCACTCCACTCCACTCCATTCCATGACATTCAATTCCATTCCACTTCATTATATTTCACTCCAATCCATTCTATTCCCCTCCAATCCTTTCCACTCAACTCCACTTCTTTCAACTCAATTCCACTCCACACCACTCCACTCCATTGCACTCCTTTCCACTCAACTCCATTTTTCCACTCCATTCCATTTCATTGCATTCCACTCCATTCAAATCGACTCGACTCCACTCCACTCCATTCCATTAAACTCCACTCCACTCCATTCCATTACAATCAATTCCATTCCACTGCATTATATTTCACTCCTCTCAATTCCATTCCACTCCACTCCTTTCCACTCTACTCCACTTCATTCCATTCAATTCCACCCCACTCCACTGCACTCCATTGCTCTCCATTCCACTCCTCTCCATTCTTTCCACTCCATTCCTTTCCATTCCATTCCACTCCATTCCAATCCATTCCAATCCACTCCACTCCATTCCATACAACCCCACTGCACTCCATTCCACTCCATTCCACTCCACTCTATTCCACTACATTCCCCTTCTTTCCAGTCCCTTGCTCTCCACTCCACTGCATTGCACTCCACTCCACTAAATTCCATTCCACTCCATTCCATTCTATTCCACTCCACTCCATTCGACTCAACTCCACTCCATTACACGCTACTACACTGCATTCCATTCTATTAGTTTCAATTCCATTCCATTCCATCCCACTCCATTTTATTCCATTCCATTCAACTCCACTCCACTCCACTCCACTAAATACTTCTCCAATCCACACCATTCCAATCCATTCCATTCCACTCCACTACATTGCACTTCACTCCATTCTAATCCACTCCACTCCACTCCATTACGTTACATTTCATTACATTTGACTCCATTCCATTCCATTCGACGACATTCCATTCCACTCCACTCCATGCCATTAAATTCATCTCAATTCCGATTCCATTCCATTCCACTACACTCCACTCCATCCCCTCAAATCCACAACTTTTCACTCCATTTCATTACAGTCCATTCCACTTCAATCCATTCTATTGCTTTCCACACCACTCCACTCAATTCCATTGCATTCCACTCCACTCCACTCAATTCCATTCCATTCCATTCCATTCTGCTCCATTCCGTTCCTTTCCGTTCCATTCCGTTCCATTCCGCTCCATTCCATTCCATTCCGCTCAATTCCATTCTATTCAATCCTACTACAATGCAATCTATCCACTCAATTCCTGACCATTCCACTCCATTCCATTTCTAGTCCATTCCACTCCACTCCACTCCTTTCCAACACATTCCATTCCACTCCAATCCATTCCATTCCAGTCCACTCAATTCCATTCCATTCCTGTCCATTACATTCCACTACATCCACTCAATTCCACACCATTCCACTCCTATGCATTCGAGTCCATTCCACTCCACTCCATTCCATTCCATTTCACTCCACTACACTCCATTCCACTCCACTCCATTCCTCTCCATTCTGCTTCATTTCATTCCATTCAATTCCTATCCACTCCACTCCATTCCAATCCATTCCACTCATTCCAATCCACGGCACTCTATTCAATTGCATTGCATTTTATTCCACCACATTCCTTTCCACTACACTCTACTCCATTCCCCTACACTCCATTCCACTACACTCGATTCAATTCCACTGCACCCCACTCCACTCCACTCCATTCCCTTCCACTCCATTCCGTTCCATTCCTTTTCACTATGGTACATTCCATTCCACTCCACTCCACTTCATTCCATTCCACTCCAGTCCACTTCTTTAAACCCCACTCCAGTCCACTCCAGTCAATTCCATTACACTCTACTCCATTCCTTTCCACTCGATTCCACTCCACTCCATTTCAGTGCATTCCACTACATTCCTTTCCATTCACGGCCATTCCGTGTCATTCCACTCCACTCCACTCCAATCCATTTCATTACTCTGCATTCCACTCCATTCCATTTCGTTGTACTCCATTCCACTCCACTCCTTTCCATTCCTCTCCATTCCACTCCACTCCACTCCTTTTCATTACACTGCACCCCACTCCATTCCACTCCACTCCACTCCACTCCACTTCATTCCAGTTCACTCCGCTCCATTCCATTCCATTCCAGTCCATTCCACTCCACTGCATTCCACTCCATTCCACTCCATTCCAATCCACTCTACTCCACTGAACTCCATTTCACTGCAATTCACTGTACTCCATTCCATTCCATGCCATTCCACTCCACTCTATTCCATTCCACTCCAGTCTACTCCACTCCACTCCAGTCCTTTCCATTCCACTATATTCCTTTCCAATCCATTCCACTCCTCTCCAATTCACTCCACTCCACTCCACGCCATTCCATTCCACTCCAATCCACTCTATCCCATTCCACTTCACTCCCTTTCATTCCTCTTCTTTCCACTGAAATCCACTCAACTTCACTCCACTACATTCCAAACCATGCCGTTACACTCCCTTCCACTCCACTCCATCCCATTCCATTCCACTTCACTATACTCTATTCCTCTCCACTCCTTTCAATACCATTCAACTCCATTCTATAACACTCCACTCCACTCCATTCCAATCCACTCCACAGCATTCCACTCCACTCCACTCCATTCCATTCCATTTCAATCCATTCTACTCCATTCAGCTCCATTCAATTTCACTCCATTCCAGTCTATTTCACTCAATTCCTGTCCACTCCACTCCTCTCCACTCCATAACATTCCATTCCACTGCATGCCACTCTAATCGATTTCAATCCATTCCGCTCCACTCCATTGTATTCCACTCTGCTGCACTACATTCCAATCAATTCCACTGCATTACACTCAACTCCACTCCATTCCATTTAATTCCTTTCCATTACATTTCATTCAATTCAACTTCCTTCCACTGAAATCTGGTCCATTCCATTCCACTCCACTCCACTGCATTCCGTGCCATTCCATTCCATTCCAATCCATTACATTTCATTCCATTCCATTCCATTCCATTCTACTCCATTCCAGGCCTTTTCACTCCACTGCACTCCATTTCATGCCATTCCATTCCACTCAATTCCAGTCCATTCTACTCTATTCCACTCCTCTCCAATCCATTCCACTCCATTCCCGTCTATTTCACTCCATTCAATTCCACTCCATTCCACTCCATTTCATTCCATTGCATTACACTCCAATCCACTCCACTCTATTCCATTAAACGCCATTCCAGTCTAGTCCATTCCATTCCTCTCCACTGCACTCCATTCCACTCCATTCCATTCCTCTCCATTCCATTCCTTTCCATTCAACTCCACTCCAATCCTTTCCACTCCAATCCATTCCATTCCATTCCTTTTGCTTGCACTGCACTCCACTCCACTACATTCCATTCCATTCCACTCCAATGCACTCCACTCCTCTTCATTCCACTCCACTCCTTTCCACTCCACTATATTCCATTCCATTCCATTCCACTCGACTACATCCACTCCAAACCACTCAATTCCACTCCACTCCTCTGCATTCTATTTCATTCCATTCTTCTCCATTGCAATCCATTCCACATACTCCACTCCACTAAGCTCCAATCCACTCCCCTCCATTCCATTCAATTCCATTCCATTCAACTCCATTCAACAACACTCCGCTACATTCCACTCCACTCTATTCCATTTCATTCCATTCCATTCCAGTCCACTCCATTCCACTCCACTCCACCCCACTCTTCTTCAATCCACTCTGCTGTTCTCCACTCCATTTCATGCCATTCCACTCGATTCCATTCGATTCCACTCCACTCCTTTCCATTCGATTCCATTGAACAGATCTACACTCCACTCAACTCCACTAAAATTCATTCCACTCCATTCCATTTCACACCATTTCACTCCAATCTATTACTTTCCATTCCACTCCACTTCACTCCAATCCATTCATTTACACTGCATTCAACTCAACTCCATTTCATTCCACTCCATTCCATTCCCTTCCATTCTACTCCATTCGATTCCATTCCACTCCACTCCAAAACATAACATTCCACTCCACTCTATTCCACTCCTCTCCACAACACTCCACTCCATTCCACTCCATTCCATTCCACAATACTATATTCCGTTCCATTCCGTTCCACTCCATTCCACTCCAGTACATTCCACTCCCTTCCACTCCATTCCAGTCCACTGCACTGCATCTCTCTGCATTGCATTCCATTGCACTGCACTTCACTCCTTTCCATTCCAATGCATTACACTACATTCCATTCCTGTCTACTCCACTCCACTGCACTCCATTCCATTAAATTCCACCCCATTCCGTTCCCCTCAATTCCACTCCATTCCATTCCATTCCAATCCACTCCATTCCATTCCATTCCACTCCACACCTTTCCAGGCCAATCCTTTCCATTCCACTCCACTCCAATCCACTCCATTCCATTGCACTCCATTCCACTCCACACCTTTCCATTCCACTCCATTCCATTCCATACAATTGCATTGCATTCCTTAATGCTCCACTCCACTCCATTTCCTTACACTCCACTCCACTACATTCCACTCCACTACACTACACTCCATTCCACTTCACTCCACTCCATTCTACTTCATTCCACTCCATTCCACTCCTTTCCATTCCACTCCATTCCACTCCACTCCACTCCATTCCACTCTACTCCATGACATTCCATTCCACTCCACTCCACTCCATTCCATTCCACTCCACTCCATTCCATTCCCCTTCATTCCACTGCAATACACTCTACTTCACTCCACTCCATTCCAATCTGTACCATTCCACTCCATTCCACTCCACTCCATTCCATTCCATTCCACTTCACTAAACTCTATTCCTCTCCCCTCCTTTCAAGTCCATTAAACTACATTGCATTACACTCCACTCCACTCCATTCCAATTCATTCCATCCCATTCCACTCCATTCCCTTCCTTTCCGTTATATTTCAGTCAATTCCACTCCATTCCACTCCACTCCATTTCACTCCCTTGCACTATCTTCCCCTCCATTCCATTTCACTCCCTTGCACTCTCTTCCCCTCCATTCCAGTCCACTCCACTCCACTCTAGTCCATAACATTCCGTTCCACTGCACACCACTCCAGTCTATTCCAATCCATTCTGCTCCACTCCATTGCATTCCACTCCACTCCACTACTTTCCAATCAATTCCATTCCATTACACTCCACTCCACTCCATTCCATTAAATTTCTTTCCATTCCATTACATTCCTTTTCACTGCAATGCAATCCATTCCACTCCAATCCACTCCATTCCATGCCATTCCATTCCATTCCAATCCATTTCATTTCATTTCACTCCATTCCATTCCACTCTACTCCATTCCAGGCCTTTGCACTACACTGCACTCCACTTCACTCCATTCCATTACACTCCATTCCATTCCATTCCACCCCATTACAGTCCACCCCACGCCATTCGACTCCATTTCAGTCCTTTACACTCCATTCCATTCCATTCCTTTACACTCCGGTTCCTTCCATTCCATTACACTCCTTTCCTCACCACTCCTCTCCATTCCACTCCATCCCTTTCCATTACATTCCATTTCATTCCAATTCACTGCACTCCAATCCGCTACCCTCCTTTCTACTCCACTGCACTCCACTCCACGGCATTCCTCTCCACGCCACTCCACTCCATTCTATTCCACTCCATTCCTTTACACTCCATTCCTCAATACTCCACTCCATTCCACTCCATCCCAATCTATTACGTTCCATTTCATTCCACTCCTCTCCATTCCACTCCACTCCACTCCATTCCATTCCACTCCACTCTGTACAATTCCATTCCATTCCCCTCCACTCCATTACAATCCACTCCCCTCAATTCCACTCCACTCCACTCCATTCCATTACATTCCTTTCCATTCCGCTCCATTTCTTCCACTCCATTCCATTCCATTCCACTGCATTTCATTCCACTCAACTTCATTTCATTCCATTTCATTCAAATGCACTCCACTCCAACCCACTCCACTTCATTCCAATCCATTCCATTCCACTCCATTCCTCCCCAATTCATTCCATTCCATTCCACTTCAGTCCACTCCAATCCTCTCCACTCCATTGCACTCCACTCCGCTATATTCTATTCCACTCCACTCCACTTAATCACAATCCATTCCACCCTATTCCGTTCCACTCTCCTACATTCCATTCCATTTCATACCATTCCACTCTCCTACATTCCATCCCATTTCATATCATTCCACTGCATTCCACTCCACTCCATTCCACACCATTCCACTCCATTCCTTTCTACTGCAATGTAGTCCGCTTATCTGCATTCCACTCCAATGTACTCCACTCATCTGCATTCCACTCCACTCCATTTCTCTCCACTACATGCCATTCCATTGCACTCCACTCCACTCCAAGCCACTCCATTTCATTCCATTCCATTGCACTCCATCCCATTCCATTCCATTCCATTCCACTCCATTCCATTCCATTCCACTCTATTATATTCCACTTGACTCCATTGCACTCCACTCCTTTCCATTGCCTTCCACTCAACTCCATTCCACTCTACTCCACTACATGCCACTCCTTTCCACTCCATTCCATTCCATTCTCTTCAACTCCACTCCACTCTGCTCCATTCCATTCGATTCCATTCCAATCCATTGCACTCCATTTCAATCCATTCCACCCATTCCACTCAACTCAATTCCATTCCCTTTAATTCCATTAAACTGCATTGCATTCCACTGCACTCCACTTCAGTCCATTGCACTCCACTCCAGTCCACTGCACTCCATTCCACTCCACTCCACTCCACTCCATTCCACTCGATTCCTTTCCATTCCACTCCACTCCATTCCATTCCATTCAACTGCACTCTACTGCCATCCACTCCACTTCTATGCATTACACTCCGTTCCATTCTACTCCATTCCTCTCCACTCCATTCCATTCCACTCCATTCCTCTCCACTCCATTCCATTCCACTCCACTCCACTCCACTAAATTGCACTCCATTATACTCCAGTCCATTCTTTTCCACTCTACTCCTTTCCATTCTATTCCACTACGATCCACTCCACTCCACTCCATTCCATTCCACTCCACTCTATTCCAATCCAGTCCATTCCATTGCACTCCATTCCAGTCCACTCCACTCCACTGCACTCCACTCCATTCTATTCTTCCACTCCACTCCATTCCATTGCATTCTACTCCATTCCATGACATTGCTTTCCATTCCACTCCACTCCATTCCCCTCCGGTCTATTACACTCAACTCCATTCCATCAAATCCATTCCATGACACCCCACCAATCTCCACTCCACTCCATTCCAATCCGTTCCATTCCATTTCGCTCCAGTCCACTGCACACCACTCAAATCCACTCCACTCCATTCCATTCTACTCCATTCTACTCCTTTTCCTTCCACTTTACTCCAATCCACTCAACTCCACTCCATTACACCCCACTCCATTCCATTCCACTCCATTAGATTCCACTCCAGTCCACTCCATTCCATTCCATTCCACTCCATAACATTCCATTCCATTTCACTTCATTGAATTCCATTCCACACCATTGCCGTACATTCCACTCCATTCCACCTAACTCCACTCAATTATATTCCACTCCATTCCACTGCATTCCATTCCACTCTGTTCCACTCGACTCCATTCCATTCCATTCCAATAACTGCACTCCAATCCATTCCATTTCATTCTGCTCCATTCAGTCCGATGCTATCCCTCTCCACGCAACTCCAATCCATTCCACTGCACTCCATTCCCTTTCAATCCATTCCGTTCCACTCCACTCAGTTTCATTCCACTCCACTCCAATCCATTCCACTCCACTCCTGTCCATTCCATTCCATTCTACTCCATTCCACTCCATTCCTCTGCATTAGATTCCATTCCACTACATTCCAGTCCGCAACACAGCTTTCCACTGTACTCCACTCCACTCCGCTACACTCCACTCCATTCCATGCCATTTCATTCCACTCCACTCCATTCTATTCCATTCCCTTTCATTCCATTCCGTTCCATTCCACTTCATTCCACTCAAATCCACTCCATTCCATTACATTCCTTTCCACTCAACTCCATTCCATTCCAATTCTTTCCACTCCACTCCACTCCATTCCACTCCATTCCATTCCATTCCATTCCACTCCATTCCATTCAATTCCACTCTTCTTCATTCTACTTCAGTCAAATCCACTCCAATACATTCCATTTCTTTCCATTCAACTCCATACCACTCCACTCCACTCAATTCAACACCAGTCCACTCCATTCCATTCCATTCTATTCCACTCCACTCCAGTCTACTCGACTCCACTCCATTCAACTCCACTCCATTCCATTAAATTCGAATCCATTCCACTCCATTCCATTCCACTCCACGGCATTCCATTACACTCTAATCCTTTTCACTCCATTCCACTCCACTCCTCTCCACTCACCTCCATTCCATTCCATTCCACTCCACTCCATTCCTCTCCAATCCATTCCATTGCACATCATTCCTGTTCCCTCCACTCAACTCCACTCCACTGTACTCCACTCCATTCTATTCCTTTCCAATCCACTCCACTCCATTGTGTTCTACTCCATTCCATGACATTCCTTTCCACTCCTCTCCATTCCACTCCAATCCATTCCACTCCACTCTATTACACTCAACTCCATTCCATCAAATCCATTCCATGACAACCCATCAATCTCCACTCCTCTCCATTCCAATCCATTTCATTCCATTTCGCTCCAATCCACTGCACTCCTCTCATATCCACTCCATTCCATTCCATTCTACTCCATTCTATTCCGTTTCTTTTCACTTTACTCCAATCCACCCAACTCCACTCCATTACACCCCATTCCATTCTATTACACTCCATTAGATTCCACTCCATTCCATTCCATTCCACTCCATTCCATTCCACTCCATTTCACTTCATTCAATTCCAATCCACACCGTTCCCTTACTTTCCACTCCATTCCACTTAACTTCACTCAATTATATTCAACTCCATTCCACTGCATTCCATTCCACTCTATTCCACTCGACTCCATTCCATTCCCTTCCAAACCACTCCACTCCAACCCATTACATTTCATTCTGCTCCATTTAGTTCGATGCCATTCCTCTCCATGCCACTTCTATCCATGCTATTGCATTCCATTCCCTTTCATCCCTTTCCATTCCATGCCACTCAGTTTCATTCCACTCCACTCCACTCTATTCCACTCCAGTCCATTCCATTCTATTCCATTCTATTCCACTCCACTCCATTCCTCTGCATTAGATTCCAATCCACTACGTTACAGTCTGCAACACTCCTTTCCACTCTACTCCACTCCACTCCACTCCACTCCACTCCACTCCACTCCACTCCACTGCACTACATTCCATACCATTCCATTCCACTCCACTTCATTCTATTCCATTCCCCTTCATTCCATTCCCTTCCATTCAACTTTCTACACTCAACTCCACTCCATTCCATTCCATTCCTTTCCACTCAACTCTATTCCATTCCAATCCTTTCCACTCAACTCCACTCCATTCCACTCCATTCCATTTCATTCCATTCGACTCAATTCCATTCCATTCCACTCTTCTCCTTTCTACTCCAGTCAAATCCATTCCACTACATTCCATTTCTTTCCATTCAACTCCATTCCTCTCCACTCCACTCAATTCAACTCCAATCCACTCCATTCCGTTCCATTCTATTCCACTCCACTCCATTCTAATCGACTCCACTACATTCAACTCCACTCCATTCCATTACATTCGATTCCATTCCCCTCCTTTCCATTCCATTCCAATCCATTCCATTCCATTCCACGCCATTTCACTTCGTTCCACGCCACTCCTCTCCATTCAGCTTCATTCCATTCCATTCCACTCCAATCCATTCCACTCCAATCCATTCCATTGCACTCCATTCCAGTCCACTCCACTCCATTCTACTCCACTTCACTCCACTCCATTCCTTTCCTTTCCACTCCACTCCATTCCATTGCATTCTACTCCATTCCATGACATTGCTTTCCACTCCACTCCATTCCACACCACTCCATTCCACTCCACTCTATTACAGTCAACTTCATTCCATCAAGTCCATTCCATGATACCAGTCCAATCTCCACTCCACTCCATTCCAATCCATTTCATTCCATTTTTCTCCAATCCACTGCACTCCACTCAAATCCACTCCACTCTATTCCATTCTACTCCATTCTACTCCTTTTCTTTCCACTTTACTCCAATCCACTCAACTCCACTCCATTACACCCCACTCCATTCCATTCCACTTCACTAGATTCCACTCCAGTCCACTCCATTCCATTCCATTCCACTCCATTCCATTCCATTCCATTTCACTTCATTCAATTCCATTCCACACCATTCCCGTACATTCCACTCCATTCCACTGAACTCCACTCAATTATATTCCTCTCCATTCCACTACATTCAATTCCACTCTATTCCACTCGACTCCATTCCATTCCGTTCCAATCCACTCCACTCCAATCCATTCCATTTCATTCTGCTCCATTCAGTTCGATGCCATTCCTCTCCACGCCACTCCAATCCATTCCACTGCACTCCATTCCGTTTCATTTCATTCCATTACACTCCACTCAGTGTCAGTCCACTCCACTCCACTCAGTGTCATTCCACTCCACTCCACTCCATTCCACTCCACTCTACTCCCTTCCAATCCAATCTATTCCATTCCACTCCATTTCTCTGCATTAGATTCCATTCCACTACATTCCAGTCCACAACACTCCTTTCCACTCTACTCCACTCCACTCCACTCCATTCCTTGCCATTCCATTCCACTCCACTCCATCCTATTCCATTCCCCTTCATTCCATTCGATTCCATTCCACTTCACTGCACTCAAATCCATTCCATTCCATTCCATTCCTTTCCACTCTACTCCATTCCATTCCAATCCTTTCCACTCCACTCCACTCCATTCCACTGTATTCCATTCCACTCTTCACCATTCTACTCCAGTCAAATCCATTCCACTACATTCCATTTCTTTCCATTCAAATCCATTCCTATCCAATCCACTCAATTCAACTGCATTCCACTCCATTCCATTCCATTCTATTTTACTCCACTCCATTCTACTCGACTCTACTACATTCAAATCCACTCCATTCCATTATATTCGATTTCATTCCACTCCATTCCATTCCACTACACTCCATTCCATTCCACTCCACTCCATTTCACTCCATTCCACTCCACTACTCTCCACTCAACTCCATTCCATTCCATTCCAGTCCTCTCCATTCCACTCCACTACTCTCCACTCAACTCCATTCCATTCCATTCCACTCCACTCCATTCCACTCCACTACTCTCCACTCAACTCCATTCCATTCCATTCCATTCCACTCCTTTCCATTCCACTCCAATCTATTTCATTGCACTCCTTTTCTGTCCACTCCACTCCACTCCACTGCACTCCACTCCATTCTATTCCTTTCCACTCCACTCCATTCCATTGCATTCTACTCCATTCCATGACATTTCTTTCCCCTCCACTCCACTCCACTCCATTCCACTCCACTCTATTACACTCAACTCCATTCCATCAAATCCATTCCATTACACTCCACCAATCTCCACTCCACTCCATTCCAATCCATTTCATTCCATTTCGCTCCAATCCATGGCACTCCTTTCGAATCTACTCCACTCCATTCCATTCTACTCCATTCTGCGCCGTTTCTTTCCACTTTACTCCAATCCACTTCACTCCACTCCATTACACCCCACTCCATTCCATTCCACTCCATTAGATTCCACTCCAGTCCACTCCATTCCATTCCATTCCATTTCACTTCATTCAATTCCATTCCACACAGTTCCCGTACATTCCACTCCATTAAACTTAACTCCACTCAATTATATTCCACTCCATTCCACTGCATTCCATTCCACTCTATTCCACTCGACTCCACTCCATTCCATTAAATCCACTCCACTCTGATCCATTCCATTTCATTCTGCTCCATTCAGTTCAATGCCATTCCTCTCCACGGCACACCAATCCATTCCACTGCACTCCATTCCCTTTCATTCCATTCCATTCCACTCCACTCCAGTCCATTCCATTCTATTCCATTCCATTCCATTCCTCTGCATTACATTCCATTCCACTACATTCCGCTCCGCAACACTCCTTTCCAATCTACTCTACTCCACTCCACTCCACTCCACTCCATTCCATGCCATTCCATTCCACTCCACTCCAGTCTGTTCCATTCCCCTTCATTCCATTCCATTCCATTCCATTTCACTCCACTCAAATCCACTCCATTCCATTCCATTCCTTTCCACTCAACTCCATTCCATTCCAGTCCTTTCCACTCCACTCCACTCCATTCCACTCCATCCCATTCCAATCCATTCCACCACATTACATTCTCTTCCACTCTTCTCCATTCTACTGCAGTCAAATCCATTCCACTACATTCCATTTGTCTCCATTCAACTCCATTCCTCTCCGCTCCACTCAATTCAACTCCAGTCCACTCCATCCCATTCCATTCTATTCCACTCCACTCCATTCTACTCGACTCCACTCCATTCAACTCCAATCCATTCCATTTCATTCGATTCCATTCCACTCCATTCCATTCCACTCCACTCCACTCCATTCCACTCCACTCCATTTCACTCCATTCCACGCCAGTTCTCTCCACTCAATTCCCTTCCATTCCATTCCACTCCACTTCATTCCACTCCAATCCATTCCATTGCACTCCATTCCAGTCCAATCCACTCCACTCCAATCCACTGCACTCTACTACATTCTATTCCTTTCCACTCCAATCCTTTCTATTTCATTCCAATCCATTCCATGATATTCCTTTCCACTCCACTACATTGCACTCCACTCCATTCCACTCCTCACTATTACACACAACTCCATTCCATCAAATCCATTATATGACACCCCACCAATCTCCACTCCACTCCATTCCAATTCTTTTCTTTCCATTTCGCTCCAATCCACTGCACTCCACTCAAATCCACCCCACTCCTTTCCATTCTACTCCATTCTACTCCGCTTCTTTCTAATTTACTCCAATCCACTCAAGTCCACTCCATTACACCCCACTCCATTCCATTAGATTCAGCTTCAGTCCAATCCATTCCATTACATTCCACTCCATTCCATTCCACTTCACTTCATTCAATTCCTTTCCACACCGTTCCCGTACATTCCACACCATTCCACTTAACTCAACTCAATTATATTCCACTCTATTCCACTGCTTTCCTATCCACTCTATTCCACTCGACTCCATTCCATTCCATTCCTAGCCACTCCACTCCAATCCATTCCATTTCAGTCTGCTCCATTCAGTTCGATGCCATTCCTCTCCACGCCACTCCAATCAATTCCACTGCACTCCATTCCCTTTCATTCCATTCCATTACACTCCACTCAGTTTCATTCCACTCCACTCCAGTCCATTCCACTCCACTCCAGTCCATTCCATTCCATTCTATTCCATTCCACTCCATTCTATTCCATTCCACTCCATTCCTCTGCATTAGATTCCATTCCACTACATTCCAATCCGCGATACTCCTTTCCACTCTACTCCACTCCACTCCACTCGACTCCACTCCTTTCCATGCCATTCCATTACACTCCACTCCATTCTATTACAATCCCCTTCATTCCATTCCATTCCATTCCACTTCTCTCCACTCAAATCCACTCCATTCCATTCTATTCCTTTCCAATCAACTGCATTCCATTCCAATCTTTTCCACTCCTCTCCACTCCATTCGACTCCATCCTATTCCATTCCATTCCACTACATTCCACTCTTTCCATTCTACTCCAGTTAAATCTATTCCACTACAGTCCATTTCTTTCCATTCAACTCCATTCCTCTCCACTCCTCTCAATTCAATTCCAGTCCACTCCATTCGACTCCATTCCATTTCACTCCACTCCATTCCATTCCACTCCACTCCATTTCACTCCATTCCACGACACTCCTCTCCACTCAACTCCATTCCATTCCTGACCACTCCACTCCACTGCACTCCACTCCATTCTATTCCTTTCCACTCCACTCCATTCCATTGCATTCTACTCCATTCCATGACGTTCCTTTACACTCCACTCCATTCCACTACACTCCATTCCACTCCACTCTATTACTCTCAACTCCATTCCATCAAATCGGTTCCATGACACTCCACCAATCTCCACTCCACTCCATTCCAATCCATTAAATTCCATTTCCCTCCAATCCACGGCACTCCACGCAAATCCACTCCACTCCATGCCATTCTACTCCATTCTACTCCGTTTCTTTCCACTTTACTCCAATCCCCTCAACTCCACTCGATTACACCCCACTCCATTCCATTCTACTCTGTTAGGTTTCACTCCAGTCCACTCCATTCTATTCCATTCCACTCCATTCCATTTCACTTCATTCAATTCCATTCCACACCGTTCCCGTACATTCCACTTCATTCCCTTTAACTCCACTCAATTATATTCCATTGCATTCCATTCCACACTATTCCACTCACCTCCTTTCCCTTCCGTCACTATCCACTCCACTCCTATGCATTCCATTTCATTCTGCTCCATTCATTTCGAGGCCATTCCTCTCCACACCACTTCAATCCATTCCACTGTACTCTATTCCCTTTCATTCCATTCCCTTCCACTACATTCAGTTTCATTCCACTCCACTCTATTCCATTCCACTTCACTCCAGTCCCTTACATTCCATTCCATTCCACTCCATTCTTCTGCATTAGATTCCATTCCGCTACATTCCAGTCCGCAACACTCCTTTCCACTCTACTCCACTCCACTCCACTCCACTCCACTCCACACCATTCGCTGCCATTCCATTTCACTCCACTCCATTCTATTCAATTCCCATTCATTCCATTCTCTTCCATTCCACTTCACTCCACTCAAATCCACTCCATTCCATTCCATTCATTTCCACTTAACTCCATTCCATTCCAATTCTTTCCACTCCAATCCACTCCATTCCACTCCATTCCATTCCACTCCATTCCATTCCATTCCACTCTTCTCCATTCTACTCCAGTCAAATCCATTCCACTATAATTCATTTCTTTCCATTCAACTCCATTCCTCTCCACTCCACTCAATTCAACTCCAGTCCACTCCATTCCATTCCATTCTATGCCACTGCACTCCATTCTACCCGACTCCACTCCATTCAACTCCTCTGCATTCCATTACATGCGATTCCATTCCACTGCATTCCATTCCAATCCACTATATTCCACTCCACTCTATTGCACTCCATTGCACGCCACTCCTCTGCACTCAACTCCATTCCATTCCATTCCACTCTACTCCATTCCTCTCCAATCCATTCCATTGCACTCCTTTCCAGTCCACTCCACTCCACTGTACTCCACTCCATTCTATTCATTTCCACTCAACTCCATTCCATTTCATTCTACTTTATTCCATGACATTCCTTTCCACTCCACTCCATTCCACTCCACTCCATTCCACTCCACTCTATTACACTCACTGCGTTCCATCAAATCCATTCCATGTCAACCCACAAATCTCCTCTTCACTCCATTCCAATCCATTTCATTCCATTTCCCTCCAATCCACTGCACTCCACACAAATCCACTCCACTCCATTCAATTCTACTCCAATCCACTCTGTTTCCTTCCACTTTACTCCAATCCACTCAACTCCACTCCATTACACCCCACTCCATACCATTCCATTCCATTAGATTCCACTCCTGTCTACTCCATTGCATTCCATTCCACTCCATTCCATTCTATTCCATTTCACTTAATTCAATTCCATTCCACACCATTCCCGTACATTCCACTCCATTCCACTTAACTCCACTCAATTATATTCCACTCCATTCCAGTGCATTCCATTCCATTCTATTCCACTCGACTCCATTCCATTCTGTTCCAATCCACTCCACTCCAATCCTTTCAATTTCATTCTGCTCCATTCAGTTTGTTGCCATTCCTCTGCACGCCACTCCAATCCAATCCACTGCACTCCATTCCCTTTCATTCCATTCCATTACACTCTACTCAGTTTCATTCCACTCCATTCCACTCCATTCCACTCCACTCCAGTCCATTCCATTCTATTCCATTCCACTCCATTCCATTCCATTCCACTCCATTCCTCTGCATTAGATTCCATTCCACTACATTCTGGTCCGCAACACTCCTTTCCAATCTACCCCACTCCTCTTCACTCCACTCCACTCCATTCCATGCCATTCCTTTCCACTCCACTCCATTCTATTCCCTTCCCCTTCATTCCATTCCATTCCATTCCACTTGACTCCACACAAATCCACTCCATTCCATTCCATTCCTTTCCACTCCACTCCATTACATTCCAATAATTTCCACTCCATTCCACTCCATTCCACTCCAACCCAATCCAATCCATTCCACTGCATTCCATTCCATTCCACTCTTCTCCATTCTACTCCTGTCAAATCCATTCCACTACATTCCATTTCTCTCCATTCAACTCCATTTCTCTCCACTGCACTCAAATCAGTTCCAGTCCACTCCATTCCATTCCATTCTACTCCACTCCACTCCATTCTACTCGACTCCACTCCATTCATCTTCAATCCATTCCATTACATTCGATTCCATTCCACTCCATTCCATTCCACTCCACTCCATTCCATTCCACTCCACTCCTTTTCCCTCCACTCCACGCCACTCCTCTCCATTCAATTCCATTCCCTTCCATTCCACTCCACTTCATTCCACTTCAATCCATTCCATTGCACTCCATTCCAGTCCAATCCACCCCATTACACTCCACTGCACTACAGTCCATTCCATTCCTTTCCACTCCACTCCTTTCCATTTCATTCTACTCCATTCCATGACATTCCTCTCCTCTCCACTCCATTCCACTCCACTCAATTCCACTCCTCACTAATACACTCATCGACATTCCATCAAATCCCTTCCATGACACCACAACAATCACCACTCCACTACTTTCCAATTCTTTTCATTCCTTTTAGATTCAATCCACTACAGTCCCCTCAAAACCTCTCCACTCCATTCCAATGTACTTCATTCTAATCCGTTTCTTTCCACTTTACTCCAATCCACTCAAGGTCACTCCAGTACACCCCACTGCATTCCATTCCACTCCATTAGATTCCACTCCAGTCCAATCCATTGCATTCCATTCCATATTCCATACAATTCCATTACACATTATATTCAATTCCACATTCCATTCCATTCCATTCCATTCCACAATCCAATCCATTCCATTCCACTTTCCATTCCATTCCACATTACATTTCACATTAAATACCATTCCATTCCACATTCCATTCTACATTCCATTCCATTCCATTCCACAGTCCATTCAATTCCATTGCACATTCCATTCCATTCCATTTCACATTCCATTCCATTCCATTTCATTCCAGTACACATTCCATTCCATTCCATTCCACATTCCATTCCACTCCATTCCACTTTCCATTCCATTCAATTCCACATTCCATTCCATTCCGTTTCACATTCCATTCCACATTTCATTCCATTCCATTCCACATTCCATTCCGTTCCATTTCACATTCCATTCCATGTTACATTCCACATTTCCTTCTATTCCATTCCACATTCCTTTCCACATTCCATTTCATTCCATTTCACATTCCATTCCATTCCACATTTCATTCCAAATTCCATTCCATTCCATTCCAAATTCCATTCCACATACCATTCCACATTCCATTCCATTCCAATGCACATTCCATTCCATTCCACTCCACATTCCATTCCATACCATTCCATTCCATTCCACATTCCATTACACATTCCTTTCCATTCCATTCCACATTACATTCCAGATTCCATTCCAATCAATTCCACATTCCATTCTGCATTCCATTCCATTCCATTCCATTCCAGTCCACATTCCATTCCATTCCATTCCACATTCCATTCCATTCCATTCCAATCCAGTCCACATTCCATTCCATTTCATTCCTCATTCCATTCCATATTCCATTCCATTCCATTACACAGTCCATTCCATTCCATTCCACACTCCATTCCATTCCATTCCACATTCCATTCCATTGCATTCCACATTCCATTCCATTCCATTTCATATTCCATTCCATTCCAGTTCAAATTCAATTCGATTCCATTCCACATTCCATTCCATTCCATATTCCATTCCATTCCATTTCATATTCCTTTCCATTCCAGTCCAAATACCATTCCATTCCATTCCACATTCCATTCCATTTCATTCCACATTCCATTCCATTCCATTCCACATTCCATTCCATTCCATTCCACATTCCATTCCATACCACATTGCATTCCATTCCATTCCATTCCACATTCCATTCCACATTCCATTCCATTCCACATTCGATTACACTTTCCATTGCTTTCCAATTGACATTCCATTCCGGATTCCATTCCACATTCCATTCCATTCCATTCCACATTGCATTCCATTCCATTTCACATTCCATTCCACATTCCATTCCATTCCATTCCATGTTCCTTTCCATTCCATTTCACATTCCACTCCTTTCTATTCCACATTCCATTCCACTTTCTGTTCCACGTTCCACTCCACGTTCCATTCTACCTACCATTCCACATTCCATTCCATTTCCTTCCACATTCCATCCACATTATATTCAACGTTCCATTCCATTCCGTTCCGCATTCCATTCCACATTACTTTACAACTTCCATTCCACGTTCCATTCCAAGTTCCATTCCATTCCATTCCACATTACACTCCACATTCGATTCCACGATCTATTCCATTCCATTCCACATTGCATGAAACATTCCATTCCATTGCATTCCACAGTCCATTCCATTCCATTCCACTTTCCATTCCACATTCCATTCCATGTTTCATTCCACTTTCCATTCCATTCCATTCCAGATTCCATTCCACATTCCGTTCCATTCCATTCCACTTTCCATTCCACATTCCATTCCATTCCATTCCACATTCATTTCCACATTGCATTCCGTTCCATTCCACGTTGCATTCTATTCCATTCCACATTCCATTCCACATTTCATTCCATTCCATTCCACTTTCCTTTCGATTCCATTTCACATTCCATTCCATTCCATTCCACATTCAATCCCACATTCCTTTCCATTCCGTTCCATTCCACATTCCACTCCATTCCATTTCACGTTCCATTCCACATTGCACTCCATACTCCATTCAATTCCATTCCACCATCCACTTCATTCCCTTCCATTCCACATTCCATTCCATTCCATTTCAAATTCCATTATATTCTATTCCATTCAATTCCATTCCTCATTTCATTCGATTCCATTCCACATTGCATTCCAATCCATTCCATTCCACATTCCATTCCATCCCGTTGCATATTGCATTCCATGTTCCATTCAACGTTCCTTTCCACTTTCCATTCCATTCCATTCCACATTTCTCTCCACATTTCATTCCATTCCATTCTACCTTTCATTCCACATTCCATTCCATTCCATTTCGCATTCCATTATATTCTATTTCATATTCCATTCCATTCCATTCCATTCCACTCCACATTCCATTCCACATTCCATTCCACATTCCAAAGAGTTCCATTACACATTCAATTCCACATTTCCTTCTATTCCATTCCACATTCCATTCAATTCCATTTCACATTCCATTCCATTCCAAATTCCATTCCACATTCCATTCCACATTGCATTCAATTCCATTTCAGATTCCATTCCATTCCAAATTCCATTCCACATTCCATTCCACATTCCATTCCATTCCATTCCACATTGCATTCCATTCCAATCCACATTCCATTCCATAGCATTCCATTCCATTCCACGTTCCATTCCACATTCCATTCCATTCCATTCCTTTCCACAATCCATTCCATTCCATTCCACATTCCATTCCATTCCCTACCACATGGCATTCAATTCCATTCCCCATTCCATTCCATTCCATTCCACATTCCATTCCATTCCGTTTCATATTCCATTGCATTCCATTCCATTCCAGTGCAAATTTTATTCCATACCATTCCATATTCCATTCCATTCCATTCCCCATTACATTTCATTCCATTCCACAGTGCATTCCATTCAATTCCATTCCACATTGCCTTTCATTCCATTCCATTCCATTCCACATTCCATTCCGCATTTCTTTCCATTAAACATTTGATTACACTATCCATTCCTTTCCATTTCACATTCCATTGCAGATTCCATTCCACATTCCATTCCATTCCAGTCCACATTCCACTCCACATTGCATTCTATTCCATTCAACTTTCCATTAATCATTCCATTCCATACCATTCCATGCTCCTTTCCATGCCATTTCACATTCCATTCCATTTTATTCCACATTCCATTCCACTTTACTTTCCACTTTCCATTCCACGATCCCTTACATTCCATTCAACATTGCATTAAACCTTCCATTCCATTGCATTCCACATTCCATCCCATTCCATTCCATGATCCATTCCACATTCCATTCCACATTCTATTCCACTTTCCATTCCATTCCATTCAACATTCCATTCCACATTCCATTCCATTCCATTCCACATTCCATTACACATTCCATTCCATTCCATTACACATTCCTTTCCATATTGCATTCCATTCCATTCCACGTTGCATTCCATTCCATTCAACATTCCATTCCATTCCATTCAACATTCCATTCGATTCCATTTCACATTCTATTCCATTCCATTCCACGTTCCATTCCACATTCCTTTGCACGTTCCGTTCCACGTTCCATTCCTCCTTTTATTCCATTCCGTTCCACATTTCTTTCCACATTCCATTCCATTCCATTCCACATTCCATTCCATTCCATTCCATTCCATTCCATTCCTCATTCCATTCCATTCCACGTTCCATTCCACATTCCATTTCCTTCCTTTCCACATTCCATTCCATTCCATTCCATTCCATTCCTCATTCCATTCCATTCCATTCCATTCCACGTTCCATTCCACATTCCATTCCCTTCCATTCCACATTCCATTCCATTCCATTCCACATTCCATTCCATGATCCATTTTATTCAATTAAACATTGAATTCCTTTCATTTCCACATTCCATTCAATTCCATTCCACATTTCACTCCATTCCATTCAGCACCACATTCCATTCCATTCAATTCCATATTCCATTCCATTCCTTTCCACATTGCTTTCCATTCCATTCCATTCCACATTCCATTCCATTCCATTCCAAGTTCCATGCCGTTCCTTTCCACATTCCATTGTATTCCGTTCTATATTCCATTCCATATTCCATTCCGCATTCCATTCCTCATTTCAGCCCTTTCATTCCACATTCCCTTCCATTCCATTCCATTCCATTCCAATTTTCATTCCATTCCACATTCCATTCAATTACATTCCTTGTTCTATTCCACAACATATTACACAACCCATTCCATTTCATTCCATTCCTTTCCAATATCCTTTCCACATTCGTTTCCACATTCCATTTTATTCCATTATATTCCATTCCACGTTCCATTCCACATTCCTTTCCATTCCATTCCTCATTCCATTCCATTCCATTCCATTCTATGTTCCATTTCACATTCCATTTCCTTCCATTCCACATTCCATTCCATTCCATTCCATTCCTCATTCCATTCCATTCCATTCCATTCCACGTTCCATTCCACATTCCATTCCCTTCCATTCCACATTCCATTCCATTCCATTCCACATTCCATTACATGATCCATTTTATTCATATAAACATTGAATTCCTTTCACTTCCACATTCCATTCAATTCCATTCCACATTTCACTCCATTCCATTCAACACCACATCCCATTCCATTCAATTCCATATTCCATTCCATTCCTTTCCACATTGGTTTCCATTCCATTCCATTCCACATTCCATTCCATTCCATTCCAAGTTCCATTCCGTTACTTTCCACATTCCATTGTATTCCGTACTATATTCCATTCCATATTCCGTTCCACATTCCATTCCTCATTTCAGCCCTTTCATTGCACATTCCATTCCATTCCATTCCATTCCATTCCATTCCAATTTTCATTCCATTCCACATTCCATTCAATTACATTCCTTGTTCCATTCCGCAACATATTACACAACCCATTCCATTTCATTCCATTCCTTTCCAATTTCCTTTCCACATTCGTTTCCACATTCCATTTTATTCCATTATATTCCATTCCACGTTCCATTCCACATTCCTTTCCATTCCATTCCACGTTCCATTCCTCATTCCATTCCATTCCATTCCACATTCCAGTCCATTCCATTCCACATTCCACTCCATTCCATTCCACATTCCATTCCATTCCATTACACTGCACATTCCATTCCACATTCCATTGCATTCCTTTCCGTGTTCCATTCCACATTCAATTGCATTCCTTTCCATTCCACTCCACGTTCCATACCACATTAAATTCCATTCCATTCCACATTCTGTTCCATTGCTTTCCACTTTCCATTCCACATTCCATTCCTTTCCACATTCCACTGCACTTTCCATTCCAAATTCCATTTCAGATTCCATTCCATTCCATTCCATATTCCATTGCACATTCCGTTCCAGATTCCGTTCCACTTTCCATTCCATTGCATTACATTCCATTACATATTTCATTCCACATTTCTTTCCATTGCATATTCCATTCCACATTCCATTCCACATTCCGTTCCTTTCCATTACATTCCATTGCATTCCACAATCCATTCCATTCCATTCTATTCCTCATTGCATTCCACTTTCCATTCCATTCCGTACAAATTTCCATTCAATTCCATTCCATTCCGTGCCACATTTCACTGCAGATTCCATTCAACATTGCATTCCACATTCCATTCCATTCTGTTCCATTCCATTCCATTCCATTCCATTCCACATTCCTTTCCATTCCACATTGCATTCCATTCCATTCCATTCCATTCTATTCCACATTCCTTTCCACTTGCCATTCCACATTCCATTCCACTTTCCATTCCATTCCACATTCCTTTTCACTTATGTTTCCATTCCATTCCACATTCGATTCCACATTCCTTTGCATTGTATTCCACATTCATTTCATTCCATTTTCCATTCCATTCCACATTCCATTTCATTCAACATTTCGTTCCTTTCCTTTCCATTCCATTGCAAATTCTATTCCATTCCATTCCATTCCACATTCCATTCCTTTCCATTTAGCATTCAGTTCTATACAATTCCACATTCCATTCCATTTATTTCCACTTTCCATTCCATTCCATTCCACATTCCATTCCTCTCCATTCCATTCAATTCCACGTTCCATTCCATTCCATTCCACGTTCCATTCCTTTCCATTCCACATTCTATTCCACATTCCATTCTGCACTCCATTCCACATTCCATTCCACATTCCATTCCATTCCATTACTCAATCCATTCAACTTCCCATTCCACGTTCCATTGCATTTTCCAATGCATGTTCCATTCCACGTTCCGTTCCACGTTCATATTTCATTCCATTCTACATATCATTCCACATTCCATTCCATTCCGTTCCATTCCACATTCCATTCCTTTCCATTTAGCCTTCAGTAATATTCAATTCCACATTCCATTCAATTCCATTTCATGTACCAATTCATTGCATATTCCATTGCATTCCATTCCACATTCCATTTCTTTCCATTCCACTTTCTATTCAATACAGTTCCACATTCCAATCCACATTCCATTGCACATACCATTCACTTCAATTCCATTCCGCATTCCATTGCATTCCACTCGACATTCCTATCCATTCCATTCCATTCCACATTCCATTGCATTCCATTCCACATTCAAATCCATTCCGTTCCATTCCATTCCACATTCCATTCCCTTCCATTCCACATTCCATTCCATTCCCCATCCAATTCCATTCCTTTCCACATTCCATTCCACATTCCATTCCATTCCATTCCATGTTCCATTCCATTCCATTCCACAATCCATTCCATCCCATTCCATACCATTCCACATTCCATTCCACATTCCATTCTTTCCATTCCACATTCCATTCCATTCAATTCCTCATCCCGTTCTTTCCATTACACATTCCATTCCATATTCCATTTCCTTGCATTCCACATTCCATTCCGTTACATTCCACTTCCAATTTCATTCCTTTCCATTCCATTCCACATTCAATTCCATTCCATTCCACGTTGCATTCCATTCCATTCCACTTTCCATTCCATTCCATTCCGTACCATTCCACATTCCATTCCACAATCCATTCTTTCCATTCCACATTCGATTCCAATCCATTCCTCATTCGATTCTTTCCATTCCACATTCCATTCCACATACCATTCCATTCCACATTCCATTGCATGAAATTCCATATTACAGTGCAATCCATTCCTTTCCATTCCACATTCCATTGCCTTCTATTGCACATTCCATTCCATTCCATTCCACGTTCCATTCCATTCCACTCCACATTCCATTCCATTACATTCCATACCATTCCACATTCCATTCCACATTCCATTCTTTCCATTCCACATTCCATTCCACATGCCAGTCCATTCCACATTCCATTGCATTAAATTCCACATTCCAATCCATTCCATTTCATTCCATTCCACATTCCATTCCCTTCTATTCCACATTACATTCCATTCCATTCGACATCCCATTCCAATACAATCCATTCCACATTCCATTCCATTCCATTCCGCATTCCATTCCATTCCATTCCACGTTCCATTCCACATTCCATTTCACATTCCATTGCACCTTCCATTGCATTCCATTCCACAATCCATTCCATTCCTTTCCACTTCCCATTCCATTGAATTCCACATTCCATTCCATTGCCTTACATTCCATTCCAAATACCATTCCATACCATTCTGCATTCCATTCCATTCCACATTCGATTGCATTCCATTCCACATTCCATTCTATTCCATTCCACATTACCTTCCATTCCATTCCTTTTCATTCCATATTCCACACCGTTTCATTCCATTCCACATTGAATTCCTTTCCATTCCACATACCATTCCATTGCAATCCACATTGCATTCCTTTCCATTCCACATTCCTTTCAATTCCATTCCCCATTCCACTCCATTTCATTCCTTTCCATTCCACATTCCATTCCGCCTTCTATTACCTTGCATTCCACATTCCATTCCATTCCATTCCACATTCCAATCCACTTTACATTCCAAATTCCATTCCATGATCCATTCCATTTCATTCCTTTCCACATTCCATACCATTCCGTTCCAAACCTTTCCGGATTCCATTCCATTCCAATCCACATTCTGTTCCACATTCCATTCCATCCCATTACACATTCCATTCCGTTCCATTCCATTCCAGATTCCATTCCTTTCCATTCCACATTCCATTCCACGTTCCATTCCACTTTCAATTCCAAGTTCCTTTGCACATTCCATTACACATTCCCTTCCACATTCCATTCCGTTTCATTCCACATTCCATTCCACATTCCATACCACATTCCTTTCTATTCCACTGCACATTCCATTGCTTTACATTACTCGTACCATTCCTTTACATTCCACGTTCCATTCCACTTACCATTGGACTTTCCATTCCACTTTCCATTCCACGTTCCATTCCACTCCATTCCTCTTTCCATTCCATTCCATTGCACGTTCCATTTCATTCCATTCCACGTTCCATTCCATATTCCGTTTCACATTCCATTCCACCTTCCATTCCATTACAACCCACATTCAATTTCACATTCCATTCCTCCTTCCATTCCATTCCATTCTTTCCAATCCACATTCCATTCCAGTAAATTCCACTTCCCATTCCATTCAAGTCCTCATTCCACTCCATTCCATTCCATATTCCATTCCATTCCATTCCATTCCACATTCCATTCCAATCCATTCCATTCCACGTTCCATTCCATTCCATTCCATTCCACATTCCATCGCATTCCACTCCATTCCACAATCCATTCCACATTAAATTGAATTCCGTTCCATTCCATTCCACGTTCCATTCCATTCCATTCCGATTTCCATCCTATTCCAATCCATTCCATTCCTGTTTCCTTTCCATTCTGTTACAAATTCTATTCCACATTCCATTCCATTCCATTCCACATTCCATTCCACATTCCATTCCATTCCATTCCACCTTTCATTCCATTCCATTCCATTCTACTTTCCATTCCACGTTCCATTCCACATTCCATTCCATGTTCCATTCCTTTCAATTCCACGTTCCATTCCATTACATTCCACGTTGCATTCCACAATACATTCCACTTTCCAGTCCACATTCTATTCCACATTCCATTCCACATTCCATTCCGTTCCATTCCACATTACATTCCATATTCCATTCCTCATTCCATTCCGCATTCCATTCGATTCCATTCCACATTCCATTCCACATTGCTTTACAAAACAGTCCGCTTTCTAATCGACATTCCATTCCATTCCATTCCACATTCCATTGCATTCCAGTCCACTTTCCATTCCACTTTCCATTCCACGATCAATTCTATTGCATTCCACCTTCCATTCCACATTCCATTATAGATTCGATTCCACATTCCATCCATTCAATTTCCCATTCCATTCCACATTGCATTCCCTTCCAGTCCACATTCCATTCCACATTCAATTCCATTCCATTCCACATTCCATTACATTCCATTCCACATTCCATTACATTCCATATTTCATTCCATTCCCATTCCATCCCTCATTCCATTCCATTCCATTCCACATTCCATTCCATCCAATTCCACATTCCATTCCACATTCCATTCCACATTCCATTCAGTTCCATTCCATATTCAATTCCACATTCCATTCCTCATTCCATTCCACATTCCATTCGATTCCATTCCACATTCCATTCCACATTGCATACCATTACAGTCCACATTCTAATCGACATTCCATTCCATTCCTTTCCACATTCCATTGCATTCCAGTCCACTTCCTTTCCACTTTCCATTCCACGATCAATTCTGTTGCATTCCACCTTCCATTCCACATTCCATTATAGAATCGATTCCACATTCCATTCCCTTCCATTCCACATTCCATTCCACATTGCCTTCCATTCCAGTCCACATTCCATTCCACATTCAATTCCATTCCATTCCAAATTCCATTAAATTCCATTCCATTTCACATTGCATTCCGTTCCAATCCACATTTCATTCCATTCCTTTCCACTTTCGATGCCACATTCCATTCCATTCCATTCCACATTATATTCCACTTTCCATTCTACGTTCGATTCCACGATCCATTCCACGTTCCATTACATTCCATTCCACATTCCATTGCACATTCCATTCCATTCCATTCCACATTCTAGTCCACATTCCATTCCACGTTCTATTCCATTCCACGTTCCATTCCATATTCCATTCCTTTCCATTCCACATTTCATTCCACATTATATTCCATTCCATTCAATTCCATTCCACATTCTATTCCACGTTCCATTCCATATTGCATTCCACATTCCATTCCATTCCATTGCATTCAATTCTACATTCCGTTCCACATTCCATTCCATTTCATTCCACTTTCCATTCCGTTCCATTCCATGTTCCATTGCACGTTCCATTCTACTTTCCATTACTTTCCATTCCACTTTCCATTCCACATTACATTCCTTTCCACGTTCCTTTCCACATTCCATTCCACATTCCATTCCATTCCATTTCACTTTCCGTTCCATTCCTTTTCACATTCAATTCCATTCCACATTGCATTCCAAATTCCATTCCATTCCATTCCACATTCCATGCCACAATCCATTCCCCATTGCGTTGCATTCCATTCCACATTCCTTTCCACATTCCATTCCATTCCATTCCACATTCCGTTCCACGTTCCATTACTTTCTATTTCACCTTCCATTCCATGTTCAATTCCACAATCCATTCCATTCCTTTCCACGTTCCATTACACGTTCCACTACACATTTCATTCCATTTCCCATTAACTTTCCATTCCACATTCCATTATATTCCGTTCCACATTGGATTCCACATTGCATTCCACATTGCATTCTATTCCAGTCTGCATTTCATTACACATTCCTTTGCATTCCCTTTAAAAATTCCATTCCGTTCCATTTCACATTCCATTGTACATTCCATTCCATTCCATTCCACATTCCATTTCACATTCCTTTCCATTCCACATTCCATTCCGTGTTTCGTTCCTCATTCAATTCCACATTCCACTCCACTTTCCATTCCATTCCCTTCCGTTCCATTCCACATTCCCTTCCAGATTCCATTACATAGCATTCCACATTCACTTCCGCTTTCCATTCCTCATTCCTTACCATTCCGTTACATTCCATTCCGGATTCCATTCCATTCCATTCCACATTCTATTCCACACTCCATTCCATTCCATTTCACATTCCTTTCTACATTCCATTGCATTCCATAAGTCATTCTATTCCTTTCCGTTCCATATTCCATTCCTTTACATTCCACATTACATTCCACATTCCATTCCACGTTCCATTCCACGATCCATTCCACGTTCCATTCTACATTCCATTCAACCTTCCATTCCATTCCATTCCACGTTCAATTCCACTTTCCATTCCACATTCCATTCCGTGATCCATTCCACATTCCATTCCATTGCATTCCACATTGCATTCCACTGTCCATCTCATTTCACACTGCATTCCACAATCCTTTACACATTCCATTCCATTCCATCCCACATTCCATTCCACATTCCAATCCATTCCATTCCACTTTCCATTCCACGTTCCATTCCACATTCCTTTCCATTCCATTCCACATGGCATTCCACATTTCATTCCATATTCCATACCATTCCTTTGCACATTACATTCCACAATCAATTCCATTCAATTCTCCATTCAATTCCACTTTCCTTTCCACGTTCCATTCCACATTCTATTCCACATTTCTTTCCATTCCATTCCACATTGCATTCCACATTCCATTACACTTTACATACCATTGCATTGCACATTCCATTTCACAATCCATTCGATTCATTTCCACATTCATTTTCACGTTGCGTTCCGCATTCAATTCCACTTCCCATTCCAGATTCTATTTCACTTTCCATTCTATTCCATTACATTTCATTCCACATTCCGATCCATTCCATTCCACATTCCATACAATTGCATTCCACATTCCATTCCATTCAATTCCACATTCCATTCCACATTGCATTCCACATTCCATTCCATTCCATACCATTCCACATTCCATTCCACATTCCATTCTTTCCATTCCACATTTCATTCCACGTTCCATTCCATGTTCCATTCCATTCCATTCGACATTCCATTCCATTCCATTCCACATTCCATTCCATTCAATTCCGCATTCCATTAGAGACCATTCCATTCCATTCCACATTCCATTCCATTCCATTCCATTCCACATTCCAATCCATTCCATTCCATTCCACATTCCATACCATTCAATTCCACATTAAATTCCATTCCATTTCACATTCCATTCCTCGTTCCGTTCCACGTTGCATTCCACGTTCTATTCCATGTTCCATTCCTCGTTTCATTCCTTTCCATTGCACATTCCATTTCATTCCTTTACACATCCCGTTCCATTCCATTCCACATTTCAATAATCGTTGCCTTCCATTCCATTGCATGTTGCATTCCACATTCCATTCCACATTCCATTCTATTCCATTCCACATTCCATTGAACGTTCCATTCCACCTTCTATTCCACAATCCATTCCACATTCCATTACATTCCATTCCAGATACCATTCCATATTCCATTGAAAATTCCATTCCACATTCCCTTCCATTCCATTCCAGTCCATATTCCATTCCACATAGTGTTCCATTCCAGTACACATTCCATTCCACATTCCATTCCATTCTGTTTAAACATTTCATTCCATTCCACATTACATTCCATTCCACATTTAATTCTATTCCATTCAACATTCCATTCCACATTCCATTCCACATAGTGTTCCATTCCAGTAAACATTCCATTCCACATTCCATTCCATTCCATTTAAACATTCCGTTGCATTCCACATTCCATTAAATTCTACATTCCATTCCATTCCATTCCACATTCCATTCCACATTCCATTCCATTCCATTCCGTCTTCCATTCTACGCTCCAATCCACATTCCTTTGCACATTCCATTCCTCATTGCATTCCATTCCATTCCACATTCATTCCAAATTGCATTTCATTGCATTCCACATTTCATTCCACATTCCATTATGTTGCATTCCACATTCCTTTCCACGTTCCTTTGCATTCCACATTCCTTTCCATTCCATTGCAAATTGAAGTGCACATTCCTTTCCATTCCATTCCCCACTCCATTCCACATTCGATTCCATTACTTTCTACCTTCCATTCCACGTTCATTTCCACATTCCATTCCACATTGCATTCCACTATCCATTCCATTCCATTCCACTGTCCATTCTACATTGCATTTCACATTCCATTCCACATTCCATTCCTTTCCATTCAACTTTCCATTCCACATTCCATTACACGTTCCGATATATTCCATTCCACATTCTATTGAGCATTCCATTCCACATTCCATTCCTTTCCATTCCATACTCTATTCCACATTCCATTCCATTCCACATTCCTTTCCACATTCCGCTCCGCATGCCATTCCATTCCATTCCGCCTTACATTCCACATTCCACTCCATTCCATTCCGCATTCCACTCCACATTCCATGCCACATTCCATTAGATTGAATTCCACATTACGTTCCAGATTCAATTCCACATTCCATTCCACATTCCATTCCCTTCCCTTCCACTTTCCATTCCACGTTCCATTCCACATTCCATTCCACGTTCCACTCCACATTCCATTCCATTCCTTTCCACGTTACATTCCACGTTCCATTCCATTCCATTCCATTCCACGTTCCATTCCATTCCATTCCATTTTCCATTCCACATTCCGTTTCACATTCCATTCCATTCCATTCAATTCCATTCCACCTTCTTTTAAATTGCATTCCACTTTCCATTCCACATTCCATATCACGTTCCATTCCATTCCATTTAATGTTGCATTCCACTTTCCATTAGGCGTTCCATTCCACTTTCCGTTTCATTCTATTCCACGTTCCATTCCATATTCCATTTCATATTCCATTCCAACTTCCATTCCATTCCATTCCATTGCATTCCACATTCCATTCCATTGCGTTCCACTTTCCAATCAATTCAATTCCGCATTCCTTTCCATTCCATTGCATTCCTTTCGACATTCCATTGCATTCCATTACATTGCATTCCACATTCCATTCAATTCCATTACATTCCATTTAACAATCCATAAAATTCCATTCCATTTCACATTCCATTCCTTTCCATTCCCCATTCCATTCCATTTCATTCCACATTCCTTTCAATTCCATTCCATTCCAATCCATTCCGCTTTCCATTACACATTCCATTACACATTCCATTCCATTCCTTTCCATTCCACATTCCATTTCATGTTCCATTCCACGTTCCATTCCACCTTCCATTCCATTCCATTCTATATTCCACACCATTCCATTCCAATATATTTCGGAATTC
Source organism: Pongo pygmaeus (assembly GCF_028885625.2). Classification (NCBI taxonomy): domain Eukaryota; kingdom Metazoa; phylum Chordata; class Mammalia; order Primates; family Hominidae; genus Pongo; species Pongo pygmaeus. The sequence goes on from NC_072385.2 coordinate 7,698,057, forward strand.
TTTCTATTCCAATCCACATTCACTTCCACATTCCTTTCCTTTGCATTCCACATTTCATTCCACATTCCATTCCACGTTCCATTCCCTTCCATTCCACTTTCCATTTCACATTCCTCTCCTCATTCCATTCCACATTCTGTTCCACGTTCCATTGCATTCCATTCTACCTTCCATTTTATCTTCAATTCCATTCCATCACAGGTTCCATTCCACATTCCTTTCCACGCTGCATTCCACATTCCATTCCATGTTCCATTCCACCTTCCACTGCAAGTTCCATTCCATGTTCCAATCCATTTCATTTCATGATCCATTCGACATTCCATTCCACTCCATTCCACTTTCCATTCCAAATTCCCTTCCACATTCCATTCCATTACATTCCACGTTCCATTCGACATTCCATTCCTTTCAAATCCACTTTCCATTCCACATTCCATTCCACATAACATTCTGCATTCCATTCCGTTCCATTCCACATTCCATTCTACATTCCATTCCACATTCCTTTCTACAATCCATTACATTCCATTCCACATTCCATTCATTCCTTTCCACATTCCATTCCATTCCACATTCCGTTCCATTCCAGTGCATATCCCATTCCACATTCCATTACATTATTTCCACATTCCATTCCATTCCATTACACAATCCATTCCACGTTTCATTCCACATCCCATTCCATTCCATGCCACATTCCCTTCCACAATCCATTCCGTTCCATTCCACTTTCCATTCCAGGTTCCATTGCACATTCCATTCCAGATTCCATTCCACAATCCCTTACATTGCATTCCAAGTTCCATTCCAGTTTCCATTGCATTACATTCCACGTTACATTACACATTCCTTTGCCCTTTCCATTCCACCTTTCATTCCATGTTCCTTTCCACGTTACATTCGATTACATTCCACGTTCCATTCCACATTCCATTGCACATTCCATTCCCCATTCCTTTCCATTCCATTCCACATTCCATTCCACATTCCATTCTTCATTACATTGCTCGTTCCATTCCACGTTCCATTCCAGGTTCCATTCCACGTTCTTTTCCATTAAATTCCACGTTCCTTTCCACAATCCATTCCATTCCGTCCCACTTTCCTTTGCATATTCCATTCCACATTACATTCCACATTCCGTTCCATTCCATTCTACGTTCCATTCCACAGTCCATTCCACATACCATTCCACATTCCATTCCATTCCATTAGAGTATATTCCACGTCCCATTCCACTTTCCATTCCATTCCATTCCACGTTGAATTCCAAATTCCATTGACCATTCCATTCGACTTTCCATTCCATGTTCGATTCCACGTTCCACTCCTTTCCATTCTACTTTCCATTCCATGTTCCATTCGATTCAATTCCACTCTCCATTCCACATTCCATTCCATTCCATTGCACTTTCCTTTACACTTTCCATTCCACATCCTTTTCCACATTCCATTCCACATTCCATTCCATTCCATTACACATTCCATTCCATTCTATTCCAAATTCCATTATATTCCATTCCATTCCATTCCATTCCATTGCATTCCACATTTCATTCCATTGCATTCCGCATTCCTTTCCATTCCATTCCATTCCATGCCACATTCCACGCCATTCCATTCCATTCCACTTTCCGTTCCATTCTATTCCACATTACATTCCATTCCATTGCATTTCACATTACATTCCACGTTCCATTCCACGTTGCTTTCCACGTTCCATTCCATGTTCCATTCCTCGTTTCATTCCTTTCTTTTCCACTTTCCATTCCATTCCATTCCAAATTCCATTCCATTCCACTCCACATTCCATTCCACAATCCATTCCATTCAATTCCACCTTACATTCCATGTTGTATTCCACATTCCATTCCATATTCCATTGCACATTCCATTCCATTCCATTCCACATTCCATTCCATTCCATTCCACATTCCATTCCATTCCACGTTCCATTCCACATTCTATACCATTCCATTCCATTCCATTCCGGATTGCTATCCACTCCATTCCACATACTATTCCGCCTTCCATTCCATTCTATTCCACATTCCATTCCACATTCCATTGCATTCCATTCCACATTCCATTCCTTTCCATTCCACTTTTGATTCCTTTCCATTCCAAATTACATTCCACATTCTATTCCACGTCCCATTCCACATTCCATTCCACATTCTATTCCACGTCCCATTCCACATTCCATTCCACATTGCATTCCACGTTCCATTCCACTCCATTCCACGTTCCATTCTGCGTTCCATTCCTCATTCCAAACGCATTCCTTTCCATGTTCCATTCCATTCCATTCTACGTGCCATTCCACCTCACTTTCCATTCCATTCCACATTCCATACCATTCCATTCTATTCCATTCAACATTCAATTCCATTCCATACCACATTCTATTCCACATTCCAATCCATTCCGTTCTCATTCTTTTCCATTCCATTCCACATTCCATTTCAAGTTCCATTCCACGTTCCATTCCACGTACCATTTCGCATTGCATTCCATTCCATTTCACATTCCATTCCATTTCATTACACATTCTATTCCAAATTCCATTCCATTCCATTCCACAGTCCATTCCACATTCCATTCCACTCCATTCCAAATTGCATTCCATTCCACTGCACATTCCTTTCTACATTCTATTCCACATTCCATTCCATTCCGTTACACATTCCATTCCATTCCATTCCACTTTCCATTCCACGTTCCATTCCAAACTCCCTTCCACATTCCATTCCACGTTCCATTCCACATTCCAGTCCATCACATTTCACTTTCTATTCCATTGCATTCCACGTTCCATTCCTCATTCCATTCCACATTCCATTGCACATTTAATTCTGTACCATTCCACATTCCATTCCACATTACTTTCCACTTTCCATTCCACTTTCCATTCAATTCCATTCCACATTCTCTTCCACATTAAATTCCACATTCCATTCTACATTCCATTCCACATTCCACACCATTCTATTCCACGTTCCATTCCATGTACCATTCCACTTTCCATTAAATTCCATTCCACGTTCCATTTCACATTCCTTTGCACATTCCATTCCACGTTGCATTCCACATTCCATTCCACGTTCCATTCCACATTCCATTCCACGTTCCATTCCATTCCATTACACGATCCATTCCACGTTGCATTCCATTCCATTCCACTTTCCATTCCACATTCCATTCCACGTTCCATTCCATGTTCCATTCCATTCCAATACACGTTCCATTCCACACTGCATTCCTTCCACATTCCATTTCACATTCCAATCCACATTCCAATTCACATTGCACACTGTTCCATTCCATATGCCACTCCACATTCCATTCCTCATTCCATTCCACATTCCATTCCATTCCATTCCACATTCCATTCCATTCCATTCCACATTCAATTCCACATTCTTTTCTATTCCATTCCAAGTTACATTCCAGATACCATTCCACTTTCCATTCCACATTCCACTCCATTACTTTTTACATTCCATTCCATTCCATTCCAAATTCCATTTAACGTTCCATTGCTCTCCATTCAACTATCCATTGCATTCAACGTTCCATTCCATTCCATTTCACTTTCCATTCCATTCCATTCCACTTTCCATTCCATTCCACGTTCCATTCCATTCCATACCAGGTTCCCTTCCACGTTCCATTCCTCCTTCCAATGCACATTCCATTCCGTTCCACATTCCATTCCGCATTCCATTCCACATTCCATCCCACATTCCATTCCATTCCTTTCCACATAGCATTCCACATTCCATACCATTCAATTCCGCTTTCCATTCCATTTTCCAATTCACTCTATTACACGTTCCATTCCATTACACTTTCCATTCCATACCATTCCACGTTCCATTCCATTCCATTCCACTTTCCATTCCATTATTTTCCACTTTCCATTCCATTACTTTCCACTTTCCATTTCAAGTTCCATTCTACATTCCATTCCACATTTCATTCCATTCCATTCCATTCCACATTACTTTCCATTCCATTCCATTCCATTCCATTCCACTTTGCATTCCATTCCACATTCCGTTCCAGATTCCATTGCACATTATATTCCATTCCGTTCCATTCCATTCCACAATACATTCCATTCCATTCCACAATTCATTCCATTCCATTCCATTCCATATTCCATTCCATTCCATTCCATTCCATTCCATTCCATTCCGTTGCATATTCCATTCCTTTCCACATTCCATCCCATTCCTTTCCACATTCCAGTCCATTCCATTCCATTCCACTCCATTCTATTGCAAATTGCATTACATTTTCACTTCCACATTCCATTCCACATTCCTTTCCATCTCATTTCATTCCACATTCCATTCCACAATCCGTTCCTTTCCATTCTATTTCAGTCCACAGTCCATTTCATTCCACTCCACTCCGCATCCCTTTCCATTCCATTCCACGTTCCATTCCACATTCCATTCCATTCCACATTCCATTCCATTCCACATTCATTTCCACATTCCATTCCACATTCCATTCCACGTTCCATTCCACTATCCGTTCCACTTCTTTAAACATTGCATTCCACATTCTATTCTATTCCATTCCATTCATTTCCACTTTCCCTTCCATTCCATTCTGCATTGCGTTCCATTCCATTCCATTCCACTTTCCATTCCATTCCACATTCCATTCCATTCCACATAGCATTCCATTCCATTCTATTCCATATTCTATTCCACATACCATTCCATTCCATTCTATTCCACGTTCTATTCCACATTCCGTTTCACATTCCATTCCATTGCATTTCACATTCCATTCCATTCCGTTCCACGTTCCATTCCATTAAATTCCACTTTCCATTCCCTTCCATTCCATGTTCCATTCCACGTTCCATTCCACTTTCCATTCCACGTTCCATTCCATTCCATTCTACGTTCCTTTCCTCTTTCCATTCCACGTTCCACTCCACTCTATTCTACATTCGATAACTCATTCTATTCCACGATCAATTCCACGTTTCATTCCGTGTTCCATTCCATGTTTCATTCCACATTCCATTGCATTGCACTCCACGCTCCATTCCTCATTCCATTCCACTTTCCTTTCCATTCCATTCCACTTTCCATTTCACATTCCATTTCACTTTCCATTGCATTCCATTCCACATTCCATTCCATTGCACTCCATATTCCATTCCACATTCCATTCCACTCCATTCCACATTCCATTCCATATTCCATTACACACTCCGCTCCATTCCTTTCCACATTCCATTCCAATTTCCTTTCCACATTCCATTCCATTCCATTCCACATTCCATTCCATTCCTTTCCACTTCCCATTCCACATTCCATTCCATTCCATTCCACTTCCCATTCCACGTTACATTCCATTACATTCCAAATTCCTTTCCATTCTATTCCATTCCATTCCTCATACCATAACACCTCACATTCCATTCCATTCCACGTTCCGTTCCCTTCGATTCCACGTTCCATTCCATTCAATTCCACATTCCTTTCTACATACCATTCTATTCATTTCCACATTCCATTCCATATTTCATTCCGTTCCATTCCACATTCCATTCCATTCCATTCCTTTCCATTCCAATCCATTGCATTCCACATTCCATTCCTGTCCATTACGTTTGACATTCCATTCCATTCCATTCCACATACCATTCCATTCCATTACACATTCCATTCCCTTCCACGTTCCATTTGACATTCCATTCCACTCTGTTCCACATTCAATTCCACTCCATTCCACGTTGCATTATATTTCCATTTCACATTCCATTCTATTTCCAATTCACATTCCATTCCACTCCACATTCCATTCCACATTCCATTCCCTTCCATTCCATTCCATTCCACATTCCATTTCATTCCATTCCACTTTCCATTTCATTCCATTCGTTTCCATTCCACATTCCATTCCATACCACTTTCCATTCCAAGTTCAATTCCAAATTCCCTTCCACATTGCATTCCATACCTTTCCATTCCACATTGCATTTCTTTCCATTCAATTCCACGTTGCATTCAACATTCCATTCCTTTCCATTCCATTTCATTCCACATCCAATTCCGTTCCATTCCTTTCCACATTCCATTCCATTCACTTCCACATTGCATTCAAGTCCATTCCACATTCCATTCCACATTGCATTCCATGCCATTTCACCTTCCATTGCACATTCCATTCAACATTCCATTGCAATACATTCCACATTCCATCCCTCATTCTATTCTCTTCCATTCCACGTTCCATTCTACATTCCATTACACTTTCTGTTCCAATCCATTGCATTCCATTCCATTCCACATTCCATTCCACGTTCCTTCCCACATTCCCTTCCATTCCATTTCACATTGCATTCCATTATATTCCACATTCCATTCCATTCCTTTCCGTACCATTCCACATTCGATTCCTTTCCATTCCAATGCTTTCCACATTCCGTTGCTCTTTCCATTCCACATTCCATTCTATTTTATTCAATTCCACATTCCATTCCATTCCATTCCGTTTCATGCCACATTCCATTCCATTCCATTACACATTCCATTCCTCATTCCATTCCATTCCATTCCACGTTCCATTCCACTTTCCATTGTCTTCCATTCCACATTCCATTCCAATCCACTCCACATTCCATTCCACATTAAATTCCATTCTCTTCCACGTTCCATTAGACATTGCTTTTGGTATTCCATTCCATTCCATTCTATTTCATTCCACCTTCCATTCCACATTCCATTCCACTTTACATTTAGTTCCAAGACATTCCATTCCACCTCCCATTGCACATTCCGTTCCACATTCCATTGTGTTCCAATCCATTCCATTACTAGATCCATTAGACTTTCCATTCCTCATTCCATTCCATTCCATTCCACATTCCATTCCATTCTATTCCACATTTAATTCAATTCCATTCCATTCCACATTAATTTCCATTCCATTCCACCTTCCATTCCACTCCAATCCATTTCATATTCCATTCCACATTCCATTACATTCAATTCCACATTCCATTCCATTCCACATTCCATTCCTTTCCATTCCATGTTAAATTAAATTCCATTCCACATTCCATTCCATTCCATTCCACATTCCATTCCATTCCGTTCCACATTCCATTCCATTCCATTCCATTCCATTCCACGTTCCATTCCATTCCATTCCATTCCGCAATCCATTCCCCATTCAATTCTCTTCCACTCCACATTCCATTCCTTTCCATTCCCATTCATTCCACGTTCCATTCCATTCCAGTCCACATTTCATTTCATTCCATTCCATTCAACATTCCTTTTCATTCCATTCCAACTTCGATTGCATTAAAATCCATTCCATATTCCATTCCGCATTCAATTCCATTCCATTCCACATTATATTGCATTCCATTCCATTCCATGTTAATTTCCATTCCATTCCACATTCCATTCCCTTCCATTCCACATTCCACTCCCTTCCATTCCGTTCCATTCCACTTTCCTTCCATTCCACTCGTTTCCATTCCACATTCCATTCCATACCAGATTCCATTCCAATTTCCATTCCAAATTCCACTCCGTGTTGCATTCCATTCCATTCCATTCCACATTCCATTTCTTTCCATTCCATTCCACATTGCATTCTACATTCCATTTCATTCCATTCCATTTCATTCAGCATCCCATTCCATTCCATTCCATTCCACATTCCATTCCATTCCCTTGTACATTGCATTCCAGTACATTCCACATTCCCTTCCACATTCCATTCCATGCCATTTCACCTTCCATTTGACATTCCATTCAGCATTCCATTGCATTACATTCCACATTCCATTCCATATTGCGTTCACTTCCATTCCACATTCCATTCCACATTTCATTCCATTCCACATTCCACATTCCATTCCATTCCACATTCCATTCCATTCCTCATTCCTTTACACATTACAATCCATTCCATTTCACTATCCATTCTATTTCTTTCCATATTCCATTCCAAATTCCATTCCATTTCATTCAACATTCCATTCCATATTCCATTCCATTCCTTTCCACATTCCAGTATATTCCATTGCCTTCCATTCCACTTTCCATTACATTGAATTCCCTTCCATTCCACATTCCTTTACATTCCATTTTAAATTCCATTCCATTCCATTCCATTCCACATTCCCTTCCATTCAATTCCACATTCCATTCCATTTATTTCCATTGCAATCCATATTCCATTACATTCCCATCCAGTCCACGTTCCATTCCATTCCCATCCACTCCACGTTTCATTCCATTCCATTCCACATTCCAATCCATTTCATTCAACATTCCATTCCATTCTATTCCACAATCTCTTCCACATTCCATTCCACATTCCATTCCATTACATTAAATTCCTGTCCACAGTCAATTATATTCCATTCCATTCCAGATTCAAATCCAATCCATTCCACATTCCAGTCCATTATGTTCTACACTCCGTTCAATTCCTTTCCACATTCCACTCCATTCCACATTCCATTCCAAATTCCATTCCACATTCCATTCCATTCCGTTCAACATTCCATTCCATTCCGTTCCACATTCCATTCCACATTCCATTCATTCCATCACACATTCCTTTCCATTCCATTCCACATTCTAATCCATTCCATTTAACATTCCATTACATTCCACATTCCATTCCACATTCCATTCCATATTCCATTCCATTCCACGTTCCATTCCATATTCTATTCCATTCCATTCCACATTCTATTCCTTTCTATTCCATTCCATTCCTCATTCTATTACACATAACCTTCCAATCCATTCCACCTTCCATTCCATTACTTTCCACTTTCCATTTCACATTCCATTCCATTCCATTCCACATTCCATTCCATATCCCTTTCCATTCCATTCCACATTTCATTAAATTGCATTCTCTTCAATTCCACATTCCATTCCATTCCTCATTCCATTCCATTGTGCATTCCATTATATTTCCTTCCATTGAAATCCACATTCCATTACATTCCAGTGCATTCCACGTTACATTGCATTCCATTCCACATTCCATTCCATTGCATTCCAATTTGCTTCCCACATTCTTTTCTAATCCATTGCATTCCATTCCACTTTCCATTCCACATTCCATTCCATTCCCTTCCGTTCAATTCCACATTCCATTCCATTCCATTACACATTGCTTTCCATTCCATTCCCTTCCATTCCACATTCCATTCCAGATTCCATTCTACTTTCCATTAAACATTCTATTCCATTCCATTCAATTCCATTCCATTACATTCCACTTTCCATTCCACATTCCTTTCCCTTTCTTTGCATTCCATTCCACATTCCATTCCATTACTTTCCATTCCATTCCACCATCCATTCCATTCCATTATACATTCCATTCCATTCCATTCCACATTCAATTCCATTTCTTTCCTTTCCACATTTCATTCCCGATTCCATTCCACGTTCCCTTCAATTCCGTTCCACATTCCATTACATGCCATTCCACATTCCATTCTACTACATTCCACATTCCATTCCACATTCCACTCCATACCATTTCACTTTCCTTTCCATCCCATTCCACGTTCCATTCCACATTACATTGTATTCAACATTCCATTCCACATTCCATTCATTTCCACATTCCATTCCTCATTCCACTCCATTCCATTTCTCATTCCATTCCACATTACAAACCATTCCATTCCTAATTCCTTCAGACATTACTTTAGACTCCATTTCACGTTCCATTCCATTACTTTCCACGTTCCTTTCCACTTTCCTTTCCATTCCATTCCACATTCAACTCCTGGTTCCATTCCATTTCATTCCACTTCCATTCGAATCCATTCCCTTCCATTTCACATGCTATTCCATTCTATTTTGCATTCCATTACATTTATTGTATTCTACATTCGAATCCTTTCCACATTCCTTTCGATTCCATTCCATTGCAATGTACATTCAATTACATTCCAATCCATTTCACATTCCATTCGATCCGTACCACATTCTATTCCATTCCATTCCACTTTCCATTCCACATTCCATTCCAATCTATTCTATTCCATTCCACATTCCATTACATTCCACTCCATTCCAATCCATTACTCATTCCGTTACACATAGCATTCCATTGCAGATTGCATTCCAAATTCGATTCCGTTCAATTCCATTCCATTCTTCATTCCATTCCATTCAATTCCATTCCATTCTACATTCCATTCCATTCAATTCTATTCCACTACACATTAAATTACACTTTCCATTCCGTTCCATTTCATTCCATTCCATTCCTTTCCACATTCCATTCCATTCCATTCCACATTCCATTCCATTCCATTCCATTCCACATAAAATTCCATTCCATTCCACGTTCCATTCCAATCTATTCCACATGAAATTCGATTCCATTCCATTCGTTTCCTCATTTCATTCCAGATTCCATTCCACATTCACTTCCACATTCCATTCCATTCCATTCCCTTCCGTTCCATTCCATTCCATTCCACATTCCATTCCACATTCCATTACATTCCATTCCATTCCATTCCTCACTGCAATCCATTCCATATTACATTCCATTCCATTCCACATTCAATTCCGTTCCATTTCACATTCAAATCCATTCCATTCCAATCCATTGCACATTCCATTCCAGATTCCATACCAAATTCCATTCCACATTGCATTCCATTCAGTTCCATTCCACATTCCATTCCACATCCCATTCCATTCCATTCAACATTCCATTCCACATTCCATTCTATTCCATTAAATTCCATTCAATTTCAAATTCCATTCCATTCCATTTCACATTCCTTTTCATTCCAATCCATTCCATTCCAATCCACATTCCTTACCACATTCCATTCCACATTCCACTCCATTCCATTCCACATTCCATTCCATTCCATTCCATTCCAGGCCACATTCTGTTCCATTCCATTCCATTCCAGATTCCTTTCCATTCCTTTCCACATTCCTGTGCATTACATTCCACACTCCATTCTACATTCCATTCCACTACATTCCACATTCCATTCCACTACATTCCACATTCCATTCCACATTCCACTCTATACCACTTCACAATGCATTCATTTCCATTCCACATTCAATTCCACATTCCATTCCATTCCACTTTCCACATTCCATTGCAGATTCCATTCCATTCCACATTCCACATTCCATTCCCTTCAATTCCATTCCAATCCACATTCCATTGCATTCCATTCCACATTCCATTCCATTCCATTCCATTCCAGTCCACGTTATATTCCATTCCACGTTCCATTCCACATCCCATTCCTTTCCATTCCACTTTCCATTCCACATTCTTTCCATTCCATTCCACATCCCATTCCACATTCCATTCCATTCCACTCATTCAATTCAATTCCTTTCCACATTCCATTCCATTACCTTCCACAATCCATTCCGTTCCATTCCATTCCATTCCATTCCCTTCCAGATTCCATTGCACATTCCAATCCACATTCCATTACACATTTCATTGCATTCCATTCCACATTCCATTCCATTCCGTTCTCCTCCTCTCCACATTCAATTCTATTCCAGATTCCTTTCCTTTCCATTCAATATTTCTGTCCATTAGATTCTACACCCCATTCCACATTCCATTCCAGTACATTCCACATTCTATTCCACATTCCCCTCCATACCATTCCCTATTGCATTCAATTCCATTCCACATTCCATTCCACATTTCTTTCCAGTCCACTTTCCACATTCCACTCCTTTCTATTCCATTGCATTCCTCATTCCATTTCACATTATAATCCGTTCCATAACACTATCCATTCCATTACTTTCCACGTTCCATTCCAAATTCCATTCCATTCCTTTTCACATTCCATTCCATATTCCATTCCATTCCCTTCCACATTCCAATATTCTCCATTCCCCTCCATTCCACATTCCATTATATTGCATTCCCTTCCATTCCACATTCCATTCCATTCAATTCCACATTCTATTACATTTCTTTCCATTGCAATCCACATTCCATTACATTCCCATCAATTCCACATTCCATTCCTTTCCATTCCACATTATATTACATTTCATTCAACATTCCATTCCGTTCCACATTCCATTCCACATTCCATTCCAAATTCCATTACCCATTCCATTGCATTACATTCCTTTCCAGTCCACAGTCCATTCTATTCCATTCCATTCCGGATTCCATTCCATTCCATTCCATATTCCTGTCCATTGCATTCTACACTTCATTCCCTTCCTTTCCACATTCCATTCCACTCAATACCACATTCTATTCCACATTCCATTCCACATTCCATTCCATTACATTACACATTCCATTCCATTCCATTCCATTCCAGTTCACATTCTATCCCATTCCATTCCCTTCCTCATTCCATTCCATTCCACTCCACATTCTTTTCCATTCCATTTAACATTCCATTACATTCCACTTTCCATTCCACAATCTGTTGCATTCCATTCCATTCCATTCCACATTCCATTCCTTTCCATTACTTTGCATTCCACATTTGTTTCCAATCCATTTCATTCCACATTGTATTACATTCCATGCCACATTCCATTCCATTCCATTCCATTCCAATCCACATTCCATTCCACATTCCATTCCATTCCATTCCACATTCCATTCCATTCCATTTCAAATTTCATTCAATTCCATTGCATTCCACATTAAATTCAACTCCATTTCACATTCCATTTCATTCCATTCTGTTCCATTCCACTCCACATTCCATTCCATATTCCATTCCATTCTTTCCACATTACATTCCACATTCCATTCATTCCATTCCACATTCCATTCCAATCTATTCCACAATCCATTCCATTCCATTCCATTCCAATCCATTCCACATTCCATTCCACATTCATTTCCTTTCCTTTCCACATACCATTGAACATTCCATTCCATTCTTTTACACAATCCATTCCAATCCACATTCCATTCCTTTCCACATTCCATTCCATTCCATTCCATTCCGTTTCATTCCACATTCCATTCCATTCCATTCCACATTCCATTCCTTTCCAATCCATTCCATTCCATTCCATTCCATTCCATTCCATTCCATATTCCATTCTTTCCATTCCATTTCATTCCATTCCATGCCATATTCCATTCGACATTCCATTCCATTCCATTCCACATTCCATTCCATTCCATTCCATTCCATTCCATTCCACATTCCATTCCATTCCATTCCATTCCTTTCCATTACACATTCAATTACATTCCATTCCATACCATTCCACATTCCTTTCCCTTCCTTTCCATTATACAATCCATTACACAATCCATTACATTCCATTACACGTTCCTTTCCAATCCATTCCACATTCCATTCCACATTCCATTCCGTTCCATTACACATTCCTTTCCAATCCATTTCACATTCCATTCCACGTTCCATTCCATTCCATTCCACATTCCATTCCAATCTATTCCACATACCTCTCCACGTTCCATTCCATTCCAAGTTCCATTCCACATTCCATTCCACATTCCATTCCATTCCATTCCGTTTCACCTTCCTGTCCACATCCCATTCCACATTCCATTCAAGATTCCATTCCGTTCCATTCTATTCCATTCAACGTTGTATTCCACATTCTTTCCATTCCATTCCACATTCCATTCCATTCCATTCCACTTTGCATTGCACATTCCATTCCATTCCATTCCATTCCATTGCATTCTGTTCCATTCCATTCCATTTCATTCCTTTCAATTCCTTTCATTTCAACATTCCATTCCATTCCACAATGCCTTCCATTCCATTCCACATTCCATTCCATTCCATTCCATTCCTTTCCACATTCCATTTCACATTCCATTCCATTCCATTCCATTCCAGATTCCATTCCATTCCATTCCACATTCCATTCCACTCCATTCAACATTCCATTCCATTCCATTCCTTTCCATTCCACATTCCATTCCACTCCATCCCATTCCACCTTCCATTCCACATCACCTTCCATTCCATTGCACATTCCATTCCCCATTCGATTCTATTCCTTTCCACATTCCATTCCACTTTCCATTCCACATTCCATTCCATTCCATTCCACTTTCCATTCCATTCCATTCCATTCCATTCCAGTCTACATTCCTTGCGATTCAATTCCATTCCAGATTCCATTACATTTCATTCCACCTTCCTTTCCATTCCATTCTACTCTCCTTTCCACATTCCATTCCACTACATTTCACATTCCATTCCACATTCCATTGCATTCCTTTCCGCATTCCATTCCGTTCCATTCAATTCCACTTTTCTTTCCACATTCAATTCCGTTACTTTCCACATTCCATTCCATTTCATTCCTTTTCATTCCACATTTCATTCCTTTCCTTTCCACGTTCCATTCCACATTACATTCCAAATTCATTTCCACATTCCTTTCCACATTCCCTTCCATTCCATTCCACTTTCCATTCCACATTCCATTCCTTTGTCTTCCACATTACTTTCCACATTCCCTTCCACATTCCATTCCTCATTCCATTCCACATTCTATTCCACTACCTTCCACTTTCCATTACACATTAAATTTCACGTTCCATTCCACAATCCATTCCATTCGATTCCACGTTCGATTCCACTTTCCATTCCATTCCATTACACGTTACATTCCACGTTCCATTGTACATTCCATTTCAACTTCCATTCCACATTCCTTTTCACGTTACATTCCACGATACAGTCCACATTCCCTTCCAATCATGTTCCATTCCACATTGCATGCCATTCCATTCCACGTTCCATTCTACATTCCATTTCACATTCCATTCCACGTTTCAGTGCACATTCCATTCTATGTTGCATTTCACATTCCATTCCACGTTCCATTCCACGTTCCATTTCATGTTCCATTCCATTCCTTTCCACGTTCCTTTCCATGTTCCATTCCGCATTCCATTCCATTTTCCCTTCCACATTCCATTCCACATTCCATTACACATTCCATTCCACTTAGGTTCCATTCGCTCCACATTCATTTCCACATTCCTTTCCATTTCATTCCACATTCCATTCCACATTCCGTTGCACATTGCATTCCCCATTACCTTTCTCATTCTATTCCATGCCATTCCACATTCCATTCCACATTCCATTCCATTCATTTCCACATGGCATACCACAATCCGTTCCACATTCCATTCCATTCCATTCCACATTCCATACCACATTCCACTCCATTGCATTTCACGTTCCATTCCATTACATTACACATTCCATTCAACATTCCATTCCACGGTTCATTCCATTCCGTTCCACGTTCCTTTATACTTTCCATTAGATATTCCATTACATTCCATTCTACGTTCCATTCTACATTCCATTAGAGGTTGCATTCCATATTCCATTCCATGTTCCATTCTGTTCCATTCCACATTAGATTCCGTATTCCATTCCATTCCATTCCACATTCAATTCCATTCCATTCCTCATTCCATTCCATTCCATTCCACTTTCCATGTCACATTTCATTCCACGTTCCATTCTATGTTCCATTCCATGTTCCATTCCGTTCTATTCCACCATGTATTCCACATTCCATTCCATTCAATTTCACGTTCAATTCCACATTCCATTCCACGTTCCTTTCCACGTTACATTCCACGTAACTTTCCATTACATTTCACGTTCATTTCCACATTCCATTCCATACAATTCAAAAATCCATTCCATTCCATTCCACATTACATTCCATTCCTTTCCACATTCCATTCCATTCCATTCCTCTTTCCCTTCCACGGTCCATTCTGTTAAATTCCACGTTCCATTCATTCCACTCCACGCTCCATTTCATTACATTTCACATTCCATTCCACATTGCATTTCACATTCCATTCACCATTCCGTGTCACATTGCATTCCTCATTCCATTCCACATTCCATTTCACATTCCATTCCACATTACTTATCACATTCCACATTCCATTCCATTCCATTTCATGTACCGTTTCATTCCACATTCCATTGCATTCCATTCCACATTCCATTTCTTTCCATTCTACGTTCTATTCAATACAGTTCCACATTCCAATCCACTTTCCATTGCACATACCACTCCGTTCCATTCTATTCCACATTCCATTGCATTCCATTCCACATTCCAATCCATTCCATTCTATTCCATTCCACATTCCATTCCCTTCCATTCCACATTCCATTCCATTGCATTCCACATCCATTCCTCATTCTATTCCACATTCCACTCTGTTCCATTCCATTCCATTCCTCATTCCATTCCACTTTCAATTCCATTCCATTCCACGTTCCATTTCATTCCATTCCACAATCCGTTCCATTCCATTCCGTACCATTCCACATTCCATTCCACATTCCATTCTTTCCATTCCACATTCCATTCCATTCAATTCCACATTCCATCCTTTCCATCCACATTCCATTCCACATTCCATTCCTTTCCATTCCACACTCCATTCCATTCCATTCCATTTCCAATGCCATTCCATTCCATTCCATTCCACATTCCATTCCATTCCATTCCACATTCCATTCCATTCCATTCCACTTCCAATTCCATTCCATTCCACATTCAATTCCATTGCATTCCTCGTTGCATTCCATTCCATTCCACTTTCCATTCCACTCCATTCCATACCATTCCACATTCCATTCCACTTTCCATTCTTTACATTCCACATTCCATTCCACATACCATTCCATTCCAATTTCCATTGCATTAAATTCCACTTACCAATCAATTGCATTCAATTCCACATCCCATTCCATTCCATTCCATTCCACATTCCATTCCATTCTATTCCACGTTCCATTCCATTCCATTCCACATTCCATTCTACATTCCATTTTTTCCATTCCACATTCCATTCCATTCCGTTCCTCATTCTGTTCTACGTTCCATTCCACGTTACATTGCACTTTCCATTCCACGTTGCATCCCAAGTTCCTTGCCACGTTCCATTCCATGTTCCATTCTATTCCATTCCTCTTTCCATTCCACATTCCATTCCAATACTTTCCACATTCCATTCCATAACATTCCACATTCCATTCCACATTCCATTCCTTTACATTCCACATTGCTTTCCATGGCATTCCTCATTCCATTCCACATTCCAATCCACATTCCATTCCACGTTCCATGCCATGTTCCATTCCTAGTTCCATTCCATTCCATTCCACATTCCATTACACCTTCCACTCCATTCCATGCCACATTCCATACAATTCCTTTACAATCCATTCAACATTCCATTCCATTTCAGTTCAAATACCATTACATGTTTCATTCCACCTTCAATTCCATTCCATTCAATATTCCATTCCATTCCTTTCCACATTCCGTTCTTTCCATTCTGCATTCCATTATATATTAAATTCCACATTCCATTGCACATTCCTTTCCATTACATTCTACGTTCCATTCCACGTTCCATTCCAAAATCCATTTCATTTCATTCCACGTTTCATTCCATTCCATTCCGCATTCCTTTCCATTCAATTCCACATTCCATTCCATCCCATTCCACATTCCATTCCGCGTTCCATTCCACTTTCCATTCCACTTTCCATTCCACGTTTCATTCCATTCCATTCCACGTTCCATTCCATTCCATTCCACGTTCCATTTCATGCCGTTCCACGTTCCATTCCACATTCCATTTTGCATTCCATTCCATTCTATTCCATTCCATTCCACACCCCATTCCGTTCCATTCCACATTCCATTCCATTCCATTCCATTTCACATTCCGTTCCATTCCATTCCACATTCCATTCCACTCCATTCCACATTCCATTCCACATTCCGTTCCACATTCCATTCAGTTCCTTTCCACATTATATTCCACACTCCATTCCAGATTCCATTCCGTTCCATTTAACATTCTTTTCCACATTTCATTACACATTCCATTCCATTCCATTACACATTCCATTCCACATTCCATTCCATTCCATTTCACATTCCATTAATTTCCATTCCACATTCCTTTCCACATTCTGTTCCACATTTCTTTCCATTCCATTCCACATTCCATTCCTTTCCATTCCACATTCCATTGCATTCCATTCCACATTCCATTAAACATTCCATTCCACATACCATTCCTTTCCATTCCACATTCCATTCCATTCCATTCCACATTCCATTAAACTTTCCATTCCACATACCATTCCTTTCCATTCCACATTCCATTCCATTCCATTCCACATTCTGTTCCACATTCCATTCCATATTCCATTCCATTCCATTACACATTTGATTACAAATTGCATTCCACTCCATTTCACATTCCATTTCTTTCCATTCCACCTTCCATTCCTCGTTGCTCTCCACGTTCCATTCCACGTTCCATTCCATGTTCCATTCCATTTAATTCCACGTTCCATTCCCTTCCATTCCACTTTCAATTGCAGTTTCCGTTTCACATTACATTCCACATCCCATTTCACATTCCACTCCATTCCATTCCCCATTCCATTCCACATTCCATTCCACATTCCTTTCCATTACTTTCCTCATTCCACTCCACATTCCATTTCACATTGCATTCCATTCAATTCCATTTTCCATTCCACTATCCATTCCACTTCCCTTTACATTCCATTACACTTTCAATTCTACATTCAATTCCATTGCTTTTCACATTCCATTCTACATTCCATTATGAACTCCATTCCATTCCATTCCATATTCCTTCCCACACTCCATTCCTTTCCATTCCACACTCCATTCAACATTCCACGCTGCATTCCACATTCCATTCCACGTTACATTCCACGTTTCCTTCCAAGTTCCATTTCACTTTACATTACATTCCATTCCACTTTCCATTCCACATTCCATTGCATTCCATTACACTTTCCATTCCACATTCCGTTTCACATTCCATTCCACTTTCCATTCCACATTCCATTGCATGCCATTCCTCATTCTATTCCTTTCCATTCCATTTTCCATTCCTTTCCATTCCACATTACATTCCAGATTCCATTCCACGTCCTATTTCACATTCCATTCCACATTCCATTCCACTTTCCATTCCATTCCATTCCACATTCCATTCCACGTTCCATTCCACATTCCACTCCACATTCCATTCAACCTTCCATTCCATTCCTTTCCACGTTCAATTCTATTTTCCGTTCCACATTCCATTCCATGATCCATTCCACATTCCATTGCATTGCATTCCACGTTCCCTTCCAAGTTCCATTCCAGTCCATTCCACGTTCCTTTCCACATTCCATTCCACTTTCCATTCCAAACCATTCGGTGTTCCATTCCATTCCATTCCTCATTCCTTTCCATTCAATTCCACATTCTATTCGAAATTCCATTCCAAATTCCATTCCATTCCTTTCTATTACACATTCCATTCCATTCCACTCCATTCAATTCCACATTCCATTCCATTATATTTCGCAATCCATTCCATTCCAACCAAAATTCCACTACATTCTATTCCATTCGACTTTTCATTCCATTCCATTCCACATTCTATTCAATTCCATTCCACATTTCATTCCAAGTTCCACTCCGTGTTGCATTCCACTTTACATTCCACATTGCATTCCACGTTCCATTCCCTTCCATTCCACATTCCATTCCGTTCCATTCCACTTTCCATTACACGTTCCATTCCACATTGCATTCCTCGTTTCATTCCGCGTTCCATTCCACGTTCCATTTCTTTCCACTGCACGTTCCATTCCATTGCCTTACACATTCCACTCCTTTCCATTCCATTCCATTGCACATTCCATTCCACATTCCATTCCCTTCCATTACAGATTCCATTCTATTCCTTTCCACATTTCATTCCACGTTTCATTCCACGTTCCATTCCACGTTCCTTTCCACGTTCCATTCCAATACATTCCACATTCCATTCCACGTTCCATTCCATTCCATACCACATTCCATTCCATTCCATTCCACATTCTATTCCATTCAATTCCGCATTCCATTAGAGTCCATTCCATTCCATTTCACATTCCATTCCAATCCATTCCATTCCATTCCACATTACATTCTATTCCATTCCACTTCACATTCTATTCCATTCCACTTCCCATTCCATTCAATTCCACATTCCATTCCATTCCATTCCATTCAATTCCAAATTCCTTTCGATACCATTACGCATTCCTTTGCATTCTATCAAATTCCACATTCCATTCCATTCCATTCCTTTTCATTCCAAATTCCACACCATTGTTTTCCATTCCACATTGCATTCCTTTCCATTCCATATTCCACTCCATTCCATTGCATATTCTATTCCATGCAATTCCACTCCATTCTGCATTCCATTACACATTCTATTCCCTTGCATTTCACATTCCGTTCCATTCCATTCCACATTCAATTCCACTTTCCATTCCCCCTTCCATTCCACGATACATTCCATTCCATTCCATTCGACATTGAATACAATTCCATTCCATTCCATTTCGGATTGCATTCCATTCCATTCCACATTCTATTCCACATTGCATTCCATTCCATTACACATTCCATTGCACATTCCATTCATTTCCATTACACATACCATTCCACTTTCCATTCCATTCCATTCCAGTTTCCATTCATTTCCTTTACACATTTCATTCCACTTTCCATTCCACGTTACATTCCACATTCAACTCCATTTTCCATTCCACATTCCATTCCACATTCCCTTTCACATTCCATTCCATTCCATTAAACATTTCATTCCACATTCCATACCACATTCCTTTCCTTTCCATTACACATTGCATTCCATTACGTTCCACATTCCATTCCACATTCCATTCCACGTTCCATTCCATTCCATTCAACGTTCCATTCCCATTACCATTGGACGTTGCATTCCACTTCCCATTCCACGTGCCATTGCATTCCATTTCATTCCACGTTCAATTCAAAATTCCATTCCGTTCCATTCCATGTTACATGCCAAGTACCCTCCACGTTCTATTCCACGTTCCATTCCATTCCATTCCACGTCCCATTCCATTCCATTCCTCTTTCCACTTCATTCCATTCCACGTTCCGTTCCACATTCCACTTCACATTCCATTCCACCTTCCATTCCACTCCATTCCACGTTCCACTTCATTCCATTCCACCTTCCTTTACATTCCATTCCTTTGCGTTCCACATTCCATTCCATTCCATTTCATGTTCAATTCCATTCCATTCCATATTCCATTCCATTCCATTCCATTCCACGTTCCATTCCATTCCATTCCATTCTATACCACATTCCATATCATTCCATTCCATTCCACATTCCATTCCACATTCTTTCCACATTCCATTCCTTTCCATTCCACATTCCATTCCTTTCCATTGCACATTCCATTCCAGTCCATTACACATTCCATTCCATTCCATTCCACATTTCATTCCATGTTCCATTCCATTCCATTCCACTTTCCATTCCATGTTCCGTTGCACGTTCCATTCCACATTCCATTCCACATTCCATTCCACTTTGCAGTCCATTCCATTCTACATTGCATTGCATATTCCATTCCACGTTCCTTTCTACTTTCCATTCCACCTTCCATTCAAGGTCCTTTCCATTCCAATTCCATGTCATTCATCATTGCATTCCACATTCCATTCCATTCCATTCCACATTACATTCCACGTTCCATTCTTCATTCCATTCCACGTTCCATTCCACTTTCCATTCCATTCTAATCCACATTCCATTTCACATTCTATTTCATTACACTTTCCGTTTTACTTTCCATTCCACATTCCATTCCACATTCCTTTCCATTACAATACATTCCATTTTCCATTCCACATGCCATTGCTTTCCATTCCACCATCCATTCCATTCCATTACTCTTACCATTCCATGTTCCATTCCACTCCACATTCCATTCCATTCCATTCCACCTTCCATTCCATTGCATTCCACGTTGCATTCCACTTTCCATTCCTTTCCAGTTTGCTTTCCACATTCCATTCCACATTCCTTTCAACATTCCATTCCACATTGCATTGCCTTCCATTCCACATTCCATTCCGCTCCATTCCAATTTCCATTCCATTCTATTACGCATTTCATTCCATTCCATTCCACATTCCATGCCACATTCCTTTCCACATTCCATTCCGTTCCATTCTACATTGCATTCCACAATCTATTCCACAATCCATTCCTTTCCATTCCACATTCCATTCCACATTCCATTCCATCTCATTCCACATTCTTTTCTACTTTGCATTCCTATCCATTCCACTTACCATTACATTCCATTCCACATTCCATTCCATATTCCATTTTACATTCCATTCCAAGTTCCGTTCCACATTCCATTCCACGTTACATTCCACGTTACATTCCATGTTCCATTCCAATCAAGTTCCATTTCACATTCCATGCCATTCCATTCCATGTTCCATTCCACATTCCATTCCACTTTCCATTCCACGTTCCATTGCACACTCAATTCGATGTTCCATTACACATTCCATTCCACTTTCCATTCCATGTTTCATTCTTTGTTTCATTCCATTCCATTCCACGTTCCATTCCACATTCCATTGCACGTTCCATTCTACATTCCATTCCACATTCCATTACACATTTCATTCAATTCCATTCCACATTTCATTCCACATTCCTTTCCACATTCCATTCCATTCCTTTCCAAAGCCCATTCCACAATACATTCCATTCCATTCCACATTCCATTCCATTTCATTCAAAATTCCATTCCACATTGCATTCCACATTCCCTTTCACATTCTTCTCCATTCGTTTCCACATTCAATTCCACTTTCCACTCCATTCGTTTCCACATTCAATTCCACATTCCATTCCATTCCATGCGAAATCCCATACCACATTCCACGCCACATTCCATTCCATTCCATTCCACATTCCATACCACATTCCATTCCATTGCATTCCACATTCCATTCCATTACATTATACATTCAATTCCACTTTCCATTCCACGTTCCATTCCATTCCATTCCACGTTCCATTCCACGTTCCCTTCCACGTTCCATTGCACATTCGATTCCACATTCCATTCCACATTCCATTCCACATTCCATTGTACGTTCCATTCCATTTTCCTTTCCATTTCATTCCACTATCCATTCCACTTTCCATTCCACTCCATTTCACTTTCCATTCCACATTCCATTCCACGTTGCATTCCTCTTTCCATTCTTGTCTATTTCACGTACCATTCCACATTGCTTTCCATTCCACGTTCCATTTCACATTCCATTCTTCTCTCCATTCCACATTGCATTCATTTGTATTCCACGTGCCACTCCACATTCCATTCCACAGTCCATTCCACGTTCTATTCCATTCCATTCCACATTCCATTCTAATCCATTCCACTTTCCATTGCATTCCATTCCACAGTACACTCCACTTTCCATTCCCTTGAATTCCATATTGCATTCCACAATCCATTCCGTTCCCTTCCACATTCTATTCCACATTCCAATCCATTCCATTTCACTTTCCATTCCATTCCATTCCACATTCCATTCCACATTCCCTTCCATGTTCCATTCCATTCCATTCCACGCTACATTCACCTTCCATTCCACGTTCCATTCCATGTTCCTTTCCACGACTCATTCCATTCCATTCCACGTTCCATTCCACATTCCACTCCACAATTCATTCCACTTTCCATTAAACATTCCGTTCCACATTCCAGTGCATTCCATTAGAGATTGCATTCCATTGCAGTCCACATTACATTCCACATTCCATTCCATTCCATTTAAACCTTCCAATCCATTCCATTCCACATTCCATTCCACCTTCCATTCCATTCCACATTTCATTCCACATTCTAGTCCACAGTCCATTCCATACCATTCCACATTCCATTCCTTTCCATTCCACGTTCCATTCCACATTCCATTCCAAATTCACTTCCACATTCCACTCCACATTCCATTCCATTCCATTCCACATTCCATTCCACATTCCATTCCGTTGCCTTCCACATTCCTTTCCAGTTTCCTTTCCACATTCCATTCCAAATTCCATTCCACATTCCATTCCTATCCATTCCACGTTCCATTCCCCGTTCCATTCCACATTCCATTACACGTTCCATTCCACTATGCATTCCATTCCATTCCACGTTCCATTCCACTTTCCATTCCATTGCATTCCACGTTACATTGCACGTTCCATTGTACATTCCATTTCAACTTCCATTCCACATTCCATTTCACGTTACATTCCACGATACATTCCACATTCCCTTCCATTGTGTTCCATTCCACATTGCATGCCATTCCATTCCACGTTCCATTCCACATTCCATTCCACATTCCATTCCACGTTTCAGTGCACATTCCATTCTATGTTGCATTACACATTCCATTCCACGTTCCATACCACGTTCCAATCCATGTTCTATTCCATTCCTTTCCACGTTCCATTCCACGTTCCATTGTGCATTCCATTCCATTTTCCCTTCCACATTCCTCTCCACATTCCATTCCACTTTAGATTCCATTCCAGTCCACATTCCTTTCCACATTGCATTCCATTTCATTCCACATTCCATTCCACATTCCCTTGCACATTGCATTCTCCATTCTCTTTCTCATTCTATTCCATACCATTCCACATTCCATTCCACATTCCATTAAATTCAATTCCACATGCCATACCACAATCCATTCCACATTCCATTCCTTTCCATTCCACATTCCATACGGCATTCCACTCCATTGAATTTCACGTTCCATTCCATTACATTACACATTCCATTCCACATTCCATTCCACGGTGCGTTCCATTCCATTCCACGTTCCATTCTACTTTCCATTAGACATTCCATTACATTCCATTCCACGTTCCATTCTACATTCCATTAGAGGTTCCATTCCACGTTCCATTGCATTGCATTCCACGTTACATTCCACATTCCATTGTACATTCCATTTCAACTTCCATTCCACATTCCGTTTCACGTTACATTCCACTATACATTCCACATTCCCTTCCATTGTGTTCCATTCCACATTGCATGGCATTCCATTCCATGTTCCATTCCACATTCCATTCCACATTCCATTCCAAGTTTCAGTGCACATTCCATTCTATGCTGCATTACACATTCCATTCCACGTTCCATTCCACGTTCCAATCCAAGTTCCATTCCATTCCTTTCCAGTTTCCATTCCACGTTCCATTCTGCATTCCATTCCCTTTTCCCTTCCACATTCCCCTCCACATTCCATTCCACTTTAGATTCCATTGCAGTCCACATTCCTTTCCACATTCCATTGCATTTCATTCCACATTCCATTCCACATTCCCTTGCACATTGCATTCCCCATTCCCTTTCTCATTCTATTCCATACCATTCCACATTCCATTCCACATTCCGTCCCATTCAATTCCACATGCCATACCACAATCCATTCCACATTCCATTCCATTCCATTCCGCATTCCATACCACATTCCACTCCATTGAATTTCACGTTCCATTCCATTACATTACACATTCCATTCCACATTCCATTCCACGGTCCATTCCATTCCATTCCACGTTCCATTCTACGTTCCATTTGACGTTCCATTACATTCCATTCCGCGTTCCATTCTACATTCCATTAGAGGTTCCATTCCATATTCCATTCCTATTCCATTCCATTCCATTCCACATTAGATTCCATATTCCATTCAATTCCATTCCACATTCCATTCCATTACATTCCACATTGCATTACACATTCCATTCTGTTCCATTCCACATTCCATTTCACATTACATTCCACATTCCAATACGTTCCATTGCACATTCCATTCCACCTTCCATTCCATTCCACATTTCATTCCACATTCTATTCCACACCCCATTCCCTTTCATTCCTTTCCATTCCACGTTCCATTCCACATTCCATACCATTCCATTCCACATTTCATTCCACATTCCATTCCGTTGCCTTCCACATTCCCTTCCACATTCCCTTCCAAATTCCATTCCACATTCCATTCCATTCTATTCCAAGTTTCATTCCACATTCCATTACATGTTCCATTCCACGTTCCATTCCGTTCCATTCCGCATTTCATTCCACTTTCCATTCCATTCTATTGCACGTTACATTCCACTTTCCATTGTACATTGCATTCCAACTTCCATTCCACTTTCCATTTCACGTTACGTTCCACGATACATTCCACATTCCCTTCCAATCAAGTTCCATTCCACATCGCATGCCATTCCATTCCACGTTCCATTCCACATTTCATTCAACGTTTCAGTGCACATTCCATTCTACGTTGAATTACACATTCTATTCCAAGTTCCATTCCACCTTCCATTCCATGTTCCATTCCATTCCATTTTACGTTCCATTCCATGTTCCATTCCGCATTGTGTTCCACTTTCCCTTCCACATCCCATTCCACATTCCATTCCACATTCCATTCCAGTTTAGATTCCATTCCACTCCCCATTCCTTTCCACATTCCATTCCATTTCATTACACATTCCATTCCACATACCCTTGCACATTGCATTCCCGATTCCCTTTCTCATCCTATTCCATACGATTCCACATTCCTTTCCACATTCCATTCCATTCCATTCCACATGCCATACCGCAATCCATTCCGCATTCCGTTCCATTCCATTCCACATTCCATACCACATTCCACTCCATTGCATTACACGTTCCATTCCATTATATTACACATTACATTTCACATTCCATTCCACGGTCCATTCCTTTCCTTTCCACGTTCCATTCTACTTTCCATTAGACGTTCCATTCCATTCCATTCCACGTTCCATTCTACATTCAATTAGATGTTAAATTCCATATTCCATTTCATGTTCCATTCCATTCCATTCCACATTAGATTCCATATTCCATTCCATTCCATTCCACATTCCATTCCATTCCATTCCACTTTCCATTCCACTTTCCATTGCACTTTCCATTCCGCTTTCCATTCCACATTTCGTTCCACGTTCCATTCTACGTTCCATTCCATGTTCCATTCCATTCTATTCCACAATCCATTCCACTTTCCATTCCATTCCATTTCACTTTCCATTCCACATTCCATTCCATGTTCCTTTCCACGTTACATTCCACGTAACTTTGCATTACATTTCACGGACAGTTCCACATTCCATTCCATTCCATACCAAGATGCATTCCACTTTCCATTCCACGTTCCATTCCATCCCATTCCACGTTCCATTCCACTTTTCATTCCACGGTCCATTGCATTCCATTTCACGTTCCATTCCACATTCCATTGCATTCCATTCCAAGTTCCATACCACATTCCTTTCCACATTCCATTCCGTTACAATCCACTTTCCATTCCACAATCTATTCCATTCCAGTTTGCATTCCACACTCGATTAAATTCCATTCCACAATGCATTCCACATTCCATTCCATTCCACACTCCTTTCCACATTCCATTCCACACTCTATTCCATTCCTTTCCATATTCCATTCCACATTCCATTACACATTTCATTCCACTTTCCATTCCACGTTCCAGTCGATTTAATTCCATGTTCCATTAAACATTCCATTCCATTCCATTCCACATTCCATTCCACATTCCATTCTTTTCCATTCCACATTGCACTCCACATTCCATTCCACATTCCAATCCATTCCATTCCAGATTCCATTCCACTTTCCATTCCATTACATTCTACATTCCATTCTCATTCCATTGTACTCCATTCCACATTTCACACCAGACTCCATTTCATTCCATTCCACATTCCATTCCACTTTAATTTCCATGTTCCATTCCAAGTTCCATTCCACATTCCATTCCACGTTCCATTCCATTCCATTCTACGTTCCATTCCATTCCAGTCCATGTTCTATTTCATTCCGTTCCACATTCCATTCCAAGTTCCATTTCACTTTCCATTCCACATTCTATTTAACTTTACATTCCATTCCATTATATTACACATTACGTTCCATTCCATTACACATTCCATTCCACTTCATTCCACATTCGTTTCCACATTCCATTCCACATTCCATTCCATTCCATTCTGTTCCACTTTCCATTCCATTCCATTACAAAATAAATTTCACATTCCATTCCACATTTCATTCCACGTTCCATTCCTTTCCATTCCACATTCCATTCCATTCAATTCCACATTCCATTCCATTCCAGTCTATTTCATTCCATTCCACATTCCATTCCATTCCATTCCGCTTTCCACTCCATTCCATTCCATTCCACATTCCATTCCATTGCCTTCCACATTCCATTCCATTGCATTACACATTCCATTCCACTTGCCATTCCACGTCACATTCCATGTTCCTTTCCATGTCCCATTCCTCCTTCATTTCCTTTCCATTCCACATTCCATTCCATTCCCTTACACTTTCCATTCCATTCCATTCAACATTCCATTCCACGTTCCATACCATTCCATTCCATGTTACACTCCAATTTCCAATCCAATTTCCATTCCACATTGCATTCCAAGTTGTATTCCATACTCCATTCCACATTCTATTCCGTTCCATTCCACATTCCGTTACACACCACATTCCACATTCAATTCCATTCCATTCCACATTCCATTCCACACTCCATTACACATTCCTTTCCACATTCCATTCCGTTCCATTATACATTCCATTTCACACCCCAATCCACTTTCCATTCCATTCCATTCCATTCCATTCCACATTCCATTCCACGTTCCATTCCATTCCATTCCGAATTCCATCCCATTCCAATCCATTCCATTCCTGATTCCTTTCCATTCTGTTACACATTGTATTCCACATTCCATTCCATTCCATTCCACATTCCATTCCAGTTTCCATTCCATTCCAATCCACGTTCCGTTCCATTCCATTCTATTCTACTTTCCATTCCACGTTCATTGTACATTCCATTCCGTGTTCCATTCCTTTCAATTCCACGTTCAATTCCACATTCCATTCCACGTTCCATTCCAGGTTCCATTCCAAGTTCCATTACAAGTTCCATTCCACGTTCCATTCCATTCCATTCTACGTTCCATTCCACATTAAATTCCACTTTCCATTCCACATTCCATTCCACATTCCATTCCACATTCCATTCCGCTCCATTCCACATTCCATTCCACATTCCATTCCTCATTCCATTCCGCGTTCCATTCGATTCCATTCCACATTCCATTCCACATTGCGTTCCATTACAGTCCACATTCTAATCGACATTCCATTCCATTCCATTCCACATTCCATTGCATTCCAGTCCACTTTCCATTCCACTTTCCATTCCATGATCAATTCTATTGCATTCCACCTTCCACTACACATTCCATTATAGAATCGATTCCACATTCCATTCCATTCCATTTGACATTCCATTCCACATTGCATTCCATTCCAGCCCACATTCCATTCAATTCCATTCCACATTCCATTCCATTACATCCCTCATTCCATTCCATTCCATTCCATTTCACATTCCATTCCATCCAATTCCACATTCCATTCCATTCCATTCCACATTCCATTCCACTTTCCATTCCACATTCCATTCAGTTCCATTCCACATTCCATTCCAAATTCCATTCCTCATTCCTTTCGTCATTCCATTCCACATTACATTCCACATTCCATTCCACATTGCATTCCATTACAGTCCACATTCTAATCGACATTCCATTCCATTCCATTCCACATTCCATGGCATTCCAGTCCACTTTCCATTCCACTTTCCTTTCCACGATCAATTCTATTGCATTCCACCTTCCATTCCAAATTGCATTATAGAATCCATTCCACATTCCGTTCCCTTCCATTTCACATTCCATTCCACATTGCCCTCCATTCCAGTCCACATTGCATTCCACATTCCTTTCCATTGCATTCCACATTCAATTCAATTCCATTCCACGTTCCATTCCATTCCATCCCATTCCATCCCTCATTCCATTAAATTCCATTGTACATTCCATTCCATCAAATTCCGCACTCCATTGCATTCCATTCCACAGTCCATTCCACATTCCATTCAGTTCCATTCCACATTCCATTCCACATTCCATTCCTCATTCCATTCTGCATTCCATTCGATTCCATTCCATATTCCATTCCACATTGCATTCCATTACAGTCCACATTCTAATCCACATACAATTCCATTCCATTCCACATTCCTTTGCATTCCAGTCCCCTTTCCATTCCACTTTCTATTCCACGATCAATCATATTGCCTTCCACCTTCCAATCCACATTCCATTATAGAATCAATTCCACATTCCATTCCATTCCATTTCACTTTCCATTCTACATTGCCTTCCATTCCAGTCCACATTTCATTCCACATTCAATTCCATTCCATTCCACATTGCATTCCATTCCATTCCACATTTCATTCCATTCCTTTCCACTTACGATGCCACATTCCATTCCATTCCACAATATATTCCAGGTTCCATTCTACATTCCATTCCACGATCCATTCCACGTTCCATTCCATTCCATTCCATTCCACATTCCATTGCACATTCCATTCCATTCCATTCCACATTCTATTCCACATTCCATTCCACGTTATATTCCATTCCACGTTCCATTCCACATTCCATTCCATTCCATTCCACATTTCATTTCTAATTCCTTTCCATTCCATTCAATTCCATTCCACTTTCTATTTCACGTTCCATTCCACATTGCATTCCACATTCCATTCCATTCCGTTCCATTCAATTCTACATTCCATTCCACATTGCATTCTGATCCATTCCACTTTCCATTCCATTCCAAATTCCATTCCATTCCATTCTATTACATTACATTCCACATTGCATTCCACATTCCATTGCATTCCAGTCCACATTGCATTAAGATCCATTCCTCATTCCATTCTATTCTAAATTCCATTCCATTCCATTCCAATCCATTCCATGCCACATTCCATTCCATTCCATTCCATTCCTTTCCACATTACATTCCATTCCATTCCTTTCCATTCCACATTCCATTCCATTCTATTCCATTCCACATTGCAATCCACGTTCCATTCCATTCCATTCTATTTTATTCCACATTCCATTCCACATTACATTCCATGCCATTTCACGTTCCATTGCACATTCCATTCCACATTCCACTCCATTCCATTGCACATTCCATTCCACATCCTATTCCATTCCATTCCACGTTCAATTCCACATTCCATTCCACTTTCCTTTCCAATCCATTGCATTACATTCCATTCCACATTCCATTCCATTTTCCATTCCACATTCCATTTCATTCTATTTCACATTCCATTCCACATTCCATTCCATTACTTTCCTCATTCCTTTGCATTCCATTCCATTCCATTTCACATTCCATTCCTTTCCATTCCTTTGCTTTCCACATTCAATTCCGCGTTCCATTCCACGTTCCATTCCATTGCATTCCATTACACATTCCATTCCATTTCACATTCCTTTTCACATTCCATTCCACATTTCATTCCATTCCATTAAACTCCATTCCACATTCCATTCAATTCCATTCCACATTCCATTCCAGATTGCCATCTATTCCACATTCCATTCCAGATTCCATTCCATTCCACATTCCATTCCAAATTCCATTCCATTACATTCCACATCCCAATCTGCATTCTATTCCATTCCGCATTGAATTCCACACTGTGTTCCATTCCACTTTGTATTCCATTCCTTTCCATTCCACTCCACATTCCATTCCACGTTCCATTCCACTCCATTCTATGTTCCATTCCGTTCCACTTTCCATTCCATTCAATTCCACTTTCCATTCCATTCCATTCTATGTTCCATTCCATTCAATTCCACGTTCCATTCAATTCCACGTTCCGTTCCATTTCATTCTACTTTCCATTCCATTCCATGTTCCATTCCATTTCATTCCACGATGCATTACACCTTCCAGTAGACGATCTAATCCACGACCCATTACATTCCACTTAACGTTCCATTCCTCCCTCCATTCCACATTCCATTCCATTCCATTCCTTATTGCATTCCACTTTCCATTCCACACCATTCAAGTTTCCATTCCATTCCACTTTCCATTCCATGACATTCAACTTTCCATTCCATTCCATTCCACATTCCATTCCATTCCATTCCTTATTCCATTCCACTTTCCATTCCATTCCACTTTCCATTCTATTCCATTCCACATCCCATTCGATTCCATTCCACTTTCCATTCCATTCCACGTTCTATTCCATTCCATTCCACGATCCATTGCACGTTCCATTTCACGTTCCATTCCACATTCCATTCCATTCCATTCCACGTTCCATTATTTCTACCATCCAAATTCCATTCCATTCAATTCCACTTTCCATTCCACATTCCATTCCACATTCCATTCCTTTCCATTCCATTCCACATTCCATTCCATTGAATTCCACATTCCTTTCCACGTTCCATTCCATTCCATTCCACATTCCATTCCATTGAGTTCCACATTCAATTCCACATTCCATTCCAATTCACATTCCATTCCACATTCCATCCTATTCCATTCTACATTCCATTCCACATTCCATTCGTTTCCATTCCACATTCCATTGGATTCCATTCCATTGCAATCCTCATTCAGTTCCATTCCACATTCCATTCCATATTCCATTCAATTCCATTTCACATTCCATTCCACATTCCTAACGATTCCAGTCCACATTCCATTCCATTCCATTCCCTTCCTCATTCCATTCTGTTCCATTCCACATTCCTTTCCAGATTCCATTCCACATTCCATTCCACATTCCTTTGCACATTCCAGTCCAGTCCGTTGCACTTTCCATCACATTCCATTCTATTCCAGTCCATATTCCATTCCATTTCCTTCAATTCCCTTCCAGATTCCATTACTTTTCATTCACCTTTCCTGTCCATTAGATTCCACACTCCATTCCACATTCCATTCCACTACATTCCACATTCCATTCCACATTCCACTCCATACCATTCCATATTGCATTCAATTCCATTTCACATTCCACTCCACATTTCATTCCATTCCACATTCCCCATTCCATTCCATCCTATTCCATTCCATTCCTCATTCCTTTACACATTACAATGCGTGCCATTTCACTATCCATTCCATTACTTTTCATGTTCCATTCCAAATCCCATTCCATTTCTTTCCACATTCCATTCCATATTCCATTCCATTCCTTTCCATATTCCAATACATTCCATTGCCTCCCATTCCACTTTCTATTACATTGAATTCCCTTCCATTCCACATTCCATTCCATTCCATTTTAAATTCCATTCCATTCCATTTTAAATTCCATTCCATTCCATTCCATTCCACATTCCATTCCATTCAATTCCACATTCCATTCCACTTTCCATTCCACATTCCATTACATTACATTAAATTCCAGTCCACAGTCCATTCTATTCCATTCCATTCCATTCCAGATTCCAATCCATTCCATTCCACATTCCTGTCCATTACATTCAACACTCCATTCAATTCCTTTCCACATTCCACTCCATTCCACATTCCATTCCACATTCCATTACATTAGTTTCCACATTCCATTCCATTCCATTCCATTCCAGTCCACATTCCATTCCATTCCATTCCCTTCCCTTCCTCATTCCATTCTATTCCATTCCACATTCCATTCTACATTCCATTCATTCCATCACACATTCCATTCCATTCCATTCCACTTTCTAATCCATTCCATTTAACATTCCATTAAAATCCACATTCCATTCCTCATTCCATTCCATTCCATGTTCCATTCCATATTCCATTACATTACATTCAACATTCCATTCCTTTCTATTCCATTCCATTCCTCATTCCATTACACATAACATTCCACTCCATTCCGCCTTCCATTCTACTACTTTCCACCTTCCATTTCACATTCCTTTCCACTCCATTCCACATTGCATTCCATATCCCTTTCCATTCCATTCCACATTCCATTAAATTCCATTCCCTTCGATTCCACATTCCATTCCATTCCATTCCATTCCTCATTCCATTCCATTGCGCATTCCATTTGATTCCATTCCACTGCAATCCACATTCCATTACATTCCAGTGCATTTTACATTCCATTGCATTCCATTCCACATTCCATTCCATTGCATTCCAATTTCCATCCCCCATTCTTTTCCATTCCATTGCATTCCCTTCCACTTTCCATTCCACATTCCATTCCATTACATTCCATTCAATTCCACATTCCATTCCATTCCATTACACATTCCTTTCCATTCCATTACACATTCCTTTCAATTCCATTCCATTCCATTCCACGTTCCATTCCAGATTCCATTCTACATTCCATTTCACATTCCATTCCATTCCATTCCATTCCATTTCATTCCACTTTCTATTCCACATCCCTTTCCGTTTCATTGCATCCCGTTCCAAGTTCCATTCCATTACATTCCATACCATTCCACCATCCATTCCATTCCATTCCACATTCCATTCCAATCCTTTACACATTCCATTCCATTCCAATCCACATTCAATTCCATTCCATTCCTTTCCACATTTCATTCTCAATTCCATTTCACGTTCCATTCCATTCCATTCCATATTCCATTCCATTGCACCTCCCATTCCATTCCATTCCAAATTCCATTCTACCACATTCCACATTGCATTCCACATTCCACTCCATACCATTTCACTTTCGTTTCCATTCCATTCCACTTTCCATTCCACATTACATTCATTTCCACATTCCGTTCCACATTCCATTCTATTCCATTCCTCATTCCATTCCACATTCCATATCGTTCCGTTCCTCATTCCATAACACATTGCTTTCCACTCCATTTCACGTTCCACTCCATTACTTTCCACGTTGCTTTCCACTTTCCTTTCCATTCCATTCCACATTCCATTCCATTTCATTCCACATTCGATTCCAATCCATTCCCTTCCATTCCACATGCTATTCCATTCCATTTTGCATTCCATTACCTTTATTGTATTCCACATTCCAATCCTTTAAACATTCCTTTCGATTCCATTCCATTGTAATCTACTTTCAATTACATTCCACTCCATTTCACATTCCATTCGGTTCTGTTCCACATTCCATTCCATTCCATTCCACTTTCCATTCCACATTCCATTCCATTCCATTCCACTTTCCATTCCACATTCCATTCCATTCTAATCCATGCCATTCCACCTTCCATTCCATTCCACTCCATTCCAATCCATTACTCATTCCATTAGACATTGCATTCCATTCCAGATTTCATTCCAAATTCTATTCCATTCCATTCCATTCCATTCTACATTCCATTCCATTCAGTTCCATTCCACTACACATGAAATTACACTTTCCATTGCATTCCATTCCATTTCATTCCATTCCTCATTCCATTCCATTCCATTTCATTCCACGTAAAATTTCATTCCGTTCCAATTTCCATCCCAATCCATTCCACGTTAAATTCAATTCCATTCCATTCCTTTCCTCATTTCATTCCAGACTCCATTCCACATTCTTTTCCACATTCCATTCCATTCCATTCCATTCCATTCCTCATTGCAATATATTCCACATTCCATTCCATTCCATTCCACACTCAATTCCATTCCATTCCGCATTCTAATGCATTCCATTACATTCCAATGCACATTCCATTCCAGATTCCCTATCAAATTCCATTCCACATTCCATTCCATTCAATTCCATTCCACATTCCATTCCACATCCCATTCCATTCCATTCTACATTCCATTCCACATTCCATTCTATTTCATTAAATTCCATTCCATTTCAACTTCCATTCCATTACATTCCACATTCCTTTCCATTCCAATCCCTTCCATTCCATTCCACATTCCTTACCAGATTCCATTCCACATTCCACTCCATTCCATTCCACATTACATTCGATTCCATTCCATTGCAGGACACATTCTGTTCTATTCAATTCAATTCCAGATTCCTTTCCATTCCATTCCACATTCCTGCCCATTTCTTTCCACACTCCTTTCTACATTACATTCCACTACATTCCGCATTCCATTCCACATTCCACTCCATACCATTCCACATTGCATTCAATTCCATTCCACATTCCATTCCACATTCCATTCCATTCCACATTCCACATTCCATTGCACATTCCATTCCATTCCATTCAATTCCATTCCAATCCACTTTCCATTGCTTTCCATTCCACACTCCATTCCATTCCATTCCATTCCAGTCCACATCATATTGCATTCCACATTCCATTCCACTTCCCATTCCATTCCATTCCACTTTCCATTCCACATTATTTCCATTCCATTCCACATCCCATTACACATTCCATTCCATTCCACTCGTTCAATTCAATTCCATTCCAAATTCCATTCCATTACCTTCCACATTGCATTCCATTCCTTTCCATTCCATTCCATTCCACATTCCTTTCCTGATTCCATTCCACCTTCCATTGCAGAATCCATTCCATTCCATTCCACATTCCATTCCATTCTGTTCTCCTCCAGTCCACATTCCATTCCATTCTAGATTCCATTACTTTCCATTCAACATTCCTGTCCATCAGATTTCACACTCCATTCAACATTCCATTCCACCACATTCCACTCCATACCATTCCATATTGCATTCAATTCCATTCCACATTCCATTCCACATTTTGTTCCATTCGACATTGCACATTCCATTCCATTCTATTCCATTGCATTCCTCATTCCATTACACATTACAATCCGTTCCATTACACTGTCCATTCCATTACTTTCCACATTCCATTCCAAATTCCATTCCATTCCTTTTCCCATTCCATTCCATATTCCATTCCTTTCCCTTCCACATTCCAAAACTCTCCATTACCTTCCATTCCACATTCCATTATATTGCATTCCCTTCCAGTCCACGTTCCATTCCGTTAAATTCCACATTCCATTCCATTCAATTCCACGTTCCACTCCTTTTCTTTCCATTGCAATCCACATTCCATTACATTCCCATCCATTCCACATTCCATTCCATTCCCTTCCACATTCCATTCCATTTCATTCAACATTCCATTCCTTCCACATTCCATTCCAAATTGCATTCCACATTCCATTCCATTATATTTCATTCCCGTCCACAGTCCATTCCATTCCATTGCATTTCAGATTCCATTCCATTCCATTCCACATTCCTGTCCGTTGCATTCAACACTTCTTTCCATTCCTTTCCACATTCCATTCCACTCAATTCCACATTTCATTCCACATCCCATTCCAGATTCCATTCCATTACATTCCACATTCCATTCCATTATATTCCAATCCAGTCCACATTCCATTCCATTCCATTCCCTTCCTCATTCCTTTCCATTCCATTCCACATTCTATTCCATTCCATTTAACATTCCATTACATTCCACCTTCCATTCCACATTCCATTCCATTCCATTCAATTCCCTTCCACATTCCATTCCATTCCCTTCGACATTCCATTGCATTCCATTCCTTTGCAATCCACATTTCTTTCCAATCCATTGCATTCCACATCCTATTACATTCCATGCCACATTCCATTCCATTACATTACATTCCACTCCACATTCCATTCCACATTCCATTCCATTCCATTCCACATTCCATTGCATTCCATTTTACATTTCATTCCATTCCATTCAATTCCACATTAAATTCAACTCCATTTCACACTCCATTTCATTCCATTTCACATTTCATTCCATTCCTTTCAATTCCACATTAAGTTCAACTCCATTTCACATTCCATTTCATTCCATTCTATTCCATTCCACTCCACATTCCATTCCACATTCCATTCCATTCTTTCCACATTACATTCCACATTGAATTCCATTCCATTCCACATTCCATTCCAATCCATTCCACAATCAATGCCATTCCATTCCATTACAATCCATTCCACCCTCCACTCCACATTCATTTCCATTCCATTCCACATACCATTGAACATTCCATTCCATTCTTTTACACAATCCATTCCAATCCACATTCCATTCCTTTCCACATTCAATTCCATTCCATTCCATTCTATTTCAATCCACATTCCATTCCATTTCATTCTACTTTTCATTCCATTCCAGTCCAATCCATTCCATGCCCTTCCACATTCAATTCCTTTACATTCCATTCCATTCCATTCCATATTCCATTAGACATTCCATTCCATTCCATTCCACATTCCATTCCATTCCATTCCTTTCCATTAGACATTCAATTCCATTCCGTTGCATACCATTCCACATTCCTTTCCATTCCATTCCATTATACAATCCATTACATTCCATTACACATTCCTTTCCAATCCATTCCACATTACACTCCATATTCCATTCCGTTCCATTCCACATTCTTTTCCAGTCCATTTCACACTGCATTCCACGTACCATTCCATTCCATTCCATTCCATTCCACGTTCCATTCCACATTCCATTCCACATTCCATTCCACATTAAATTGCATTCCATTCCTTTACACGTTCCATTCCACATTCCATTCCACATTCAATTCCACATTCCATTCTATTCAATTCCATGCTGCATTCCACATTCCATTCCATTCCATTCCACATTCCATTCCATTACATTCCACTTTGCATTCCACATTCCATTCCATTCCATTCAATTCCATTCCATTCTGTTCCATTCCATTCCATTTTATTCCACTCAATTCCATTCCATTCAACATTCCATTCAACTTTCCATTCCATTCCACATTCCATTCCATTCCATTTATTTCCTTTCCACATTCCATTTCACATTCCATTCCATCCATTCCATTCCAGATTCCACTCCATTCCATTTCACATTGAATTCCATTCCGTTCAACATTCCATTCCATTCTATTCCTTTCCATTCCATATTCCATTCCATTCCACGTTCCAATCCACAACACATTCCATTCCACTGCACATTGCATTCCCCATTCCTTTCTATTCTTTCCACATTCCATTCCACTTTCCATTCCACATTCCATTACATTCCATTCCTTTAAATTCCAGTCCACATTCCATTCGATTCAATTCCATTCCAGATTCCATTACATTTCACTCCACATTCCTTTCCATTCCATTACACTCTCCATTCCACATTCCATTCAACTACATTCCACATTCCATTCCACATTCCATTGCATTCCTTTCCGCATTCCATTCCATTCCTTTCAATTCCATTTTCCTTTCCCCATTCAATTCCGTTACTTTCCACATTCCATTCCATTTCATTCCTTTTCATTCCACATTTCATTCCATTCCATTCCATTCCACATTCTATTCCATTCCATTCCACATTCCATTCCATTACATTCCACATTCTCTTACATCCCATTCCAAATTCCATTCCAATCCATTCCACGTTCCACATTGCATTCCATGTTTCATTCCTTTCCACATTCCATTCCATTACATTCCACATTCTCTTACATCCCATTCCACATTCCATTCCAATCCATTCCACGTTCCACATTGCATTCCACCTTCCATTCCATTCCACAATCCTTTCCAAATTCCATTCCATTACATTCCACATTCAATTTCACATTCCTTTCCATTCCATTCCACATTACATTCCACACTGTATTACATACCACTATGCATTCCATTCCTTT
Source organism: Pongo pygmaeus (assembly GCF_028885625.2). Taxonomy (NCBI): domain Eukaryota; kingdom Metazoa; phylum Chordata; class Mammalia; order Primates; family Hominidae; genus Pongo; species Pongo pygmaeus. Next base: position 7,737,715 of record NC_072385.2, read on the forward strand.
CCATTCCATTCCACATTCCATTCCATGTTCTATTGCACTCCACTCCACGTTCCATTACATTCCACTTTACGTTCCATTCCATTTCACGTTCCATTCCATTCAATGTTCCCTTTCATTCCATTCCACGTTCCATTCCATTCCAAGTTCCATTCCATTCCACGTTCCATTCCATTCCATTCCACGATGCATTCCACGTTCCTTTCCACCTTCCATTCCACTTTCTATTCAATTCCATTACACGATCCATTACTTATACTTTTCCAAATTCCATTCCATTCCGTTCCACATTCCATTCCATTCCATTCCACATTCCATTCCATTGAATTCCACATTCCTTTCCATTATCCATTACAATCCACATTCCATTCCACATGGCATCCCATTCCATCTACATTCCATTCCATTCCATTCCATTCGACATTCCATACAATTCCATTCCATTGCATTCCACTTTCCTTTCCATTCCATTCCACTTTCCATTCCATTTGATTTCACATTGCTTTGCATTCCATTTCTTTCCACATTCCATTCCATTCCATTCCACATTCCATTCCGTTCCTTTCCATTCCATTACACGTTCCATTCCAATTTCCATTCCCCTTTCCATGTCGTTTCTTTCCATTCCTTTCCAGGTCCCGTTCCACATTCCATTCCACATTCAATTTCATTCCTTTCCATGTTCCATTCCAAATTCCATTCCACTTTCCATTCCATTCCATTCCACATTCCGTTCCATTCCATTCCACATTCAATTCAATTTCATTCCGCATTTCATACCGTTCCATTTCACATTCCATCCCAATCAATTCCATTCCATTGCATTCCACGTTCCATTGCAATCCTTTCCACTCGACATTTCATTACATTCCATTCCACATTCCATTCCATTCCACATTCCATTCCACATTCCATTCCATTGCATTCAAAATTCCATTCCATTCCATTCGTTTCCATTCTACATTCCATTCCATACCATTCCTTTCCACATTCCATTCCATTCCATTCCACGTTCTATTCCATTCCATTCCATTCCACTTTCCATTCCAAATTCCATACCTCTTTGCATTCCATTCTATTCCATTCCACATTGCATTCCATTCCATTCCTCATGCCATTCCATTCCACCTTCCATTCCATTCCATTCCACATTCAATTCCATTCCATTACACACTCCATTCCATTCCATTCCATTACACATTCCATTCCATTCCATTCCGTTCCACATTCCATTCCAGATTCCGTACAACATTCCATTCTGCATTGCATTCCATTTCATTTCACACTAAATTCTATTGCATTCCACATTCCATTCCGTTGCATTCCATTCCACATTCCGTTCCATTGCATTCCACATTCCATTCCATTCCACATTCCATTGCGTTCCCTTTCATTCCACATTCCATTCCATACTATTCCACATGCCATTCCACATTTCATTCCAAACCATTCCACATTGCATTCCGTTCCATTCCACATTCCATTCTATTCCTTTCGAGTCCATTCCACTCCACATTCCATTCCTTTCCATTCCTCTCCACATTCCCTTCCATTCCATTCCATTCCACATTCTATTCCAATCCATTCCACCTTCCATTCCACATTCCATTCCATTCCATTCCATGTTCCATTCCACGTTCCTTTCCATTGCATTTCACATTCCATTCCACAGTCCATTCCATTTCTTTCCAAATTCCATTCCATTCCAGTCCATGTTCCATTGCACATTCCATTCTCCCTTCCGTTACGTACCATTCCACCTTCCATTCCACATTCCATTCCTTTCCACTTTGCTTTCCACTTTCCTTTCCACATTCCATTCCACATTCCATTCCCCATTCCATTGCATTCCACTCCACATTCCTTTCCATTCCATTTCACTTTCCATTCCATTCCTTTTCACATTCAATAGCATTCCACATTCCATTCCAAATTCCATTCCATTCCATTCCACATTCCATGCCACATTCCATTCCACATTGCATTCCATTGCATTCCACATTCCTTTCTACCTTCCATTCCATTCCATTCCACATTCCGTTCCACGTTCCATTGCTTTCTATTCCACCTTCAATTCCACGTTCAATTCCACAATCCATTCCATTCCTTTCCTCGTTCCATTTCACGTTCCACTACCCATTTCATTCCACATTCCATTAACTTCCCTTTCCACATTCCATTATATGACATTCCACGTTGTATTCCAAGTTCCATTCCCTTCCATTCCACATTCCATTCCATTCCATTTCACTTTCCATTACACGTTCCGTTCCACATTTCATTCCTCGTTTCATTCCGCGTTCCATTCAACGTTCCATTTCTTTCCACTCCACATTCCATTCCATTGCCTTACACATTCCATTCCTTTCCTTTCCATTCCATTGCACATTCCATTCCACATTTCATTCCCTTCCATTACAGATTCCATTCTATTCCATTCACATTTCATTCCATGTTCCATTCCACGTTCCATTCCACGTTCCATTCCAGCACATTCCACATTCCATTCCACATTGCATTCCATTCCAGACCATATTCCATTGCACATTCGAAACCATTCCATTTAAACATTCCATTCCATTCTACTCCACATTGCATTCCAAATTCCATTCCATTTCACACTGCATTCCACATTCCATTACACATTCCATTGCATTCCATCCCACATTCCATTCCACGTTCCATTCCACGTTCCATTCCACATTCCATTCCACATTCCATTCCATTCCATTCCACGTTGCATTCCACATTTCATTCCATATTCCATACCATTCCATTGCACATTACTTTCCATAATCTATTCCATTCAATTCCCTGTTCAATTCCACGTTCCTTTCCACGTTCCATTCCACATTCCATTCCACGTTTCTTTCCATTCCATTCCACATTGCATTCCACAGTCCATTCCCCATTCCATACCATTCCATTGCCCATTCCATTTCACAATCCATTCGATTCAATTCCACATTCAATTCCAAGTTCCGTTCCACATTCAATTCCCCTTTCCCTTCCACATTCTATTTCACTTTCCATTCTATTCCCTTCCATTTCATTCCAAATTCCAATCCATTCCATTCCACATTCCATTCCTTTCCATTCAATACCACATTCCATTTCACATTGCATTCCACATTCCATTCCATTCCATTCTATTACACTTTCCATTCCATTACATTCCACTTTCCATTCCACATTGCATTCCACTTTCCATTCCACATTCCATTCCATTCCATTCGACATTCCTTTCTATTCCATTCCACATTCTATTGCATTAAATTCCGCATTCCACTAGAGTCCATTCCATTCCATTCCACTTTCCAATCCATTCCATTCCATTCCACATTCCAAACCATTCAATTCCATATTAAATTCCATTGCATTTCACATTCCATTCCATTCCATTCCACTTTCAATTTCTTTCCATTCCCTTTCATTCCACATTCAATTCTACATTGAAAACCATTCCATACCCCTTTCCATTCCATTTCATCCACATTTCTTTCCATTGCACTCCACATTCCAGTAAACATTCCTCTCCATCCATTCCACATTCCTTTCCACTCCACATTCCATTCCACATTCCATTCTACACTCCATTCCAGACTCCATTCCATACCATTCCATATTCCATTCCACATTTCCTTCCATTCCATTCCACGTTCCATTGCACGTTCCATTCCTCATTCAGTTGTACATTCCATTGCACATTCCATTCCATTCCACATTAAAATCCATTCCATTCCAGTTTACAATCCATGTTCAATTCCACTTTCCATTCCATTCCAATCCGCGTTCCATTCCACATTCCATTGCATTCCATTCCACTTTCTTTTCCACATTCCATTCCATATTGCATTCCTTTCCATTCCACATTCCATTCCATATTCCGTTCCATTCAATTCCACATTCCATTTCATGTCATTTCACACTCCATTCCGCATTCCATTCCATTCCATTCCACATTCCATTCCACGTGGCATTCCATTCTATTCCACTTTCCTTTCCAAGTTACATTCCACATTCCATTCCACTTTCCATTCCACTTTCCATTTCAGATTCCTTTCCACATTCCATTTGACATTCCATTCCATTCCATTCCACATTCCTTCCATTCCATTCCACATTCCATTCCACATTGCCTGCCACATTCCATTCCGTTCCATTCCACATTCCATTCCAGATACCGTTCCACGGTCCATTGCATTCCATTCTACATTCCATTCCATATTCCGTTCCATTCAATTCCACATTCCATTTCATGTCATTCCACACTCCATTCCGCATTCCATTCCATTCCATTCCACATTCCGTTCCATGTGGCATTCCATTCTATTCCACTTTCCATTCCACGTTACATTCCACATTCCATTCCACATTCCATTCCACTTTCCATTTCAGATTCCTTTCCACATTCCATTTGACATTCCATTCCATTCCATTCCACATTCCTTCCATTCCATTCCACATTCCATTCCACATTGCCTGCCACATTCCATTCCATTCCATTCCACATTCCATTCCAGATACCATTCCGCGGTCCTTTGCATTCCATCCCACATTCCATTCCACTTTCCATTCCATTCTATTGCACGTTGCATTCCATATTCACTTCCACGTTCCATTCCAAGTTCCATTCCACATTCCATTCCATTCCATTCGAGATTCCATACCATTCCATTCCATTGCCTTCCACAATCTATTCCATTACATTCCACTTTTGATTCCACATTTCATTGCACATTCCATTCTGTTCCATTCCACATTCCATTCCGCACTCCTTTCCGTTTCGCATTCCACATACCATTCCATTCCATTCAATATTACATTCCACATTCCATTCCATTCAATTCCACATTCCATTCCAATTTTATTCCACATTCCATTCCACATTCCATTCCATTCCATTCCACATTCCATTCCTTTGCATTCCAATTTCCATTCCATTCCATTCCATATTCCATTACAAGTTCCATTCCATTACTTTCCAGGTTCCATTCCGCATTCCATTGCACTTCCCATTTTACATTCCATTCCGTTCCGTTCTGTATTCAATTCCACGTTCCATTCCACAATCCATTGCATTCCATTCCACATTCCATTTCACATTCCATTCCGCATTCCATCCACATTCCATTCCATTGCATTCCACATTTCATTCCACATTCCATTCCATTCCATGCCACATTGCATTCCACATTGCATTCCATTCCAGTCCAGAACCTATAACACATTCCATTCCATTCCTTTCCACATTCTATTCCATTTCATTACACGTTCCATTCCACATTTCATTCCACATCCAATTCCATTCCATTCCACATTCCATTCCACATTCCATCCCATATTCCATTCCATTCCACGTTCCATTCCACATTACATTCCGCAGTTCATTCCCCCTTCCATTCCACACTCTATTCCACATTCCATTCTCATTCCATTGCGTTTCATTGCACATTCTATTCCACAATCGGTTGGATTTCAATTCACATGCCATTCCACATTCCTTTCAATTCCATTCCATTCCATTCCACATTCCATTCCACGTTCCATTCCAATGCCGGTTAAATTCCATCAACATTAGATTCCATTCCATTCAAAATTCCATTCCTTTCCATTGCTTTCCATTCCATTCCATATTCCATTCAACATTCCATTCCATTCCATTCTACATTCCATTCCATTCCATTCCTTTCCATTACACATTCCATTCCAATCAATTCCATACCATTACAAATTCCTTTCCATTCCATTCCATTATACAATCCAATGCATTCCATTACACATTCCTTTCCAATACATTCCACATTCCATTCCGTTCCATTCCACATTCCTTTCCAATCCATTTCACATTCAATTCCACTTTCCTTTCCATTCCATTCCACATTCCATTCCAATCCAGTCCACATTACACTCCACGTTCCATTGCATTCCATTCCACGTACCATTCCACCTTCCATTCCACATTCCAATCCATTCCATTCCATTCCGACTTCCATTCCACATTCCATTGCACATTCCATTCCGTTCCATTCTATTCCATTCCACGCTGCATTCCACGTTCCATTCCATTCCATTCCACATTCCATTCCATTACATTCCTCTTTGCATTCCCCATTCCATTCCATTCCTCGTTCCATTCCACAGTCCATTCCGGATTCCATTAGACATTCCATTCCATTCCATTCAATTCCATTCCATTCTGTTCCATTCCATTCCATTTCATTCCATTCAATTCCATTCCATTCAAAATTCCATTCCATTCCACATTCCATTCCATTCCATTCCACATTTCATTCCATTCCATTCCATTACTTTCCACATTGCATTCCACATTCCATTCCATTCCATTCCGTTCCTTTCTATTCCAGATTCCGTTCCATTCCATTCCACATTCAATTCCATTCCATTCAACATTCCACTCCATTCCCTTCCTTTGCATTCCACATACCATTCCATTCTATTCCATTCCACATTCCATTCCACAACACATTCCATTCCATTGCACATTCCATTCCCCGTTCCATTCTTTTCCTTTCCACATTCCATTCCACTTTCCATTCCACATTCCATTCCACATTCCATTCCATTCCATTACACATTCCATTCCATTCCATTCCATTCCATTCCATTACGGTCCACATTACATTCGACTCAATTTCATTCCAGATTCCATTACATTTCATTGCACATTCCTTTCCATTCCATTCCACTCTCCACTCCACATTTCATTCCACAACATTCCACATTCCTTTGCACATTCCATTCCATTCCTTTCCGCATTTCATTCCATTCCATTCAATTCCACATTCCTTTACACATTCAATTCCGTTACTTTCCAAATTCCTTTCCTTTTCATTCCTTTTCATTCCACATTTCATTCCATTCCATTGCATTCCAGATTACATTCCATTCTATTCCACATTCCATTCCATTACTTTCCACATTCTCTTACATCCCATTCCACATTCCATTCCAATCCATTCCATGTTTCATTCAATTCCGTTCCACATTCCATTCCACATTCCATTCCAATCCACATTCCTTTCCAAATTCCATTCCATTACATTCCGCATTCCATTCCACATTTCTTTCCATTCCATTCCACATTGCATTCCATGCTGTATTCCATGCCACTATGCATTCCACTCCTTTCCATTCCTTTCCATATTCCATTCCATGTTGCATTGCACTCCATTCCACGTTCCATTCCACTCCATTCCATGATACATTCCATTCCATTTATCCCTTCCATTCCATTCCACGTTCCATTCCATTCCATTCCATTCCATTATCCATTCCATTTCATTCCATTCCACATTCCATTCCATTAAATTCAATTCCATTCCACATTCCATTCCATTCCATTCCATTCCATTACACTTTATATTATGTTCCACGTTCCATTCCAAGTTCCATTCCACATTCCGATCCATATTCCATTTCTTTCCATTCCACGTTCCATGACATGCCATTCCACATTCCTTTCCACATACCATTCCTTTGCATTCTACATTTCATTCAACATTCCATTTCACGTTCCATTCGACATCCATTCCACATTCCAATCCATTCCGTTCAAAATTCTATTCCACATTCCATTACATTCCATTCAACCTTCGATTCCATTCCTATCAATTGCGTTCCACATTCCATTCCATTCCACCCACATTCCATTCCTTTCCATTCCACATTCCATTGCATTCCATTCAACATTCCGTTCCCTTCCATTCCACATTCCATTACAATAACATTTACATTACATTCCTCATTCCATTCCATTCCTTTCACATGCCATTCCATTCCTTTCCACAATCCATTCCTTTCCATTCCACGTTCCTTTCCATTCCATTCCACATTCCATTCCATTGCATTCCACCTTCCATTCCACTTTCCTTTCCATTCCACTTTCCATTCCCCATTCCATTACATTCCATTCCATATTCCATTCCCCATTCCATTCCATTCCACATTTCATTCCATTCCATTCACGTTCCATTCCACATTCCATTCCATTCCACTCCACATTGCATTCCATTCAATTCCATTTTAAATTCTATTTCATTTTATTCCGCATTTGATTGCATATTCTAGTACATATTCCATTCCATTCCATTCCACATTCCATTCCATTCCATTTCACATTCCATTCCATTCCAAACCTCATTCTCTTTCATTTCATTCCACTCCAGTCCACATTCTGTTCAATTCCATTCCATTCCACCTTCCATTTTATTCAATTCCACATTCCATTTCATTCCATTCCACACACCATTCCAGAATCCATTCCATATTCCATTCCACATTTCATTCCATTCCATTCCGCAATCCATTACATTCCATTCCACATTCCATTCCACATTGCATTCCATTATATTTCATTCTACTTTTCGTTCCATTCCTTTCCATTCCAGTGCAAATTCTATTCAATTCCATTCCATTCCATAATCCATTCCTTTCCATTCCGCATTCAATTCTATTCCATTCCACATTCCGTTCCTTTCCATTCCACAGTCCATTGCATTCCATTCCACATTCCACTCCATTCCATTCCACATTCCATTCCATTCAATACCAGTTTCCATTCTATTCCATTCCACATTCCATTCCACTCCATTCCATTCAATTCCACATTCCATTCCATTCCATTCCACATTCTATTCCACAGTCCATTCTGCATTCCATTCCACATTCCATTCCATTCCATTCCACATTCCATTCAATTCCATTGCACATTCCGTTAAACAATCCATTCTACATACCATTCCTTTCCATTCCACATTCCATTCCATTACACTCCACATTCCGTTCCACATTCCATTCCATATTCCATTCCATTCCATTACACATTTAATTCCAAATTGCATTCCTTTCCATTTCACATTCCATTTCATTCCATTCCACGTTGCATTCCACTTTCTATTATAGGTTCCATTCCATTTCATTCCATGTTCCTTTCCATTCCATTCTACATTCAATTCCAGTTTCCATTTCACATTCCATTTCACATTCCATTTCACTTTCCACTCCTTTCCATTACCCAATCCATTCCATTCCGTTCCACATTCCATTCCACATTCCATTCCACATTCCATTCCATTCCATTCCACATTCTATTCCATTCCATTTACCATTCCATTCCACGTTGCATTCCACGTTGCTTTCCACTTTCTATTCCATGTTCCATTTCTTGTTCCATTCCTTTTCAGTCCACATTCCATTCCATTCCATTTCACATTCCATTCCACATAGCATTCCATTCAAGTCCACATTCCATTCCACGTTGATTTCCATTCTATTTAAACATCCTATTCCATTCCACATTCCATTACAACTTCCATTCTATTCGACATTAAATTCCATTCCATTCCACATTCCATTGCACATCCCATTCCACGCTGCATTCCACATTCCATTCCACGTTCCATTCCACGTTCCCTTCCAAGTTCCCCTTCACTTTCCATTCCATTGCATTCCACTTTCTATTCCACCTTCCACTGCATTCCATTCCACATTCTATTACACATTCCATTCCACATACCATTGCACATTCCATTGCATTCTATTCCTCATTCTATTCCTTTCCATTCCATTTTCCATTCCTTTCCATTCCACATTACATTCCACATTCCATTCCATGTTCCATTCCACATTCCTTTCCATGTTCTATTCCACGTTCCATTCCATTCCATTCCACGTTCCATTCCACATAACATTCCGCATTCAATTCAACCTTCCATTCCATTCCATTCCACGTTCAATTCCACTTTCTATTCCACATTTCATTCCATGATCCATTCCACATTCCATTGCATTCCATTCCACGTTCCATTCCAAGTTCCGTTCAACTCCATTCCACGTTCCTTTCCACATTCCATTCCACTTTCCATTCCAAACCATTCTACCTTCCATTCCATTCCATTCCCCTTTCCTTTCCATTCAATTGAACATTCAATTCGACATTCCATTCCACATTGCATTCCATTCTTTTCTATTCCACATTCCATTCCATTCCATTCCATTCCATTCCACATTCCATTCCATTATATTTCGCATTCCATTCCATTCCATTCCAAATTCCACTACATTCCATTCCATTCGACATTCCATTCCATTCCATTTCACATTCCATTCAATTCCATTCCACATTGCATTCCAAGTTCCTCTCCGTATTGCATTGCACTTTCCATTCAACGTTCCATTCCCTTCCATTCCACATTCCATTCCTTTCCATTCCACTTTCCATTACACGATACATTCCACATTGCATTCCTCGTTTCATTCTGCATTCCATTCCATGATCCATTTCTTTCCAGTCCACATTCCATTCCATTGCCTTACACATTCCATTCCTTTCCTTTCCATTCCATTGCACATACCATTCCACATTCCATTCCCTTCCATTACAGATTCAATTCTATTGCATTCCACATTTCAATCCACGTTCCATTCCACGTTCCATTCCACGTTCCATTCCAATACATTCCACATTCTATTACACATTGCATTCCATTCCAGAACATATTCCATTACACATTCCATGCCATTCCATTTAAACATTCCATTCCATTCCATTCCACATTGCATTCCACATTCCTTTCCATTTCACACTGCATTCCACATTCCATTACACATTCCATTCCATTCCATCCCACATTACTTTCCACGTTACAATCCATTCCATTCCACTTTCCATTCCACGTTCCATACCACATTCCATTCCACATTCCATACCATTCCATTGCACATTCCATTTCACAATCCATTCGATTCAATTCCACATTAAATTCCATGTTCCATTCAACATTCAATTCCACTTTCCATTCCACATTCTATTTCACTTTCCATTACATTCCATTCCACATTCTACTTCACTTTCCATTACATTCCATTCCATTTCATTCCACATTCCGATCCATTCCATTCCACAGTCCATTCCATTCCATTCCACATTCCATTACATTCATTTCCACATTCCATTCCACATTGCATTCCACATTCCATTCCATTCCATTCTATTACACTTTCCATTCCATTCCATTCCACTTTCCATTCCACATTTCATTCCACATTCTATTCCACGTTGCATTTCATTCCATTCGACATTCCATTCCATTACATTCCACATTCTATTCCATTCAATTCTGCATTCCATTAGAGTCCATTCCATTCTATTCCACAATCCATTCCATTTCATTTCACATTCCATTCCACGTTCCATTCCACATTGTATTCCACGTTCTATTCCATGTTTCATTGCTCTTTTCATTCTTTCCATTGCACATTCCATTCCATTCAATTACACATCCCATTCCATTCCATTCCACATTCCATTAAACGTTCCATTCCATTCCATTCCACGTTCCATTCCACATTCCATTCCATTCCATTCCACATTCCATTCCACGTTGCATTCCACTTTCCATTCTACTTTCCATTCCACATTCCATTCCACATTCCATTCCATTCCATTCCACATTCTGTTCCATTCCATTCCATTCCACATTCTATTCCACATTCCTTTCCAATCTATCCCACATTCCATTCCATTCCATTCCACATTCCATTCCACATTCCATTCCTTTCCATTCCATGTTCCATTCCACATTCCATTACACATTTCATTCCAATCCATACCACATTCCATTCCACATTCCATTCCATTCCATTCCATGTTTCCTTGCACATTCCATTCAACATTCTTTCCTCATTCCATTTCACATTCCATTCCACATTCCATTAAATTCCATTCCACATTTCATTCCATTCCACGTTACCTTACACGTTCCATTCCACGTTCCACTCCACATTCCTTTCTATTCCTTTACACATTCCATTCCACATTCCATTCTATTCCTTTCCACTTTCCATTCCACATTAAATTCCACATTACTTTCCTTTCCATTCCACATTCCTTTCCACCTTCCATTCCACATTATCTTCCAATGAATTTCACATTCCATTCCATTATATTGCATTCCACACTCCATTCCATTTGATTCCGGATTCCATTCCATTCCTTTCCCTTCTGTTCCACATTCCATTCTATTCCATTCCATACCAAACTCCATTCCCTCCAAACCCACATTCCACTCCTTTCAATTGCATTCCACATTCTATTCTATTCCATTTTGCATTCCATTTCATTGCATTGCACACTATTCCACATTCCATTCCATTCTGTTCCACATTCCATTACTTTCCATTCCACATTCCATTCCATTTTATTCCACGTTCCATCCCATTCCATTCCACGTTCCATTCCATTCCTTTCTGTGATCCATTCCACATCCATTCAACATTCCATTCCACGTTGTCTTCCATCCCGTTTCACATTCCATTCCACGTTCCATTCCACGTTCCGTTCCACGTTCTATTGCATATTCCTTTCCAAGTTCCATTCCACATCGCATTCCACAATCCATTCCACATTCCAATCAACTTTGCTTTCCACATTCCATTAAATTCCCTGCCACATTCCATTCCACGTTCCATTATGCGTTCTGTTGCATACCATTCCAAGTTCCATTCCACATTTCATTCTGTTTCATTCCACATTCCATTCCACATTCCATTCCGTTCCATTCCGCATTCCATTCCACATTCCATTCCGCATTTCATTCCACTTTCCATTCCACATTATATTCCATTCCATCACATTCTTTTCCACTTTCCATTCCACATTCCATTCCACATTTCATTCCATTCCGTTCCACATTCCATTCTACCTTCCATTCCACTCCATTCCACATTCCATTCCGCATTACATTTCACATTCCATTCCCATTACATTCCACAATGCATTTCGATTTCCATTCCATTCCATTCCACATTCCATTACACATTCCCTTCCATTCCATTACACATTCCATTCCATTCCATTCCACAATCAATTCCACATTCCATTCCATTCCATTCCACAATCGATTCCACTTTGCATTCCATTCCCTTCCACTTTCCATTACATTCCTTTCCACGTTCTATTCCAGTTTCCATTCCACGTTTCAATCCACTTTCAATTACATTCAATTCCACTTTCCATTACACATTTCATTCAACATTCCATTTCACCATCCATTCCATTCCACATTCCATTCCATTCCATTCGACATTTCATTCATCATTCCTTTCCATTCCACAATCCATTCCAAATTACATTCCACACTGCATTCAACTTTACATTCTACATTCTATTCCATTCCACTTTCCAGTCCATTCCATTCCCCATTCCTTTCCATTCCATTAAACATTCTGTTCCACTTTGCATTCCACGTTCCATTGCATGTTACATTCCACATTCCCTTCCATTCAATTCCACGTCCCTTTCCACATTCCATTCAACATTCCATTCCACGTTGCCTTCCATTGCGTTCCACATTCCATTCCGCATTCCATTCCATTCTACGTTCCATTCCACGTTCCATTGCACATTCCTTTCCAAGTTGCATTCCACATTCCATTCCACAATCCATTCCACATTCCAATCCACTTTGCTTTCCAAATTTCATTAAATTCCCTGCCACATTCCATTCCACGTTCCATTATGTGTTCTGTTGCATACCATTCGAAGTTCCATTCCACATTTCATTCCGTTTAATTCCACATTCCATTCCACATTCCATTCCGTTCCATTCCACATTCCATTCCACATACCATTCCACATTTCATTCCACATTCCATTCCACATAAATTCCATTCCATTACATTCATTTCCACTTTCCATTCCACATTCCATTTGAAATTCCACTCCATTCCATTCCACATTCCATTCTATCTTCCTTTCCACCCCATTCCACATTCCATTCCACATTACATTTCTCATTCCATTCCCATTACATTCCATATTTCATTTCGATTTCCATTCCATTCCATTCCACATTCCATTCCACATTCCCTTCCATTCCATTACACATTCCATTCCATTCCATTCCACAATCGATACAACATTCCATTCCATTCCCTTCCATAATCGATTCCACATTCCATTCCATTCCATTCCTCATTCCATTCCATTCATTTCCACGTTCCATTCCACTTTCCATTCCACGTTTCAATCCACTTTCAATTCCATTCAATTCCACATTCCATTACACATTGCATTCAACATTCCATTTCACGATCCATTACTTTCCACATTCCATTCGATTCCATTCCACATTCCATTCCATTCCATTCCACATTCCATTCCATTCCTTTCCACTTTCCACTCGACATTTCATTCATCATTCCATTACATTCTACAATCCATTCCAAATTACATTCCACATTGCATTCAACTTTACATTCTACATTCCAGTCCAATCCATTCCCAATTCCATTCCATTCCATTAAACATTCCGTTCCACTTTTCGTTCCACGTTCCATTGCATTTTCCATTCCACGTTCCCTTCCATTCAATTCCACGTTCCATTCCACATTCCTTTCCATTCCGTTGCACTTTCCTTTCCACATTCCATTCCACATTCAATTCGATATTACTTCCGTTTCTTTCCACATTCCATTCCACATTCCATTCCACATTGCATTCCATTTCATTCCACATTCCATTCCACATTCCTTTCACCATTCCATTCCACATTCCATTCCTTTCCATTCCACATTCCATTCCTCATTCCATTCCATTCCATTCCATTACATTCCACATTCCATTCCACATTGCATTCCACATTCCATTCCATTCCATTCCACATTCCATTTCACGTTCCTTTGCATTCCATTTGACGTTCCATTCCGTGATCCATTCCACATTTCATTCCACATTCCACTCCAAAATTCATTTCACTTTCCATTCCATTCTATTCCACATTCCATTCTTTCAATTCTACATTCCATTCCATTCCATTCCACATTCCATTGCACATTCAATTCCCATCCATTCCAAATTCCATTCCATTAAATTCCATTCCACATTCCATTCCATTCCATATTCCATTCTATTCTATTCCAATTTTCACTCCATTCTATTCCGTTCCATTCCATTTCATTCCATTGCACATTCCATTCCATTCCATATTCCATTCTATTCTATTCCAATTTTCACTCCATTCTATTCCGTTCCATTCCATTTCATTCCATTGCACATTCCATTCCATTGCATTCCATTCCACGTTCCATTGGACATTCCATTCCACTTTCCATTCCTTTGCATTTCTCGTTCCATTCCACTTTTGATTCCTTGTTCCATTCCATTCCATTCCACGTTCCATTCGACATTCCATTACATTCCTTTCCACGTTACTTTCCACATTCAATTCCATTCCATTCCACGTTCCATTCGACATTCCATTACATTCCTTTCCACGTTACTTTCCACATTCCATTCCATTCCATTCCATAGTCCATTCCACATTCCATTCCAATCCATTCCACGTTGCATTCCACGTTCCATTCCACATTCCATTCCACATTAAATTCCATTCTATTCCACATTCCATTCCACATTCCATTTCACTTTCCATTCCATTCCCTTCCTCATTCCATTCCACAGTCCATTCCATTCCTTTCCACATTCCATTCCACATTCCATTCCATTCCATTCCACATTCCTTCCACATTTCATACCACGTTCCATTCCATGTTCCATTCCACGTTGCATTCAAGCTTCCATTCCTTTACATTCCACGTTCCATTAAATTCCATTCCACGTTCCATTTCATTACGTTCCACTTTCCATTCCACATTCCAATTCATATTCCATTCCAAATTCTATTTCGCATTTCATTTCACATTCCATTCCATTCCACATTCCATCCCTTTCCATTCCACGTTCCAATCCATTCCATTCTGCCTTCCATTCCACATTCTATTCAACATTCCATTCCACATTGCCTTCCATTCCCTTCCACATTCCATTCCATCTTCCATTCCTTTCCATTCAACCTGCCATTCCACATTCCATTGCACATTCCTTTCCAAGTTCCATTCCACATTCCATTCCACAATCCATTCCACATTCCTTTCCAAGTTCCATTCCACATTCCATTCCACAATCCATTCCAAATTCCAATGCACTTTGCTTTCCACTTTCCATTAAATTCCCTGCCACATTGCATTACACTTTCCATTTTGAATTCTATTGCATATCATTCCTAGTTCCATTCCACATTTCATTCCGTTTCATTCCACATTCCATTCCACATTCCATTCCGTTCCATTACACATTCCGTTCCACACTTCATTCCACATTCCATTCCGCATTGAATTCTATTCCGTTACATTCTGTTCCACTTTCCATTCCACATTCCATTCCACATTTCATTCCATTCCATTCCACATTCCATTCTACCTTCCATTCCACTCCATTCCACATTTCATTCCACATTACATTTCACATTCCATTCCCGTTACATTGCACATTGCATTTCGCTTTCCATTCCATTCCATTCCACATTCCATTCCACATTCCCTTCCATTCCATTACACATTCCATTCCATTCCATTCCATTCCACAATCGATTCCACATTCCATTCCATTCCATTCCACAATCGATTCCACTTTCCTTTCCATTTGATTCCACATTCCATTCCATTCCTTTCCACGTTCCATTCCACTTTCCTTTCCACGTTTCAATCCACTTTCAATTCCATTCAATTCCACATTCCATTACACTTTGCATTCAACATTCCATTTCACCATCCATTCCATTCCACATTCCTTTCCATTCCATTCCACATTCCATTCGACATTTCATTCCTCATTCCGTTTCATTCCACAATCCATTCCAAATTACATTCCACATTGCATTCAACTTTACATTCTATATTTCTTTCCATTCGACTTTCAAGTCCATTCCATTCCACATTCCATTCCATTCTATTAAACATTCCATTCCACTTTGCAATCCACGTTCCATTTCCTGTTCCATTCCTCGTTCCCTTCCATTCAATTCCACGTTCCATTCCACATTCCATTCCATTCCGTTCCACTTTCCTTTCCACATTCCATTCCACATTCAATTCGACATTTGTTCCGTTTCATTCCACATTCCATTCTACATTCCATTCCATTCCATTCCACATTCCATTCCACATTCCTTTCACCATTCCATTCCACATTCCATTCCTTTCCATTCCGCATTCCATCCCACATTCCATTCCATTCCATTCCACATTCCATTCCACATTCTATTCCATTACATTCTACATTCCATTCCACATTGCATTCCACATTCCATTCCATTCCATTCCACATTCCATTTCACGTTCCATTGCATTCCATTAGACGTTCCATTCCAAGTTCCATTCCACATTTCATTCCACATTCCACTCCACATTTCTTTTTAAATTCCATTACATTCTACATTCCATTCTTTCAATTCCACATTCCATTCCATTCCATTCCACATTCCATTGCACATTCCATTCCCATCGTTTCCAAATTCCATTCCATTAAATTCCATTCCACATTCCATTCCATTCCATATTCCATTCTATTCTTTCCCACTTTTCACTCCACTCCAATCACTTCCATTCCATTTCATTCCAATCCATATTCCATTTCAAATTCTTTTCCATTCCATTCCACATTATAAACCATTCCATTGCTTTCCATGAAACATTACTATACATCCCATTCCACATTCTTTTCCATTCTATTCCTCATTCCATTACACGTTCCATTCCAAGTTCCATTCCATATTCCATTCCACGTTGCCTCCCACGTTCCCTTCTACTTTCCACTCCACGTTCCCTTCTATTCCTGTCCACATTCCATTTCACATTCCATTCTATTCCATTCCGCATTCTATACCATTGCATTCCATTCCATTCCACATTCCATTCCATTCCATTCCATTCCATTCCACATTCCATTCCATTCCATTCCATTCCATATTCCAATCTATTCTATTCCACTTTTCACTTCTTTCTATTCCATTCCATTCCATTTCATTCCATTCCACATTCCATTCCATACCATTGCATTCCACGTTCCATTCTACATTCCATTCCACGCTCCACTCCATTCCATTTCTTGTTCCATTCCACTTTCCATTCCACGTTCCATTCATTCCATTCCACGTTTCATTCGACATTCCATTCCATTCCGTTCCACATTACATTGCACATTCCATTCCATTCCATTCCATATTCCATTCCACATTCCATTCCATTCCATTCCACGTTACAATCCACGTTCCATTCCACATTCCATTCCACATTAAATTCCATTCTATTCCACATTCCATTCCACATTCCATTCCACATTCCATTCCATTCTACTTTCAATTCCACTTTCCATTCCACATTCCATTCCATTCCGTTCCACATTCCTTCCACTTTTCATTCCACCTTCCATTCCAAGTTCCATTCCACGTTCCATTCCGGCTTCCATTCCTTTGCATTCCACGTTCCATTCCATTCCATTCCACGTTCCATTTCATTACGTTCCACACTCCATTCCACTTTCCAATTCACATTCCATTCCACATTCCATTTCACATTCCATTCCACATTCCATTTCACATTGCATTCCTTTCCATTCCATTCGATTCCACTTTCCATTCCTTTCCAGTCCACATTCCATTCCATTGCATTCCTTTCCATTCCTTTCAATTCCACTTTCTATTCCTTTCCAGTCCACGTTCCATTCCATTGCATTCCTTTCCATTCCATTCTATTCCACTTTCCATTCCTTTCCAGTCCACATCCCATTCCATTGCATTCCACACTAAATTCCCTTCCATTCCACCTTAAGTTCCATTCCATTCCATTCCATTCTACATTCCATACAATTCCATTGCATTCCACATTCCATTCTTTCAATTCCACATTCCAATCCATTCCATTCCACATTCCATTGCACATTCCATTCCCATTAATTCCAAATTCCATTTCATTGAATCCCATTCCACATTCCATTACATTCTATTCCATTCCATATTCCATTTTTTCTAATCCACTTTACACTCCATTCCCTTCCATTCCATTCCTTTCCATTCCCCATTCCATTCCCTTCCATTCCACATTCCATTCCCTTCCATACTCTGTTCCATTCCATTCCATTTCATTCCATTCCACATTCCATTCCATTCCATTACATTTCACGTTCCGTTCTACATTCCATTCCACGTTCCATTCCATTCCATTTCTCTTTCCATTTCACTTTCCATTGCACGTTCCACTCCATTCCATTCCGCGTTCC
Organism: Pongo pygmaeus; assembly: GCF_028885625.2. Classification (NCBI taxonomy): domain Eukaryota; kingdom Metazoa; phylum Chordata; class Mammalia; order Primates; family Hominidae; genus Pongo; species Pongo pygmaeus. Next base: position 7,756,850 of record NC_072385.2, read on the forward strand.
ATTCCTTTCCATTCCACATTCCATTCGACGTTCCATTCCATTCCATTCCACGTTACATTCCACATTCCATTCCATTCCACTCCATATTCCATTCCACATTCCATTCCATTCCACGTTTCATTCCACATTCCATTCCACATGACATTCCATTCTATTCCACGTTCCATTCCACATTCCATTCCACATGCCATTCCCTTCCATTCCACATTCCATTTCATTCTATTCCACTTTCCATTCCACGTTTCCTTCCACGTTTCATTCTACGTTCCATTCCACTTTCTCTTCCATTCCAATCCACATTCCACTTCAAATTCCACTCCATTCCATTCCACATTCCAAACCATTCCATTCCACTCCATTCCACAGTCCATTCCACATTCCTTTCCACATTCCTTTCCATTCTATTCCACATTCCATTCCACGTTTCATTCCAAGTTTCATTCCATATTCCATTCCACGTTGCATTCCACGTTCCCTTCTACTTCCCACTACACGTTCCCTTGTATTCCAGTCCACATTCCATTAAACATTCCATTCCATTCCATTCCACATTCCATACCATTCCATTCCACATTCCATTCCATTCCATTCCATTCCATTCCACATTCCTTTCCAAATTCCACTCCATTCCATTAAACATTCCTTTCCACATTGCATTCCATTCCATTCCACATTCCCTTCCATTCCATTCTACGTTACATTCCACCTTCCATTCCACGTTCCATTACACATTCCATTCCACATTCCATTACACATTCCATTACACGTTCAATTTCATTCCATTCCTTTTTCCATTCCACGTTCCATTCCACAATGCATTCCACATTCCATTCCACGTTCCATTCCATATTCCATTGTATTCCTTTCCTCATTGCTTTCAATTCTATTCCATTCCATTCCACATTCCATTCCTTTCCATTCCACGTTCCATTCTATTCCATTCCTCATTCCATTCCACCTTCCATTCCATTCAATTCCAAATTCCATTCTATTCCAATACAGTTTACATTCTACATTCCTTTCCTTTATATTTCACATTGCATTCCACATTCCATTCCATTCCATTCCACAATCCTTTACATTCCATTCCTCATACCATTCCAGATTCCATTCAACATTCCATTCCACATTCCATTCCATTGCATTCCACATTTCATTCCTTTTCTTTGCATTGCACTTTCCTTTCCATTCCATTCTACATTCCATTCCATTTCACATTGCGTTGCATTCCATTCCACATTCCATTCCACATTCAATTCCATTTCATTCCACCTTGCTTTCCACATTCCATTCAATTCCATTCCAATATCGATTCCACATTTCATTCCATTCCACAATTGATTCCACATTCCATTCCATTCCATTCCACTTTCCTTTTCTTTCTCTTCTACGTTCCATTCCATGTTCCATTCCACGTTCCATTCCGCTTTATATTCCACGTTCCTTTCTACGTTTCATTCCCTTCCAATTCCACGTTCCATTCTACTATATTCCATGGTGTATTTCATTCCATTCCACATCCAATTCCACATTCCTTTCCATATTTCATTTCACATGCCACTGCATTCCATTCTATTCTATTCCACATTCCATTGAATTCCATTCCACATTTCATTCCATTCCATTCCACATTCTATTCCATTCCATTCCCCTCCACATTCCATAGCAAATTCCATTCCCTTCCCTTCCACATTCCATTCCACTCCATTCCACATTGCATTCCACATTCCATTCCAAATTCTATTCTACATTCCATTCCACATTCCATTCCATTCCATTCCACATTCCATTCCATTCCATTCCATTCCATTCCATTCCATTCCACATTTCATTCCACATTCCAATCCAGTTTCCATTCCATTCCATTCGACATTCAATTGCATGTTCAATTCCTTTCCATTCCACATTCCAGTCCACTTTCCATTCCATGTTCAACTTGGTTCCATTCCACATTCCATTCCACACTACATTATGTTCCATTCCACATTGCATTCCCCTTTCCATTCCATTTCATTACACAAACCTTTCCACACTACATTATATTCCATTCCACATTGCATTCCCCTTTCCATTCCATTTCATTACGCATACCTTTCCACATTCCATTCCACATTCCATTCATTTCCATTCCACATTCCATTCCACATTATATTCCATTCCATTCCACATTCCATTTCACTTCCCAATGCATTACTGTCTGCATTCCTTTCCACATTCCGTTCCATTCCATTCAGCATTCCATTCCATTCCAATCCACTTTGTATTCCACATTCCATTCCATTCTATTCCACTTTCTATTCCACATTCCATTCCACATTCCATTCCTTTCCATTGCACTTTCCTTTCCACGTTTCATTAAATTTCACTACAGGTTCCATTCCACTTTCCATTCCACTTTCCATTCCAGATACCATTCCTTTCCATTACAGGTTCCATTCCACTTTCCATTCCACATTCCATTCCATTCCATTCCACCTTCCATTCCATATTCCACTCAATTCCATTCCACATTCAATTCCACATTCCATTCCATTCCATTCCACCTTCAATTCCACATTCCATTCCATTCCATTTCATTCCATTCCATTGCACATTCGATTATATTCTCTTCCATTCCGTTCCACATTCTGTACAATTCCACTGCATTGAACATTCCATTCGTTTCCATAACACACCCTAATGCTTTCCATTCCTCGTTCCATTCCATTCCATTCCACATTCCATTCCATTCCATTCCACATTCCATTCCATTCCATTTCACATCTCATTCAATTGCATTCCATATTCCATTCCACTTCCCAGTACACTTTCCATACCATGTTCCATTCCATGTTTCATTCCATTCCATTCCACATTCCATTCCATTCCGTTCCAGCTTCCATTCCACATTCCACTCCATTCCATTCCACATTCCATTCCATTCCATTCCACCTTCCATTCCACATTCCATTCCACATTCCATTCCCCATTCCATTCCCCATTCCATTCCATTAAATTCCACATTCCATTCCACGTTCCATTCCATTCCATTCAACATTCCATTCTATTCCATTCCACATTCCATTCCGTTCAATTCCACCTTCCATTCCATTCTATTCCACATTCAATTCCATTCCATTCCATTCCACGTTCCATTCCACCTTCCATTCTATTCTAACCTCAATTCCAGATTCCATTCCATTCCATTCCATTCCATTCCACATTCCAGTCCACATTCCATTCCATTCCATTCCACATTCCATTCCGTTCCGTTACACATTCCATTCCATTCCATTCCACATTCCATTCTATTCCATTCCACATTCCATTCCACGTTCTATTCCACTTTCCATTGCACTTTCCCTTCCACTTTCCATTCCACATTCCATTACACATTCCATCCCACATTTCATTCCATTCCGTTCCACATTCCATACCACATTCCATTTCATTTCATTCTATATTCCATTCCATTAACCTGCACTTTCCATTCAACATTCCTTTCCATTCTATTCCACATTGAATTCCACTTTCCATTCCATTCCGTTCCACATTCCATTCCACATTCCATTCCGTTCTATTTCACATTACATTCCACATTCCATTCCACATTCCGTTCGAATCCATTGCACATTGCCGTCCACATGCTATTGCATTCCATTCCACACACCATTCCAAATTTCATTGTACTTTCCATTACATTCCATTCCACATTCTATTCCACACTCCATTCCATTCCATTCCACATTCCATTCCACATTCCATTGCATTCCAATCCACATTGCACACCATTGCATTCCACATTCCATTCCATTCCGTTCCAAGTTCCATTCCATGCTCTATTCCACTTTCCTTTCCAACTTCTCTTCCCGACCAATCCATTCCATTCCACATTCCATTCCATTCCGTTTCACATTCCATTCCATTCCATTCTACATTCCACTCCATTCCATTCCACATTCCATCCCACTTTCCATTCCATTTCATTCCACATTCAATTCCATGTTCCATTCCATTCCATTCCATTCCATTCCACATTCCATTCCATTCCATTCCGTATTCCCTTCCATTCCATTTCACATTCCATTACATTCCATTCCGCATTCCATTACTTTTCATTCCATTCCATTCCATTTCATTCCACATTGCATTCCACTCCATTCCATTCCTCATTCCATTCCATTCCATTCCATTCCATTCCATTCCATTTCACATTCCACTCCATATTCCATTGCACTTTTCTTTCCACGTTCCATTCCACGTTGCATTTGACGTTCCATTCCACTCCTTTCCACTTTCCACTCCTTTCCATTCCACGTTCCATTTCATTCCATTACACATTCCATTCCCCATTCCATTTCACATTCCATTCCACATTCCATTTCGCATTCCATTCCATTCCATTCCCTTCAATTGCACATTATATTCCATTCCAAACCATATTCCATTCCATTCCATTCCACGTTTCATTCCATGCCACATTCCATTCCATTCCACTTCTCATTCCATTCCATTCCACACTCCATGACATTGGATTCCACATTCCATTCCACATTCCATTCACTTCCATTCCACATTCCATTCCACTTTCCATTCCACATTCTATTCCATTCCTTTCCACATTCCATTCCATTCCATTCCACATTCCATTCCATGATCCACTCTATTCCTCTTTTCATTCCACATTCCTTTCCATTCCATTCCACATTCCTTTTTACGTTCCATTCTATTCCATTCCACTTTTAATTCCATTCCGTTCCATTCCACTTTCCATTCCAAATTCCATTCCATTCCATTCCATTCCATTCCACATTCCATTACATTCCATTCCACATTCTATTCCACATTCCATTCCATTCCATTGTACATTCAATTCAATTCCATTTCACCTTCCATTCTATTCCATTTCACATTGCATTCCATTCCACTCCACATTGCAGTCCATTGCATTCCACATTGCTTTCCATTCCATTCTATTCCACATTCATTTCCATTCCATTCCAGAATCAATTCCATTCCATTCCACATTTCACTACATTCCATTCCATTCCATATTCCATTCAATTCCATTCCACATTCCTTTCAATTCCATACCATTCCATTACACATTCGGTTCAACATTCCATTCCATTCCATTGTACATTCAATTCAATTCCATTTCACCTTCCATTCCATTCCATTTCACATTGCATTCCATTCCACTCCACATTGCAGTCCATTGCATTCCACATTGCATTCCATTCCATTCCATTCCACATTCATTTCCATTCCATTCCAGATTCAATTCCATTCCATTCCACATTTCGCTACATTGCATTCCATTCCATATTCCATTCCATTCGATTCCTCATTGCATTCCATTCCATTCCAGATTCAATTCCATTCCATTCCACATTTCGCTACATTGCATTCCATTCCATATTCCATTCCATTCCATTCCTCATTGCATTCCATTCCATTCCATTTCACATTCCATTCCTTTCCATTCCACCTTCGATTCAATTGCATTCCACATTCCATTCCATTCCATTCCTCATTCCATTCCATTCAATTCCAGATTGGATTCCAATCCATTCCACATTCCATTCCATTCCATTCAATTCCATTTTCCATTCAATTCCATTCCATTTCATACCATTCCATTACAGATTCCATTCAACATTCAATTCCATTCCATGCCAGCTTCCATTATATTACATTCCGCAGTAAATTCCATTCCATTCCACATTGCATTTCATTCCATTCCATTTCACATTCCATTTCACATTCCATTCCATTCCATTCCACATTCAATTCAATTCCATTCCACTTTCCATTACGTTCAATTCCACATTACATTACATTCCATTTCACATTCCTTTCCACACCACTTTCCATTCAGTTCCACATTCCTTTCCTTTCATTTCCATTCAAATCCAAATTCCATTCCACATTTCATTATTCTCCCCTCCTCTTTCGATTTCATTCCATTCCACATTCAATTCCATTCCATTCCTTTTCATATTCCATTCCATTCCATTCCACTTTCCATTCCGTTCCATTCCACTTTCCATTCCGTTCCATTCTACATTCCATTCCATTCCATTCCATTCCACATTGCATTCCTTTCCATTCCGCATTCCATGACATTCCACTTTCATTTCCATTCCATTCCATTCCACTTTCCATTCCATTCCACATTTCATTCAATTCCATTCCACATTCCATTTCACTTTCCGTTCCATTCCATTCCACATTTCATTCCGCATTCCATTCCATTCCATTCCACATTCCATTCCATTCCATTACATTCCACATTGCGTTCCATTCCATTCCACATTCCATTGCAAGCCATTCCGCCTTTCATTGCATTCCATTCCTCATTCCATTCCATTTCACATTCCATTCAACATTCCATTCCATTCCATTCCACATTCCATTTCATATTACATTCCACATTCCCTTCCACTTTCCATTGCATTCTATTCCACATTCCATTCCACATTACATTCAATTCCATTCCACTTTCCATTCCACGTTCTTTTCCACCTCCCCTTCCATATTCCATTCTATTCCACTTTCCCTTCCACATTCCATTCCACTCCATTCCACATTCTATTCCACATTCCTTTCCATGTTCTATTCTATTCTACGTTCCATTTCACGTTCCATTCCATTCCATTCCACATTCAATTACATTCCGTTCAATTCCATTACAAATTCTATTCCACATTCCTTTCCACATTCCATTCCATTCCATTCCATTCCATTCTACATTCAATTCCACATTACATTCCATTCCCTTCCACCTTCCATTACATTCCATTCCACGTTCCATTCCACGTTCCATTCCATTTCATTCAACATTCCATTCCACATTCTATTCCACATTCCTTCCCACATTCTATTCCATTCTATGTTCCATTCCACGTTCCATTCCATTCCATTCCACATTCAATTGCATTCCATTAAATTCCATTCCACATTCTATTCCACATTCCTTTCCACATCCCATTCCATTCCATTCCATTCAATTCTACATTCAATTCCACATTCCATTCCATTCCCTTCCAACTTCCATTGCATTCCATTCCACGTTCCATTCCACGTTCCTTTCCATTTCATTCCAGATTCCATTCCACTTTCCATTCCATTTCATTCCACCTTCCATTCCATTCCATTCCATGTTCCATTTCACGTTCCATTCTCCATTCCGTTACATTCAATTCCACCTTCCATTCCACATTCCATTCCTTTCCACGTTGCTTTCCACATTCCATTCCACATTCCATTCCACGTTTCATTGCATTCAATTCCACATTCCATTCCATTCCATTTCACTTTCCATTCCATTCCTTTTCACATACAATTCCATTTCACATTCCATTCCAAATTCCATGCCATTCCATTCCACATTCCATGCCACATTGCATTCCACATTGCATTCCATTGCATTCCACATTCCTTTCCAGATTCCATTCCATGCTCAATTCCACGTTCCATTCCAAGTTCCATTCCACTCCATTCCACGTTCCTTTCCACATTCCATTTCACTTTCGATTCCAAACCATACTACGTTCCATTCCATTCCATTCCACATTCCTTTCCATTCAATTCCACATTCAATTCGACATTCCATTCCACATTCCATTCCATTACTTTCTATTCAACATTCCATTCCATTCCATTCCATTCCACATTCCATTCCATTATATTTCGTATTCAATTCCATTCCATTCCAAATTCCACTACATTCCATTCCATTAGACATTGCATTCCATTCCATTCCACATTCCATTCAATTCGATTCCACAGTCCATTCCAAGTTCCAGTCCACGTTGCATTCCACTTTCCATTCCACGTTGCATTCCACATTCCATTCCCTTCATTCCACATTCCATTCCATTCCATTCCATTACACTTTCCATTACACGTTCCATTCCACATTGCATTCCTCGTTTCATTCCACGTTCCATTCCACGTACCATTTCTTTCCACTCCACATTCCATTCCATTGCCTTTCACATTCCATTCCTTTCCATTCCATTCCATTGCAGATTCCATTCCACATTACATTTCCTTCCATTACAGATTCCATTCTATTCCATTCCACATTTCATTCCACGTTCCATTCCACGTTCCATTCCACGTTCCATTCCACGTTCCATTCCAATACATTCCACATTCCATTCCACATTGCATTCCATTCCAGACCATATTCCATTCCACATTCCAAACCATTCCATTTAAACATTCCATTGCATTCCATTCCTCATTGCATTCCACATTCCATTTCATTTCACACTGCATTCCACATTCCATTACACTTTCCATTCCATTCCATCCCACATTTCATAACACATTCCAATCCATTCCATTCCACGTTCCATTCCACGTTCCATTCCACATTCCATTCCACATTCCATTCCATTCCACATTGCATTCCACATTCCATTCCATATTCCATACCATTCCATTGCACATTACATTCCACAATCTATTCCATACAATTCCCCATTCAATTCCACGTTCCTTTCCATGTTCCATTCCACATTCCATTCCACATTTCTTTCCATTCCATTCCACATTGCATTCCACATTCCATTCCACATTCCATACCATTCCATTGCACATTCCATTTCTCAATCCATTCAATTCAATTCAACATTCAATTCCACCTCCCGTTCCACATTCAATACCACTTTCCATTCCACTTTCTATTTCACTTTCCATTCCATTCCATTCCATTTTATTCCACATTCCGATCCATTCCATTTCACATTCCATTCCATTCCATTCCACATTCCATTCCATTCAATTCCACATTCCATTCCACATTGCATTCCACCTTCCATTCCATTCCATCCTATTACACTTTCCATTCCATTACATTCCACTTTCCATTCCACACTGCATTCCAAATACCATTTCACGTTCCATTCCATTCCATTCGACATTCCATTCCATTCCATTCCACATTCTATTCCATTCAATTCCGCATTCCATTAGAGTCCATTCCATACCATTCCACATTTCTTTCCATTCCATTCCACATTCCAGTCCATTCCATTCCATTGCACATTCCATACCATTCAATTCCACATTAAATTCTCTTCCATTTCACATTCCATTCCACGTTCCATTCCACATTGCTTTCCACGTTCTATTCCATGTTCCATTCCGCATTTCATTCCTTTCCATTGCACTTTGGATTCCATTCCATTACACATCCCATTCCATTCCATTCCGCATTTCATTAAACGTTCCATTCCATTCCACTGAACGTTCCATTCCACGTTCCATTCCACATTCCATTCCATTCCATTCCACATTCCATTCCACGTTTCATTCCACGTTTCATTCAAATTTCAATTCCACTTTCCATTCCATATTCCATTCCGCAATCCATTCCATTCCATTCCACGTTAAATTCCAAATTCCATTCCACATTCCATTCCGCGTTCCATTCCACATTCCATTGCATTCCAATTCCACATTCCATTCCACATTCCATTGAACATTCCATTCCACATTCCATTCCATTCCACATTCCATTCCACATAGTGTTCCATTCCAGTACACATTCCATTCCACATTCCATTCCATTCCATTTAAACATTCCATTCCATTCCACATCCCATTCCATTCCTCATTCCATTCCATTCATTTCCAAATTCCATTTCAAATTCCATTCCACATTCCATTCCATTCCCTTCAACTTTTCATTCTACATTCCTTTCCAAATTCCATTCCACAATTCATTCCTTTCCATTCAATTTCCCATTCCACATTCCATTCCACATTCCGGCATATTCCATTCCACATTCCACTGAGCATTCCTTTCCATATTCCATTCCTTTCCATTGCACACTCCATTCCACATTCCATTCCGTTCCACATTCCATTCCACATTCCATCCCTCATTCCATTCCATTCCACATTACACTCCATTCCATTGCACGTTCCACTCCACATTCCATGCCACATTCCATTACATTGAATTCCACGTTCTGTTCCTCATTCAATTCCACATTCCATTCCACTTTCCATTTCATTCCATTCCACTTTCCATATCCTGTTCCATTCCACTTTCCATTCCACGTTCCACTCCGCATTCCATTCCATTCAATTCCACGTTCCATTCCACGTTCCATTCCATTCCATTCCATTCCACATTCCATTCCTTTCTATTGCATGTTCCATTCCACATTCCATTTCACATTCCATTCCAGTCCATTCAATTCCATTCCTCCTTCTATTCCATTGCATTCCACATTCCATTCCACATTCCATTCCAAGTTGCATTCCATTCCATTCCACGTTGCTTTCCACTTTCCATTAGAGGTTCCATTCCACTTTCCATTTCAATCCATTCCACGTTACATTCCGTATTCCATTCCATTCCATTTCACATTCCATTCCATTCCTTTCCACATTCCATTCCATTCAATTCCACATTCCATTACATTCCATTATACTATCCATTTCACTTTCCTTTCCATGTTCAATTCCACATTCCTTTCAACCTTCCATTACATTCCATTCCACGTTCCATTCCACTCCATTCTGAGATCCATTTCATTCCATTCCACGTTCCATTCCTCATTTCACTTCATATTCCATTCCACCTTCCATTCCATTCCATTCCATTGCACTCCACATTACATTCCGTTACATTCCACTTCCCAATCGACTCATTTCCGCATTCCATTCCATTCCATTGTATTCCTTTCGACATTCCATTGCATTCCATTACATTCCATTCCACATTCCATTCCACATTCCATTCCATTCCATTCCACATTCCATTTCATTTCGTTCCCCTCGCCATTCTACATTCCATTCCGTTCCATTCCACATTCCATTCCACATTCCACTCCATTCCATTCCGCATTCCATTAAACATTCCATTCCGCATTCCATTGAATTCCATTACACATTCCGTTACACGTTGCATTTCATTCTATTCCACTTTCCATTCCATGATACATTCCACATTCCTTTCCTCATTCCATTCCACTTTCCATTTCAGATTCCTTACCTCATTCCATTTGACATTCCATTGCATTCCATTTCACATTCCATTCCACATTCCTTCCGTTCCATTCCACATTCTATTCCACATTGCCTACCACATTCCATTCCATTGTATTCCACATTCCATTCCACAGTCCATTACATTCCTTCCCACATTCCATTCTATTTTCCTTTCCATTCTATTCCGCGTTGCATTACACATTCCATTCCACGTTCCATTCTAAGTTCCATTCCACGTTCCATTCCATTCCATTCCACATTCCATACCATTCGATACCATTTCATTCCACAATCCATTCCATTCCATTCCACTTTTGATTCCACATTCCATTTCACATTCCATTCTCTTCCATTACACATTCCATTCCACACTCCTTTCCACAATCCGTTCCACATACCATTCCGTTCTATTACATATTCCATTTCACATTCCATTCCACAATCCATTCCGTTCCATTCCACATTCCATTGCATTCCATTCCAGATTCCTTTCCACATTCCATTTCATCCCATTCCACATTCCATTACATTCAATTCCACATTCCATTCCACATTCTATTCCACATTCCATTCCACTTTCCATTCCACATTCTATTCCATTCCATTCCATTCCACATTCCATTCCTTTCCGTTCCACTTTCCATTCCATTCCATTCCATTCCATATTCCATTACACGTTCCATTCCATTACATTCCAGCTTCCATTCCGCATTTCATTCCACTTCCCATTCCACATTCCATTCCGTTCAATTCCATATTCAATTCCACATTCCATTCCACATTCCATTGCGTTCCATTCCACATTACATTCCACATTCCATTCCACATTCCATTCCACGTTCCATTCTCATTCCATTGCGTTTCGTTACACATTCTATTCCACAATCCGTTGCATAGCAATTCACTTGCCATTCCACTTTCCATTCCATTCCATTCCAATGTCCATTAAATTCCATTCCACATTCCATTCCATTCCATTCCACATTCCATTCCATTCCAATCCCCATTTCATTCCATTCCATTCCACGTTGCATTCCAGAATCCATTCCCCATTCCATTCCATTCCATTCCACATTCCATTGCATTCCGTTCCACAGTCCATTCCACATTCCATTCCACTTTCCATTCCACTTTCCATTCGATTTCATTCCATGTTGGATTCCACATTCCATTCCATTAAACTTTCCATTCCACTTCCCATTGCACATTCCGTTCCACATTCTAATCCCTTCCATTCCACATTCCCTTCCATATTCCATTCCATTTCGTTCCACATTCCTTTCTATTACACTCCACATTTCATTCCACATTCCCTTCCATTCCATTCCACATTTTATTCCAAGTTCCATTCCATTCAAATCCACGTTCCATTCCACGTTTCATTCCACATTCCATTACACATTCAATTCCTCATTCCATTCTGTACCATTACGAATTCCATTCCACATTCCATTCCACATTCCAACACATTACATACCACATTCCATTCCGTGCCATTCCGCATTCCATTCCACATTCCATTCCACGTTCCAATCCATTCCATACCACATTCCTTTCCACAATCCATTCCATTCCATTCCACTTTCCATTCTCATTCCGTTGCATTACATTCCACATTCGTTTCCACATTCCATCCCATTCCATTTCACATTTCATGCCACATTACATTCCTTTGCATTCCACATTCCATTCCACATTGCATTGCACTTTCCTTTCCATGTTCATTCCACCGTCCATTCCACTTTCGTTTCCATTCCATTCCACGTTCCCTTCCATTCCATTCGACGTTCGTTTACATTTCATTCCACATTCCTTTCCGCATTCCAATTCTCATTCCGTTCCACATTCTATTTCACTTTCCGTTCCATTCCATTCCATTCCATTACACATTCCATTTCATTCCATTACACATTCCATTCCATTCCATTCCACATTCCATTCCTTTCCGTTCCACGTTCCTTTAAAAATTCCATTCCACATTCCATTCCACTCCATTCTATTCCACATTCCATTTCATTCCATTGCACAATCCATTCCACATTCCATTCCAAGTTGCATTCCATTGCATTCCACATTCCAAACAATTTCATTCCTCATTCCGTTCCATTCAATTGCACATTCCTTTCCTTTCCAGTCCATAAAATTCCACATTCCCTTCCATTCCATTCCGTTCCATTCCACTTTCCCTTCCACGTTCCTTTCCACATTACATTTCAAGTTCCATTCCTCATTCCTTTACATGTTTCATTCTACGTTCAATTCCACATTCCATTCCATTCCTTTCCACGTTCAATTCCACGTTCCATTCCATTCCATTCAACTTTCCATTCCATATTCCATTGAACATCCCATTCCACTTTCCATTCCTTGTTCCATTCCACGTTCCATTCCACATTCCATTCCGTTCCATTCCACGTTTCATTCCACTCCTTTCCATATTTGCTTTCATTCCATTCATCGTTCCATTGAATTCTATTTCACTTTCCATTCCATTCGATTCCATTCCACTTTCAATTGCATTCCATTCCAATCCACATTCCATTCCACATTCCATTCCATTCCATTCCACATTCCTTTCCACATTCCATTCCACATTCCATTCCATTCTATTCCGCATTCCTTTCCATTCCATTCCACATTCCATTCCATTCCATTCCACATTCCATTCGCCATTCCATTCCACGTTACATTCTACATTCCGTTCCATTCCATTCCACTTACCATTCCCCATTCTATTCCATTTCATTCCACCTTGCATTCCACATTGCATTCCATTCCACATTGCTTTCCCCCTTCCATTACATTCCATTCCACATTCCGTTCCATTCCATTTCATGTTCGATTCCATTCCATTCACATTGCATTCCATTACAATCCATTTTCTGTTTAATTCCATTCCTTTTCAGTCGACATTCTATTCCAGAATCCATTCCATATTCCATTCCATATTTCATTGCATTCCATTGCATTACACATTCCATTGCTTTCCTTTCCACATTCCATTACATTCCATTCCACACACCATTCCATAATCCATTCCATATTCCATTCCAGATTTCATTCCATTCCATTCAACAATCCATTCCATTATATTCCTGATTCCATTCAGCATTCCATTAAATTGCATTCTATTCCACATTCCGTTCCATTCCATTAAATTCCATTCCAAATACTATTCCATTACATTACATTCCACATGCCATTCAATGCCATTCCGCATTCAATTGCATTCAATTCCACATTCAGTTCCATTCCATTCCACATTCCATTCCATTGCATTTCACATTCCATTGTATTCCATTCCACATTCCATTCCATTTTATTCCATTCCACATTCCATTCCATTCCATTCCACATTACATTCCACATTCAATTCCACATTCCATTCCATTCCATTCCACATTACATTCCACATTCAATTCCACATTCCATTCTGCATTCCTTTCCCTTCCATTTCACATTCCGTTCCATTCCATTTCTCAATCCATTCCACGTCCCATTCCACGTTCCATTGCATTTTCCATTACATGGTCCATTCCACCTTCCGTTCCACGTTCCATTCCATTCTATTCCACTTTCCATTCCACATTGCTTTCCATTCCATTCCATTCCACATTGCGTTACATTCCATTCCGAATTCCATTCCACATTCCATTGCACATTCCATTCCATTCCATTCCACATTCCATTCCCTTACATTCCACATTCCATTCCATTCCATTCCACATTCCATTCCATTCCATTCTACTTTCCATTCCATCCCATTCCGCATTCCACATTTCATTCCATGTTCCATTCCAAGTTCCATTCCACGTTCCATTCCATGTTCCATTCCAATCCATTCCATTCCAGTTCACAATCCATTCCACTACATTGCACATTTTATTCCATTCCATTCCACATTCCATTCCATTCCATTCCACTTTCCATTCCACATTCCATTCCATTCCATTCCGCATTCCATTCCATTCCATTCCACATTCCATTCCATTCCATTCCACATTCCATTCCATTCCATTCTGAATTCCATTCCATTCCATTCCACATTGCATTCCATTCCATTCCACATTCCATTCCATTCCATTCCACTTTCCATTCCACGTTTCTTTCCATTAAATTTCACGTTCCATTCCATTCCATTCCATGCTCCATTTCATTCCAATCCTCATTTCATTCCACATTCCATTCCCCATTTAATTTCGCAATCCATTCCACATTCCATTTAACATTCTATTCCACATTCCATTTCACATTCCATATTCCATTGCATTCCATTTCATGGTCCATTTCATTGCATATTCCACTGCGTTCCATTCCATATTCCATACCTTTCCTTTCCACATTCCATTCAATTCCATTCCATATTCCACTCCACTTTCCATTCTACATTCCATTCCATTCCACATTCATTTCCATTGCATTCCATATTCCAATCCATTCCATTCCATTCGATTCCACATTCCTTTCCCTTCTACTACACATTCCATTCCATTCCATTCCATTGTCATTACATTCCACGTTCCATTACACGTTCCGTTCCATTTTCCATTGCACATTCCATTATAAGTTCCATTCCACGTTCCATTTAATTCCATTACACATTCCTTTCCATTCCATTCCACATTCCATTCCATTCCATTCCACATTCCTTACCATTCCACACCACATTCCATTCCACATTCCATTCCATTCCATTCCACTTTACATTCCATTCCATTCCACGTTCCATGCCATTCCTTTCCATTCCACATTTCGTTCCACATTTCATTCTGTTCCATTCCATATTAAATTCCATATTGCATTCCATTCCATTCCACCTTCCATTCCACATTCCATTCCATTCAATTTCACATTCCATTCCGTTCCATTCCATATTCATTTCCACATTCCATTCCACATTCCTTTCCACATACCGTTCCACATTCCTTTCCACATTCCATTGCATTCCACATTCCATTTCACATTCCATTCCACATTCCTTTCCACATTCCATACCACATTCCATATTCCATTTCACATTCCATTCCACATTCCTTTCCACATTCCATTCCACATTCCATTCCACATTCCGTTCCGCATTGTATTCCATATTCTATTCCATTCCATTCCACATTGCATTGCATTCCATTCCACATTCCATTTTACATTCCATTCCACATTCCGTTTCACATTCCATTCCTTTCCATTCCACATTCCATTCCATTCAATTTCACATTCCATTCCATTATATTGCTTTCCACATTCCATTCCATTACATTCCGTATTCCATTGCATTGCATTCCATTCTATTCAACATTTCATTCCATTCCATTCTTTTCCACATTCCATTCCATTTTATACCACATTCCATTCAATTACATTCCACATTCCATTCCACATTCAATTCCATTCCATTACACATTCCATTCCATTCAGTTCCTCATTCCATTCCATTCTATTGCATTACACATTCCATACCATTCCATTCCGCATTCCATTCCATTCCATTCCCTTCTATTCCACATTCCATGCCATTCCATTCCACATTCCAATCCATTGTTTTCCACATTCCATTCCACATTCTATTCCACGTTCCATTCCATTCCATTTCACAGTCCATTCCATTCCACATTCCATTCGATTCCATTCCATTCCACATTCCATTCCACTCCATTCCATATTCCATCCCATTGCATTCCACTTTTCATTCCATTCCTTTCCACGTTCCATTCCACATTCCATTCCACATTCCATTCCACATTGCATTACATTCAGTTGAACGTTCCTTTCCACCTTCCATTCCATTCCATTGCACGTTTCATTCAACGTTCCATTACACATTCCATTCCACGTACCATTCAACCTTCCATTCCTCATTCCATTACACATTCCCTTCCGTTTTTCATTCCACATTCGATTCCACTTTCCTTTCCACGTTCCATTCCACGTTCCATTGCGCGTTCTCTTCCATACCATTACAAGTTCCGTTCCACATTCCATTCCATTGCATTCCAAGTCCGATTCCACATTTCATTCCACATTGCATTCCACATTCCATTCCGTTCCATTACATTTTCCATTCCACATTCCATTCTACATTCCATTCCACAATAAATTCCATTCCATTACATTCTATTCCACATTCCATTCAACATTCCATTCCACATTCCATTCCACATTCCATTCCACACTTCAATAGACTCCATACCACCGTCCATTGCACATTCCTTTCCATTCCACTACTCATTCCATTCCACATTCCATTCCACATTCCATTCCACTTTCCTTTCGATTCCATTCCACATTCCATTCCACATTCCATTCCATTGCATTCAACGTTGCATTCCATTCCAACCGACTTTCCATTCCGTGTTCCATTCCTCATTTCATTCCATGTTCCATTCCATTCTGTTCCATATTCCAATCAACATTCGATTTCACTTTTCATTCCCTTCCATTCCACATTCCATTCCATTCCTTTCCACATTACGAATTTTCCACATTTCATTCCAAATTCCATTCCACGTTCCATTCCATTCCGTTTGACGTTCCGTTCCACGTTGCATTCTATTTCCCATTCCATTCCATTCCACGTTCCATTCCGCTTTCCATTCCATGCCATTTAACGTTCCATTCCAATCCATTCCACTTGCCGTTCCACATTGCATTCCAGATTCAGTTCCACGTTGCATTCCACATTGCATTCCATTCCATTCCAAATTGCATTCCACAATCTATTTCGTTCCATTAAACGTTCCATTCCACACTCCATTCCACATTCCATTCCACTTTCCGTTCCATTCCTTTCTGCATTCCATTCCACATCCTACTGCACATTCCATTCCTTTCCTTTCCACATTCCATTGCATTACCTACCACATTCCTTTCCATATTAAAATCCATTCCAATCCTTTTTCCATTCAATTCCGTTACACATCCCATTCCACGAATCTTCCAGATTCCTTTTCACATTCGATTCCATTCCATTAAATTCCACATTCCATTCTACATTCTATTCCACATTGTATTCCAAATTCCATTTCACTCCATTCCATGTTCCCTTCCACATTCCATTCCTCATTCCATTGCATTCCATTCAACATTCCATTCCACATTCAATTTCACATTCCATTACACATTCCATCCCATTCCATTGCACATTCAATTCCATTCCATTCCATTCCACATTCCATCCCACGTTCCAAAGCACGTTCCACAAAACTCTCCATTCCACGTTCCATTCCATTCCACATTCCTTTCCACATTCCAATCCATTGCATTCCACTATACATGCCACATTGCTTTCCACAATCCATTCCATTCCATTCAACATTCCATTCCACATTCCATTCCTCATTCCACTGCATTCCATTCCCCATTAAATTCCACTTTCTATTCCATTCCATTCCATAATACATTCCACATTCCATTCCACATTCCATTCCACATTCCATTCCATTCCATTCAACATTCCGTTCCATTCCATCCGAAATTCCATTCCACGTTCCATTCCACGTTGAATTCCACGTTCCATTCAATCCATTCTGTGTTCCATTTATTCCCATTCCAGATTTCATTCCAGCTTACATTTCCCATTCCATTCCACATTCCATTACACATTCCTTTCCATTCCATTCCACATTCAATTCCATTCCATTCCACATTCCATTCCATTCCATTCCACATTCCATTCCATTCTTTTCCACATTCCAATTCTTTCCACATTCCATTCTACATTCCATTCCACGTTCCATTCCATTCCATTCCACGTTAAATTCCACGATCCATTCCATCTTCCATTATATTCCTTTCCACGTTCCGCTCCACATTCCATTCCTTTCCATTTCATGTTCCATTCCACAATTCCATTACAAATTCCATTCCACTTTCAATTCCGTTCCATTCCACTTTCTATTTTACTCTCTACTCCACATTATACTCCACATTCCATTCCATTCCAATACACATCCCATTCCACATTCCATTCCACATATCATTCCACATTGCATTCCATTCCATTACACATTCCATTCCATTCCTTTCCACATTCCATTCCACTTTGCTTTCCCTGTTCCATTCCACGTTCCTTTCCACTTACCATTCTTTTGCATTCCACGTTCTATTCCATATTCCATTCCATTCCGTTCCAGTTTCCTTCCACATTCCATTCCACATTCCATTAAACATTATTTACGTTCCATTCCACATTCCATTGCACATTCCATTCCACATTCCATTCCACTTTCCATTCCATTCTAATCCACATTCCATTAATCATTCCATTCAACATTCCATTCCACATTCCTTTCCACATTCCATTCCATTCTATTCTACATTGCATTCCAAATTCGATTCCATTATATTCTGCTTTCCATTCCACATTCCATTCCTCATTCCATTCCGTTCCATTTTACATTCCGTTACACGTTCCATTCCATTCCATTCGATGTTCAATTCCACGTGCCATTCCAGATTCCGTTCCACATTCCATTGCACATTCCATTTCAGATCCTATTCCATTCCATACCACATTCCATTCCAATCCATTCCACTTTCCATTCCACATTTAATTCTACATTCCTTTCAACATTCCATTCCATTCCATCCCACATTCCATTCCAAGTTCAATTCCATTCCATTCCACATTCCATTCCATCTTCCATTCCATTACATTCCACGTTCCATTCCACGTTCCATTCCACGTTCCATTCCACATTCCTTTCCACGTTCCATTCCACATTCAAATTCCTTCCATTCCATATTCCATTCCATTACATTATATTCCACAATCCATTCAGCATTCCATTCCACATTCCATTTCACATTCCATTCCACATTCCATTCCATTCCATTCCATGTTTCATTACATTACACGTTCCCTTACACGATGCATTCCCCATTGCAGACCAGGATCCATTCCATTTCATTCCACGTTCCATTTCATTCCATTCCAATTTTCATTCCACATTCCTTTCCACATTCCATTTCACATTCCATTCGCATTCCATTTTACTTTCCATTCCACTCCATTCTATTCCATTACATATTCCATTCCATTCCATTCCACCTTCCATTGCATTCCATTCTACGTTCCATTCGGTTCCACATTCCATTCCATTCCGTTCCATGTTCCATTGCATTCCATCCCACTTTCCATTCCATTCCATTCCACTTTCCATTGCACATTCCATTGCATTCCATTCTATTCCACTTTCCATTCCATTCCAAACCACATTCCTTTCCATTCCATTCCACATTCCATTCCATTCCATTCCACATTGCATTCCAAATTCCATTCCACATTCCATTCCATGTTCCATTCTATTCCATTCCACATTTCATTCCATGATCCATTCTATTTCATTCCACATTCCATTCCATTCCATTCCACATTCCATTGCATTTCTGTCCACATTCCATTTTATTCAATTTCACATTCCATTCCATTCCATTGCATTCCACATTCCATTCAATTCCACTCCGAATTCCATTCGAATCCATTCCATTCTATTCCACGTTCCATTCCATTTCATTCTATTCCACATTGCATTCAATTACATTTCACATTCCATTCCACATTGCATTCCACATTCTATTCCACGTTCCCTTTCACATTCCATTGAACATTCCACTCCATTCCAACCCATATTCCATTACACTTTCCATTCCATTCCATCTGACATTCAATTACACTTTCCATTCCATTCAATTCCACCTTTCATTCCACTTCCCATTCCACGTTCCATTCCACGTTCCTCTGCAGGTTTCATTGCACATTCCATTCCTTTCCAGTCCACACTCCTTACCATTCCATTCTGTTGCTTTCCACAATCTATTCCATTCCATTCCACATTTCTTTCCACATTCCTTTCCACATTCCATTACTTTCCATTCCACATTTTGTTCCACACTCCATTCCACTGTCCATTCCACATTCCATTCCACTTTCCATTCCACATTCCATTCCGTACCATTCCACTTTCCATTCCACAGTGCATTCCACATTCCATTCCACTTCCCTTTCCATTCCACTCCACATTCCATTCCACCCTCCATTTCACCCTCCATTTCCCATGCCATTTAGTTACATTCCACATTCCATTGCACACTGCATTCCATTCCATTCCACTTTCCATTCCACACTCCATTCCACATTCCATTCCATACTCCATTCCACATAGAATTCCACATTCCATTCCACATTCCATTCCACCTTCCATTCCTCATTCCATTCCAATCCATTCCACATTCCATTCCACATTCCTGTCCTTTCCATTCCACATTCCATTACACACTCCATTCCACCTTCAATTCCATATTACATTCTGTTCCATTCCATATTCCTTTACACATTCCATTCCACATTGCATTCCAGATTCCATTCCAATCTATTCCACGTTCCATTCCACACTCCATTCCATTGTATTCCAGATTCCCTTCCATTCTCTTCCAAATTCCCTTTCACATTGAATTCCTCATAACTTTCCACTCCATTCCACATTCCATTCCACATTACAAAACACGTTACATTCCACATGTAATTCAACATTCCATTCCGTTCCATTCCACATTCCATTCAGCACTCCATTACACATTCCATTGCACTTTCCAAACCGTTTCATTTGACATTCCTTTCCACATTCCATTCCACAATGCGTTCCACATAACATTCCGTTTCAGTCCACATTCCATTGCATTCCATTCCACATTCCATTCCACTTTCCATTTCACATTCCGTTCCTTTCCATTCAACATTCCATTCCACATTCCATTACAAGTTAAATTCCATTCTATTCCTCGTTTCGTTTCAAGTTTTATTCCACATTCCATTCCGCATTCCATTTCACATTCCATTCCACATTCCATTCCACATTCCATTCCATTCCACTCCACATTTCTTTCCAGATTTCATTCCATTGCATTCCACATTCCATTCCGTTCCATTCCAGATTCCATCCCAGTCCATTCCACATTCCATTCCATTCCATTCCATGTTCCATTCCACATTCCATTCCACATTCCATTTCACGTGGCATTCCATTCCTTTCCAGGTTCCATTCCACGTTCCATTCCATTCCATTCCACTTTCCATTACACATTCCATTGCACATTCCTTTCCAAATTCCATTCCACACTACATTCCACTTTCCATTACACGTTCCATTCCATATTCCATTGCGTGTTCTTTTCCATACCGTTCTAAGATCCATTTCACATTCCATTCTAGTCCATTCCACGTCCGATTGCTCATTCCATTCCACATTCCATTTCATTCTATTGCACATTCCATTCCAAAGTCCATTCCATTCCACTCCACATTCCCTTCCACATTCCATTCCACATTTGATTTCACGTACCTTTCCCCATTCCTTTCCACATTCCATTCTACCTTCCATTCCACATTCCTTTCCATTCCTTTCGACGTTCAATTGCATGTTCCATTCCATTCCATTCAACTTTCCATTCCATATTCCATTGAACATCACATTCCACGTTCCATTCCACGTTCCATTCCGTGTTCCATTCCACATTCCATTCCATTCCATTCCAATTTCCCTTCCACATTCCATTCCAGATTACATTCCACATTATATTTCATTCCTTTCCACATTCCATTTCACATTCCATTCCACATTCCACTCCATTCCTTTCCACTTTCCATTAAACATTCCTATCCACATTCCATTCCATATAGCATTCCATTCCATTCCATTCCATTCCACATTCCATTCAACATTCCATTCCAAATTCCATTCCGCAGTCCATTCCATTCCGTTCCAAATTCCATTGCATTCCAATGAACTTTCCATTCCACATTTCTTTCTATTCCTTTCCACATTGCATTCCACATTCCATTCCACATTCCTTTCCACATCCCATTCAACATTCCATTGCACATTCCATTCCACATCCCATTCAACATTCCATTCCACTTTCCATTGCATTCCATTCCACATTCCGTTTTCATTCCTTTGCATTCATTTCCACATTCCCTTCCACATTCCATTCCATTCCATTCCACTTTTCATACCACATTCCATTCCACATTCCATTCCATGCTCCATTCCACGTTCCATTCCATGTTCCATTCCATTCCATTCCATTACTCGTTCCATTCCATTCCAATCAATGTTCCAATTCATTCCGTTCCACATTTCATTCCACATTCCATTTCACATTCCGTTGCACATTACATTTCACTTTCCAATCCATTCCATTCCATTCCACATTCCATTCCAATCCATTCCATTCCATTCCAAATTTCATTCCATTGCATTCCGCATTCCATTCCGTTCTCTTCCATTTCATTCCACATTCCATTCTACTTTCCATTGCATGTCGCATTCCATGTTCCATTCCATGTCCCATTCCAGTTTGCATTCCTTTCCATTCCACATTCCATTCCATTCCATTCCATTCCGCATTCCAATCCATTCCATTCCACGTTCCATTCCACGATCCATTCCATTTACCATTCCACTTTGCATTCCAAGTTCCATTCCATTACATTCCACATTCCATTCCACGTTCCTTTCCATTAAATTCCACGTTCCATTCCATTCAATTCCACTTTCCATTCCATTTCATTCCACGTTGCATTCCATCTTCCATTCCATTCAATTCCACATTCAATTCCACGTTACATTCCACGTTACATTCCTTTCCATTCCACATTCCTTTCCATTCCATTTCACATTCCATTCCATTCGATTCGACATTCCATTCCACTCTCCATTCCACGTTGAATTCCATTTTCCATTCCATGTCCCATTCCACGTTACATGCCTTTCCATTCCACATTCCATTCCATTACATTCCACGTTCCAGTCAACATTCCAATCCATTCAACTTCACATTCCATTCCATATTCCATTCCACGTTCCACATTCCCTTCCAGTTCCATTCCACAATCCATTCCGCGTTCAATTACAGGAACCATTGCACTTTCCATTCCACATTCCATTCCATTCCATTCCATTCCATGCCACATTCCCTTCCACATTACATTCCACATTCCATTCCACGTTCCATTCCACATTCCTTTCCATGTTCTGTTCCACGTTCCTTTCCACTTTCCATTCCATTTCATTCCACGTTACATTTCCTTCCATTCCACTTTCCACTCCACATTCCATTGCACATCCCATTCCACTTTCTATTCCATGTTACATTCCATGTTCCATTCAACGTTACATTCCATGTTCCAATCCACTTTCCATTCCATTCCATTGCACTTCCCCTTCCACATTACATTCTGCGTTCCTTTCCATGTTCCATTCCACTTTTCATTCCATGTTCCTTTCCACATTCTATTCCATTCCATTCCACTTTCCATTCCACTTTCCATTCCACATTCCATTCCACATTCCATTCCACATTCCACTGCAAATTCCGTTCCACATTCCATTCCACATTCCATTGCGCATTCCATTCCACATTCCATTTCTTTCCATTTCACATTCCTTTACGTTCCATTCCACATCCCATGCCACATTCAATTCCATTCCATTCCACATTCCATTGGACATTCCATTCCATTCCATTGCACATTCCTTTACATTGCATTCCAATTTCCATTCTAATCCATTTCATGTTAAATTCCATAACATTCCCCAGTCCATTCCATTCCATTCCATTCCACATTCTATTGCATTCCGCATTCCATTCTATTCCATTTCACATTCCACTCCATTCCATTTCCCATTCCA
Source organism: Pongo pygmaeus (assembly GCF_028885625.2). Classification (NCBI taxonomy): domain Eukaryota; kingdom Metazoa; phylum Chordata; class Mammalia; order Primates; family Hominidae; genus Pongo; species Pongo pygmaeus. The sequence continues at coordinate 7,781,533 of NC_072385.2, forward strand.
CTCCATTCCATTCCATTCCTTTCCACATTCCATTACATTGCATTCCACATTCCATTACATTGCATTCCACATTCCATTCCATTTCATTCCATTCCTTTTCATTCCATTCCACATTCTATTCCTTTCCACATTCCATTCCTTTCCACATTTTATTCCACTGTATTCTATTCCATTCCATTCCACATTCCATTCCATGCCACTCCATTCCACATTCCATTCCATTACACATTCCATTCCATTCCATTCCGCATTCCATTCCATTCATTTATTGCATTGCATTCCATTCCATTCCACATAACATTATATTCGACATTGCATTCCACATTCCATTCCACGTTCCATTCCACGTTCCATTCCATTCCATTCCACATTCCATTCGACTTTCCATTCCGTTACATTCCACGTTCCATTCCACATTCCATTGCCCATGCCATTCCACGTTTCATGCCACATTCAATTTCACGTTCCCTTCCAATTTCCATTCCAAGTTCCATTACATTACATTCCACTTTCCATTCCACATTCCATTCCACATTCCATTCCACAAACCATTCCATTCCATTCTGTTCCATTCCACATCCTATTCCACATTCCATTACTCATTCTATTTCATTCCATTCCATATTCCATTCCATTCCATTCCACATTCCATTCCACATTTCATTCAAGGTTGCATTCCAGATTCCATTCCACGTTCCACTCCAATTTCCATTCAAAATTCCATTCCACGTTCCACTCCATTCCATTCCACGTTCCGTTGCACATTCCATTCCATTCCATTAAAATTTCTATTCCACATTCCATTCCTTTAAAATCCACATTCCATTACATTGCATTCCACATACCATTCCACATTCCATTCCATTCAATTTCACATTCCATTCCAAATTCCATTCCGTTCCTTTCCACTTTCCATTCCACGTTCCATCCCAAGATACATTCCATGATTTATTGCATTCCATTCCGTGTTCTGTTCCTGGTTCCATTCCATTAAATTCCACGTTCCATTCCACATTCCATTCCATTCAATTCCACATTGCATTTCACATTCCATTCCACATTCCTTTCCATTGCATTCCTCATTCCATTCCATGTTCCTTTCCACGTACCATTCCACGTTCCATTCCACGTTCCATTACATTACATTCCACGTTCCATTAAACGTTCCATTCCACATTCCGTTCCAAATTCCATTCCATTCCATTACATTCCATTCCATTCCACATTCCATTCAACATTCCTTTCCACATTTCATTCCATTCCATTCCAATTTCCTTTACACGTTCCATTCCACGTTCCATTCTACATTCCATTCCATTCCGTTCCATTCCACGTTCCATTCCATTCCATTCGACATTTCTTTCCATATTCCATTTCACATTCCATTCCACATTCCATTTGACATACCATTGCATTCCATTCCACATTCCATTCTACATTCCCTTGCACATTCCATTCCATTCCATTGCGCATTCCATTCCACATTCCATTCCATTACCTTCCACATTCCATTCTACATTCCAGTCCATTCGATTCCGCATTCTATTCCATGTACCTTTCCAAGTTCTATTTTATTCCATTCCACATTCCATTCCACGTTCCATTTCACATTCCATTCCACATTCCTTTTCCCATTCCATTCCATTACATTCCATTCCATTTTGCATTCTACATTCCATTCCACATTCCTTTCCATTCCATTCCACATTACATTCTACTTTCCTTTCCATTCCTTTCCACTTTCTTTTCCACGTTCAATTCCATGTTCCATTACGCTTTCCGTTACATTCCATTCCGTTTTTCATTAAACTTTCCATTCCACAGTCCATTCCACATTCCATTCCACGTTCCTCTGCGTTCCATTCCACATTGCATTCCACTTTCCATTCCATATTCCTTGGCACATTCCTTTCAATTCATTTCCACATTCCATTGCACATTGCATTCCATTCCATTCCACGTTACCTTCCAGATTCCATTCCACGTTCTATTCCACTTTCCATTCCTTGTTCCATTACATTCCATTCCACATTCCATTCCATTCAATTCCACGTTCCATTTCATGTCGTTCCACTTTCACTTCCACATTCCATTCCACAATCCATTGCGTTCCATTTAACATTCCATTCTACATTACATTTTATATTCCTTTGCACATTCCTTTCCATTCCATTCCACGTTCCATTCCACATTCCAACACACATTCCATTCCACGTTCCTTTCCATTCCATTCCACGTTAAAATCCACATTCCTTTGCTTTATATTTGACATTCCATTACACATTGCATTTCACATTGCATTCCATTCCATTACATATTCAATTCCACAATCCATTCCACATTCAATTCCACATTCCATTCCGTTCCATTCCAGATTCCTTTCCACATTCCTTTCCTCATTGCATTCCACAGTCCATTCCATATTCCAATCCACACTTCATTCCACATTCCATTCCACATTGCATTCCATGACATTCCACATTACATTCCACATTCATTCCATTGCATTTCACATTCCATTCCCTTACATTCCACCTTCCTTTCCACATTCATTTCCACATTCCGTTTCACATTCTGTTCCACATCCCATTCCACATTCCATTCCATTCCATTGCACTTTCCATTCCACATTCCATTCCACATTCCATTAAATTCCTTTCCACCTCCGATACCACATTCCATTCCACATTCCATTCCATTAAATTCCACATTCCATTCCATTCCATTCCATGCTACATTCCATGCCCTTGTCCACGTTTCATTCCATGTTCCATACCACGTTCCATTCCATTCCATTCCACGTTCCATTCCATTCCTTTCCACTTTGCATTCATTTCGATTTCACATTCCTTTACACATTCCATTCCATTCCATTTGACATTAAATTCCACATTCCATTCCACATTGAATTCCTTTCCATTCCAAATTCATTTCCACATTCCATTCCACATTCCATTCCATTCCATTCCACATCCCATTCCACTTTCCATTCCATTCCATTTCACATTCCATTCCGTTCAATTCCACATTCCATTCCACATGCTATTCCACATTCTTTCCCTCATTCAATTCTACATTCCATTCCATTCCATTCCACACTCGATTCCATTTCATTCCTCATTCAATTCCACATTCCTTTCCATTCCGTACCACATTCCAATCCATTCTATTTCACATTCCATTCCGTTCCATTCCACATTCGTTTCCACATTCCATTCCACCGTCCATTACACGTTCTAATCCACATTCCATTCCACATTCCAGTCCATTCCATTTTACATTCCATTCCCCTCCATTCCACATTCCTTTCCACATTCATTCACTTCCACATTCCATTCCACATTCCATTCCTTTTCATTTCATTTCGCATTCCATTCCTTTCCATTCCACGTTACATTCCACGTTCCTGTCCACGTTCCTTTCCAAGTTGCATTCCACGTTGCATTCCATTACATTCCATGCTCCATTCCATGTTATATTCCAGATTCCAATTCACATTTCATTACACGTTCCATTCCATTCCATTCCACGATCCATTAAGGATTCCATTGCACATTCCATTCCACGTTCCATTCCACATTCCATTCCACTTCCCATTCCTTTCCATTCCACGTCCCCTTTCATTCCATTCCATGATCCATTTTATTCCATTCCACATTCCATTATACATTCAATTTTACATTTCATTCCACATTCCATTCCATTCCAATCCACATTGCATTCCTTTCCATTCCAGGTTCCATTCCGTTCCACATTCCATTTAATTGCATTCCACCTTCCATTCCACATTGCTTTACAGTCCATTCCATTCCATTTTCCATTCGAGATTCCATTCCTCATTCCTTTCCCCGTTCCATTCCATTCCACATTCCGTATTATTCCCTGCCATTCCGCGTTGCATTCCATTACATTCCACGTTGCATTCCATTCCATTCCACATTGCCTTCGATATTGCATTCTACTTTCCATTCCATTCCATTCCACATTCCATTCCATTCCATTCCACATTCAGTTCCATTCCATTCCACATTCCATTCAACATTCCATTACACATTCCATTCCATATTCCATTCCGTTCGTTTCCACATTCCATTCCACATTCCATTTACCGTTCCATTCTTTTCCATTCCACGTTCCATTCCACGTCCCATTCCATTTCACTCCACGTGCAGTTCCACAGTCAATTCATTTCCATTTAACGTTCCATGCAACATTCCATTCCACATTCCAATCCACGTTACATTCCGTCCATTCCACATTCAATTCCACATCACATTCCACATACCATTCCATTCCATTTCACATTCCAATTCACAATCCATTCCACATTCCATTCCGTTACATTCCACATTCGTTTCCACATTCCATTCCTCATTCCATTCCACATTAGATTGAATTCCATTCCGTTACATTCCACTTTCATTTCCACATTCCTTTCCTCATTCCATTCCACATTCCATTGAATTCCATTCCACATTGCATTCCACAACCCACTACATTCCATTCCACATTCCATTCCATTCTATTCCACATTCCTTTCCACATTCCATTCCACATTCCATTCCATTCCATTTCCCATTGCATTCCACATTCCATTTCACATTCCATTCCTCATTCCATCCCACGTTCCATTCCACATTTCATTAAATTCCATTACATGTTCCATTCCATGTTCCATTCCATTCAATTCCACGTTCAGTTCCACATTCCATTCCATTCAATTTCACATTGCGTTTCACATTCCATTCCACATTCCATTCCACATTCTATTTCACTTTCCATTCCACATTACACGTTCCATTCCACGTTCCATTACATTCCATTCCACATTCCATTAAACGTTCCATTTCACATTCCGTTCCCCTTTCCATTCCATTCCATTCCATTCCATTCCATTCCATTCCATTCCACATTCCATTCAACATTCCTTTCCACATTTCATTCCATTCCATTCAAATTTCCTTTCCACGTTCCATTCCACGTTCCATTCCATTCCATTCCAGATTCCATTTCACATTCCATTCCTTTCCGTTCCACATTCTTTCCACATTCGGTTCCATTCCATTCCACATTCCATTTCACATTCCATTCCACATTCCATTTCACTTTCCATTCCGTTCCATTCCACATTCATTCCACAATCCATTACACATTCCATTCCACATTCCATTCCACATTCCTTTCCATTCCTTTCCTCATTCCATTCCATTCCATTCCACATTCTATTTCACTTTCCATTCCACATTCCATTCCATTCCTTTCCACATTTCTTTCCACATTCCATTTAATGTTCCATTCCTCTCCTTTTCACCTTCTATTCCACGTTCCATTCCACGTCCCATTTCTTTTTATTCCACGTTCAATTCCACAGTCAATTCCATTCCATTTCACTTTGCTTGCTACATTCCATTCCACATTCCATTCCACATTCCATTCCATTCCAATCCACATTGCATTCCTTTCCTTTCCACGTTCCATTCCGTTCCACAATGCATTACATTCCATTCCACATTCCATTTCATTGTATTCCACATTCCATTCCACATTGCATTACAATCCATTCCATTCCACTTTCCATTCCACTTTCCATTCAACATTCCATTCCACATTCCATTCCCCATTCCATTCCATTCCATTCTGCATTCCTTACTGTTCTCTGCCATTCCACATTGCATTCCATTCCATTCCACATTCCATTCCATTACAATCCACATTGCATTCGACATTTCATTCCACATTCCATTCCATTCTTTTCCACATTCCATTCCATTCCATTCCACATTCAGTTCCATTCCATTCCACATTCCATTCAACATTCCATTTCATTCCATTCCACATTCCATTCAATTCCATTCCACATTCCATTCCATTCCATTCCACATCCCATAAGTTTCCATGCCACATTCCATTCAGCATTCAATTCCACGTCCCATTCTACATTCCATTTCACTTTCCATTGCAAGTTTCATTCCATTCTATTCCACATTACATTCCATTCCACTCCACGTTCCATTCCATACTATTCAATTCCATTCCACATTTCATAACATCCCATTCCATTCCATATTCCATTCCTTTCCTTTACACATTCCCATGAATTCCATTCCACATTCCATTCCATTTCATTCCATTCCATTCCACATTCCATAGCACATTACATTCCCTTCTATTCCATATTCCAGTACATTCCATTCTACATTTCATTCCATGTTCCATTCCACGTTCCGTTCCTTCTTCCATTCCTCGTTGAATTCCACGTTCCATTCCATGTTCCATTCCATTCCATTCCAGATTCAACTGCACATTACACTCCATTCCATTCCAGATTCCATACCATTAGCTTCCATTCCATTACATATTCCATTCCATTCCACCTTCCATTCCATTCCATTCCACATTCCATTCTGCATTCCATTAAATTCCTTTCCACTTTCCATTCCATTCCATTCCATATTCTTAACTTTCCATTCCACATTCCATTCCTCATTCAATTCCACGTTGCATTCCACATTTCATTCCACATTCCATCCCATGTTGCTTTCAATTCCATTCCACGTTCTATTCCATTCCATGTTCCATTCCACATTCAATTCCGCATACCACTCCATTTCATTCCATGTTCCATTGCACTTTCCATTCCATTCTCTTCCACGTTCCATTTCACATTACATTATGTTCCATTCCACATTCCATTCCACATACCGTTCCACATTCCATTCCACATCCCATTGCATTCCAGTCCACTTTCGATTCCACATTCCACTCCATTCCATTCCAAATTCCATTCCATTTCAATCCACTTCCCATTCCACTTTCCATTCCATTCTATTCCATATTCTATTCCACATTCCATTACACTTTCCCTTCCATTCCATTACACATTCCGTTCCACAATCCATTCCATTACATTCCTCGTTCCATTCCACGTTCCTTTCCACATTCTTTTCCACATTCCATTCCATTCCATTCCGGTTTCCATTGCAGGTTCCATTCCACATTCCATTCCACATTCCATTTCACGTTCGATTCCATTCCTCATTCCATTGCATTCCATTCCATTCCACATTCCAGTCCACATTGCATTCCATTTCTTTCTATTACATTGCATTCCATTCCACATTCCAATCCATTCCAATCCTCTCCACATTCCATTCCATTCCATTCCACATTCTATTCTATTCCATTCGACATTCCAATCCATTCCATTGCACATTCCATTCCATTCCATTCCATTCTATTCCGCATTCCATACCATTCCATTTCATTCCACATTATATTCCTTTCCATTACACATTCCATTCCTTTTTCCATTTTAGATTTCATTCCATTCCATTCCACATTCCTTTGCACATTCCATTTCACATTCCATTCCATTGCATTGCACATTCCATTCCACATTCCATTCCATTGCATTCAACATTGCATTCCGTTCCATCTCACATTCCATTCCATGTTCCATTCCATTCCACATTCCATTCCATTCTGTTCCACATTCCATTCCACATTCCATTTCATTCCATTCCACATTCCATTCCATTCCACTCCACGTTCCATTCCACATTCCACATTGCATTCCATTCCATTCCCCATTCTATTCCACGTTGCATTCCATTCCATTCCATGTTCAATTCCACATTCCATTCCACATTGCATTCTACCTTCAGTTCCACATTCCATTCCGTTCTATTCCACATTCCTTTCCAAATTCCATTCCACATTCCTTTGCACATTGCATTCCACATTCTGTTCCATTCCATTCCGCTTTCCATTCCACAATCCGTTCCACATTCCATTCCATTCCATTCCACATCCAATTCAACATTCCCTTCCATTCGATGCTGCATTCCATTTCACATTTCATTCCCCATTCCATTCCATTCCATTGCACATTCCATTCCACATTCCATTCCATTCCGCGCATCATTCCACATTCCATTCCTCATTCCATTCCACATTCCATTCCATGTTCCTTTCCATTCCTTTCCACGTTCCATTCCATGATCAAATACATTCCGTTATGCATTCCATTCCCCTTTCAATTCCGTTTACCATTCCCTTACATTCCACGTTACATTCCACATTCCATTCCATTCTATTCTACTTTCCATTTCACATTGCATTCCACGTTCCTTCCACGTTTCATTCCTTTTCATTCCACATTCTATTCCGTTCCACATTCCTTTCCACATTCCACTCCACTCCTTTCCAGATTCCTTTCGACATTCCATTCCATTCCATTTCAACTTTAATTCCAAATTCCATTCCATTCCCTTCCATTCCATTACACATTGCATTCCATTCCACATACCATTCCATTCCATTCCACATTCCATTCCTTATTCCATTGCATTCCATTCCACCTTCCATTCCATGTTCCATTCCACGTTCCGTTCCACATTCCTTTCCACCGTCCATTCCACATTCCATTCCACTCCATTCCATATTCCACACTATTCCATTCCTTTCCATTCCACAATGCATTCCATTCTATTGCTCGTTCCATTCCACATTCCATTCCACATTCAATTCCTTTCCATTCCACATTCAATTCCTTTCCATTCCACATTCCATTTCACATTCCATTCCACATTGCAATCCACATTCCATTCCATTGCATTCCAAATTACATTCCACATTGCATTCCACATTCCACTCCGTTCCATGCCACATTCCATTGCATTCCATTCAACATTCCTTTCCACATTCCATTCTATTCCATTCCACTTTCCATTCCACTGCACATTCCATTTCACATTCTATTCCACGTTCCATTACACATTCCATTGCATTCCATTCCACATTCCATTCCTCATTCTATTCCACATTCCATTCCACATTCCTTTGCATTGCATTCCATGTTCCATTCCACATTCCATTCCACTTTCTATTCCACATTCTTTTCCATTCCATTCAACCTTCAATTCCACGTTCCTTTTCACATTCCATTCCACATTCCGTTAAGTCTATTCCACATTTCATTCCATTCCACTTTCCATTCCATGATGCATTCCACTTTCCATTCCATTCCACACCACGTTCCATTCCACATTGCACTCTATTCCATTCCATTTTCCATTCCACATTCCATTCCACATTACATTTCACATTACATTCCTTTCCATTCCCCATTACATTCCCCATTACATTCCACATTCCATTTCTTTCCATTCCACATTCCATTCAACATTCCGCTCAACATTCCATTCCACATTCCATTCCATTCCATTCCACATTCCATTCCAATTTCCAATCCGTGCCACTCCACATTCCAACCCACGTTCCATTCTTTCCATTCCACATTCAAATACACATTCCATTCCGTTCCATTTCACATTCCAATCCAGACTGCATTCCACATTCCATTGCACATTCCTTTCCGTTCCATTCCGCATTCCTTTCCACATTCCGTTCCTCTTTCCATTCCACATTCCATTAAATTCCTTTCCACATTGCTTTTCACAACCCACTACATTCCGTTCCACATTCCATTCCATTCTATTCCACATTCCTTTCCTCGTTCCATTCCACATTCCATTCCAAGCAATTTCAGATTCCATTCCACATTGCATTCCTCATTACATTCCACATTCCATTCCACATTCCATGCCACATTCCATTCCATTCTATTCCACATTCGTTTCCACATTCCTTTGAACATTCCATTCCTTTCCATTTCCAATTCCATTCCACATTCCATTCCACATTCCATTCCACGTTCCTTCCCACGTTCCATTCCACGTTCATTCCATTCCATTCCATGTTCCATTCCACGTTCCCTTCCATTCAATTCCACGTTCTGTTCCACATTCCATTCAATTCAATTCCACATTGCTTTTCACATTCCTTTCCACATTCCATTCCGCATTCCTTTCCATTCCATTCCTCATTCCATTCCACGTTCCATTCCACGTACCATTCCACATTCCATTCCACATTCCATTACATTCCATTCCACGTTCCATTAAAGGTTCCATTCCACAATCCCTTTCCATTCCATTCCATTTCATTCCATTGCATTCCACATTCCATCCTACATTACTTTCCACATTTCATTCCATTCCATTCCAATTTCCTTTCCGCGTTCCATTCCACGTTCCATTCCACGTTCCATTCCATTCCATTCCAACTTCCATTCCATTCCATTCGACATTTCTTTCCATATTCCATTTGACACAACCATTGCATTCCCTTACACATTGCATTCTACATCCCTTTGAACATTCCATTCCATTCCATTGCACATTCCATTCCACATTCCATTCCATTACTTTCCACATTCCATTCTACATTCCATTCCATTCGATTTCATATTCCTTTTCACGTTCCATTCCAAGTTCCATTTCATTCCATTCCACATTCCATTCCACGTTCCATTTCACATTCCATTCCACATTCCTTTCCACATTCCAATCCATTCCATTCCACATTCCATTCTATTTCATATTACTTTCCAAATTCTATTCCACATTCCATTCAAATCCTTTCCACTTTAATTCCACATTCTAATCCACATTCCATTTCACATTCCATTTCATTGCATTTCATGTTCATTTTGACATTCCATTCCACATTCCATTCCAGATTCCATTCCACATTTCATTCCACATTCCATTCCATTCCATTCAACATTCCATTCAACTATCCTTTCCACAATCCATTTCACATTCCATTCCACATTCCATTCCATTCCATTCCACATTTCATTCCATTCCATGTTCCTTCCACTTTCCATTCCATTCCATTCCACTTTCCATTCCACATTCCATTCCACATTGCATTCCACATTACATTTCTTTGCATTCCACATTTCATTCCACATTCCATTCCACATTCCAATCAAGACTGCATTCTACCTTCTATTCCATTCCATTCCACATTCCATTCCTTTGCATTGCATTCTACACCACATTCAATTCCATTACATTCCATTCCACATTCCATTCCATTATATTCCACATTCCATTAAATTAAATTCCACATTCCACTACACATGCCATTCCACATTATAAACAACGTTCCATTCCATTCCTTTGCACATTGTATTCCATTCCATTCGTCATTCCATTCCATTTAATTCAACATTTCATTCCATTCCGTTGCATTCCACATGCCGTTCCATTCCATTCCGCATTCCATTCCTTTACCTTCCATTCTATTCCACATTCCATTCCATTCCATTCTCTTCCACATTACATTCTGTTACATTCCACATTCCATTGAATTACTTTCCACATTCCATTCCACATTCCATTCCACATTCTATTCCACAATGCATTCCATACTGTTCCACATACTATTCCATAACTTTCTACATTCCATTCCACTTAATTCTACATTCCATTACATTCCGTTGCATTCAACATTCCATTCCATTCAATTCCGCATCCCATTCCATTCCATTCCATTCCATTCTATTCCACATTCCATTCCATTCCACATTCCATTCCATTCCACTCCGCATTCCATTCCATTCCATTCCACATTCCCTTCCACATTCCATTCCACATTCTTTTCCACGTTCCACTCCATTCCATTCAACATTCCATTCCATTCCATTCCACATCCCATTCCTCGTTTCATTCCTTTCCTTTCAACATTGCATTCCATATCCCATTCCTTACCATTCCACATTTCATTCCACGTTGCATTCCACGTTCCATTCCACGTTCCATTCCATGGTCTATTCCACATTCCTTTGTATTCCATTCCACATTCCACTGCACATTTCAATCCATTCCATTCCACCTTCCAGTCCACATTTCATTTCACATTCCATTCCACATTCCAATCCATTCCCTTCCACATTCCATTCCATATTCCAATCCATACCAATCCACGTACCATTCCATACAATTACACGTTCCATTCCACTTTCCTTTCAACGTTCCATTCCATTCCATTCCACGTTCCATTCCACGTTCTGTTCCATGTTCCATTTCATTCCATTCTACGTTCCATTTCATGCTGCTCCACGTTCCATTCCACTTTCCATTCCACATTCCTTTGCATTCCATTCCACTTTCCATTCCAGATTGCATTCCACATTGCATTCCACATTCCATTCCATATTCCTTTGCACATTCTTTAAATTCCATGCCACAATCCATTCCACATTCCATTCCACAATCCATTCCACTTTCCTTCCCACATTCCATTCCATTCCACGCCAATCCATTACACTTTCAATTCCACATTCCGTTGCATTTCATTTGACATTCAATTACACATTCCATTCCCCATTCCATTTCTCTTTGCATTCCGTTCCATTACCCATTGCATTCCACTCTCCATTACACATTCCATTCCACATTGCATTCCACATTCCATTCTGTTCCTTTCCACGTTCAATTCCACACTCTATTCCACATTCCATTCCATTCTATTCCACATTCTATTCCACATTCCTTTCCACATTCCATTCCATTTCATTGCACATTCCATTCCACAATCCATTCCATTCCATTCCTCCTTCTATTCCACGTTGCATTCCACATTCCCTGCCACATTCCATTCCATTTCATTCTAGGTTCCATTCCACGTTCCATTCCACATTCCACTCCACGTGCCGTTCCCTTCCATTCCATGTTCCATTCCAAATTCCATTTCAAATTCCATTCTACGTTCCATTCCACATTCCATTCCACGTTCCATTCCACATTTCATTCAACGTTCCATTTCATTCCACATTCTATTGCATTACTTTCCATTCCAAATTCCATTCCACATTTTTATCCATTTCATTCTATTCCACTGCATTGCATTCCACATTCCATATCATTCCATTGCATTCCACATTACTTTCCTTTCCATTACACATTGCATTCCTTTCCATTCCATGTTCCATTCCGTTCCATTCCACAATCCATTCCATTCCATTCCACCTTCCATTCCACGATCCATTCCACATTCCAGTACATTACATTAGATTCCATTGCATTCCATTCCTCATTCCATTCCAGATTCCATCCCATTCCATTCCACATTCCGTTCCACATTCCTTTCCACATTCCATTCTATCCCATTCCACATTCCATTCCATTGCATTGCACATTCCTTTCCTTTCCATTCCATTCCATTCAACATTCTATACCATTCCATTGCATTCCACATTCCATTCTTTTCCATTCCACGTTCCATTCCATTCCATTCCACGTTACATTCCATTCCATTCCACGTTCCTTTCCATTCCATTCCACATTCCATTCCATTCCATTCCACATTCCATTCCACATCCATTCCACTTAGATTCCACGTTCCATTCCAGGTTGCCTTCCATTACATTCCACAATCATTTCCATTCCATTCCACCTTCCATTTAACGTTCCATTCCATGTTCCATTCTATGTTCCACTCCACTTTTCAGTCCACGTTTCATTCCGTTCCAATCCACATTCCATTCCATTCAATTCCACCTTCCATTCCACATTCCACTCTACTCCTTTCAACATTCCTTTCCACATTCCATTCCACATTCCATTCCATCTTCAATTCCACATTGCATTCCGTTCCATTCCATTCCATTCAAAATTCCATTCCACTTTTCATTCAATTGCATTCCACATTCCAGTCCATTCCATTCCATTCCATTCCATTCCACATTCCATTCTATTCCGTTCCACATTCTATTCCACGTTCAATTCCATGTTCCATTGCACTTTCCATTCCATGTTCCATTCCACAATACATTCCAGATTAAATTCAACATTCCATTCCAAATTTCATTCCATTCCATTCCAGATGCCATTCCACATTCGATTTCATTCCATTCCACATTCCATTCCATTCCACTCCATGATTCCTTATACATTCCATTCCATTCCGTTCCACATTCCATTCCACGTTCCATTCCACGTTCCATTCCATTCTGATCCACATTCCATTCCACGTTCCATTCCACATTCCATTCCACATTCAATTCCACATTCCATTCCATATTCCATTCCTTTCCATTGCACATTCCATTCCACATTCTATTCCAGTGCATTCCACATTCCATTTCACAATCCATTCCACATTCCATTCCATTCCATTCCACATTCCATTCCACATTCCATTTCATCCGATTCCACATTTCATTCCATTCCATTCCTCATTCCATTCCCCATTCCATTCCACATCCCATTCCCCATTCCATTCCATTTAATTCCACATTCCATTCCACATTCCTTTCCACGTTCCATTCCACATTCCATTTCACATTCCAATCAACGTTTCATCCCATTATATTCCACATTCTATTCCATTCCATTCCACATTCCATTCCATTTCATTCAGTTCCATTCCACATTCCATATTATTCCATTCCATTCCACATTCCATTCCTTTCCATTAGACATTCCGTTGCATTCCATTCCACATTCCATTACATTTCATTCTATTCCCTTCCACATTCCATTACGCATTACATTTACTTCCATTCCACAATCCATTACACATTACTTTCCCTTCCATTAAACCTTCCATTACATTCCATTCAACATTTCATTCCACGTTCCATTCCACTTTCCATTCCGCGTTCCATTCCATGTTCAATTCCATGTTCCATTGCACGTTCCATTCCATTCCATTCCATATTCCACTGCACTTTTCATTTCATTCCAATCCATATTCCATACCATTAAATTACTTTCCACTACACAGTCGATTCCATTCCACATTCCGTTTCACGTTCCATTCCTTTCCATACCACATTCCATTCTGCATTCCATTATATTCTATTCCACATTCCATTCCGTTTCATTCTACATTCCTTCCACGTTCCATTCGACGTTGCATTCAAAGTTCTATTCCTCTTTCCATTCCAGCTTCCATTCCATTCCACTCCACATTCCATTCCATTCTTTTCCACGTTCCATTTTACTCCGTTCCGCATTCCTTTCCACATTCTATTTCACATTCACTTCCACATTCCATTTCACATTCCACTCCATTCCATTCCATTCAACTCCACGTTCTATTCCTTTCCAATCCACATTCCATTCCTTTGCATTCCACACTAAATTCCATTCCATTCCACATTCCATTCCACTCCATTCCATTCCATTCTACATTCCATACCATTCTATTCCATTCCAAATTCCATTCTTTCCTTTCCACATTACATTCCATTCCTTTCCACATTCCATTCCATTACATTCCATTCCACATTCCATTCCACACTCCATTCCCTTTCATTCCACATTCCATTCTCTTCAATTCTACCTTCCACTCCACGTTCCATTCCATGATCCATTCCACGTTCCTTTAGGTTCCATTCCACATTCTATTCCACTTTCCATTCCATAACATTTCACGTTCAATTCTACATTCCATTACATTCCATTCCACCTTCTATTCCACATTACATTCCACATTGCATTCCATGTTCCACTCCACGTTCCATCCATTCAATTCGTTGTTCTATTACACGTTCTACTCCTTTACATTCTACGTTCCATTCCATTATAGATTACACATTCCATTCCATATTCCATTCCACTTTCCTTTCCACGTTCCATTCCACGTTGCATTGCATTCCATTCCACGTTCCATTACACATTCTATTCTTCATTCCATTCTACATTCCTTTCCATTCCATTCCACATTCCATTACACATTCCATTACACATTCCTTACCACGCCATTCCACTTTCCATTCCACATTCCATTCCATTCCTTTCCACATTCCAATCCTTTCCACTTTCCAGTCCAGATACCATTAAACATTCCATTCCATTCCATTCCACTTTCCATTCCACGTTCCATTCCATGTTCCATTCCATTCCACTCCACGTTTTGCTAAACATTCCATTCGATTGCATTTCACGTTCCTTTCCACAATTCCATTACAAATTCCACTTCACTTTCCATTCCGTTCCATTCCACATTCAATTCCACTCTCCACTCCACATTCCATTCCACATTCCATTCCTTTCCATTCCACATTCCATTCCACATTCCATTCCACATTTCATTGCATATTGCATTCCATTCCATTCCACATTCCTTTCCATTCCATTCCACTTTCTATTCCACATTGCATTACCCATTCCATTCCACATACCATTCCGTGTTCCATTCCATTCCATTAAACGTCACTTTCCATGTTCTATTCCATTCCGTTCCAGATTCCTTTCCACATTCCATTCCACATTACTTCCTTGCCACTCCACATTCCATTCCACATCCCATTCTACATTCCATTCCATTCCATTCCACATTCCATTAATCATTACATTCAACATTCCATTCCACATTCCATTCCGTTGCATTCCACATTGCCTTCCATTCTTTTCCACATTCCATTCCATTCCTTTTCACATTCCATTCTTTTCCATTCCACATTCCATTCCATTCCATTTCACATTCCATTCCACTTTCCATTCCACTACATTCCACATTCCATTCCAAATTCCGTACCATTCATTTCCACATTCCATTCCATTCCATTCCACATTGCATTCCACTCCATTCCACCTTCCATTCCATTGCATTCCACATTGCATTCTATTGCATTTCACATTCCATTCCACGTTGCATTCCACTTTCCACTAAATGTTCCATTCCATTCCATTCCACATTCCATTTCACGTTCCACTTCACGTTCCATTCCACATTACATTCCATTCCTGTCCGCCTTCCATTCCATTCCATTGCATTTCACGTTTCACTCCATTAAGTTACATTTGAAATTCCACTCCATTCCATTCCATTTCACCTTCCATTCCACATTCCATTCCATTCCATTCCACATTCCATTCCAGTCCATTCCATTGCATTACATTCCTTTCCACAGTCCATTCCATTCCATTCCATTCCATACCACATTCAATTCCATGCCATTTCAATTTCCATTTCATTCCATTCCATTCCATTCCACATTCTGCTGCATTGCATTCTACGTTCCCTTACTTTCCATTCCACGTTCCATTCCATTCCATTCCACGTTCCATTCCACATTCAATTCCACATTCTATATTATATTCCTTTCCATTAAATTCCACATTCCATTCCACATTCCATTTAATTCCACTCCACATTCCATTATACATTCCATTCCATTCCACATTCCTCTCCATTTCATTTTCCACTCATTTCGATTCAATTCCACATTCCACTCCATTCCATTCCACATTCCGTTCCTCATTCCACGCCACATTCGACTTCATTCCATTAAACATTGCATTCCACATTCCAATAAACATTACATTCCATGCCATTTTACATTGCTCTCCATTCCATTCCATTCCACACTACATTGCATTCAATTCCACATTCCTTTGCATCCCATTGGTAATTGCGATCCACTTTAATTTCCACATTCCATTCCACATTTCATTCCACGTTGCATTCCTTTCCATTGCACATTCCATTCCACATTCCATTCCATTCCATTTCACATTCCATTCCACTCCATTCCACATTCCATTCCTTCCCAATCCACATTCAATTCCTCATTCCATGCCACATTCCATTCCATTTCATTCCACTTTCCATTCCATATTCCATTCCATTCCATTCCTCATACCATTCCATACCATTCCACATTCCATTCCTTTCCAGTCCTGATACCATTCCATATTCCATTCCATTCCATTCCACAAGCCATTACTTCCCATACCACATTCCATTCCACATTCCTTTAAACATTCCATTCCACATTCCATTAAACATTCCATTCCACATTTCATTCCGTTCCATTCCATTCCATTACGCATTCCATTCCTTTCCAGTCCACATTCCAATGCACATTCCTTTCCATTCCACATTCCATTTTTTTCCAGTCCACATTCAATTCCACATTCCATTCCACGTTCCATTCCATTCCATCCCATTCCACGTTCCATTCCATTTCATTCCACTTTCCATTGCATTACATTCTACTTTTCTTTCCATTCCATTGCACTTTCCATTACATTTCATTCCACTTTCCATTACATTCTATTCCACTTTCCATTACATTCGTTTCCATTCCATTCCATTACACATTCCATTCCATTCCATTCCATTCCGCAATCCATTCCATTCCATTCCACCTTCCATTCCATTCCATTCCAATTTCCATACCAGTTTCCATTCCATTCCATTCCACATTCCTTTCCATTCCATTCCAATATTGAATTGAATTCCCTTCCACATTTCTTTGCATTTAACATTCCTTTCCATTCCATTCCATTCCAATTAACTTTCTATTCCACTACATTCCGCATTCCATTCCATTTCATTCCACATTGTATTCAGCATTGCATTCCAGATTCCATTCTACATTCCATTCCACATTTCATTCCACTCCATTCCACATTCCACTCCATTCCATTCCATTCCACATTCCAATCCATTGCATTCCACATTCCATTCCACATTCCAATCCATTCCATTCCACATTCCCTTTCATTCCTTTCCACATTCCATTCCATTCCATTCCACGTTCCATTGCATTTTCCTTTCCATTCCATACTACATTCCACTCCATTCCTTTCTACAATGCATTAGATTCCATTCCACTATCCATTCCATTCCATTCCATGTTCCATTCCATTCCATTCCATGTTCCATTTAACATTCCATTCCATTCCATTCCACATTCCATTCCATCTTCCATTCCACGTTCCATTCCACCATCCATTCCACGTTCCATTCCAGTTTCATTCCATTGCATTCCACATTCCTTTGCAGATTACATTCATCATTCCATTCCACATTCCTTTCCACATTCCATTCTACATTCCATTCCACATTCCATTCCACATTCCATTCCATTCCATTACGCATTCCATTCCTTTCCATTCCACATTCCATTTTTTTTCCAGTCCACATTCCATTCCACATTCCATTCCATGTTCCATTCCATTCCATCCCATTCCACGTTCCATTCCATTTCATTCCACTTTCCATTGCGTTACATTCTACTTTTCTTTCCATTCCTTTGCACTTTCCATTACATTCCATTCCACTTTCCATTAGATTCTGTTCCACATTCCATTCCATTCGTTTCCATTCCATTCCATTCCACATTTCATTCCATTCCATTCCATTCCGCAATCCATTCCATTCCATTCCACATTCCATTCCATTCCATTCCAATTCCCATACCTGTTTCCATTCCATTCCATTTCACATTCCTTTCCAATCCATTCCAGTATTGAATTGAATTCCCTTCCACATTTCTTTGCATTTCACATTCCATTCCATTCCACTCCATTCCAATTAACTTTCTATTCCACTACATTCCACATTCCATTCCATTCCATTCCACATTGCATTCAGCATTGCATTCCAGATTCCATTCTACTTTCCATTCCACATTTCTTTCCACTCCATTCCACATTCCACTCCATTCCAATCCATTCCACATTCCATTCCATTGCATTGCACATTCCATTCCACATTCCAATCCATTCCATTCCGCATTCCCTTTCATTCCTTTCCACATTCCATTCCATTCCATTCCACGTTCCATTGCACTTTCCTTTCCATTCCATACTACATTAAACTCCATTCCATTCTACATTCCATTAGATTCCATTCCACTCTCCATTCCATTCCATTCCACGTTCCATTCCATTCCATTCCATGTTCCATTTAACATTCCATTCCATTCCATTCCACATTCCATTCCATCTTCCATTCCACGTTCCATTCCACCATCCATTCCACGTTCCATTCCAGTTTCATTCCATTGCATTCCACATTCCTTTGCAGATTATATTCATCATTCCATTCCACATTCCATTCCACATTCCATTCTACATTCCATTCCACATTCCATTCCATTCCATTCCATTCCATTCCATTCCATTCCATTCCAATTTCCACTCCATTCCATTCAATTCCACGTTCCATAGTATTCCAATTCACTTCCCTTTCCATTCCATTCCACATTCCATTCGATTGCATTCCATCCCATTCCACGTTGCACTCCATTACATTCCACATTCCATTCCACATTCCATTCCACATTGCTTTCCATTCCATTCCGCATTCACTTCCATTCCATTCCACTTTCCATTCCACATTCTATTCCATTCCATTCCTTTCCACTCCACGTTCCATTGCACATTCCATTCCACATTCCATTCCTTTCCATTCCACATTCCATACCACTTTCCATTCCACAATTCTTTCCAAATTCCATTTCATTCCATGATCCATTCCAGTTTCCATTCCGCATTCCATTCCATTCCACGTTCCTTTCCACATTCCATTCCACGTTCTATTCCACATCCCATTCGATTTGATTTCACTTTCCATTCCACATTCCAGTCCATTCCATTCCACATTTCATTCAATCTCATTCCACATTCCATTCCATATTCCATTCCATTCCATTTCACGTTGCAATCCAAATTACATTCCACAATCCATTCAACATTCAATTCCATTGCAAGTTCCATTCCACGATCCATTCCACTTTCCACTCCATTACACGTTGTATTCCACTTTCCATTACACGTTCCATTCCACATTCCATTCCTTTCCATTCCACAATACATTCCATTCCATGTTCCATTCCAAATTCCATTCCACTTTCCATTCCATTACAAGTTCCATTCCACAATTTATTCCACGTTCCATTTCACATTCCATTCCATTCCACTTAACGTTGAATTCAAAATTCCATTCCATTCCATTCCACATTCCATTCCATTTCATTCCACATTCCATTCCATTTTTTCCACATTCCATTCCACATTCCATTGCATTCCATTCCACATTGCATACCACCTTCCATTCCACTATCCGTGCCACATTCCATTCCATTCCACGATCCATTCCACTTTCCATTCCGCATTTCATTCCATTCCACGTTCCCTTCCACATTCCATTCTACATTCCATTGCACATTCCACTCCATGCGAATCCACGTTTCATTCCACATTGCTATCCATTCCATTCCACATTCCTTTGATCCCATTCCACATTCCTTTCCACCTTCCATTCCTTTCCATTCCACTTTCCATTCCAAATTACATTCCACAATCCATTCCACATTCTATTCCATTCCAAGTTGCATTCCACAATCCATTCCATGTTCCACTACGTTCCACGTTTCATTCCTCTTTGCATTGCACGTTCCATTCCATATTCCGTTCCATTCCATTCCATTCCACTTTCCATTCCATTCCATGTACCATTAAACATTCTATTCCATATTCCATTCCACGTTCCATTTCACATTCCAATCCATTCCATTCCACATTGAATTCCACATTCCATTCCATTCCATTCCACAATGCATTCCATTTCATTCCACCTTCCAGTAGGAATTCCATTCCTTTCAATTTCACATCCCATTCCACATTCCATTCCATTCCATTCCAAGTTCCTTTCCATTCCATTCCCCATTCCATT
Source organism: Pongo pygmaeus (assembly GCF_028885625.2). NCBI lineage: Eukaryota > Metazoa > Chordata > Mammalia > Primates > Hominidae > Pongo > Pongo pygmaeus. Next base: position 7,802,863 of record NC_072385.2, read on the forward strand.
CCACATTCCATTCCTTTCCGTTCCACATTCCATTCCACATTCCTTTCCGTTCCATTCTGCATTCTATTATACATTCCATTCCATTCCGTTACACTTTCCATTCCACTTTCCTTTCCATTCCATTCTGCATTGCATTCCAAATTCCATTCCATTCCATTGCTCATTCCATTCCACATTCCATTCCATTCCATTCCACATTCCATTCCATTGCATTCCTCATTCCATTCCGCATTCCATTCCACATTCCATTCCGCACTCCATTCTTCTTTCCATTCCATTCCATTCCACATTGCATTCCACTGCATTCCACATTCAATTCCACTCCATTCCACTTTCCATTCCACATTCCATTCCATTCCATTCCATTCCATTTCACATTCCTTTCCATTCCGTTCCACATTCCATTCTACATTCCATTACATTCCATTTCACATTCCATTACATTCAATTACACATTCCATTCTACTTTTTTCTATTCCAGATTCCATTCCATTCCATTCCACATTCTATTCCATTCCATTCCAGATAGCACTGCATTCAATTCCATTACATATTCCTTTCCACATTGCATTCCTTTCCACGTTCCATTCCACATTCCATTCCACATAGCATTCCATGTTCCATTAATCATGCCATTCCACATTCCATTCCACATTCCAATCCATTCCATTCTACATTTCGTTCCACATTCCATTCCATTCCATTCCATTCCACATTGAATTACAATCCATTGCATATGCCATTCCATTGAATTCCACATTCCATTCCATTCCATGATCCATTCGTGTTTCCATTCCCCATTCCATTCCACATTCCATTCCATTTCATTCCACGTTCCATTTCCCATTCCTTTTGACATTCCAACCCATTACACGTTCCATTCCACATTCCATTCCACGTTAAATTCCACATTCCATTCCATTTCAATCCATGTTCTATTCCAGTCCATTCCATTCAATCCCACGTTCCATTTCATTCCATTCCAAGTTTCATTAGTCATTCCATTGCATTCCATTCCACACTCAACTCCATTCAATTCCTTTCCATTCCTCATTCCATTCCTATTCATTCCACATTCCATTGCATTCCATTCCAAATCCCATTCCATTCCTGTCCACATTCCATTCCTCATTCCATTCCACATAGCATTCTACGTTCCATTCCACATTCCATTCCACATTCCATTACATATTCCATTCCGTTCAATTCCACTTTCCATTCCACATTCCTTTCCATTCCGAACTCCATTCAACTTTCCATTCCATTCCACTAAAGTCCATTCCACATTCCATCCCATTCCACTATATTCCATTGCATATTCCATTACACTTTCCATTCCTTTCCATTCCAGATTCCATTCCACATTATATTCCATTCCATTGCACATTCCATTCAATTCCATTCCACGTTCCATTCCATTCCATTCCACATTCCATTCCTTTCCATTCCATTCCAAGTTCCATTCCATTCCATTCCACATTCCATTCAACATTGCATTCCATGTTCCATTCTACATACCATTCCATTCCTTTCTCATTCCATTCCAGATTCCATTCAATTGCATATTCCATTCCACATTCAGTTCCACATTCCTTCCCACATACCCTTCAATTACATTACACATTCCATTCAATACTGTTAACCATTCCATTCCATTCCTTTCCACATTCCATACCACATTCCGTTGCATTCCTTTACACATTCCATTCCACATTCCACTGCAGTCCATTCCACATTGCATTTCATGCCATTCCACATTCCATTCCATTCCATTCCACATTGCATTACATTCCACTTTCCATTCCATTCCAGTCGATTGCATTCCACTTTCCATTACAGATTCCATTCAATTCCATTCCACATTCCATTCCCTTCCAATCCATTCCATTCCATTCCACATTCCATTCAATTCCACATTCAATTAAATTCCATTCCACATTCCATTGCTTTCCATTCCATATACCATTCCATTCCATCCCATATTCCATTCCATTCCATCCCGCACTGCATTCTCTTACATTCCAAATTCCGTTTCATATTCCATTCCATTCCATTTCTCATTCCATTCCTTTCCATTCCACATTCCATTCCATTCCATTCCACATTCAATTCCATTGAATTCCAATTTCAATTCCATTACTATCCACATTTCATTCCATTGCATTCCACGTTCCGTTCCATTCCATTCTAAGATGCATTCCCTTCCATTTCCCATTCTATTCTATTCCATTCCATGTCACATTCCATTCCATTCCATTCCACATTCCACTCTGCATTCCTTTCCATTCCATTCCACATTCCATTACATATTCCAATCCATCCCATTCAACATTCCATTCCATTGCACATTCCATTCCATTGCATTCCATTCTGCATTCCATTTCATTCCACATTCCATTCCACATTTCATTCCACATTCCATTCAATTCCATTCCACATTCCATTCCATTCCACATTGCATTCCACATTCCATTCCAGATTCCATTCCGCATTCCCTTCCATTCCATTTCGCATTCCTTTCTACATTCCATTCCACATTCCATTCCCTTCCATTCCACATTACATTACATTCCACTTTGCGTTCCACATTACATTCTACATTCCATTCCATTCCATTGCACTTTCCATTCCGCATTTCATTCCACAATGCATTCAGTTCCATTCCATATTCCATTCTATTCCACATTCCATTCCACATTCCATTCGTCATTTCCTTTCATTCCATTCCATTCCACATTACATTCCACGTACCATTCCGCATTCCATTCCATTCCACAGTCCTTTCCATTCCATTGCACGTTCCATTCCTGATTACATTCCACATTCCAATCCATTCAATTTCATTTCATTCCATTCCATTCCACATTCCATTCCATTCCATTCCACATTCCATTCCTTCCCATTATGTTCCATTCCACTTTACCTTCCATTCCATTTCAATTTCCATTCCCTTCCATTCCACATTATGTTCCACCTTCCATTCCATGTTACATTCCGCGTTCCATTCCACGTTCCATTCCACATTCCATTCCATTCCATTCCACATTCCATTCCATTGCATTCCACATTCCATTCCATTGCGTTCCACATTCCATTCCAATCCATTCCACTTTCCATTCCATCCCATACCATTCCACATTCCATTCCATTCCTTTGCAGATTCCATTCCTTTCCATTCCACATTTTATTCCATTCCACATTCAATTCCATTCCCAATTCCATTCCACATTCCTTTGGATTATATGCAATTCCACTTTCCATTGAAATCCATTCCACCTTCCATTCCTTTCCACATTCCATTCCACATTTCATTGCATTCCATTCCACATTCCATTCCATTCCAATCCACATTCTATTCCATTCTTTTTCGCATACCATTCCATTCCATTGCATTCCCTTCCATTCCAGATTTCATTTCATTCCATTCCACATTCCATTCCATTTCATTCCATTGAATTCCACTTTCCATTACACATTCGGTTCCATTCCATTCCACATTTCATTCTTTTCCATTCCATTCCTCCTTCCATTCCATTCCATTCCACATTCCATTCCATTCCACATTCAATTCCTTTCCATTCCACATTCCTTTGCATTCCATTCCACATTCCATTCAATTCCATTCCACACTGCATTCTATTCCATTCCAAATTCCATTCCATTCCATTCCCCATTCCATTCCATTCCATTCCACTTTCCATTCCCTTCCATTTCACTTTCCATTCCATTCATACTACATTGCATTCCACATTCCATTCCATTCCATTCCACATTCCACTCCCTTCCTTTCCACATTCCATTCCACATTCCATTCCATTCCATTCCACTTTCTTTTCCATTCTAATCCACATTCTTTTCCACTCCATTTCACATTCCATTCCATTCCATTCCATTCAATTCCATTCCATTTCAATTAACATTGAATTCCACATGCCATTCCATTCCATTCAACATTCCATTCCAAATTCCATTCCATTAAATTCTTCACCCCCTTCCATTCCATTCCATGTTCCATTCCATTCCATTCCACATTTGATTGCATTCCATTTAACTTTCCATTCCACCCTCCATTCCATTCCGTTCCACATTCCTTTCGATTCCATTACACATTCCATTCCACGTTCCATTGCACGTTACATTCCGGTCCATTCGAAATTCCATTCCATTCCTTTCCACTTTCCATTTCCACATTTTATTCCATTCCATTCGACATTCCATTCCATTCCATTCCAATTCCGTTCCACTCTACATTCCATTCCATTCCATTCCACATTCCGTTCCATTCCACAATCCAATACATTGCATACCATTCCATTCCACATTCCACTCCATTCCATTCCACATTCCTTTCCTTTCCATTCCACATTCCTTTCCACTTTCCAATCCATTCCATTCCATTCCATTCCACATTCCATTCCGTTGCTTTCCACATACCATTCCATTCCATTGCGTTCCACATTCCATTCCATTCCATTCCATTACAGCTTCCATTCCATTCCATTCCACATTCCATTCCATATTCCATGCCATTCCATTCCATTCCACGTTCAATTCCACATTCAATTAGACATTCCTTTCCACCTTCCATTCCATTCCATTCCACATTTCATTCCATTCCATTCTACAATCCATTCCACGCTCCTTTCCACTCCATTGCACGTTCCATTAAACTCCACGTTGTATTCAATTCCATTCCACGTTCCATTCCACATTCCATTCCACTTTCCATTTCACTTTCCATTACATTCCATTCCACGTTACATTTCTCATTCCACTCCACATTCCATTCCATTCCATTCCACATTCCATTCCGCATGCCTTTCCACATTCCATTCCACATTCCATTGCACATTCCATTCCATTCCATTAAATACCATTCCAAATTGCGTTCCTTTCAATTCCACATTCCATTCAATTCCAATACTTTGACTTCCACGTTCCATTCCACATTCTATACCATTCCATTCCACATCCCATTCCACATTCCATTCCATTCCATTCCACTTTCCATTCCATTCCATTCCACATTACCTTCCATTCCATTCCAGATTCCATTCCCTTCCATCCACATTCCATTAAATTCCATTCCACCTTCCATTACAGATTCCATTCCAGAGTCCATTCCATTCCACTTCACATTCCTTTCCATTCTATTCCATTCCACATTCCATTCTATTCTATTCCACATTCTATTCCATTCCATTCCACTTTCCATTCCACATCACATTCACATTCCATTTCCTTCCATTTCACATTCCATTCCATTCCAATTTCCATTCTATTCCATTCCACATTCCATTCCATTCCATTCTACATTCCATTACTTTCCATTTCACCTTCCAATCCACATCCCATTCCTTTCCATTCCCCATTCCATTCCACATTAGATTCCATTTCATTCCACATTCCATTCCATTCCATTCCACCTTCCTTTCCATTCCATTCCATTCCACAGTCCATTCCTTTCCATTCCACATTCCATTCCCTTCCCTTCCACTTTATATTCTATTCCATTCCTTTCCATTTCATTCCAAATTCCATTCCATTCCACATTCCATTCCATTCCATTCCACATTCCGTTCAATTCCATTACACATTTCATTCCACATTCCATTTCATTCAATTCTATTCCATATTCAATTACTTTCCATTCTATTCCACATTCCATTCCATTCCATTTCAATCCTTTCCACATTCCATTCCATTCCATTCCGTTCCTTTCCACGTTCCATTCCACAATCCATTCCACATTCCATTACATTCCTTTCCACGTTCCATTTCAAGTTCCATTCCATTACATTCAACATTCCATTCCATTCCATTCCACATTCCATTCTATTGTATTCCTCTTTCCATTCCATTCAATTCCATTGCATTCCACATTCAATTCCTTTCCATTAAATTCCATGACACATTCCATTCCATTCCATTCCACTTTCCATTCCATTCCACTCCACATTCCATTCCACATTCTATTCCACATTCCTTTCCATTACTTTCCACATTCCATTCCATTCCATTAAGCATTCCATTCTATTTCCATTTCACATTCCATTCCTTTCCGTTCCATTCCACTTTTCGTTCCATTCCATTCCATTCCATTCCATTCCAAATTCCATTCCATTCCACACTCCATTCCATTCCATTCCTTTGCTTTCCACATTCTATTCCATTCCATTCCACATTCCACTCTATTCCCTTCCACTTTAAATCTCATTCCATTCCAAATGCCTTTCCACGTTCCATTCCATTCCATTCCATATTCGATTCCATTCCATTAAACATTCGATTCTATTTCATTTCACATTCATTTCCATTCCATTCCATTGCACACTAAACTCCATTCCGTTACATTCCATTTCAGATTCCATCCCACTTTCCATTCCATTCCATTTCACTTTCCATTCCATTCCATTCCACATTCCATTCCAAATTCCATTTCCTTTCATTTCACATTCCATGCCATTCCATTAAACATTCCATTCTATTTCCATTTCACATTCCATTCCATTCCTTTCCATTACACATTTCTTTCCATTCCATTCCATTCCATTCCACATTCCGTTCAACATTCCATTCCATTCCAATCCACATTGCATTCCAAATTCTAATCCATTTCTTTCCACAAGCCATTACCTTCCATTCCACATTCCATTCCATCCCATTCCATTCCATTCCACATTTCGTTCCATTCTATTCCATTCCATTCCATTCCACATTCCATTCCCTTACATTGCATTTCAGATTCCATTCTATTCCCTTGCACATTCCACCCCCCGTTCCTTTCCATTCCACATTGCATTGCACAGTGCATTCCATTCCATTCCACATTAAATTCCATACTATTCCACATTGCATTCCACATTCCTTTCCATTCCGTTACACATTCCTTTCCATTCCATTACCCATTCCATTCCATTGTATTCCTCTTTCCATTCCATTCAATTCCATTGCATCCCACATTCAATTCCATTCCATTAAATTCCATGACACATTCCATTCCATTCCATTCCACTTTCCATTCCATTCCATTCTACATTCCATTCCATTCCATTCCACATTCTATTCCACATTCCCTTCCATTACCTTCCACATTCCATTCCATTCCATTAAGCATTCCATTCTATTTCCATTTCACATTCCATTCGATTCCATTTATTTCCACATTCCATTCCATTTAATTCCACATTCCATTCCATAATTTTCCATTTCATTACACATTTCTTTACACGTTCCATTCCATTCCATTTCACATTCCATTCCATTCCTTTCCACATTTCATTCCAATCCATTCCATTCCATTCCATTCCGCATTCCATTCCATTCCACATTCCACATTTCATTTCATTTCATTCTATTCCACATTCCATTCCCTTCCATTCCACATTCAATTCCATTCCATTCCATTCCACTTTCCATTCAATCTTCCCTTCCATTCCATTCCACTTTCCATTCCATAGCATTCCACATTCCATTCCATTCCATTCTACATTCCATTCCACATTCCATTCCATTCCATTCCACATTCCATTCCATTGCATTTCACTTTCCATTCCATTATATTTCATATGCCATTCAATTCCACATTTCATTCCATTCCATTTGAGAGTGCATTTCATTCCACATTCTATTCCACATTCCATTCCATTCCATTCCACATTCCATGCCATTCCAATCCACATTCCATTTTATTCCGTTCCACATTCCTTTCCATTCTATTTCACATTCCATTCCATTCCATTCTACTTTCCATTTCTTTGCATTCCACATTCCTTTCCAGATTCCATTCCATTCCTTTGCACCTTCCCTTCCATTCCTTTCCACATTCCATTCCAATTTACTTTCCGCATTCCATTTCATTCCATTCAACATTCCATTCCTCCTTCCATTCCGTTCCATTCCACATTCTATTCCACATTCCATTCCATTCCATTCTACGTTCAATTCCATTCCATTCTATTTCCTTCCATTGTACATTGCATTCCACATTCCATTCCATTCAATTCTACATTCCTTTCCATTCCATTGCACATGGGATTCCATTCCAGTCTACATTCCATTGCATTCCATTCCGCATTCCATTCCACATAACATTCTATTCGATTCCAAATTCATTCGATTCCATTCCATTCCACGTTCCATTCCATTCAATTACACATTCAATTCTATTCCATTCCACATCCATTCCATTCCATTCCATATTCCACATTCCAGTCCAATTTCCGTTCCGCCTTCCATTCCATGTTCCATTCCATTCCATTCCACTTTCCATTCCACATTCCATTGCATTCCATTCCATGTTCCATACCACATTCCTTTCCTTTCGATTCCACGTTCCATTCCACTTTCCATTCCTTTCCAATCCATTCCACGATTCATTCAAATCCATTCCACTTTCCATTCCAGTCGACATTCCATTCCATTCCACATTCTATTCGAATCCACATTCCATTCCAATCCGTTCCATTCCACATTCCATTCCATTCCATTCCCCATGACACTCAATTCCATTCCACGTTGTTATCCATTCCATTCCACCTTGCATTCCATTCCATTCCCTGTTCCATACATTCGATGCCACCTTCCATTCCATTCCATTCTACTTTCCAATCCATTCCATTTCACATTTCATTCCACTGCACCTTCCTTTCCATTTCCCGTCCAATTCCATTCCATTCCATTCCACTTCACATTCCAATCCATTCCGTGTTCCATTCCATTCACTTCCATTCCAATTTCTATTCTTTTCCATTCCACATACAATTCCACATTGCATTTCATTCCATTCCATTCCATTGCACTTTCCATTGCGCAATCCATTCCACGTTCCATTAGACATTCCATTCCACGTTCCATTTGACATTTCATTCCACGTAACATTCCAAGTTCCATTCCAGGTTCCAATCCACGTTCTATTCCACATTCGATTCCATTCCACTCCATTCCATTCCACATTTCATTCCACATTCCATTCCATTCCATTACACATTACATTCAACTTTCCATTCCACATTCCATTCCTTATTGCATTCCATTCCATTCCACATTCCATTTCACATTCCATTCCATTCCATTCGATATTCCATTCCAAGCCATTCCAAATTCCATCCCATTCAATTCCCCATTCTATTCCATTCCACATTCCATTCCGTTCCATTCCACATTACGTTCCATGCCATTCCACTTTCCATTCCATTCTCCATTCCATTCCATTCCACATTCCATTCCATCTCATTTCACATTCCATTCCACATTCCATTAAATTGCATTCCACATAGTATTCCACATTCCATTCCACAATCCATTCTACATTCCATTCCATTCCACGTTCCATTACACATTCCATTCCACATTCCATTCCATTCCACTTTCCATTCCACATTCCTTTCCACCTCCCATTCCACATTCCATTCCACCCAATTCCACGTTGCATTCTACATTCCATTGCATTCCATTCCAAATGCAATTCGGTTTCTTTGCACATTCCATTCTACATTCCATTACATTCCATTTCACATTCCATTCCATTTCACATTCCATTCCACATAACATTCCACAATCCACTGCATTCCATTCCATTTCACATTCCATTCCACATTCCATTCCATTTCATTCCACAATGCATTCCCATTTCCATTCCACCTTCCATTCCACGTTCCATTCCACGTTTCATTACAATTTCCATTCCACGTTCCTTTCCATTCCGTTCCACATTGGATTACATTATATTACACATTCCATTCCATTGCATTTCGCATTCCATTCCACATTCCTATCCGTTCCATTCCACGTTTGATTCCACATTCCCTTCCATTACATTCCACGTTCCATTACATTCCATTCCAATTTCCATTCTATGTTCCATGCCACGTTCCATTCCTCCTTCCTTTCCATGTTTCCTTCCATTCCATTCCACATTCAATTCCATTATACATTCCATTCCATTGCATTCCATTCCATTCCACTTTCCATTCCAATCCACATTCCATTCCACATTCTACTGCATTCCATTCCACATTCCTTTCCATTCCATTCCATTCCACATTCCATTATATTCCATTCCACATTCCATTCCCTCCATTCCACATTCCATTCCACATTCCATTCCATTACATTTCACTTTCCTTCCAACATTCCTTTCCATTCCACTCCACATTCTATTCCATTCCACATTCCATTCCAGTCCATTCCATTTCATTCCATTTCGCATACCATTCCACATTTCATTCCATGCCACATTTCATTCCATTCCTTTCCACTTTCCATTCCATTCCATTCCACGTTGCATTCCATTCCATTCCATTCCACATTTCATTCCCTTCCATTCCACATTCCATTCCATTCCATTCCATTTTATTCCAGGCCACATTCCATTCCATATTCCATTCCAAACCACTCCAAATTCCATTCCATTCCACTCCACATTCCATTCCACTCAACGCCACATTGCATTCCCATTCAACTTTCCATTTCATATTCCAATCCATTGCTTTCCACATTCCATTCAATTCCTTTCCACATTCCAATCCATTCCATTTCTCTTTCCATTCCATTCCATTGAATTCCAGTCCATTTCACATTCCATTCCATTCCACTCAACATTCCATTCCATTTTGTATTCCATTCCACTCCTCTCCACATTTCATTCCATTGCATTCCACATTCCATTCCATTCCACTCCATTCCACATCCCATTCCATTCCATTGCATTTCATTCAACATTCCATTCCATTTCACTTTCCTTTCCATTCCATTCCATTTCACATTCCATTCCACATTTCGTTACATTCCATTCCATTCCAGTCCACATTCCATTCCAGTTTCCATTCCATTCAATTCCATTCTACATTCCACATTCCATCCCATTCCACATTCCACTCCATTCCACATTCCATTCCACATTCCATTCCATTTCATTCCTCATTCCATTCCGTATTCCATTCCTTTCCATTCCATTCCATTCCATTCCACATTCCATTGAACATTCCATTCCATTCCATTGCAGTTCACATTCCATTCCATTCCATTCGACATCCCATATCAATCCATTCCAGTCCATATTCCATTCCATTCCTATCCATTCCACATTACATTTAATTTCATTCCACATTCTATTTCAATCCATTCCACATTGCAATGCATTCCATTCCACATTCCATTCCATTCCACATAATATTCCTATCCACATTCCATTCCACATTACATTCCATTCCACATTCCATTTCATTCCCCTCCACTGCACATATCATTCCATTCCATTCCACATTCAATTCCATTCCATTCCTTTCCATTCCTTTTCATTCCGTTCCATTCAATTCCACATTCCATTCCATTCCTTTCCATTCCACATTGCTTGCCATTCCATTCATTTCCATTCCACATTCCATTCCACATTCCATTCCACATTCCATTCCATTCCATTCCACATTCCATTCCATTCCACATCCCATTACATTGCACTTCAGATTCCATTCCGTTCCATTCCATATTTCATTCTGCATTCCATTGCACGTTCCATTTGTCGTTCCATCGCTCGTTCTGTTCGATATTCCATTCAACTTTACATTCAATGTTCCATTCCACTTTCAATTCGTCATTCAATCTCACGTTCCATTCGATGTTCCATTCAACATTACATTCCATGTTCCATTCCGCATTCCATTCCATTATATTCCACTTTCCATTCCAGATTCCATTCCACATTCCATTTCATTTCATTCCACTTTCCATTCAACATTCCATCCATAGTGCATTCCACATTGCATTCCATTCCACTGCACATTCCATACAACATTCCATTCCATTCCACATTCCTTTCCATGCCATTCTGCATTCCATCCCATTCCATTTCACATTCTATTCCATTCCACATTCCATTCCCTTCCGTTCCCTTCCGTTCCATTCTACATTACATTCCAATCCATTCCAAGTTTCATTCCATTTGATTCCACTTTACGATCCATTCCATTCCACTTACCATTCCATTCCATTCCACTTTCCATTCCATTCCATCCAATTCCAATCCACATTCCATTCCATTCCACATTCCACTCCATTCCAAGTTCCATTCCTTTCCATTCCATTCCACATTCCAATCCATTCCACATTCGATTCCATTCCATTCCATTGCACCTTCTGTTCCATTCCCTACCACATTCCAATCCATTCCATTCCACGTTCATTACATTCCAATCCACGACCGTTTGAATTCAATTTCAAGGTGCATTAGATTCAATTCAATTCCACATTCCACTACATTCCATTTCACATTCCATTCCATTCAATTCCACGTTCCAATGCAGTCAATTCCACTCCACATTCCATTCCATTCCACTGCAAACTCCATTCCATTCCATTCCAAAACCATTCCATTCCTTTCCATATTCCATTCCATTCCATTCCATATTCCATTTGATTCCACTCCACATTCCATTCAGCTCCATTCCACATTCCTTTCCACATTCTGTTCCATTCCATTCTACTTTCCATTCCATTGCGTTCCACATTCCATTCCATACTATTCCATATTCCTTTCTATTCCATTCGAAATTCCATTCCACATTCCATTCCATTCCTGTCCACATTCCATTGAATTCCATTCCATGCCACCTTCCATTCCATTCTATTCCACATTCCCTTCCATTCCATTCCACATTCCAATCCATGCCATTCCAGGTTCAATTCAATTCCATTCCACGTTCCATTCCACGTTCCATGCCACATTCCATTCCACGTTCCATTCCATTCCCTTCCACGTTCCATTCCATGTTCTATTCCATTCCCTTCCACGTATCATTCCATGTTCCAAGCCACCTGACATTCCACCTTCCATTCCAATTTTCTTTCCATTGCATTCCAAATGCTGTTCTATATTCCATTCTATTCCATTCCACATTCCATTCCATTCCATTCCGTACCATTCCCCATTCCATTCCACATTCCATTTAATTCCATTCATCATTCCATTCCATGCCATTCCACTTTCCATTCCATTCAATTCCACATTCCTTTCCATATTCCATTCCATTCCATTCCACTTTTCTTTCCATTTTATTCCATTCGATTCCACTTTCCATTCCATTCCACTTTCCATTCCATTCCACATTCCTCTCCAATCCATTCCACATGGCATTCCACATTCCATTCCATTCCATTCCATTCCACATTCCTTTCCATTCCAATCCACATTCCATTCGATTCCACATTCCATTCCACATTGCCTTGCATACCATTCCACATTCCATTCTACATTCCATTACATTCCATTACGCATTCCATTCCATTCCATTCTACATTCCACTCCATTCCACATTCCATTCCATTTCATTACATTCCGTTCTACATTCCATTCCACATTCCTTTCCATTCCATTCCACATTCCATTCCACTCCATTTCACATTCCCTTAAATTCCTTTCCATTCCATTCCACATTCCATTCCAATTGCATTTCACTTTCCATTCCAAGTTCCATTCCAAGTTCCATTCCACGTTAAATTCCACGTTCCATTCCACATTTCATTCCATTCCATTTCATATTCCATTCCACATTCCATTCCATTGGACTCCACATTTCATTCCATTCCGTTCCATTCCACATTGCATTCCATTCCATTCCATTCCATATTCCATTCCATTCCATTGCACATTCCATTCCCTTCCTTTCCACATTCCATTCCATTCCATTCCACTCAATATTCCCTTCAATTCCATTCCACTTTCCATTCCATTTCACATTCCGTTCAATTCCATTCCACATTAATTTCCATTCCATTCCATTCCAGAATCCATTCCACATTCCATTCCATTCCATGTTCCATTCCACATTCCATTCCACATTCTATTCCATTCCACGTTCCATTCCTCTTTCCATTGGACGCTCCGTTCAACCCTGCATTCCATTCCATTCCACAATCCTTTCCATTCCAATCCATTCGCACAATACATTCCAAATTCCACTCCATTCCACGTTTCATTCCACATTCCCTTCCACATTCCATTCAATTCCATTACACATTCCATTCCACTCCACATTCGATTCCATTCCATTCCATTCCACATTCCATTCCACTCCATTTCACATTCCCTTAAATTCCTTTCCATTCCATTCCACGTTCCATTCCAATTGCATTTCACTTTCCATTCCAAGTTCCATTCCAAGTTCCACTCCACGTTAAATTCCACGTTCCATTCCACATTTCATTCCATTCCATTTCATATTCCACTCCACATTCCATTCCATTGGACTCCACAACGCCTTCCATTCCGTTCCATTCCACATTGCATTCCATTCCATTCCATTCCATATTCCATTCCATTCCATTGCACATTCCCTTCCCTTCCATTCCACATTCCATTCCATTCCATTCCACTCCATATTCCCTTCAATTCCATTCCACTTTCCATTCCATTTCACATTCCATTCAATTCCACTCCACATTAATTTCCATTCCATTCCATTCCACAATCCGTTCCACATTCCTTTCCATTCCATGTTCCATTCCACATTCCATTCCACATTCTATTCCATTCCACGTTCCATTCCTCTTTCCATTGGACGTTCCGTTCAACACTGCATTCCATTCCATTCCACCTTCCTTTCCATTCCAATCTATTCACACAATACATTCCAAATTCCACTACATTCCACGTTTCATTCCACATTCCCTTCCACATTCCATTCAATTCCATTACACATTCCATTCCACTCCACATTCGATTCCATTCCATTCCACATTCCATTCCATTCCATTCCATACCATTCCACATTCTATTCCATTCCATACCATTCCAGATGCCATTTCTCACCATTCCACCATCCATTCCATTCTATTCCATGTTCCTTTCACGTTCCATTCCACGTTCCATTCCCCGTTAAATTCTACTTTCCTTTCCATGTTGAATTCCACGTTCCAATCCCTGACATTCCACTTTCCATTCCACGTTCCATTCCACGTTCTATTACATTCCATTCCACGTTCCATTCCACGTTGAATTCCACCTTCCATTCCACGTTCCATTCCATTAAATTCCACGTTACATTCCACTTTCTATTCCATGTTACATTGCATTACATTCCACGTTCCATTGCATGTTCCATTCCACCATCCAATCCATTCCATTCCACCTTCCATTGCACATTCCATTCCATTAAATTCCACATTCCATCGCACAATCCATTCCATTCCATAACACTTTCTTTTCCATTCCATTCAACATTATATTCCATTGGATTCCACATTCCATTTCACATTCCATTGCATTCCATCAAATATTCCATTGCTCATTTCATTTATTTCCATTCCATTCCACTTTACATTCTATATAGAATTCCATTCCATTCCACATTCCATTCCATTCCACTTTCCTTTCCATTCCATTCCATTCCATTCAACATTTCATTCCTTTCCACTACACCTTCCATTCCACATTCCATTCTAATCAATTACATATTCCATTCCACATTCCATTCCATTGTATTCCATTCCCTTCCATTCCACCTTTCATATGATTCCACATTCCATTCCACATTGCATTCCATTCAATTCCACATTCCATTCTGCATTCCACATTGAATTCCACGTTACATTCTACATTCCACATTCAATTCCATTCCATTCCACATTGCGTTGCATTCCTTTCCAGATTCCATTCAACATTCCATTCCATTCCATTCCACATTCCATTCCATTCCATTCTACATTCCAATCCATTCCATTCCATTCCACCTTCCATTTTGTTTCATTCAGCATTAAATTCCATTCCTGCATTCCATTCCACATACCATTCCACATTCCATTCCACATTCCATTCCACATTCCATTCCATTCCATTTCACATGACATTCCATTCCATTCCACTTTCCTTTCCCTTACATTCAATTCCATTCCATTCCGCATTCCATCTAATTCCATTCCTCATTCCATTCCATTCCACTGCACATTTCATTCCATTCCATTCCATTCCGAAATCAATTCCACATTCCATTTAATTCCATGTTTAATTCCACATTATATTCCACATTCCATTTGATTCCACATTCCATTTGATTCCACATTCCATTATGCATTGCATTCCATTCCATTCCACGTTCCATTCTACATTCCATTCCGTTCCATTTCATATTCCATTCCATTCCATTCCACGTATCATTCCATTCCACATTCCATTTTACTATGGATTCCATTCCATTCCAAATTCCACTCTATTTTCTATTCCATTCTATTCCGCATTCCATTGTATTCCACTCCACCTTCCATTCCATTTCACGCGGCTTTCCATTCCATTCCAGCATTACATTCAAAGTTCCATTCCACATTCCATTCCATTTCATTCCATTCCATTCCGCATTCCATTTCACATTCCATTCG